>NC_087475.1:117707825-118332825 GCF_036417665.1 Passer domesticus | reverse complement strand
TGGGGCTGGGGTCGCTCAGGCCCTGTGGGTTGATGGCTCTGACCATGAACAGGTAGATGGTGTTGGGGCGCAGGCCTCGCACGGTGTACAGCGTGCTCTTCACGTGGTTGGCCACTGTTTGCCAGCTGTTGCTAACAGACTGACTGCAACAAGAACAGTGTGGAAGATTATAAACTAATACCAGAGAGAAACAAAAATGTGAAAGAAACAGTCTTGTAACCCTGGATCGACTCTAAGTGCAGAAAAAAGTAATAAAAGCGAGGTGAAATTAATTTTTTTTTTTCAGTTAGCTCATCAAGATGGGCTAAAAATCATAATGCAGCTGTCAAAAGTATTTCTCTTTGCAATAAAAGTAAAAATTTTTGCTATTTCTCTTCCTGCAAAAGGAAAAGGTAGAAAGCTGTAAAGTAAATTTGAATGATAAACAGGCTACTCTTGAACAAAAGGCTTAAAAAGGAAAGTTCTCTTGAAATAATAATTTTCTATATTGCTAAGTAAATGATGTCAATAAACTGTCATTGAAAGAAAAGTGTTCTTGAACTAAATTCACTCTAGAAGTTGAAAAAGAAATTTGAAAACATTCTCTGAAATGGAGGAAATTATATGAATATTTTTTCTGCCACTACATTTTCCATTCAACATTATTATAATTAGATTACAATCCACCATATGAAAAGATTTCAAATGTGATTGTTAAAACAACTTTTAATGAAAATGTCTGGCTTTTTTAAAAGTTATTGATGGGATGCCATTAAAGCTTATCCAGGGTGAAAGATCAGAAAAGTTTAAAGAGAAAATTTTATTTTACTATGCTTTGTTGTACAGCATTGATTAAAAAAAGATCTTTGAATATATTAAAAGGAAAAAGGAAATGGAAAGCTACAAGGTTTATGTTGCTTGATTCACTTCACCCATACAATGCATAAAGAGTAAGTTCTAGAACCAAACCAACCCAACATACTGCAAATATTGTAATGCTCCTTACATACATAACATTTGAGCTAAAATTTGCATGCATATGACTATGAAAAATTCTTGCATGAATTTTAACTTAGAGATGAATTAAAGCATTTGTCATTTTTGTAATATCTGGATTAAGGAACACATTTAAGAAGGTGCAGATTTTTAAGCTGAAATGTGTTCTAGAGATACATGTCAGAGTATGGCCTGTGCCCAAACAAACTTGCTGAATTGGAGCCCAGGAGTTCTTTTGTACCACACAGTACAAACAGTAACTGCTGCTGTGTGCAGGGGAGCACCTGGATTCTTTAAAGCCTCAGGCTGCAGGATAAAATCCTCCATTATCAATACTGGTCTTTTCAGTTAGAAGTTTTCATCTATCTAAAACACTAAAAATAGAAATTTAAAGCACTTTGACTCTTTAATAGGTACTGTTTTAATAAGAGCAGGAATTAAAGTTTGCAGAGAGGCTTCAAGATTACCCATTTGTTTCCATATTATCTCTACTACAATAGCCAAGAACCTGCAGCATTCCCACAGGAGACTCTCACTTATCATCAGTGTTAAAGGAAAAGTGACAAATAATTACTGCATTGTTCTATTACATTCCTGTTGACCTGAAGAAATAGTTAGATACCCAGTTAATCACTTAGAAAAAAGTGATAAATTACAAAAAAATCAATGTAAAGAATATGAATCAATGTCTTCTATGGCAATGAGTCATTTAATGAGCTTCTAATGATATGTTTAGAGTCCAAAAGAACACCACAAAACCCTGGTACGAGGGTTTAAGCAAAATTAGAAAGAAAGGAGCTTAAAAGTGGTATAATTAACATACCTAAAAGCCTCAATGATATAAGCACTAGCTGGTAGGCTTCCAGGGGTCCCTGGCTGCCAGGACAGGGTGACACTGTTCTTAGTAACATCAGTGACCTGAGGTTTGGATGGTGGCCCAGGGAGGTCATTTATATCATAATTTTTACTGACTGTTGCTCCACCGGATTCTGTGAAGGGCAAATACAAAACGATTACTTTTTATCCATGGTTACATAATTTGATCAAAGCATAAGATTAAAATGAAAAACATGGCAAACATCTGCAAAATCAGCATAACGGATGTTCTTAATCTATAAAGAACTAAATCAACAACTGCATTACTACCACATGTTTTTGGATGAAGGGCTGTCATACTTTAAGTACATAATGAAGAAAAGAAATGCAAAACTCAAAAGTTTATATATAAATATATATATATATATATAAAAAGAAAAGAAAGAAAAGAATAACAAAAAAGGCCAGCTTGCTGAAATGTATGTGAAGTACCAAAAACTTAGTTGCTGAGAAATTTCCTGTATTCAAATCAGCTGCAGTACTCACAGAGAGCACTTTGGATTTTTCTTGCCCGAGCCAATTACTGGATAAATCCACATTTTATTTATGCTCCTGTTAGAAGAATTAAAGCATACTGCAGTCACTGGACACAGATATGATGTGATGTCAACGGGCATTACAAGACAACAGCAACAAAATGCAAGATGTGTGAAGGAACACAGCCTTCTCATCCAAAACTTCTCATCCAAAACTTCTCCATGTCAAGCCCAGAACTTCTAGAATAATTTGACTCAGACTGCTGTCATATGGTCTACACGTTCCTCATGTGCCAAGTGGAGCACATCCCTGGGCACTGCTTACCTGTCACCTCCAGCACAGCACTCCAGGACGTCTCCCCACTGGAACTTGTAGCAACGCAAGTGTAAGTCCCAGTGTCAGAGAGCTGGACATGAAAAGGGCATAAGGGCAGCTTTAACAACCTTTTATAATCAGCTGAGTTTACTCTTATTTTCTTTTTCTAAATGCTCCTTGCTAAGAAGGACTTAGCCTACATTTTGCGCCAGACTAGAAGGCACCAGATATTTTCAAGCAATCATTTAATGGTGGCTTGCATTTAGAGAACTATAATAAGATTATTTGCTTCTAATACTTTACTAATTCTGATTTTCATATTGTTAATGGTACCAGTGCTGCCAATACACTACTGTAAATGCTCCAGAACAGAGCACTGAGAGTATGAGTGTTTGCATTGGTTACAAAAAATGCAGGTGAAATCAGGCAACATATATATACAATATAACAACAATTAACCTCTTAGAGGGTAAAATCTCAGCATTTATTATCCCAGGATGACCCATAGGTCCAGTTTCCAGTGCCAGGAAGGATGTTACATCACCTTAGACTCTTAGGACAGATGAAGTAATTTCTCTACACCCCACATACAAACAGTGCTAAAACTTAACAGTTCTCTGTTAACAGTGGCTCTCTCTACATAGATAGTCAATTTCCAAACAGAAGCACCAAATTAGATCCTACACCATGCTTACCTTTCTTCCATCTCACATGGGATTTTATTTCAGGCTTGAAAGGCCCTTTGGTAGCAAAAGAAAATTGCATTTGTATAAAATTATTGTGATTACCTTGTCAGTTCAAATATTTTAGATATATTTGGAGAAACTGCTTTGAATTAGGTTGCCAATATTAATCTCATCGCTGTATAAACAGTTTGACTAGCAAATTTGCCAAGGGTTTTCCTATTTCCTGTTTAAATTTTTTAAAATAAGGGTTTCTGAGTCAGGAACAAGTGAAGACTACAGGGATGGATGGAAAATGGTAAGTTAACAAAGCACAAAATATATGAAGGAGCTCTCCTTCCATAATCCTTAAAGCATGGTAATATGGAGATGGAAGAAAAAAGGGAGTGCGCTGACTCAAGTGATTAAGAAGAATTTTATTCGCCATCACATGACTTGGTGGAAAGAGAACTGCATTCAAGAAGCTTTATTGGGCTTTAAGGAATTGTAATGAGTTTTCTGTTAAATGCAGATTGTCACTGTAGCATATGTCCTTATACGTAACTCTTCAAAAAGAATGTCAAGGCAAAAAACCAAGACGTTCTTTAGATTACTTGTAGATATATACTTTAATAGATTTTTAGCTTTGTCATGCACGAATTTTGTTGCTACTTTTCTTCAGATACACTGAGAATGCAGTGTCCCATTCTTATGCAAGGAAGCAACTCATTAATGCCAGCTCAATTTTCTGAATGAGCATAACTTGCATTTCAGGAGATGGTTATTTGTGTGAAATACAAATAATAATGAAAAGCCCCCTGACAAAGGCTCAAAGTCTCAAAATACAGCAGCACTGCTACTAAATGAGAAAGACCCTTGAAAGAAGAGATTTTCCAGAGGAGAGAGTCTTATAGCATTCCAAAGCAGTGTTTTATTTTGCTTCCTCTGAGATTTTATTAAATAAATAATTCTTCGTTACATGATAATGGGGAATATTTCTCAAGGCTATGGTTCTCAACCTCATTTGTGTACTACTGTGACAGATGGTGCACTCAATGAGGTATGTGGTGTACACAACAGAGTAACTTGCAGAAGGCAAACAACATAGAAAGCAAGCTGGAAGTACACTGCTTCTGGCAAGCTATGGCAAATTATCTAACTTCCAGGTTGTGGGTGGATTAGATACAGATTTAGTGTATTGGTAATTCAATTATTTATACATTTTTGTGCTATGGAAAAAAAAAAAAGAACAGAGGAGGTGAATAAAAAAATCTTTACTATTAACTAAAATAAGTTTTGTTCCTCAGTTAATGCAGGTGTCTAATCCTGGTATGGCACATTTCTACAGCAGGAGGGAGTTTTCCATCAGTGCTAGTCTGAAGGGGTATTGAATGAATGACATATATGAGTTTTTAGTTGTCTTCCTCAGGACAAGTGAGAGATTGGCTGATCAGAAAAATCTCTATGTTCATGTTACGACTGTGGCCAGTGTGACTGTTCATGAACCACTTGACTGAGCTGTAACAGAAACAGCAGAAAAAGATCAGAGAATGGTTTGTGTTGGAAGAGATCTTAAAGATCCTCTCATTCCAACCTCCCTGCCATGGATGATCAAAGTTCCAACCAACTAAATCAGGATTCTCAAAGTCCTGTCCAACCTGGCCTTGGTTGGAACAGGAATGGGGAATCCACAAATTCTCTGGGACACCTATTCTAGCACCTCAACACCCTTACAGGGAAGATTTCTTCCTGACACCTAATCTAAATCTACCCTCAGCCAGAAGGACATGAGGACATGTGAGTGGCAATTATTAATTTATTTTAAATGTGGGGATGTAAACATACTTGGACATTTTCGTGGCCCTTTTTTTCTTTAGGAAGTGGTGCTAGTCCTTGTTTATGTAGACCTGAGAGAAAAGTTAAGCATTTCTCATTTATATCCATGTTTAATTAAATTTTTCAAAGCACAGGAGAAAAAACGTGTTTATGTTTCTGTGTAATTTTTTTTCTTAAACCAGAGTCAAACAAACAGTGCACATTACTGCTATGGAGGAGTTTCTAAAAAATGCCTTTTGGAGCCTTTAAGGAAAATTGGTTACTAATGAATGAGCCACTTAAGGATCAATAAAAGCCTCATGTCTTTCAGAACCACACTCACTACTAGTACTGTTTTCTTCTCCTCCTGCAAGCAATTATATTTTCCTTTAGTTTACAGACACAGCCTTTAACAGTGAGATTAATGCGCTGGCACGATTCAGAACCAATTTCATTGTTTGCATAGCAGCATGCAGACAGGTATCCCAAGAGCTTCTGCCTCCTGGACACTCCACAGAAGCCCATCATCAATGCCTGAAAGTTTGTTTGAAATCACTAAGCTTCCACCTTTAATTGCTGCTTTCTAACACTACTGGGGAATCTTGACTATTCAAGCGCAGTCTTTAATCCAGCTCTACAGGAAAAATGCATTAACCTTCATGGCCTAAACCTGCCTTCAGCCCAGGGAGGAACGACAAATTGTTTACTCAAGACAAGCTAGCATAAATTTTTTAATAAATTCTATTTTGTTCCAAGACAGTTCACAATTCATCTATGATAACTGATGAGACAGTATCAGAAAACAAAACTGCTCTTTATTTCTTGTCATTAGTACTATGTTTATTGACATTTTTTTGGATGGGAAAATTTAGTGCAGACATTTCTGCTGACTAAATTAAGTGGTTTCTGAAATTATCTTCAAGTTCTTGACAAATAAGTACATTTAACTTGCTATTTTTCCATATGCATCCTTGTCCAAATGCACACAAACAAATAGGTGTTTATCTTTGAACAGGGAAATATTAAAAGCCAAAATAGAGCTTAGTGATGCAGTATTTATCAAAAATGACATTATCCTGTTTGAAGTATTAGAGAATACTGTATTATCTCATGTGTAAAAATGTAAATATTAAAATAGGTATTTAATTTTTAAGAGAAATCCCTCTGCATATGACTGCATGTACGCTACAGTATTAGTTGTCTTTTCCCATTTGCAGCCTGGTGGAACATTTCCAGGAAGCATAACACTGGAATAAATCAGCCAGCCTGGGACTGATGAGTTGTTGATGGAGAAAGCGCATGGCCAAGCCCTGATGAGCTCCAGATCACGTGCTAGCACAAGTACTCAGAAAATTACGGTCAGGTGTTGCCAAGGAACTGCTCTAAGTTTTGATAGAGGCCAATGGCTTCAGGGTAAGACCAATGAAAAGATAAGGAAGGACTGTTCTTTTATATTTCTATGCACCCCCAACTCATGTGTTCTATTGCAACATGCACAAGATTATAAACACCGATTCTGTTTTTAGGAAATTCTCATAGAAATATCCAAAGCTAGTTTTGCTCTTCTTTCCCCTTCCCTTTCCTACACAAAGTCAAAGAATGGATAACGACTTGGCGAGAACTGCACAGTAGAAAAGACAAGTTAATTCTGAAGACAACAGGAAGGTGGCAGAGCTGCCTTTGGAGCTCGGCACACGCCAAGAGCTCCAAACTGGACACGTAGAACCTGTCATGCTTGTCGTGCTGCCATTACTCACCCTCAGAGCTTTGATCTGGAGCGTGCCCTGGTCCTGTATGGATGTCCGAGGGTCCCGGCCCAGGAAGGTGAATCCTTCCTTGAGCCAGCTGATGACAGGGAGGGGGTCGCCTGTCGCCTTGCACTTGAGCAGAGCTGTGCCATCCACTGCCAGGGTCTGGTTGACGGGGCCCTGGAGGATGATGGGCGGAGGCCGATCTGTCAAGACTAAAACAGTGGCACAGGCATTGGCATCCACACCTTTAAACCACCCTCTGCTGCTGCTGTGAGCCCTATTCCACCATGTGGGACAAGTTTTAAGAAGCTGCTTGAAGTCAGCCTCTAAGGGGCTAAAACCATTATTTTTGGAGGAGCCATAGATAGAGGTTATCAATTAGTTAGCAAATTTGAAATGCATTTCAGTAAGAGTTTTATTTCACCACTGCAAAATAACATGCAGATAGAAAAATATCTATTAGCAAAAATCATCAGGCTGATTCGGTTAACATAGGATGAAAATGAAGACTTTGATTCAGAGAAGAATTGAAGTGCATGACTCTTTTCTTCCAATTTGGGAACGCACAAATTGAAACACACCTTTGATGGCACATCAAAATGTGTTTAATGGCTTACCCAATTAATGGTCTAAAAGAGAAAATCTGTTGAGTAAAAAGTGAAACACTACAGCTATTCTAGCCTGGGTACCAACCACATCCCCCATTCCTACTCTATTTGCAAGTTTTCACCAGCAAAAATATCTAACAGCTATACAAAACATTTTCATAATCTGAGTGATCTAAATGAGGGTGCCGCTCTTTCCAGCAGAGAAAAGCTCAAACTCAATCACACTATTTAACAGCTTACTTAACAAATCATTTCCTCACCTTTTAAAGCCATGAACTCCCTTTTTTTTTTTTCCCCTGATAATTTACATCTGCATGCTTGCAATACTGAATAAAGAACCCTGCAACCAGTGATAGAGTGCATGGCTGCGCATAAGCCTCATTCCATGACCAGTGGGATATCTTGAAGATGAGGTAAAATACTCATGCTCATTTCTCTTGAAAGATCATTTTATCCCAAATAATTCAGTTGTTTAATCTTTTCTCTGAGGCATCTGTTAAGCAACAAAATACAACCTTTGTTTCTAAAGAATATGTTTATATAAACTGAATGTGAAATACTTGAATATACACAAGGCTGGAACTGACACAAAAAATCAGTATAATAGAACTAAGAATTTTTTTTCTTTTAATGTATTTTTATATATTTACCACCCATATTTTGAGCAACTGAACAATTGTGTGACAGGTATTAAATATTGTAGCAAGCAGGACTGACTTCAAAACTGGTGCAAGTTAGCCTGCCTCTGCTGATGTCAATTGAGCTTGAATCATTTATTCTAGCTGAGAATCTTTTTATTGTAGTCCATATAGAACACCTGACCCTAACAATGAAGTGAAAACAAATTATTATGAAGCAATATGGCTTCTATTGTATTTGAGCTGTTTGAGATGCAAACCTCTTGAACCTTCAACAGATCCAAAGTGCTTTCATTGTGTTATTTATTAAATAAAACCTATCAGGGATATGTTCATGAGACATTTTATGCCTAAAATAATTGTTTCTGAAATTTCAATGTTGCAAAAATACTGCCTACCTTTTTTTTTGTTAACAAGATTCACCAAGATCAGAATCATTAATACTGTCAGAATCACACCTTGGAGTGTGAGCACATCATTCATTGAAATTGAAAATAAAAATAGAAAGCCAATGCAGATTATTTCTTAACACCAGAATGTGAAAGCTATTTTGGAAATTCTGAAATATCACCCACTGAACTTAAGAGATAGGACAGGAAACACTATATAACAAGAAAAATGCAATGCATTTTCACCTTGATACAAAATGTTTAATCTCATTAAGGTTCCTTATGACTAAATAGTTCAGCCACTTGGCAAAATAAAAACGGATCTCAGCTCCCACATACTGTCAGGGTAGCTGCAGCATGAGTATATTAAAATTAAAACTTAGCTGTGCAAGTTATCATTTAGATTTAATGTAAACCAGTAAATCCCAGTATTCTAGGTAGCTAAAAATTAAGGAAGAATAACTATTTAAGTTGCTAGCTATTCTACTGCAGTTATTTGCTTCATCTAAGTGTCTTTCATATGTGCAGCAATGTAGGAATTTTCAAAACCTACTGCATTACAGATATTGTTCTTTGGCATGTAATTAGATTTTTTTTACAGCCCAAATGAGAAGCTCATAATCCTTTAAATAGCTCTGATCAATAGTGTAATTGAAAGCCTCCTGGCCAGAAGGAATCTTCATTTTCAAGGGTGTTATGGGTGAAAGACCACTACAGGTTTCCATGACACTAAGGCTAAAGGTTAAATGAACACTTAGAGTTTCCACTGATCTGTGAACGGCTGTATTGTCTTCACAACTATGACTTGTAAATCTTCTCTAAAACATGTGTGTGCTTGCATTCCTACTACTTAGGTCCTCATTAGTAAGGATCCAAAACTAGGTTAGAGTTTAAAACAATATATATGTCAGAAGCATTATGAAGAGCAGAGGGTTAGTGAAAAATAGCCACAAAATGGTGTGGGATTTGTCAGTTGCTTTTATAACATTTTAATTAGTTTCTTTTCTTAGTTTTGTCCTATCTGGAGACTTCTGTATCTTTTCCACAAAATCATTTTGTGTGCCCACAAAATGCATGGTAAAATAGAAATTGATTTCAAAATTACTTTAATTTTTAAAATGGTTTTGGAACTATTTGCCGATATCCATACATCCACATATTCTGGTAACTGAAAAATTAACAGATTCCTTTTGTGTTAAAATGGATCTTAATTTTTGAAGTGATTATAGCAAAAGGACAAATTATATTTGTTCATTAACAGTTTATTCACTACAAATGCAGTTTGGATCAACTGAAACCATATTTAAATTTGGGGGATATATGGCCAAATTACAATGGAAATTAAGAGAAAGACAAAATTAAGTCTTTACCTTCCAAAAATCAAAATTTAAAAAATTTTCCTGGTGAAATGATGGGTAAAATCAGACAAAAGTAAGGAAATCCTCATCAGGAACACTCATGATAGGGCAGGGTTCTCTCTGAAAGGTGGAAAAGTAGAGACCAATCCCTCATCTGTCTTTTTTTTTTTTTTTACAGAAGAGATTCACAGGAAGCTGTGAAGTTGTTCTGAATTTCTCCTGTTTGAAACTGTCACACTTACTATAAAACATGTAATATACTTTGGATGAGGGTTAAGAATCATGGTGGTCAGATTTGTAGACAAGTAAACTGTGAAATATTTATTAATAAATTTTAATGACTATTGAAGAGAAATTAAGATACTCTCCAAAATATTCTGTGCATGATTGACAAATACTTACACAATAATAATTGGAAACTATTCCTTTTATGTTGAGCATAGACAGAGATGGAAGCACTTGGTTTATTTGCATGATCTGTCATTATAAGATTGTGAGCTGCATATTCATTTCTTGGGTTTGAAAGGATTGCTAAGATTCTTCAATTTTTAAATTGATTTTGCTTTTCCAGATGTGCGTTAGACAGTGAATTACATGATAGCCTTTCAAGAAAATACAAGATTTGAATTTCAAATACGCTGAAGGCTCTTAGCACAGTCCATAATCAGCAAAATTATCACTCAACTCAGCACATTTCATCACAGCTAGTAATCTGTTCTCATGTGAACACTTGAGTTAAAAATATTTCCAGTAAAGACTTGTAAGTGCAAAAATGTAACAACTGAAACACTGCTATATATGGTATAATTAAGCACTTGTTTTTCTGCACATGACATGTTTTCATTCTGTATTGGAACTTCAATTGGATCTAAATTACTCTGGATCAAACAAAAATGTGTTCAAAATGAAAAAGATGGCTCGCCACTATTATTAAATCATTAACCAAACAGAAAAATTCTGGGCTAGGAAGTAAAACTGAAATCACCAGCCAAAAACTAGAACACTAATGCTTAAGCATATAGCTAGCACGCACAATGTTTATCTTTTATTATATTCTTAAATCTATTAAATTAGATTTCCCTGCTGATAAAAGTCATTAGCTCCCATAACTTCTGCTTAGCATCAACCAAAACAGATTATTTAGACATTTATGGTTAACTTCCTAATAAAAAGCAATTAAAAAAATATCTGTGATCTAATGGTACACTTATTCACATAATCTCAGCTCCATCATGTTGTTTTGGCACTTTGCTTCTGACCTCACCCGCCCTTTGACTCTGGGATGAAATGGTATTTCTATAAAGCAATCTTGTATTATTTCATAATGATCATGCTGACAGTGGGTTCTGGAAAGCATTTGAGGAAGGCAGGCCCTGCACTCCTTGAGCAGCAGAGCCACCAGCTAATGCTCTCTTGAGCTATGTGGAATGCACGCTGCCTTTAATCAGAATTAACCGGAGATGAGCTTGACTTTCAGCAGGGACACTTTCCCTTGGCTTTCAAAACAGACTAATGAAAATTCCAAAGAGATCAATTAGGATTTATTTTTTTTCCCCACACAAGAAAAAGATAAAGGTGGATCAAAGCCCTTGGCTGTCAAAAGGAAGAATTTCTCATCACTAGCATCCTTGAACCCTATTTGATCCACTCAGCGCCTGTTGCTGTAAATCTGTGCAGCATCAGCAGGTGTGACCATTTAACAGCTCAATGTCCTCCCAGCCAATGTTTGTGTGTTCTATTTATTCCAATCACAGTCAAGGCCCTGAATCAGGCAGCACTATGGACAGATATTAAAAAATATTGCCTTTCCATTCCTTTTAAATGACCTTTTAATCTACATTTAAATTTGAATTGAATGAAAATGCATCATTTAGTCATAGACTATGAGAGAAAGGACTTAAAGAGATTGCAGAGCAAAGCCAAGTCTTTAGTCTCCAGAAACTACAGAAAAGCAATGTGCTTGAAGAGATGCAAAGATAAGGTAGAAATTATTTCCCCTTGTCATAAAAATATAGGCAGCTTTTGGAAAACAAAGAAAAGGCATCAAATTAATGCTCAAACCTCTATAATACGAGCCTGAACCTCTCTACCTGTCACTTGTGATGAATATGCTCTTGTGAAAAGGCAGATTATTCAAAATTAGACATCTTTTCAAACTTTCATGGTGCAGGCAGGTCTCTAAGGGAACAGTAAAAGTAGACCTCTGCATATAACAACAGTTTTAATGGCAAAAATTCATCAAAGTCTGTCAGGAGATATTTAATGTGTCAGTTAAGATAAGGAATAATGATGCTGGGGAATGCCACTGTCTCTGAGTATAAGAGGGATTCTCTTGTTTTCTTCGCTAACATGAAAGGATGCAAACTGCCTTCCATCCACAATAAGATGAAGAGGGATATCAACAGGATTTCTGACATATGAAAAGGATTCATGTTTGTAGATGGGAAACCTCAAGGCAGGGTGAATATCAAACCCAAAAATTTGAAATGAAAAGCATCAAGATAGACCATGTTATTCTTTTCCTTTCCTGAAAACTCTTCTCCACCTATGGATTTTCATGACTTTTTTCACACCTACCCCTACTGAGGCATTCTTGGAACACAGCTCTAAGGCTGGTGCTTTATTCATGGAGGGACTAAAGGGCTTCATGTTGTAGGAAGTCTAAACCTATGGTACTCCACCACCTTCAGAGCAACTGTGTTGATTTAATTGAGCTAAGGACACATACCCTACATGTCTAATACAGGACTGAAGACTGGTGGAAATGGAGATTCAGTTCACTGCTTTAATTACAAACTTATTCATTCTCCATTTTTTGTGGTTTTGTTTTGTTTTTATTTTTGCAGTCCTATCTTAGCTCTAGCAAACCAAGCAGCTTCATTTCTTACCAGACCTGTGCTAAGCTGGTTTGTCCCTTTTTTCCATTATTAACAAACCGCCAGAAAGCAAGTAAGAGGCAAACTAGACTTTGATGCCTTTTTTACTCCATAGGTAAACACAGTGACCTTTTCTCACTTTATTTCCTATAGAAAATTGTCCATTTACTTGTATGATTTATGTGATCTCATACGCCTTTATTTACACTGCTTTTAATGTACTTTTGACAGGAAAAAAACAATAGGAATTTCTAACAGCTCACCATCAGTAACCTCCAGCTGAGCCTTTGCTAAAATGCTTCCAGCAACCGTCAGTGCTTGACAAATGTAGTAGCCTGCATCAGACCTCTGGATGTTGGTAATGGTGAGGTCCCCGGTTGGTGACACGGAATATCTGCTGTTGGGCTGCAGAGGCTGGTTTGGGAAGAGTAGGTTCTGCAAAAACAATTCATCTCACATCAATTCAAAACACAAAAGCACCACTTTTCCTTCAGCTACAGAGACAATGATTTTTCCTTAAAAGTACTATAAATAATCGAGGACAAAAAGTAAGTGTGGTTCTGACTTTATGAACACATAGAGCTGCTTTCCCTGCCTTGGGCAACTCACAGTTTAAATTAGAAACAGCCTTTTGACAGCTCACAGTGCTGTGTTCTGACTGGGGTGCAGGCAAGGAGACATTTTCCAACAATCACACTTGAGTGATTTATATTTGTGACACATTCATCTTCATTCTGAATGCAATTGTAATAATATACTCGGCTATCAAACCAGAAGGACATCACACTACAGCAAACACTAGAAAACTAGCAGCAAGCACTGAATCCTGGAGACCTGAGGGAGCAGAGCACTATTGTTTGGCTATGAAAATGTTCTGAGAAACGGAGAAAGTAAGACCATGGCAGATAAGTAGAGCTGGGAGGAAGACAGAAGCATGCCATAAAGTAGGAGCAGCTGGTAGAGCACGAGAGTTTAAAGGAGAAGTAAAAGGAAATTAAAACTATGATAAACCAAAGGAGAAATGCAGCATGGAGCCTGGAGGGTGAATAGAAAGGGTATTAATCTGATGTGGAAATCGTCAGAGAAAAAAAATAATTTCATGTAGGATAAGATATCAGTTAGCACAAAACAGGGAGATTAGTTTTTGCCCTTGGGCTGGATTGGAGAAAAGAGAGATGTCAATAATAGTAACTGGAATGGCTCTAGTAGTCATTGCATATGATGAAGGACTGAATGAATCAATACCACAGACCCAAAAAGGTTTTAGTGGTGAGAGCTGTGTTTTCAAGGAAAAAGTTATACCCTCTGGCACAGCTCTTGTGAATAAATAAGAACAGGAAAAGGAAGGCAACGCAAAGAGAAAGGTCAGCATTGCCCAATGAACATTGTCCAAGCAGCATTGCCCAATGAGACAGAAAGGAGAACAGCTTAAACAATAATTAAACAACAGTAATTCCAGTAAAATAGAGTCTGGATTTTATGCCAACTCAACAAGACTCTAAGAAAATACAGTTGTTTGCATCAGGAATACCCCAAAACACTGTTACCATGCTGTAATAAACTTTCAGCCATTACTTCAGCCCTGTCTACCTCTGCTGTGCTTTCTAATGAAGACACCCTACTAATTTTTAAGCTTGTCTGTATTGTCTAAAAAAAAATATAAAAGCGCAGAGTAGGGTATTAAATTAATTTTCTGCAGATCTGTTCCTTCTGAAACCGGCCTTGATGGTTTACAAAAATTATTTAGAACTGATAAGCAACAAACTGCTTAAGAAACAAGTAAGAATTCAAACAAGAAACAAATTCTATTTTTAAGTGAAACTCATGCCTTTATCTCTATGGTTTGGCAGCAAAAAAAAAGAGATATGCTTTAAACAAGATCCAACGTTCCAAGTATCCTTATAATTGTATAACCTACTGAGTTGCTCAACACACTTTTCTTTTACTGCCTTTCAATAGCAATGTTTAAGAAATTTATAACAGCAAAGTTTTAGTTTTCCTCAAAAATCAATATTCACCTAGTAAACATGCCAGATAATAGGAAAAAAGTGTTAAAATTCTGAAACAATTTGAGGTTATAGGACTAAGTGGGTCTCAAATAATTGCCCTGTTTATTGAACTGCCTTGAAACTTTCAGAATAATTTTTACCTGGCACAAGATACCTACTGCATGAGGGTATTATGAAAACTTCAGTAAATATTTTGAAAAAGGGGAGAAATTTGACATAGCTGATATTGACTTCATTTATCACTCATTATATAAAGTGTAAAAACAAGCTGAATGTAAAAGACAGTGCAAGGATTAAGCTCCTAATTCTTAAGAGAAAAATACTCCAGAACCCTCTTTATCACTTCATTACAAAAGGGAATCAATCCTTGTTTATATCTCCAGTACGGGCTTCTCTGTTCAGGAAAGGTACCACATCCCAGTGAATATTCCAAACATCAAGAGGAGTTCACCAGTCTCAGAACTCCAACCTTAAAAGATCAGATAACTATGAACTATAACCTGTCTGAAATTACAGTACAACCCGTTTTTAAATGCTTTTCACCATTTCGCTGGTTTTAATTAGCTGTTGGGTTGGTCATCTGCGCACAATGGTGGCATGCTGGCCTGCAAACAGAGGGACCAGAGCCATCCCTAATATAGTACCACTGAATTTATCTCAAGGAAGAGTTTAATCCACGGAGTCTAAAGGTTACACACGCCCTGCCCTCGCACATGTCATTGGCAAGCGGCTGTTGGGCTCTGGGGAAAAGCCTACCAAGCACAAAGGACCAGCTGTTTATACACAGGCTGGCACAAAAAATTACTCAGGAGGGAAAAGCTCCCCTCCCTTCCAGCTGGTTGTGCTCAAAAACACAGGATTGAGAAATGGATTCACAACCAAAAATGCCCTACAATTACTGGAGTGGGATAATGTGGCTATATAATATAACTTTGAACACTGAAAGTGATGCTGCAAACAGGTCGCCTAAAAGCATTGTAGAGACAAGCAACAATTTATAGCTGGGAGGCAAAGGTGAAAAATCCTGTGATTTGGCAAAAATTCCACTCTCCATCACTATGATGATATACACTATGTGGAAACTCACTCACTCTGTGGCATGTCACTGCAAAATCTGGCAAGTTATACACTGAGATGGCAACCCCAACCTTTGTTACTTCACTGATGATCAATTAAGATTAACATGAGAATGTTGTAAACTACATTGAGCCATGTTTCAAGGTTTGATTATAAACCATGCAAGTATCAATTTTTATGTTGCATTTATTTGCCAAAAAAGTCTGTTCTAACCCTTAGGGATCCGGTTCTCAATATGGTAATTAATTTTCCAGGTTTGTAATTAAGCAGCTTCAACATTGTACAATCAGTAGGTAATAACATTCAATTAAAGACACAAGATGCATTTTCACCTTAAAATGTTTTTACCCTTGAAGTGATACCAATGGAAGAGGATAAAATAGAGTATTAACACTTTTCAATTACGCTAAATGACTTTAATCCTGAAAATGATGTCCTACTTTAATTAGAAGCTCTTCTCTTTATTACAGCATGATGGATGTCCACTTTATTAGATTCAAGTGTGACACTATAAGCTCACTTTACATAAACATTACCATGTTATTAAAATGCTCTACAAGGAAGGGTTTGAAATGTTTGCTAGCACATCAGTACTTCCTATTTTAATCTCAGTATGCTATTCTACCTTCCCCTTGGAAAAACTGTCACCTTAGTGAGACTCACAATACTGTGTTTTCCAGGGTGTGAACCTTGGAGACATCTAAATTTCACTAAATATTACACTGAGAGATACACACTGAAGGTTTAGCTTGCATTCAGACGATAAAATAATCACACTCATAAAGTCATTGTTTTGTGGCTTTGTAAGCCACTGAGATAGTAGAGCACAAAATGCTGTCAGTTTGGTCCTGTCATTCTGGACCAGTTTTCTGATCTCCTGAGAAGGTGAAACAGAAGCAGGTGGGGCAGAGCAGGAGATCTGTGGTTCAGCTCTTATTTTTACCTGAGCTGGTACACACAATGCCTCCAGTAAAGAAATGTTGTGGCATCATATTCAGATACTAAGCTATAAAGTTAGTATGGGCTGATGGCAGAGCCAATTGCTGCCTCACAAATTTTGTCTTCAAAGAGGATCAGATAAATATCCTGATTTCCAAATTTCCAAACCAGATCTGGAAATTTCTTGAGACAATTTTACTGAAGAAAGCATCTGTGTGTTCAAAACCTTTATCTGTATGCTCTATGAGAAAATGCCAATGCAAATCAGCTTGCTGGATACATTTTGCTTGATCATGTCTAGACAGGTTGTGAACTGTAATTACTGGCTCTGATTAGTTCAAAATTGAGTCATACCTTTTTTTATCTGCTGTGCCTGTCTCACCCACCTGTTTGTTGGGGGCTTCAGAACAAAAAGCCTTTAACATATATACTGTTTCCTTCTACTTATCTGCACAGTGCCTAGCACAGGTTTCAACAACTTAAATGGCCTTTCTGTTCTTCAAAATATTAAAAAAGTGACACAAATTTCAGTGATAGTTTAAAAAGACAAATTTCTGTGACAGATTAAAAGAGCTGTGAAAGACAGTGTAAATAATTTTCCTTAAAATTTAATAATACAACTATTTAGAAAGACTTCAAAGACTTATAGGGTGCTTGCAACTTACCTGACTTCCTTCTTTTTGCCAGAAAACAGCTGGCTGTGGATTTCCTTTAGTTTCACAAGGAAAGGTCACAGTTCGACCCTGGGCTACAATCTGGTCTCGTGGTCTCACCACAAACTGTGGGGGAGCTACAAGGTAAGAGAAACCATGGTGTAAATTTAGGATATTTTGCAAGGGAGAGAAAAGGAATATTGAAGGAAAAAGACAACATTATGGAGATTTGTTTTATGTCAGAGGACATGACACCAGAAACATTCATTAGTATAGACAGAATTAATATATAAACAGAAACAACAACAGCGACAGAGAGCAGCAATATATGTATGTGACATCCCCAGGTATTAAAAAAAAATTAAAAAAGGAAAGAAACATTACAACCATACATGCTAGAGTCAATTCTGACAACATTAAATGCTAAAGAGCAGGAGTCAGGTGTTTATATTGCTGAGTCTGGATGTATTCTACCTTTGCTCTGGAAAGGCAGCAGCACCCTCAGATCCTCTCACACTTCATAGAGTTTGCTGGAGCTATCATGTATGGCAAGGTATGAATTAGGATAAACAGGCTGACTTTCTTAATCTGCCCCTCTGGACTTTTAAAAGTGATTGAGGAAGGAGAGGAATGTTTGGATGACAGCAAAAGAACCCAAGTTCAAGAACACCCTTACTCCTCTTAGAAGCAGTGTGGTCAAGGATGGTGTGGGGAGGAGGACTTGCTGTAAAAAGAATAATTGCTAAAAGAACACAAACTTGGCAAATCCAGGTTTCAGCTAGTTTAATGAGTAGAGAGAAGCTAAAGTTGAAGAGTTGATGGGGAGAGGTGAATGGTGAGTAAGAAGGAAGAGGTATTTCAGGAAGTAAGGAAGACACAAGGAAAAGAAAAAAGGAGACTGGAGTTAAAACAAGAAAGAAGAAGCAGGACTGGCTGTGTTTTCAAGTTGCTGGCATTAACAGTGTTCAGTCATAGGGAACCAGGAAGCACAGTCAGAAGTGAACAGTTTCTAAGAGAGGGGCATAGTTTGACTTGTCTGGAGGGTAATGGTGGAGAATAGACTCAATGCTTGGGAATGTAAAGGTAGAGAAAAGGTGCTAACGAGTAGAAAGAGAGTGGGGAAGAAGTGTTAGAGGATTTGAGATAAATAAATAAAGATTTAGGATTTATAAGGATTTTAAAGATTATAAGGATTTGAGATAAACTTAAATAAATCAGTGACTATGTTGAGCATGATGCAGAAGTAAAGCAAATGATTTTTCTATGTGGGACATGAAAACTCTCCACTCTTGGTTCATCACTGAAATTCATTGGGATTTGTACTCTTTTGCATATTTTAAAACTGTAAGCAGCATCTCCAAATATTCTCATTGAAAGATTAGCTAACTTTTGGGGCGGGCTGAAACAGGGGGAAAAAAAAGCACAAAAGAAACTCAAACCCCTCAACCCACCCTTGTTTTCTTCTATTCCACTATTGGTTTTGTGGGTGTGCAGAGGGGATGGTTTAGGAACACTAAGCTTTCAGGTAAACAGAATTTAAGTGTTTTAGAAAACCGTATTTTCAGCATTATAATTACAAACTATTTAATTAGGCACGAAGAGCAATCAAGACCCAGCTTCCGATTACACCTGCTGACAGCACAGACACAAACCTGCTAACTGCATAGAAATGTGAGCAGACCTGATTCTCTTGAAACACACTTTGCAGTTATCTCATGAGGTACTTCCCAAGGCTTTACAGATCAGCAGGAGTCTAAAGAGCATGGGTTGAGTAGTGCTGACACTCTTAAAGCAAGAACTTAAAGCACTTAATAAACATGAATCACAATCAGTTGAGAAGGTAGAGGGTATTTTCTTCTGCCTCACACTCCTAAAGAGAGGTTTGGGCCTCTCTGGAGAGAAATGTCCACCTCTTTCTCCACCTTAGGAGGTGTTAATCTCATGAACAGGCAGGATTAAGGGTGAGGTGTCCTCTTGCTGCCTGTTTACAGCCACGTGTTTTGAAGCTTCTATAAGGGGCTGCTAAACATACTCTAGGAACTGAACTCATGCTACACCACTTCTCAGGTGCTGATCAGTGAGTTACTTGGGTTTCCAAGTAAATCACCCAGCATATCCCCATGCAACCCCCACAGGTGCCAGGAAATGGCAGTGTGCTAACCAGTGCAGTGTTTGGGTGGGCTCCAAGACCACAATCTCCCTATGGTGCCTAAAAACCTGGTGCCAGACCATCCCATAGATCTATCCTAAGCAGGATGGATGGTTGAATTCACTTCACAGACAGTGCTCTCAGACAGCTCAACAGAAGCAAGAAGAGCACGGCACTTCCATGACCTGTCCTTCAAATCACATAACCAAGTAAATGCAAGGGAGGCAAGTTTAAAGGTTCATCTGAAACACTCACACACATGCAGATCTCTACTGTAAATCCATAACTCAGAGCTCTGAACAGATACCACACAACTGAATTTGTCACTTTAGCAGACCTTCCAAGGATCAAATTAAGGTAATACCTTAATAAGGATCAATAATAATGGTAATACCATTGTTCCTGGTAGTCAAGGAACAATGAAATGAGAAAATACACACCCTGGTTTCTATCTAGTTTCCAGTTCTTGACCTAGTTTCCTAGTTTTCAATATCTCTCATTTTCCTAAGAACAGAAAGAAGCTCCTCCCTTTTTTTCTTCTTCCTTTTTTTTTTACCCCCAATCAGACAAGGAAAATAAATCTGTAACTCTGACATGGACTGACCCTGCTGCTCTATTCTCTCCCTGCCACACACCAAGTCCTCTCTACCATTTGACCATAACACCGTATCTACCATAAGTAGATATTTGGCCTCACAGTTACTAGGTCAGCTTTCTAAGAACTCCGGCAAACAATCATGTAGTTAACATTAACATATATTATGCAACAACATATTTTCTAGCTTTGCTCTGCAGCCTTAATGACTAGAAATTCACTATAAAAATTAATCAGAGCTTTTACATTAAATAGAGCACAAAACCAGTTTCTTCAGCCAAACTATTTAGCACCATAAGTTTAAAGGACATTAAAAACATAATTTTTGAAAACTAAAATTTTGCATGGATTTTTAAAAATTTCTATAAAAAACCACAGTTATATAATGAAGGAAATCTTCATTTTATCAGAGTTTGGTGTCATATTCAGCTATAGCTCTGTTTACAGACAGCCTCTGATAAAAATACCATTGTTTATACCATTTAAAGACTGTTTTCACAATATCAGTTTTATCTGTCGATTTCTAGTTGAACTTGAAAACTGAAAGTAACAGCTAATAATTGCAGGAGTAATTCTTGGTCAGATGTAACTACCCAAACACTGTGACTGTCATTATCCCCAGAGAATGCAGCATAACCCTGCTCAGAGACAACAAGGCTTCTTTGACAGAATAAGCACTTGGGTTCTTCAATTTTCCTTAAAAGAGAGCTCATTATGCTCACATATGGATGCTGTTTATAAATACAGACAAATATTATTACTTCCATTCTGCAGAAGGGTTAAGTGAGATCATGACTCGCTCCAAGCGTGGCTTCATTGGAACTTCGGGCAAAATTTATTCAAGCCATTATTGCTGCTCTCAAAGTAGGTGAATTTCTAAAACATTCTGAAAATGTACAGTTAGAGAAGTAACAGTAGGCTTGATATGCTTCAGCTGTTAAAGTTATGTGGTACTTTAATGCTCAGCTCAAGCTAAACATTAAGATCATTAGAAGGATCGGTTGAAAAAACTTATGAAGCAGCAAACCAAGTGCTGTGCCTATCAGACTATTACTTTTTACTATTTCAGATGTAACATAAACTGGATTGGAAGAAGCCGAGTGGAAAACCTCCTGCTTAACTGACATCTGAAAGTCAAAGACAGTGGCTCTAAAATGAAATATATTGCTTGGATTCCAGTGGACTAGCCAAAAATATGGGAAGAAAAAGAACAATTAAGATTACAGACCCAATATACTTCTATTGAAAATTCCTCTCCTTTTTTACTTGAGAAATTTAAATTGTACACAGTAAATTAGATTTGATTTTTGGCAAATTATGCTTTGATACTGCATTCAGCAAGCGCTGGCTTCAATCAATGTCACACTAGAGCTCTGTTATGCTAATAGATGATATGGAAATCAGATGGTTGAACATGAATAGAAAGCACAGGCCATGTACGAGGGGGCTTTGAGATGAGGGGATGGGGGGACCCTAAGGTTAATCACATCATGTTCAGAACTGTTTTTACAGCACAGAACAGTATTCGACTGCGGGAACTAAAATGGAGATAGAAAAGCATGAGCTGTAGTGAGCATTAGTTATGTTGCTCACAATAGGAAGAGTGCATTCTGTTGCACTCTTTTAGAATGTTGGTGGTTTGTGCATGACTGAATGTATATTTTATGCTGTTAATAAATGTATATGAAGCTAGCCCCTGATCTGGTGTTAAAGAGCTGCAAGAAAAAATACCAAATAAAAATGCTGCATATTACTTCAAAGAGATTTCTCAACTCTACTCCAATCTTAATAGTTAGCAGAATCTTTAATCTGATAGGATGGATTTAATGCATTTCTTCTTAATACTGCTGCTGAATACTAAAGGTTACACTGAGTCAACAGCAGCTGATAAAGCTGCTGATGCAGAAAAGCTTGACTGAGACAAAGTTCATCCCTTGTAGGTGAACTCTGGTCATCTGATAAGAAATGTGCCAGAAGACGCAGAAGGGGAGGGGAAATTTGATACATAAAAATGTGAATTCATAGTAAAAATGTACATTGATACCATATCAAGTATTAGCAACATTTTTTCTCAGTTTTCTCAGCTGATATTGTGATTTGGAGTTCACATGGAATTCAAGGATCCTATGGGAATTTTATTATCATAACTTGCTTACAGTACCTTCCCCGGACCAGATGCCCTTGGGCTCATACATGATATTGGTGATTTTAATTAAAATTAGATATTTTAGCAAGTTTTTTTCTAATATTTCTACTGCAACAGACAGGATCAATGAATTAAGACAAATTGTAGGAAGTTCAACAAGGTCAAGTGCTGGGTCCCACACTTGAGTCATAACAACCCCAGGCAGTGCTACAGGCTTAGGGAAGAGTAGCTGGAAATCTTCCCAGCAGGAAAAGACCTGGAGGTGCTGGTTGGCAGTGACTGAACATGAGCCAGCTGTGCCCAGGTGTCCAAGGAGGCCAATGGCACCTGGCCTGGACCAGCAGTGGTGTGGCAGCAGGGCAGGGACTGTCCCCTATGCTGGACACTGGTGAGGCCACACCTCAATCCTGTGTTCAGTTTTTGGGTCCTCACTGCAAGAAGGACATTGAGGTGCTGGAGCATGTCCAGAGAAGGGCAACAGAGCTGGGGAAGGTCTGGAGCACAAGTCTGGTGAGGAGCAGCTGAGGGAAGTGGAAGTGTTCAGCCTGGAGAAAGGAGGCTTGGGGAGATCTCGTTCTCTACAGCTCCCTGACAGGAGGGTGGGGGGTGTCTCTTCTCCCAGGTAACAAGTGACAGGCCTAGAGGAAATGGCCTCCAGCTAAAGAGGTTTAGATTGGGTTTTAGCAAAAATTTCTTCATCAAAAAGACAGTCAAGAAGTGTAGCGGGATGTCCAGGAAGGTGGTGGAATCACTATCCCTGCAAGTATTTAAAAGATCTTAAAGGTCTTTTCAAACCGAAACAATTCTATAATTCTATCAGGGAATATGAGAATTTATTCAAACCTCACTAAAGCTGGTAGAAATTCTCCTATTGGCTTATGTGGACTTTGGATCAAATCCATTGGAAAAAAAAAAAAAGTATTACAGGAAATGAGTGACAGCAACAAATTTCAAGGGCTTAAATTACAGATTTGACAACCTTTAATTACAACTAATTTCAGTTGATAGTGAACTGCACATGAAATTCATCATGGAGATTACTTAGGCAAGCTAAAGTGATAAAGATGAGGGCTTCATTTTAAACTGGAATTGTTTATCATCCATTAATATATTTCTGTGACTGGTTCAAAGGGGGTCAGGGGAAAGATGCTGACTTGTACATATTCTAAGCAAAATTCAGATAATGAAAGGGGAAAAAGCTCTGAGGAACAAGTAGAAACACACTGGCTAGATAGCAAGATTCTGTAATACTCAGTTCTGCTTCCATCAGGGAAGAGACAGCAGGCAAACCTAAGACTTCCACCTACACACTCTTTTTCAGCATTGTATATCTGCAGCAATCAATTAATTTCATTTGAACAATCAAGGTTTCACCTGGTACAATAGTGAGCCATTCTGTCTGGAGCTAAGTCAATCAGCTGGGTGACAAGATAATGTTGCCTTCCCCAAATTGCTTTTTTACTTTGCAATACTCATGAAATCTTATTTTGCAAAGACTTGGAGCTGGTATCTCAGGGCTCCTCTCAAATCCTTACTGCCGTGACAATATTCATGTGGCACACTCAACTGCCTCTGATACACATGGATATTTTAAGAGATCAAACTCAATTCCACTCTTACAAGTACAAATCAAGACTTGCCTCTAAGACATTTACACAGAGAACAGAGAAGCCCACAGAGCTCCATCTAAAGTAATATGTATTTTCAAAAGGGAGGTAACCCTTGACACCATCTATGGAATAGAACTACTTATCTGTAGGATTGCTTTGCTGGTTCCTGATACCAGCTTAGACAATTGAAGGCAGTACAGGAATTCTTAAAGAAAAAAAAACCATTATCTTCTACCTTTCTGTGTCATTGGTTAAATTTGTCTGGCAGATATTGAAATTTTAGATGATTTTGTGACACAAATGCAGAATAACACTGTAAGATCCTATTTATACACCTTGCAATGATGTTTAGCATGAGCTGCCAAGAAGTGCAGATACAAAAGTCTAGAAATTTTGAAAGATCTTTTGCAAAGCTACTATTGCTGATGGAGTAAATAGAGGAAAACAAAATAGGTGCAGCCTCAAACTCCAGAAACCTGGGCTGATTCAGCAGCTCTTCCCTCAAAAGTCCAAATCTTCTTAATGGGTACTGAAAGTGAGGTGTGGTTGTTAGGACACAAAGTTATTAGTGCATTATTAGCTGTGAGTAATGATAAATCAAGAGGTGTAGCCTCTGACACAGGAGCCATTGTAGAAGACAGAGAGGATGACAGCTTAGGCCTGTTACTAAATCAGATCTTTCTTATCAAGGATAAACTAATGGAAGATAAGGATAATAATTCTCTTTCAAGAGAAAAGATATCTTTAAAGACAAAAGATATCTTTAAAGAGAAAAGATATCTTAATCTTATGGTGTACTCCAATGATTAGGTGTGTTCACACACAGGGAAGGCAGTAACTTTTTAGCACTTGAGTTACAACTGAGTTACCTGGAAAATGAGTCTCCTCTCTTATTCTGCCATTCCCTAGGCTGTATGAGAGCGGTAGCCTTTGAAACAGATGCATAAATCTCATTTGGTAGATGATTTTTGTTTTGGTTTATTGTTTTTGGGTTTTTTTAAACTATGTCTTCTTGCTTGTCTATTTATAGTGTTCTCTGTCTTTCATGATTTCTTCTTCAGGTGAATAGTTCTGCCACAAAAATGAAGAATGGGTAGGTTGTGGGGATAACAAGAGATTTATGAAGCCCTTCACTACATCCATCATGTTATTTTAAAATCATATGTGTGGAGGGGGTGCTTGGTTTGGAGTCTTCTGGAAAGCAGCTTCCCATAACCTAGGGAAGCATGGATAATCCATGGCTCGGATGCCACCTTTAACACTGACACTGCTTCAAAATTAGTTCTCATGTGTCCTGCGACAACAGGTCAGATACACAAAGGCAGAAGCACATGGCACAAGTGGGGAGACCTTTTGGCAGGTTGAAGGAGAGGAAACACCGGGGAAGAAGAATCAGAGCAAAAGGGAGAGAGTGGGGGAAATTATTATCAGGACCAGTTCTTCTGTACGTGTCCTTCACACTGCTGTTGTCTCATGCAAACTGAGAAACTCCTTTTTTTTTTTGGTTTGTTGCTGTTTTCAGATGAACCATGTGTAAACACAGCATTGTGAAAAGAGCACACTTTGATCATTTGAGAATGCTAAACCTCCTTTCATACTAATTGTTCTAATTTTCAATTTAAATTCAGGTTTTGAATTTCACATATAACAACATTTTTATCCTTCAGTTGCTCTGAAACACTGAAGCAGATAATCTCTTAAAGCATGGAAGCATAAGCATTTCTTCCTTCTTTGCAAGAGGTGAAAGAAGTCTAGAGAATCAATAAATAAAAACTGCTAACTGTCCTAAATATTTTGATATACAGAATCTCTCTTTTATCCCTGGATGACCCAAAAGAATGAAGTGGGATAAACCTGCATGGTGAAAAAAAGGATTTGTTCTTCATTCTTCTCTAGGACTAATGTCAATAAAAAAATACACTGAGAATAACTATTAAAAAAAAATCAAGTCTGCCTCCTACATAATCAAAAAGAAAGGCATCTACTTTCCACTCCCCCATCCCATTTTCCAGTGCTCTGACTTCAGCAGCAGCACTTTTCCTGGGTTCATCCTTCTCTTTGCTTTATAGTGCATTTAAATATTTAGTTTCATATCTGTCTTAATTTCATCTCAGCATTAGACTGTGGCCTATTCTCACTCAGTCATACATCTCTATTTTATTATAACTTGTCCAATCACCTCTTTTAAGCAGCCCTGGAATTTTACAGATGGTACTGATAAACCCCATCCAGAAAGTTTTTAATTTAGTTTTGGTGTACATAAAGAAAGGGAACATTGGTTCTGTCTGCCCAATAACTTCCCTTACTCAGGACTTTCTCTACTTTAAACAATGCTCTGTAATTTTTTGCTTTTTCCCAAGTGCCTGAGATTCAGGACATACCTTTTGCTCCTATCACATAGAAAAGATGTGCTCTTCTAAAATCTTAACACTTTAGCCTGCTTGGTTATGTAAACTGTACCCCTTAGGGGATGGCTGGTGCTGCTCTTACTTTCTGTGAGCTTACCAAACAAAACAAATTATGCCAACAAAACTACATGTAATATGCCTTGATTCCTTTTTTTCAGGGGAGATAGGAGGACGGTTTGTTGGCAATATGTTTAAAAAGGAAAAGCACAGCCCTTGCTGATACAGTAGGATTTCATCAAAATAATGAGTGTAATCTGGTTAGCTCCCTCAAAGAGACATGAATTCACATGCTGCAGAGCTAAGGAGCTGACGAGAAGGGTAAAGAGCCCAGACAGGCTCACAGGTACATCTATAGCGAGGAAGACGACAAATTCCTGGTTTGCTCACCCTTGAAAATAAAGAAGGCTAAGAGGAGATACTCTACTCAATTTGGAACACTGTTAAACTAAAAGAGAAAAAGGAGAGAGGAAGAAAAATGACTATTTATTCTGACTGACAATGTTAACATTGAAGGAATAGGGCACACAGTAGTTTTGCTGTTGAGTAACACTGAGATCACATCCAAGCTGTAAATAGGCTGGCAGCAATAGAGCAAAGAAAGTAAAGGGAAAAGTGAATAGATTAATGTATTGATTTCCACATTCCTCTTGAAGGAAAGGTAACCAATTACTCCTTTTACTGAAAGGAAGGGAAAAGCTTGGGGAGAGCAACACATCAACAGACCTTTTTTATACACTAATCTTCAAAGACTTATGGATATACTCAGAAGCCAAAGAAACAGGAAAACAATTCCCACTGATTTGAACATGTTTTGAGAAACTTTGAAAGTTCAAAAATAAAAGTTATGCATAAAACTTCCTAAAACTTCCCCAAGCTAGAGCTCAGCAATTAAAAAAAAAAATTAAAATAATGGGACTCTTGATCACTTCCTGTATTTAAGCGATTGAACTTAAGGCAAAGTAGAGATGATAAGGACTTCAAGATTTTTAGAGTGGCATTTATAGGCTACAAAAAATTGAAACAAGTCAGCTCCATATTTTAATCTCTTGCTGGTATAAAAAGCAATCTGCATTTCATTCTACAGCAACATTTTATCTTTAAATCTGAAGATTTTCTGACTTTTTAAAAAATAATGATGTCTTACTCTTTATTTAACTCTTACTCTTTTATTTTAAGTCCAAAAAGCCCAATGTCCACTGTTGTCCTTATCCTTTCCCAAACATTTCTGTAAGTGGTACCAGACAGGCAAGATAGCATATTTTGATATAAATTTAAGATTTCTGCCACTGAAAGATGGCATTGTAGCACCAAGAATGATCTCATCACACACCAATCCACATTACTGATATTTTATAAATCCTCAGTGTCTCAAGTGAAGGTGATATGTTCATGAATGCAATAAAAATAAAAGCACTCATTGTATATAGACTTTCCCTGCAAGAGTCAGAATGAAGAAGAATAAAGAGAATTCTTTCTCATTTACCAATCTGAACCATCTGAGCAATGTCACAAAACCTAATACAACTTTCTGCAAAATACAGCTCTTTCTATTGTTTTTCATGCTGCACCACTCTTAACAGACAATTAAGTCATGCCACGCTGATTTATGTAATGAAAACTTCCCAGTGCAGATTGAAATGCATCATAGAGTCATTTTGCACTTAAATGCCAATAGACTGTATTTAACTAATAGGAAATCTGGAAAATCATGGCAGGTGTCTTAGCTGTCTCTTCACCATTGTGACAGAGAAGTTTAGTTTTTGTACTTAGTCTCCCTTTAGTCCCTTAGCTAAGTTCAAATACTTCACTTCTATCATGCTGGCGAAAGTATCCAGGTATCTGATGCAAGTCTATTTTTGGGAAGATGAGCCACAGCACACAACAAAAGACTAAGTGAACTTGACTAACTTCAAAGCAACTGACACGCAAAGAACTGTATTTTCACTCAGACTTAGTTGAAATTATTTTGCAAACTGAGTGGTACTCTGTCATCTGACTGACTTTTTGTATTATTAATAAAAAAGTAACTGGGACATCAGACAGGTCTTCATCGATATTCCACTTGAAGCTCCTCCATCTCAAAGCAGTACAGCAACTGCCTTTGAAAGGAGGGTCACTGTTACTGAAACTTTTGGGCTCTTCCCAACTATTGTGCTTCTTTCAGCAGCTATGCTCCTGCCCAACTGCCATAAGAAATACAGCAGAATGCAAAAATGAGAGAATTCTAACTTGCTCATCTGGAAAATCTACTTAATGAGTGAAATAACTATAGAAATGGTCTAAATAGGGATAAATGTCTTGTTTCCTAAACCCATCTGTTGTAAATCCTGTCAGAAATCTTTTCAAAAGGTTATAAATAATCTATTTTAGAAACAGGCAACACATTTATTCCTAGCAGCAAATTCAAACATGATGAGTAATTTGGCACAGAGCTTTTAAATTCACCAGCTGCCACCCACCTCAGGCAGCACCATACCTCATTTTATCTGTGTAGTATGAACCATTTGTTAATAAGTGCTTGAACCCAAGATGGTCATTGGTAATCCCACTCCTAAATTTTCTGTTCAAGCTGAAATTAGAATAAAACTACCATACCTAACAGAGCACAGATATTTGAAACAGGCAAAAACTGACTAGAAAATGAAGATTATTGTGTTTGCAACAATTAATAGAAATCTAAAGAATAAAGAAAATTTTTCTCTACTCTTCATTGGAAAAAAAAAAGAAATTTGGTCTTGTTTAAAACCTAATAAAGATAAAACATTGAATCGGAGACAGTGATGAAAAGTAGAAGTACCTAGATAATTCTCTGATGTCATGAAAAAAAATTAAACTTTTAAGTTCTGTCTTGCTAACATATACATAAATATACAAATGTACTTCTGTTAAAATATCATCCTCCTAGAAAGCTGAGAGCTAACTACACAAAGCAGTGTTTTCTTTAGCTTCCTTTAGGTAAGGAGAGGTATTTTTGCTCTGCATTTCAGTTAACTTCCTGAAAAAAAAGTTACAGGATTTGACTCCCTGTGCTTGTTAAATGACAATTTTAACAGAAGACTACTTGGGTTTCTTGGTGGAGAGGGAAGTTACTTTGGTTTGTCTTACCAGACTTTAAATTAAAAAAATAAAATTTAAAAAAAAAAAAAAAAAAAACAGGATGGGCTTTTTAACCTTTTTTAACCTTTCCCTAGTCTTGAATGAAATAGAGCTGTGAACTGCAGACATTAGTTTTATCTCAGGTGCTTAAGCAAAAAACCCAATACAGGTACACACTATCACAGTCCTTCTACAGGTACAGGATCAGATAAAAGTGACTGACTCTGATCTGTTTATACACAGCAATCCTCACATACACTTGTATGGGAGCTCTATGTCAAACATCTTCAGGATTAGACTTATTTACTCAACAATTCTTTCACAAGTCACAAAGATAATCACTAAATTAAATAATTTGATAAGGACCATATGTCCCTACAGTAATTATTTCAAGATCAACCATTCTAATTTAAGTTTCCTAAATAAATTCTGCAGAAGAACAAATTCCTTTGTCACAGTTGTTCTCTTTCAACAAAATAAAATAGCCTAGGCAGGGAATATGTGGAACTGACCACTGCATGATCAGACAATCATATACCTGGCCATAAAGTAACTTGAGACCAAGACCTGCTATATAAGCTTTGGAGATGGAATCAGTGATGACTCAATGGCCTGAAAAAATTTTAAAAAGAATCAGTGCTGTGAAATGAGACACTATCAACACTGCTGGAACCTATCATTTTCTTGTGAATCTCCAGTCATTTATTTTATGTAGTTTTCACAGAGCCTGAAACAGTCTCCAGTTTATGATTTTTTTTCCTTGCCTTTTTAAGAGTCAGCAAAATAAAATTTAAAAAAAGTATGTACAGGTAACTTTTAATCTTGTGGCATTTCTTAGTAAATGAAGAAGAACACTAAATTCACACCACATTTTCTAAGCACAGTAAAATTTTTTCCTGAGTTTACTGCAGTTTTACACTTCTGCAGCTCCTGGGAATTAATTACTTGAGAACAAGGCTAATGCCAAAACAATACAGTAGTGGTTTTGGTTTAGAGATTGCTATCAAAATCTCAAATGGAGAAAAGTAAATTTCTATTCTGCACAGGGAATTCTCCAGGTATGGATAAGCCATGCTGTGACTGTGGAGGAATTTGGCTTGGTTCCATGGATGTCAGTTCAAGCAAGTTAATAAGATGGGATCACCCTAGTTCTGGAAGCAGAAGCCTAACCTGGATTTTATCTTTAAATTACTCCAATCTTTCTTCCTCCAAATTTAGAACAGTGAAGAGCTGAGATGAGTTCAAAGTCATAAACTTTAGTCAAACAAAATAATCTATCAATATATCAATCATGACATTATTATTATATATCAAATAATCTATTAATACATCTAACAAAAGTTTTGACTAAGCAAATAAAGACCAAACCCCTCATCAGTCTCCATAAACACCAGTACTGACTTTTTACACTAATTCAAAAAATCAGTTACCATATTATTATTCTAAAAGATACATTTAAATACAAACTACAAATATCAGAAGAGCACTGCAGCTCATTAAACTAAATCCTTGTAGGCACAGAGTAAATATTCATGAAAGAAAATTGAATCATACGTTTGGGATATTTCTGAACACCAGAAGTGAATTTCAGCTACTGACAGTTGCAAATTTTCCATTATCCTCAGTAAGATTTTTATGCATCTACAGAATTTCAAAGGCACAGGAAATAATGAAGTTTTCAGTATGGGGATTTAAAACCTAGAGGTTGTCTTCCTCAGGACTTGTTATTCAAAACAATCTGCATCCTATACAGTGCACTCCAAACTGCACTCTAAGATGACCCAAGGGCAGAAATCAGTGATGAACTCCCTCAGCAAGCACAGAAATCTACAGAAATCTCCATCCCCTCTTCAATTTCAGGACTTCTTCATTTCAGAACTCTTTGAACGATACGATACAAGAAAGACGGGACATGCAAAGCCTGTGCTTTTTCTGCTGTGCAGGAAAAGCAGGATGAGCTGATTGTTTAGGTCCTGGGAGAAGCTCACCAAAGCCAACACAACCCTTTCTGTGGATTTCAGTGGCTTTTACACCAGGCCCAAAACCAGACCAGTAAAAACATCTAAATGAGTGACTGCGGCTCGGTCTCGGCACACCCACCCCATTTCACCGACCGGTACTTGGTGATTTGGCAGATGTGCTTGTAGACGAGACAGTAGGAAATACATTTGGAAAAAAGCACTTTGGCAGACAAAACCGCTTGCCTGGTGTTAGACAGGTACAACTATTAAGCGCTGGCTGCTTATTCCAGCCAGTGAAATGCTGCTGCAAATGAAAGATGAAGCACTGCATGAAGCCATGCTAAAATGGATAGAAGGATGGTTACTTACCAACGGGGCGAGCTGTTGACATTACAATGGTGTAGTGAGAACATAAAAAGGAAATTAAAAAAAGAAAAGAATATCTGTCAGAGAATGCATGACGTGTAATGTTACTTTCCACTATGGATACTACCATGATTGCTAACCCCTCAAATGGCAGCCTAAGTCAAATGCTCACTGCTGCTATTGTTTAGTCACGTGCCACTATCATCCCATTTACTTGAGCATAGCATCTGAACAAGCTGACTGGAACCATTCTCTGAGAAACATTTTTATTATCTTCGCATGCCATCATCAAGTATCATTGTTAATGCCTGATAAAAGAAAAATTGCATTGCATTAGCACAAACTTTTAGATCCCAATGAACACATCAATTTAAGCCTCACACTGCCTAATGTCATGCAAGGCATTTGCTTTCTGAGTCAAATACCAAATGAATTTTAAGCATGACCAGTCAGTACATCAGTAAGGGCTACAGAAAGCCCAGGACAGTTTTTCTCATTCAATAATGGGCATGAAAGCTTACAGCACAGTGCTTTTTCATCACTGACAGTGCTGATGAAAATATAACAAATGGGCTGAAATGGCCACAGGGACTTCAACCTAGAACCTCCCAAATCACTGCTTAGGTAACTTCTACTTCCTAAAAAATTGCTGTTAAATGATTGACAGGTTAATACTGTTTCAGGCTGATACAGAGATTGAAAGTTGCCACTGCAACAAGTGATTTCTTGGTTATAGAACAGCCCTTCATTATACTTGTGCTGGGGAAGAGAGCTGTCAGTCCCTTTGCTAATAAAATATAGACATCTCTTTCAGAAGAGCTGAAAATTTCAACATAAAATTGACTCCAGGTTTCATCTGTGTAAGCAAAGCTTCCCTTATTTTATCAGCAGCAATAATTACAAGTTTCTGAGCAATGGCACAATTATTTTTTTTTCTTTTTTTTTTTTTTTAAGAAGATTACCAGCTCTGTGAGCTTATGTGCAGGCTAGGGTCAAATGTAAGACATGCAAATTCAGAGGTAACAGAGTTTGCAAGGGCCTTTTTAGTTCTCAGCCCTTCCATGGCTCCGTCCCCATTTCATTTAACTATGTCTAGTCTGCTGCCATTCGCACCCATCATCTCTTGGAACACTTTTCGCCTTCCAGTATTATGGACATATTCCTTCTTCTGCAGAAAGATGAGGTGTAAAAGTTATATGCATCTTTCCAAGACAGAACATGGAGTCTGGGCCACAGAACTCAGCTTCTGTTGTTGTTTGTGACAGTGTAATGCAGCTTTCCTGACTGCATCCCCATCCTCTGGTTTAAGAAGATGGAGCTGTGAATGAGGGAACATTCACAAGGATTACATGGTTGTTGTCAGGTGTGCAGATGGAACTACATGACACCTGCAAGGTCCAAGACAAACTCAGGGTAAATTTTGAAGCACTAAGTGGTTTTGCTCCTTTACATGACATGGTAAAACCAGTGTCAGACAACAATGTTGATTATGAATTCAGAATTAAAGCTTTCTTTAATTAATAAGTCCATTGTTCATCATGCCCTTAAAGTCACTGGGAGATTTCCCAGTCCTTTGTTTTAACAAAATTCAGAGTAATAGCTTTCTCCAATGAATTTCTTGGTTTTTCTCATTTTCTGTCATATCCTGAACATGTAGTATGTTTCCAATATCATGGCTTCCTTTGTATTGAATAAGCATTATGTATTTGACTGTAAATAACAAACCCAGGGGAAAAAATACACAAGATAATGAAAACATGCTTTTACTGGGGGAAGATCGATTGAATTACACATTTCCTTGAGTTTTTTTTTTTCCCTTTAATTTCATTGGGTTCAAGCTTCAGTGATTTCAAAGGATTTTTTTTGCTTGGTTCTAGCTATCGTTTACATTAAAAGTCAGGGTAGCAAATCCAAAAGGCTTGCTCCAGTAAAGTGCGGAGTGGACACAGTTCTAGGAGTGTTTAAAAGCCAGGGAATTGGCCACCAGAATTACTGGACATGGTGATACTGCCTGTGACAAAGGAACAGAGTGAGACTGTTTCTGGGAGTTGGCTGTGGTGACTAATTTTCCCATATTACAAAAGGGAAGAACAACTTCTTACATACCTATTTCTTCAACTTAAAATGGGAAGAGACATATTGTCACTTACAGTCTAAAGTGAACACTGAGGTAATATTTCAAAGATTATCACAATGCTCTCTTTTCTTTGTTACATACTACCCTACAAAGCCACTCAGTGGCTTTTTTTTTTTTCCTTTGAATTCAGCAAATTAAACTGAACTGTGTCCATGCATTAAATGGATGGAAATGGAAGCTGGCCTCTTGGGTCAGTTGACCCCAGTTCTAATAAAGCAATCCATTGAGACTTTGAACATTTGATTTAATGTGTATGAAAAGAGGAGGACAGATAAAGCTAAAAATGTTTTTATTAACCTTTCACAGCTCTACTGAAAACCGTCAGCATGCACCACTAAACTGTGAAATAGTGTCTGCCTGATATCCATTGTGCCAAATTGCTGCTTATCTTTTGGAATTAAGTAATAACTATTATATTATATTTACTCAAATAGAAATATTAGCTTACAAACTTTTTCTCTCCCCATAATCTTTGGCATGTCTATATGTACTGCCACAAAATATATTTTGCACACTCATTACTCCAACAGCCTTAAAACCTCCTTACCAAAGAGCAGCACATAAACAGTGAGTGGATACTAGAGACCACAAATATTTTAGGAGAGAATAATTAGTCTTTACCTTGTAATACTTACACAATTTAATTAGGATTTTCTCTTTCCTTTGGCTGAGGTTTGTTTTTTGGATAAAGAGTAGTGGTAGAGAAATTAATTAGGGCAAAGCTAATCCCGTAATAATATTATCTGTATTATGTTTGTCATTAATAAATATAGTTACTCTAACTCGTTATACTTCTTAGAGAAAGAAACGTGACTAATAGCCTGAGCTGATGGTTCTCATATTCATGTCTATGCCCATGGTTTTGTAGTGCTTGCTTATGAATATATGCATCTGCTCTTCAATAAAAAGACACTGGGACAGGACTTTAACTTCAGGGGGATCCCATCCCACTGAAATAAATTAAAATTTCGCACGAGATACCAACAGGAGCAGGATTTCACCTGCACTGTAAATCAGTGAGGCAGCCAGCATGGCAAAGGGTGTGTGGAACCCAAACAAGGGCAGGGAAGGATGTGGCCCATCTCATCAGAAAGCAATTATCCTGCAGGTCACAGACCCTGGCTCAGTGGGAGCACTCACCTCGCACGGTGAGCGTAGCAGAGGCTTCCACTTTCCCAACGCGGTTCTCGGCGATGCAGGTGTAGGTTCCTTCATCTGTGCTCATGGCTTTCTTAATGCGCAGGGTGTAGTCGTCTTTGATGTCATACCTGTGTCACAGCAAGAGAGTGAAAACTCTTTTTGTGGGCAGCAGAAATGGACAAAAACTATCACCTGGAAAATGCCAGTCTGAATCTCTCTTGGAGCCAACTTTGGAAGATAAATTATTATCCAGCATTAGATAATTCCACAAAGCATTAATCTCCATGACATTTTTATTGCACTCTGCATTAGTTAGAAACTTTACATAAAATTAGTATTGCTATGTTCAGTATTAAGGCTGTATTAATAATAGCATTCACTTTGTCCTTGATCTAGAGCAATAAGATAAAATTAAGGTATCAAACATCAGATATCAATACATGACAGCTGAGGTTTATCATGCCTTTAACAGTGTGAGCTACACATTTTACCTTTTGCTGATTTGGAAATTTCCTTTTATATACAGTTTTCCCCTACAGCAGCAATCCCCTAGGGAATGGTGAGCATGTTGGTAGGATCTCACACTACCCGATTGCAAACAATAAAAAATATATTCAAGCTCTGGAAGGTGACATTTACTGAAGAGGCACATTAAAGCAGATTTATCAATTTCACAGAAATACAACAAAACAATTCAGTAAGGGTGGACAATGACATTTCCTCTTTCTTAAAAGAAATTAAAAACAATTCAATTGTGCTTTGTCCATTTCTTTGTTTCTACTGTTGAAAAAATTCTAAAACTTTAAGTTTTATACATGAGGATGTATAAAACTTAGTTAATGCGACATACTCCAATATGTAGTGAACACTTATTCTCAAGGCATTTAGACTGATTATATCCAGAAAAATATTTTCAGCTAAATTGTTATTATCTGCAGAAGTCATGCTTAGCAAACTTTTTTAGGCTCTGATCCAATGCTCATTAAAGTCAGTAGGAGACTTCATGTTGTGTCAAATATCTTTGGTTGCTAAATCAGGAAAACCCTGCTTATCAGCATAGATACTTTACCCCTTAAATATTATTTTGTTAAATTATTTTCAACAACACATCTTGATATGATTCATTAAGTCACCTTGAATCTAGACTTGGCTTCAGATTCACATGTATCAGTGAAATAGGAACACTAAACTAAAGACAGATCTAGACTTCAGGAAGTGTCAATACTATTTCTCATTGTATACACACTCATGACGTAATTTCAGAAGGACTCATTTATTTTTTTTTTGTAATGCAGGAAAGGCCTTATAGACTTGTACAGGAAATACATTTAAATCATATGGAAGAGCACCCTTAAATATGTGGATGAATAAGGACGCAATGCAACTAGTCAGAGGAATGTTGGCAGGCTCTATGAGCATTTTTAGATCTTTTGGGAACATGAAACTTTTTTTTTTTTTTTTGCATACATAATATACATTGCTATTGGTTCCTTTAGTATAGGTTTGTAGAGAGAGTGCCATATGCTAACAGACTTCAAAGCATCTTAACTCAAAGATCCCATACTGTGAAACATTTAAATTTCTGTTAGGTCTAACTGAAGCTAGTTAGCTTCTAACTGAAGCTCTAAACATCTATTAGAGCATGCCTAGCAATTCCAAGAACAAAGAGCAGCCAAGAAATCTTTTTACACTCACCACAATACTTCTTTCTATATCCAGCAGGTCCATTCTATCAATTAGCAGGAAATAATTTAATAAAGATGAATTTGAGGCTAACCATTCTGTTAGAGTTAACCTAAACACATATAATACCCATTTCCTTGGGAGTTACATTTAATTGTATGTATATGCAGTACCTCAGATTTAATTGATTAATAACAGATATGCCAAGGGAAAGAATAAGTAAGTAGATGTCATGTCAAACTTTAGAAACTTGTAGGGATCATTTTTTTTGCCAGCATTGTGCCATTGGTAGTTGTGAGGGGGCAGATAGTTATGATGTTAGAGAACTTAATATGCACCTTCTGGAGAGCTACACATCTATTACAACTACATTCAACAGCCACATGCAGCTAAAGAACATTTCCTCTAGACTGCTCACAAATTATGTCATTTTGCATGCTGTGCTGCATTAGTCAATGGCAAATAAAAATCACTGTTTTCATAAGACAGAAAGGGCAAATTGTCCCCCTTAAAAATCTCAAGAATATGACAACATTATCCTACAACGATGGAGCAGTTATTTGTCTTTGGTGATTGCAGAGTTGCAGACAAGAGCAAATGCTTATTTTCTTGACATGAGGCCAGCTCTAGGAGGCTGAAAATATAAATTTGTATTCAGCTCCTGTATGATGAGGAAACTAAGATCAGTTGTAATATAAATATGAATGGGATATCAGAATCAGGGCTATAAAGCTGGGCAACAATTAGCCATCTTTGTAAATTTAAGTAATTTTTTTTTTCTTTTTTCATACAACAGATAACATCCCTGCATTATACTTAACGCTGCCGAGAGCAAATGAGCCAGGCAGCAGGAGTGAATGTGAGAGAGGGGCTGCCTGAACTGGGATGCAGGCAGGCTGGGACAGGGAGCTCCAGCGTGCTGTGGGCTGCAGCTGACTCACTCTGCTTCCTGTCACGGATGTGCTGGTGCCGGCATGCCAGCCAGCTGCCTCCGAGGCTCCGGCAGCCTTTATCCCTGCACCTGCCAATCCTGCACGTTGTGCCAAGGCTGCTGGGCGGAGGAGCCAGCTGCATGGCATGCCAGGACGCAGGGTGGTGGCTACAGCCATCAGCTCCCACTTGGGCCACCAAACGGAGGGTGGCGTAAACATGTCACCGCCACGGTCCAGTTAACAATTACTTCAAGGACAGGTTCATCTCTCCCAGCCTGCTTCTCCAACAGGCCATGCTTTTGGACCACCCTGACAGAACGTGCCATCTAGCAATTGCATCCATACGTGGAAGGACCCGTGGGGCGTTAGAACCATCTGCTGTCCTGCAGTACTGATATGCTGCCCGTCAGTCATCTGTTCCACCAGCACTGTCCCCAGAAGTCACCACAGTTCAGTGAAGAGCAGATGAAGCAGACAGGAAGGAGAAAGGAGGGAAACTGGCTTTTAGCCTGACCCACAGCAGCACAAACAAAATAACAAGGTATGGAGACTGAAGGTCTTTTGAATTTCTCAAGCATCCACCTGCTCAGCCTTGAACAGCGACTTGTCTCCTCTCTGTCCTAGAGCCTCAAATCCCCATAGCAAGATATTTTAACCTCACTTTGTGGAAGTTCACTCTCATCTGGATTAGTGCTTCTGAACACTTGGAATGAGGATAAGGGTCCTCTCTGCTAATAGTAATCACATACAGCGTTAACCAGGCTCCTGGATTGACAATGGCATGGCACAAAACCAGAGCGCAGTGGTTAAATTGCTCCTTAACATTGCCAGCACATGAAGAAAGCCACGTCTTCAAAATATGTGCAGTGTCAAGAAACAACTTGTGACACAATGCCCAAATATTGCTGACTCCTAGCCAATTAATGCAGCATTGTGCTAAAACCAGAGGGCATCAGACATCAGTTTCACGTGGTTTTGGACATCTAATTGATTTTAAGTACTTCTCTTTGTTAAACATTGGGAGGTGCTTAACCTTTGGGTTCAGCTTAGACTTCAGCCACCAGACTGAGCTGGGAGAGGTCTTTCAAACAGCCAGTCAGTCTGTGCCAGATATAAACCAGCCACTTCTGGGCACCACGTTACATAATTTCTGTTCTACAAGTAATAGAGCAGGTCTGCCTTTAATTAAGCGAAAAGGAAGCGGCTGGCAAGGGACTGGCAAGGAAAAAAGAAAGAGAGAAAACAAGAGGCACATGAGAAAACACTGCTGGTGAGGAAATTCTAATAGAAATTGGGTGATTTTGAGTGAAATCTGGCAGTCTCTGGCACATATGAATGCATTCATTGTTGCTAGTTCTGATTAATGACAGTTGTACAATAGTGTGCTGACAGTCACTGCCATACAGACACAATTTTTTTTTGATATGAAACACTGCTGAAAATGCAACCCAATCAGATTTGGCCCCTGAACAACATGTGCTATCATCACTGTACTGTGAATTGAGATTGATTGGTAACCAGCTGTGACAAAGTGGGAAAAAGAGCCTTGTCTTTTTCAAGAAAAGAAGAAAAATAAAAAACTGAATTGTGTCAAAACCATTACCATCTGCTCAGCTAAACAGCAAATAAAACAAAACACATTAACTATTTTTAAGTATTGCAAATTAATGTACTGAGGTTGAATTCATGTGTTAACTTAAGCATGTAAGAATAAACTTGAATTGAACTGGTTTTGTCACAGTTGGAATTTTTTCCCCCACATTTGGAAGTGTATCTGAGCCATCAATCTTCTTCATGATTATCAAATAAAAATATAAAGAAAAATTTATGTAAGTTAGAGATAATTGACAATAATATTTGGGCTTTTTTGCATTTGATGAAAATTTTCCACAGTGTTTTGTAGAACCCCCTAGTTTCCATATTTTCAAAAATCTGCATGCAACTATGCGTAAAAAAAAAATGTACCTCTTTTGTTTTTAACACACACAGACAGCAAAAATTAATCTGCAGCTGAAGTAATTTTATTCCTAAATATCCAAGTAGCCTATCTGGGAATACAAGGATGTATTTGCTTTAGTGGTGTACTTTAAACTTCACAGAATGCTCAGCTGAACTCAAGAAACCCAACTCAACAAGTCTTATTTCTTGCTATAGGGATATTGCAAGAGGAAAAAGTCACATCTAAACTGTTAAATACTGATGCCACTGGCCTCAAAAAATTTGCATTGATTTATACCAGACATACATTTTCATCTAAAACATTACTGTTAATAAAAAATATTAAATAATAAATTAGAATCTTTGTAGGTACACATTATAGGCTTGCTTTTTTTTTTAAGCGATGGCACAAAAATGACTTTGCTGTATTTTCTTTTGCCTGTTTGCCAAAGTATTTTGCAGAACATGCACAAAGCTTCAAGATTGCTCACAACATCGATGATTAGGGAGCCCAAATAGAGAGAGGCTACTGGCCAAAACCAGGGTAAACAGGAGGTAGTTGAGGAGGCTTAAGCTTCTGTCTCCACTTCTGTTTTGTGGTGCTGGCACTTGAGCCCCCAGCACCGTGCCACAGCTTTTCACTGGCTCCTGCATCCCTGCGCCAGATGGAGGGAGCCAGAGGGAAGCTGCAGTGAGATGGGAAGTGTGAGCTGTTACCTGCTTCAGGCTTGTGTGATCCAGCAGCAGAAGGGAGAGCCCCCATGCCCACTGGCAATGCATATCTGACACAAGTTGAGGTATTTGCACTTCCATCCCATGCACTCATAAGTGGAACAAGAAAGAAGCCCAAACATACATGGCTACCAGCTTTCTGGGGAAAGATATAGGAGTGTGAGGTTTTTTTCTCTAGCAAAACCTGAATCAGCGACAGTTATGGATATATTTGTGTGCACTGGTCTCAAATTACTGTTTGTACCCCTGAAATCAAAAGCTGTTTTTTGCTGGGTGGCTCTAAGACACTGCTTACAGCCATGATAAATTGAGCTCCCAGGGAGCTGTCTCCAAGGTGCTGACAGGGTGGCTACTCCTCACATCTGCATGTCCACATACCCATTTATTTTTTAGCTCTGCCACTCATATCAGAGAAAGGTAGAAGACAATGTTATATTACTTTGAATTTCTTTGTGTGATGCATATTTGCAAGCTGACATATAAAAGGGATTCTATATTCTGTATTTCCTTATTCTATAGAACAAACCGGGAAAAGAGTTGTGTAACACAGGCTGCTACTCACTACTGTGATTTTTCTTCAATTATGGTGACTCAGGTTCTGCTTTAGTCCAAAACCTCTTATGGGTTGTGATCAACAGATTCTTTCTATCTGATAGAATAGACACACTCAATTGCAACAATATAAAACAGAAACCCACACTGCACTGTGTTTTAAAGCAAGGCATCCAATAAAATGGTCTAAATCTCATAAAATATGCGTACAGCTGTTACAGTTACTGGGCCAACATTGGGAAACCATACCTGTTTCCAAGGAAATAGTGTTTTCCAAATTATCTGAAAGTATCACACTCCACAGCACTGCTCTTACATGCAAACAGACAGGTGTGACTGCACATAAAAATGGGTAGTCTCTTACAAAATCAGGAGCCATGTGCTCAGAAGAGAACCAAGAAAGCAAACTGAGACTGGTTTTTGATTCTCTTTGAAATAATTTGGAAACAAACAGCAGTTAAGAAGAAAACATATGTCTGGGAATCAATGACTCAGTAAATCCTATCTAAACTTACGCAGAGATCCTTTACATCTCTGCACATGGAAGTGTACTCATTGGGAATTACCACATCATAATTACCCAAAATGGGCTTCTGATTTGATTTTAGTTCCAGACAGAGCTCCACATCTCAGAAACTGGAGCTTTGGTGGAAGTATGATCTAAGAGACCTTGTAATCACTTGGCATGAAGACCTATCCTCCCATCACCAGGAGTAGTCCTTTCCTTCACAGATGAGACACATTTGGCACTGAGGGAGATTTATATTATTAATGCCTATGTCATAAATTCATCCCTCAGAAAAGTACCCTTGATGCTCAGAGTTTTTGTCCATTTCAGCTTTTGAAAAATTGAAATGTTACTGCATGGACTGGAACAATGTAAGATTTGAGCCCAGATTGGCATCATGCACCCACTAAACTTGGCTTGATGCATTTTTTTAACATGAGCACACAGATCATGAATAGTTTGAGGTAAATCAAATTTGTGTTTGCCTGTTTATTATTGTTTGCCTAAAGCACATGAAAGATTACTATAAACTTGTCAGAGAAACAAAATGTTTCCTAATCTGTATTTTGAATCAGTAACCAACTTTGAAGTGGCAATTAAAGATGAAGTCATGTTAATGTTGTAATGAAAGTGCCTTCAATAATGCAGTTGAGCCAGAAGTCATATTCTTAAAAAGTACATTTTGCTAGTTAAGTAATTATCAACATAGAACTTACTGATAGGAACTTGAAATAACTTTTAGGCTTAAAACTTTACCATTAAAGTGTTTTCACTGACAGTGTAAGTTAATTTTTTTTAACTCAGTTGACAAGTTTTGTATCCCATGAAGAGATGGAATGTGTTAAAGGAGAAGAAATCCCTGCAGGCCAGACATTCCAGTAGCATCAGTGGTTAGAGCTCTTGAATCTTACTCCCACTTGAATATAACTAAGAGCTTCGTCTTCCCTGTTTTCCTGAGGCTTTCATGGAAAAAAAATGCATAGTTAATGATCTTTACTTTTATGTAGTATATTTTGCTTATTTTGACACTAAAGAAATATTTAAGCACTAGTAGGAGAATTTTGAATGAAATTCTATATTAAATTTCACTGTGGCCTCTCCCTGCAAGACTGTTTTTTACTGCAGCCTTCTGTGAGTGGAAAATTCAGATAAACCCATGTTTGAGGCTACTACAACTGGCATTAAATTTTGTTTCTGAACTCTTCTAGAGACTTCATTAATGCTCTGAAATTTAACTATTTTAGGCTGCAGAATAAGAAAGAATAAAAAGAAATAACAACATTCTCCTGTGACAATACTGTTTCTAGAGCACTGTCAGTGTTCACTTCATAGATCACCAATAGTTCACACAGTATAAAGAGAAAACATGCATGCAGGAGTGCTAGCTGACACAATTCCTTTATGGCTCCTGTCCATGGAGTTGTAAAGCTATTTTTCCAACCTTGACCCTTATGTAAGCAACTGGAGAGTATTTTCATGAATCTGCAAACAGACTGGCTGAAACAATAGCTCTTCTTCAGCTCTGTGGTGAGAACTGACACTTAACATGAAGCCAATTTAAATGTCAACGTTATTAACTGTTTCTCTGCTGATCAGTCTATCAGAGCCACACATCCACCACTTTTGCTCACAGCATTTAATACTTCAAACAAATGGAATGGCAGGCAACTCCTGGGTTAGACTATAAACCCCTGGGGTATCTGTGGGACGATGCAATTATAGGACTTTATTCAATGTCAAGGTTTGAGGGATTTAAAATGTAAAAAAATGCCATCATTTACACATTCACTTGGGCATGTACTCCTCATACAACTGTAGGGAATATATTTCCACTTGCAGAGCAGGAAGGGATCAGTGACAGGCAAAACAGCAATCAGATAAAAGGGATACTCAACCAAAAGTGCTACAGGAGGGGGCACCCCACCATCACTGCGGTACATCCTCTTTATGTTATATACACAAAAATTAACCAACCCCTGCATCCATTTTACCTCTCATCACCTCTCTATCGTTAAATGGCATTTCTGATTTTACAGAAATTTCCTCAAATTCAAATGTTTCTTCAACATAACAGCTGAAAAGATGCATCTTGTGTTGCACTTGGCTGAGATCTGCCAGCGTTCATTTGTGCCCCACAGACCCTGCAAGTTACAGAGCAGCTCTCTCCGTGGCAGAAATCTACAGCAACAGCCTCTGCAAACCTCCTCTCATGCCTCCAGATATATGTAAGGATACAAATACCATACTAAACCTCTTTCTTTCACTCTTTTTGACAAGCTATTAAGAACATCCAATCTTCCCCCCTATGCTGCTCATAAAGGGACTAATCTCTCCTTAATGCTTTAGCTTAAGGAAAAAAAAAGATGGGCATGCAAATCATACAGGATCTAACCAGAAATGACAAACAGTACATGTGATATAGCTAATATGAAAAACATCTTTTTCCCCCGACCCTTCATTTAAAACTGTTAATTGTTATTAATTGCAATAGAAATTTGCTGATGTAACCAAAGATTGTATTCATTACACTACTAAAACACACTCTTTATTCTAATTAATTTTCAATACACATTAGACTGCATTTTGTTACAATCTGCACAGATATTAACTCAAAGAAAGCACACAGTGCTGTAGTGTTATTAACTCATAATTCATTGAAAGGTCATTCTCCCCTTGGTTGTATCTAGAGGGGGCTAGAGTTAAATACCTCAATATCCTATCCACAGAATATAAATGAAATTACAGAGCACCGCTGTTTATTTTTAAAAATTACTGTCTCTCATAAGAGCCTTATCTTATGGTCATGTGCTGGGTATGTGCAAGATGCCCACCAAAACTCTCATGAGAGAGCAACAGCTCAGTCAGTGAAGAAGGAGGGGAGGAGGCGCTCCAGGCACAGAAGCAAACTCCTCTCCCTGAGGAGAAAGCAGTGGCAAAGACAAGGTGTGATGAACTGACCATAAGCCCCTTTCCCTCGAGGAAAAAGGGTGTTTTTAAGATTTGGTTCTATTTCTCATTATCCTTTTCTGATTAGACTGATAATAAATTGAACTAATTTTTCTCCAGGTTGAGTCTGTTTTATCCACAACATTAACTGATGAGTGATATTTCCTCATTCTGATTTTGACCCATGAGCCTTTCATTATATTTTCTGCCCCCTGTCCAGCTGAGAAGGGAATAACAGAAAGGCTTTGGGGGACACTTGACATCCAGCTAGGGTCAACCCATCACAGTGGAGAAATAAAAATGCAAAACTTCTCAGGCTATCCGGCTCTTTTTGGATGTCCTCTTAAAAAATCCAGCTTTTCTTAGTTCATTAGGTTTGCTGTCAGTTGTGTTTAAATCCATTTCAAAGATTTGCATCTGGAAGACCATGAGATATTTTAAAAATGTCATGTTTTACTCCTAGTTTTGGGCACACAAGAAACCATGGAGGAAAGCAGAGAAATTATAGGTGTGCTTTTTCATTCAACTCTATCAGAAGTATGACAGACAGCATTTCTGCCCAGACTACGCATATGCATAAAAAAAAAACCCAGCCAGTATTAAGAACATGGCAAAACTAACACCTACACAAGCTTGTGCTGTTGCAGCTAACACATATCTCAGAATACATTAACTCTGTGCCTTAAGAATGCTTATTCCCAAATAATTTTTAATGAACATTCCTAATCTCCAGCCAATAAGAAACCTTACTGTGCTATTTATGATTTTTACTGCTGCGTGTTACTGCTCAGTTTAATTTAATAACCTACAATCTCTTAACACTTAGCAATATACCTTGTGTAAACTACACACCACTTTCCTTCTGAAGCATCCCTCTTGGTTTTTCTGCCCACACTTCCATTGTGTGGGTGGCACATAAAACAAATACCTCTCCCTGTTGGTGCAGTTGCCACTTCTCATCTCTAGTACAATATCCATCTAATCAGACAGTGCCTGTAAATGCAACTTAAAAGAGCAGGTTGTAATTTCATTAAAGATGTATTTACTGAGCTAAAACAGCTGTTCTGGGCTGAAATGCAAAAATGGCCTAAGTGATTGCTACTCAGTCAATTTTAAGGCAACTGAAAAATACATTTGCTGAGCTAACTTCACTCTCCCGAAGAGCTGGCACTGCTAACTTCTTCTGTATAAAAGGTTTAAACAGTTATTATAGTGTGTCATAAATTTTGACTTGTAATTGAAAATCTCTTCACTTCCTAAAAAAAAAGTACTTATTACTTGCTATATAATTACAGACCATGCAGCTGCTCTCCTCGGCTTCGCTAGAAAATTTGAAGACATGAAACACTGTACAAACCTTATTCAAATGTTATTAAATTGCTAGTCATAGATCTGCCACTCTCATACTGTAGGCTCTCAAATAGTGTCATTTTCTTCCTGTTACCAGGACTAAAATGCAGATGAATGAAAAGTTGATCCAGGCCATATTGAGTTCTCTACCACACAGGAGACCATCAGCTCCTTGGAAGGAAAGTATAATCTCTATTTCTGCTGAGCAGACATCAAAGGGAAAGATACCTGAAAATGTATCTGGAAAAAAATTTCAATGCATGAAGACAAATTCTATTTCATTTTCAGTAGGTCTTAATCATTATGCATGGCCACAATTGTCTGAGTCACTTTGACACAATCTTTGTGCCATTTCCTTGCGTCACTTATAACGAGAAAAAACTCTATGCATGGAATAGTGAACCTCATATTGCAGCCAAAGGCATAGGACTGGTGACCCTCCAACATCCTGTTCACCTCCAGTAGTTTGACATGAGTCATACTTGATTAACTATTCCCCACCCTTTGTGTACTGTGGAGGCTGTGGTGTGAGGCTGAATTTTTAGAGCAATTAAAATAAAATATACACCATGTGCCTCAACCTTTGATTTACAACGCATTTCAGTCTTGGGTCACTGATTTGAAGTGGACAGCTTCTGGAAAAAGGCTTTTCACACCGGATTTTAAGTCTCCCTCTTGGTGCGTTATCAACATTTAGATCAACAAGATATTAATTTGTGGGGACCAATTTAGGCTTTAACAAGAATTTTAAGCACTGAAGAATATAAATAATTCTTTATCACAGTGGTGCAAAAGAACTATGAAAACAGTTATCTTACATTATTCATGATACTGTTTTCACCTAGTATTTATAATTTTTTTTAATTCCTGCCCAGTCATACACAGAGGAACTCCATGACACATATCACAGTCTGAAATCTCAAGTCAGGTCTACAGGATGTTGGATATGTAACTCCCTTTGACCACTGGTGAGACCAGTCTTTCCCAGGCATTTAAAAAACTACTTCTCAAAGATACAGACTATCATAGTTGATTTACATCATCAGTTCATAACTAAAATTGGGAACGAAGTTTTGCAACATCAGAATAAACTGTTTATTCTCAGATTTGAAGCATGGTTATTTATATACTCCTGAGCAATTACACAGACAATTTGACAAATAGCCAAATTATTTTTTTATAAAGAGTCGTGTTTTCAAACATAGTAATTTCTTTAGAAGTTGGGTTTTTTTTTTCATTTAATCCAATGGCAACTGGAGATGCTTAGAGTCCATCTGGGACCTTTATAATTAGGGTTTTAACAGCCTGAAATTATTTTCCAATTACTACTCAACACACCATTCAGTGTAGCAATGCTGTTCACATTTGTCACCAGAAATCACTGGCATTACTTTCCTCTTTGCTTTCTCATGGGTCACTAAAAAAACTAAAACAAGGTAAGGTGGAAAAACAGACTAGGATTTCTGAAAGACTATGGATTCACTGCCACTGATTCTGGCATTCACCAGGAGCAAATTACAGAAACAAAATGCATACAAAAATTCAGTTTGATCCACTTCATTGTCACTGAACTAGATACTTTTGAAAGCTGAATCAACAACAGACACATTTAAAAATCTGCTGTAATTGTTTAAACAGGTAACTACTATATTTGTCTTGCAATCTAGGGATGAAGCCAAAATGAAATTATTGAAAAAAACAAAAACAGACAGATGTGCAAAGAACATTGTTAGCTATAGAAACAGGAAATTTATATTGAAAGTTAGAAGAGAAATAGTTCAGAGATCTGCTCAGAAGCATTTATGCATGTGGGAAGAATAACAAAGAGAAAACCTTGAGGGCTTTATATTTCATTGTAGATGTTAAAATGCCTAAAATACAGGAGCTCAGTTTGTCTTTTACCTCAAAAAAAAAACCAAAAACCCTCAATTTCAACAGTGAGGAATCATTTTGACTTTTTTCAAAATTTATAAAATTTTGCTATCATAATTTTCTCATCCATCCATTCATTCAGACTATACCTGGGCAAATTTCTTTGCTGGTACTAAAAAATCCAGAAAAATGCAATAGCTTTTGTTTTAGAGGTTCCAAGTTTATCTTCCTTGATTAAGCATCATGCAGCATGGTTTGGAAATGTCCACTTTTTGGACAGTGAAGATATGCTCACACATTGTGCTATATGAATAAAAAAATCATAAGATAGAAAGCATGCAATGCTAATTATCAGAGGTATTTGCCTCTGAAGTGCAGATGTTGGAGAAAAAAAAGTGATACAGTCACTAAAGAATATCTAACAGAAGTGCAATCAAACCAAAGACTCTGTGGGTTCATCATCTATTACTTCTGCTTATGAGACCTAGAAGCAGATATGATTTAAAACAACAGAAGTAGCACAAAAACAAGAATAAATCACGGAAACACAATGTATTTACTGTGGACTACTCTACAATACATAGTTAAAGAGCAAGCAAAGAGAAAAATCCATCCTGACATCAAAAACTCTTCTCCTGAAAATAATATTTTGCCTATTACATTCATACACATCTGTCACTATAATAAGCAAAACAGCTATGCCATTTTAAATTTTTTTTTAATTGCCAGAAAAATGAATTTTTTTTAAAGTACATATATATATATATACATACACTCACACAAACACACATACCAAACTTACATAGAAATATTTTTTCTAGATTATGTATTTTTCCATTAGTATAGTCAACTGATGGAAAATGTCAGCTATGGTGGGGGGAAAAAAAAAAGAGGCACTATTCATGTCTACTGCAAAAATTGAAACTGTGCAAAAATAAATCAGGACTCATAGTGCCAGAAAGACTTGTTGGGTTGTGGAGACCTGGGTTCTAATTCCTGTTCCCAGAGCTAGTTCCATGTTGAAATATTTTTTTTAATGAAATAATGATTCAGCATCAAAACAAGAAAGAGTTCCAGAAAATGAGGAGCAAGCACTGCTCTTTTAGTTGAAAGGAGCCAAACTAATTTAAAACCCTTTTACAGGAGAGACTCCCTTCTCCTGCTCACTAAAATTTTCTCCTTGTTTGTTCCAGACTAAATTAATCTTTCTTGAACACAGGGGGCCTGTTCCAGATTTCAACTCTGCTTTACGCTTCTGCAAGTCTGGCTTTTTGTTTCCTCAAGAGGAAGTTTTCTTTCCAAGACTTAACAGACATGAACGGAGCAGCCAGCAAAGCCCACCATGCTCTGCTTGTAATTCACCTTGCCAGTGCAACAGAGCAACTTTCCTGCCAAGTATTTTCCCTCTTGGTATCAGCACATCATTGTGAAGGCTACTATCACCATTACAGTCCTAAAACATCTTTACTGTCTCCAATAAATTCACTGAATACCCATGTGCTCACAATACCTACAGATCATTTTTCTTTCCTCCACAGGAACCCATTACCTGGACAATTCACCCAGGTTGGGCTTCCCTGCACAGCTGCCTCTGGAAGAAGATTTGTAGTGCCAAAAGAGCAGCAATGTGGGAAATAAATATTGGACACAATGTCAAAGAACAAACTCTTGGTAGCAGGGATGGATACCAGCATTGTGCAACAATTGAAATCTGGAAGTGAACGTGAATGTGGCTCTCACCTTCCTCTCGGTAAGTCTGCATCATCTTTCTTCCACCGCACTGTGGGCGTGGGATCCCCCTGCACCTGGCACCGGAAATCCACGGCCTCCTCCTCCAGCACCACTTGGTTAATCGGTCGCCTGAGAAACGTGGGCCGCTCTTGAAAGAGACATTAAAATTCCACAGTGAGTCAGAGGGCTGAAATGAACACTTTTTGACTTTTCAGCATCTTGTTGCATACCCATCCATCAAACAGAAAGGAGGCTGAGCTCCACAAATTCAGACAAGTGGAACTGATGATGTGCACAAAGAGCTAGAAAGAAGGCTGCCAGGCTGGAGAAGCAGGGGCTGTCCTATCCTACCCTCCAGCAAGATGAGGATGGGAAGGAGAACCAGAAGGCAGCCTGTGCCAGGACCTGGACAGCAGAGAGGCCTCTGAGGACACGCTCCCCCCTGGAAAAGCTGTGGCTCTGCAGCCCTGCACAGATGGAGCCTGAGCTGGGAGCTCCTGCTGCAGCAATGTATGAGCTGGAGCAGGAGCTCCCAGCAGGAGCCAGCCTGCCTTTGGCAGTGATCAATATCTTGATGCTTTGGAGGAAAATTTAAACTCCATGTTACACACCTCAGGCAATTGTGAACTGTCGTGCACAGAACAGAGATTCCCTGATCCCCATTGCCAACTTCACCATGGAAAAGCAAATTAAGGTCTGAATAATAACTTCTGTTTACCCTTGTTATGTTAGGCTGCACAGCTACAAATAGTATTAATCACCATAATGTTGTACAGGCCTGCTTAAAATCCAGATGCAGAGCCACAATCTGATCTCAGTTATACTGCTACAAAATCCAAGTACCGGTAATTTCATTTGAAAGGATGTCACTGGGGTTAGCTTCCAAGTTGCCTTTGGAAGGCACAAATTTTGTTCTGTCCTCTCAGCCACACCACACTTTTATTGTCATAAATTATCTATGCTAGTCAAACCATTATAAGGCTGGGTTTATATGAAACAGTATTTTATAAAACAGTATTTTTCAAGACAAGGATTTATCATAAGGACATATAAAACGGGTTACACACTATTTTTCATATTTCACTCTCAGAATGTTAAGGGATATGATGTCACTTAAAAAAATTACTCAGAATTCACGCAGATGCAAGCAATACCAGATTCTGACTCAGGAAATTTATCTTGATAACTACGGAGCTAATTCTACAGGTTGGTTATGCATGACTATTATATGCAAAAAAAATTTTTAAAAGTTAAAATAACATTATTAAGGTTGAAAAATCAAGCAGGCCACATTTACTGACAGAATTAAGGCTGTCTGCATGTCTTTTAATCACTTCCTTTCTGTTTATAATGCCTTATGGGACTGATTGCAATTATATGATCATACACTATTTTTTCCCCAAACTTCTCTAGATTGTTGGTACTCATTTAATGAGCAGGTGTTTAATATTTTGCTTTAGTGGTACTGTTTAGAGGGTGGCCTCCTGTCTTACTACTCAAAATGCACTTCAAAGACAGAATTATTAATTTCCTCAGGACCTCTATTACACCTATCTTAATGCTTTATAATCACATTACTTATTTTCATAGCTTCTCTCTGAGGTATGATAGTGATCTTAGAAAGCAAGGTAAAAAGTATCTGCTAAATTTTGTGTTCAACCCGAGCCGCAAAACTGACAATGGTTTTTTTTTGGAGGGCATGGGGAGGCGTTGGATGGAAATGAAGTTTTAATTTTGTGTGTTCAAAGCTCAGCTTCCATTAATTCAGCTGCAGACAAAAAAGTGTTCACCACTTTTTACAAATCGGAGTATCAGTCAGAAAAGGAGGAACACAAAACCACCTGTTAGTAATTATGTAAATGAGTGACAGCATCACACAGGAATTCCTTATTAGCAGGGAAACCTATTGGCAGGGAAAAACATATTTTGTCAGCAGAAGAATAGACATGCTCAAGAATCTATAGCACCTTTCCAGATTATAGAGATAAAAGCATGGCTAACGGGCAAAGATTTTTCTCCCCAAGTCATTGCTTTTTTCCTATTCCTGCCCAGGATCTTCAGATTCCAGCAGTGTTTGGACAAGTAAATTAATTTCTAACCTCTCTGCTTATATTGAAATCTTTATAATTTCCCATTTTAAATTTGTGTACAAGCCATATCCAGCTCTTTGTAATTTTTCATTTCAAGTCTGCATACAAGCCCTATCCAACTGCTGACTGTTTCCTTAGTAATTTTATCTTTTTTTTTTTTTTTTTTTTTTAGCCCAGAAATATCACTTTTCACACCTGGAACCCAGCAAGTTCTCAAGTCCAATTCCCTTTCCAACTACCATGCCTCTCCTTTTTTGTACCTCACAGCAAATGTGTCTCTTCTCCACTGAGTGTTTGGTCTGCACTTGAACTGGAGCTCCTTTTTCCCAGGTCACCCAAATACAAACCTAATACATCCACAAAATACATCCACAAACCTAACACAAGAAAAATCAGATGAAGTACCCAAGGACCCTCAGGAGAGTGACAGCAGCAGGAACACAGTGTAGATACAGGAAAATGCTCCCCAGGATCTGCTTTCATAGGTTCTCTACTGCATGAATTGATGACTCTATTAGTTTCTTGGCTTTTTTGGGTTTTTTTTGTTTGTCTGTTTTGTTTTTGTTTTTTTGGTTTGGTTTTTTTTAGGCAGGTGCATATTTGGTTAAGTTTAGTGAAAATCCTCTGGACAAGCCAAAAAAAGCATAAATCCCTGGCATAGTGTAGCTATTTCCCAATGTATTTGGGTACCTGATATTCAGTATGAGGTGCCTGCACTTCCCAGAACAAAATCTTCCTCCATTCCTCTCATTCCTGCCCCTTTCACTCCAATTATGCCCTTTGCCTTCAAACTGCAAAAACTTTAACATTCTTAGAGAAGAGTGAATTATTTTGTCAATTTCATTTTGTCAACTAAAATCAATTTTCTAGTTCGGCATGGGAAATTTTGGATAAAGCCATTTTAATTTGCTAAAGTTATCACAACTGGACAAAGAAAAAGAAACTAATCCTAATGGTAAGCAATGCACTTGGCCCATCTGTAACTATGTGAATCTGGATGGGAATATTTTAATGACCCTTTCTGAAAGTTTGCAACAGCATCATTTTCACAACCTCTCTCCTAAGAAGAGCTTAGACCAACTCCTGCTTTCAGCTTATACACAATACTCTTAATTTCGGCATTTGTTTTGCAAGACATGATCCTAAACTAAGAAATTCAGATCCAGATTAGCATTCTAATTGGTGATTTAGAGGCCCTAGTTCATCCCCATTGAATTTAAACAACTCTGTGTTTGTCTGTACACTGGCTTGGTCTGCATACAAAAATAATTTTAGACCAGGTTTACAAAAGCTGCGTGTAAAGAGCTTAGAAATTAGAATCTGCATACTTATGAAATTGCTACTTGTGGCTGTAAATTCTCCTGTACAGGAGATGAGAAAATAAATTCCTGTCTCATTTTAAGGAGAACCCAGCTGAGGAGAAAGTAAATGGCCTTGAGGTCATTAGATAAATCACTGGATTCCACATCAAGGCAATTTAGGAGAATACACACATTTGTTTCATATCAGCTTCTAAAACTGCATATTTTCAAAAACATTTAAGAAGTTGCTAGAAAATTAATAGCTGTGTAAGGACATTCAAATACCAACAACTGCTGTTTCCATTTTTGCATCATCTCTGCATTTTGCACAGCATGAATCAGGAAAGAACAAGTTATCTCTTATGTTGTTTCCTGTATTTGTATCACTCAGAAAACCCCTTGAATATGTCCAATAGCTAATTATACAGCTATAAAGTGATCAGAGTGAATGCCATTGCCAATGCAATTAACATTCTTTATGTGAGATTAACTGGATTTGAGTCACCTGCATAACTTGCTTACAATGTTAATCTCTCAGGAGACAGAGCACTGCATGCCCAAGCATGCTAAATAAAGAAGGTTTCTTTGCACAGCCAGGTCAAATTTAGTTTCAGAGCTAGTCTTGGGAAAAAAAAAAAAATCTTTTTCATATTTTTTCTTCTGAAATGGTTTGCCCATAAATAAAGCCTTGTGATATAATTAAATATTGTTACTCTGTCAACAGTATCCAGAGCACAATATATTTGAGAAACAACAAGAAAGGGTGATAAATTAAAATCATAGGCATATATAAAAATTTTAATATACCTATTTTATAAGCTTTCACTGAGTAAATAAAGTACCCACTTCCCAGACTTTCTCTGATGAATATTAAAAATCTTTGAAGAGAACTATAAAATAGGTCATGGTTATATGTCATGTCAACCAGTCATGCTATTACTAGAGTGACCTTTATAACTTCAGAATAAACTTTGCTTGCAGTTACAAAAGGGGATTGTTAATGCAATCTGGACACACACCTACAATCTGTTACAGTGGTTGAGCTATGTGCTGCAAGGAAACCTGCAGATCTGAGCCAGAAGCAGCAAAATGCTTTTCTTGCTCTGGGTGCTGACACAAGTTAACCTCAGAACTCAATTTTTCCCATATTTAACAATTGGTCTGAGTATCACAGTCTATTAGAGAGACTCAGATGACCTTCAGATGTATTATTGCCCTTTTCCTGTTCCTCAAAAAGTTAGACAGCCATATATGGGGCCTCAATCTAATTAAAATGATCCTAACTACCTTAATATATTTTCTCTGCTGAGGCAACTGCTAGAGTGAAGGATTTGATGATCTTCATAATGTAGAGCCTCAGTCTGATTTAGAATTGTTCTTGTTTTCTCTGTCTTTGCTGGATAGAAGACATAATTTTTTAAAAAAATGTTTTTGTGTTCTAAAGAGAACATTAAAATGCAAATTAAAAGGCTTTGGGGAGGGATTTAATAGCAAATAGTTACATTTAAAAGCTTTTTGCACTTCAGCATTCTGATTCAAAAGGGGGGAAAAGGAAACATTAGATGGCTGGAAGTAAGTTTCACTTCAGAATGCTGTCAATGGCATAGATATTTCATTAAATGCAACGTGATCTGGATGAAGTAAAGGTCTCCGCCAAAAGAAGAACATGTGCAAGAAGACAGGATATTACGACCTCACTAAATTTATCTATGTTGGCCAAATAAATTAGAATAGAATTGCAAAAGAAGGTGGTTTTATATTTATAGACATTCTTCTACTGCATCTTTTTAGGCACTTTTCCCTTTTCCAATTAAGAAATAAGCACTTGTGTAGACATCTCAAACTCCTACACTCTAAGCAGCACCCAAGGTGTGATGAGCTTGCACAGTAAAGGCATGGAAAACCAAAAAGAGGCAAATACAGTAAAATGAACGTTATCAGTTCCTAGCGGTTTTCTCCTTTTATATACATCTACAGTCATGTTTCTTCCAGTTTTTCCTGCCTGTTACATACAGACTTTGGGGACCAAATCAGAGACTTTTTTCAGAGCTGTATCATTATTCTATAACAACTTCTTGGTATCTGTGGATAACAAATAATCTAAAGCTAAACTGACTTTTTGCAAACTGCCACAAGTAGACCACAAGTGGAAAATACAGGGATTTGAAGAAAACCAGGAAGATATTTGATCTGAAGGACAAAATACACACTGCTGATTTCTCTGTCTTGACCTATGAATGTATACCTGGTTTTGGCAGATTTTTCCATGTGACTGGGAAAGCTTTCCAGGATACAATGGGTCAAGACTCTGCTAAGGCCTTCCACAAAGGCAGAGCTCAAGAAAGCAAAATGGGGCACAGTGTCTTCATTAAAGGGATTTTGGGTATTTTTTTTTTTCTAACACCATGTCATCATAGTCATTCTTTTTCTGAAACTAGGATTTCTCTTTCAGTCTGACAATATCTACAAAACATCAAACACAAATACTTCCTCAAGCATCAGACAAGAATACCTCTTCATCCCACAGGACCTTATTAGCTGAAAAAAGGTTCAGATACCAAAGATAAAATCAAAGATTAGTCCAAAACAATCTTTAATATGTCCAAATTGACACATCTTTTAAAGATATTTTTTACTTTTCTTACTTATGCTTTATATTCTTTTGAGGCTCTTCTAAATATATCTTTTTCCACTGCTTGATGTCAGCCTCTTGAAGTTGCTATACTAAGGCTTTCATTGATTTCACTGAGCTTTAGAATCAATATACAAGATATAGCTTTGTACATTCTCTTCAAACATGCCATTTTAAGTGCAAAGGGAAATAAAAGAACATGAAACAGTTAACTTGAAAACTTATCTCAGAATGGTGAAGTAGCATGACAAAATGATAAAGGTTATCATAAGGAGTAATTCCTTCTTTATTTAATTTCTGTCTCCATATTATGTATTTACAAACAAAGCTTTCTTACAAATTGGAATTAAACTGTTTCTGTTTTGCATCTTGCTTCAATTCTGTTCAGCCAAGGGCTATGAGCCCAAACACAAGCAATGCAGCCTAATTTGTATCACTTACACTTCGGAAATTGGCCTTTAGAATAGTGTGCACACAATAATCAAGTCCCATGCTGCCTCTTCTTGTGAACATTAGGACTGAGGTTATTAACTTCCTTTAAAGTGCAACTTAAGACTGTGACAGACCCTGTCTTTCTGCTTTACTCCAAGATTACGCTTCAGAGCCTCATAAAGGCAAAAACCAGCAGTAATCCTTGAAAAAGAAGACTAACAAAATGTAGTGCATCTTTGTCACTATTCAAAACAGAGGTTGGGCTAGCACTGCTTATATGATCTTTATGGTATTTTATTATGAAAGCTTGCCAATTTTCTACTAATAGAAGAATCATGACTTGGGAACAAAACTAATGCAATCTGCATTGACACTACCAGTTTACTGTTAAGAGCGCCTAAATGTTGAAAACAATGCTTCCTATGCAGATAAACTTGGGGGGAAAAAAGTGAAAGTTATACATGTATTATTCATAACTATCTGTCGGTAAAGGTTATTGAATGGGTACCTAGCCAGGTGGACATATTCTGCACACGGGAAAATTTTATTTTCTCCCCCTACTACTTCCCAGGGTTCTTATGACCCATTTTATTTTATTGTTTTTAAACTCAGGAGAAGTTTAATCTTTCAGGCCAGGCTTCCATGCTGTTCCCCTTGGGCCACCAGTTCCCACTACACTGACTCAGTTTTTCCAGAGGCAATGCCTCAAGCTAAATTTACTGTACAGGGAGCCAGAGATCAGTCACAAGTCACATGCAGAAGTTAACTTCAGGTATTACAGAAAAACTTGCAAAGCCAAAAGTAACAAGTAGATGGTTTCTGGAAAGGTTCAAGAGCTAGTATGAAACAGTTCCTTTTCCTACATAGTATGTTTACTAAGGCTCCCTTCACACTGTGGAAAAGGTTTGGAGGGTTGTTATTTGAGAAGGGAATGAAGACATGACTGATCAGCTAATTAATATGCATTCTTTTCCAGAATCAGCACCAGCTACAGGCCTGCCAGTCCCCTATTCAAATTCTCCAAGTCACTCAGTCAAGATCTTGTCATTTTTATTGTGAAGTCCATTTTCAAATATGTTCAAGGCAGTTAAAGTTTGGCATATGAATTGCATGTAGGTATTTCTAGTATATTTTTCATCAACATTTGCAGTATTCCCATGTTCCTCAGACCTGTGAGTCATATTAGAGGAAGGCTATACAATCCTGGTGGATTTGAACACACAGAGCCAATCTGACGTTTCCCAGAGTCGCTGGATTTATTGGATTTATTGTGAGTGCTTAGAGTGATTGGACTGTCCAGTAGATACATTGCTTCCTGGAAACATCATGGATAACGCTCTCCAGTCACTGTGCACATCCCTGCTCACACATGGGCTGCTGCCTGGAGTCCAGGGATGGAATATTCCTGCTGGGCAGGTCCACTCCTTTTGTATGGAGAGGACCAGGGCTGCCCTGGACACGATTTTACAGAGAGCCCAGTGCACCAACACAGAGCTTCAGGGCCAGGAAATGGGCACAGGGCAGGCAAACCATCTTGTGAGACAGCAGGTCATAACCTGAGCACCTGCTTCCTGCAGGTTATTCTTGCACAGCAAAATGGAAGGTGGGGAGGAACCTGGGAATACCCAAATAGAAGGAGAAATGTAGATAGGAAGATACCACAGTAGGGAATTTTAAATACAATTTTCTTCAGGTAGTCTAACACAATTAAGATGGATTAAAATATCTAATTTCATTTATTGCTGATTTTGTTTGGTATTCACCAAATAGTTTTAGATTGTATTTTTGCAAGTTGATTGCTATGATTATACCCTGTAAAAAAATCAGAATATTGTAATTGGTTATGTATTATTTTACATATCAAGACCAACCTAATATGCTTCATAGCTCTGCAGGATATGAAATTACATGCACATTTCAGTTTTCCTTCCTACAGTTCAATGCTTTTTAACAAATTATTTTCTTAAGGATTTCTTAAGGCTTTGTAGTTTAGGACTGCAATCTGCTTGCTATCCACAGGGAGTATTACCAGAGATTAGCAGTACTTAAACTGATGAAGGAGATATGTCATGTCTCCTTTGCATCTGTATAAAGCTACAACTCTAACAGATCGGCTGCAAAGGGCATAATAATTGGACAGAGATCCTTTCTCTGGGTTGGTTTTTTTTTTTTTGGCAAGGTATAATAGTTCTGCCTTTAAAAGCCACATGTTTCCATGAATCCACAACAAACCAGTTGGAGTGGAAACCTTTCCAGTCTTGAAAAAAACTGGAAAGCAGCCTATCCTCAGAAATTTGTGGATCTTGTCTAGCAAAAATCTTTCTCTGCCTTTCTCTGTGAATCACATAACATACATATTCTTTTCAAGTAGATAAACAAATGCTGAACTGCACATACATGCAAAAACTGGGATGGCAATATGTGTGACTGGGTTTTCCAGTCACCCTATTAGGCAGAAGGTGAAAAATCTCTGGAGCATCTTCTTCACAAAGGACCTTAGGATTTCTATTAAACGTCTCTCTCTGGGGTTAGAAAGGGTCTTGTTTGGAACTTCAGTAGTGTATCAAAGAGGTGTAGCAGGATGGAACATTAACACTATTTCTCCCTCTTTTGTCAGCATATATATGTTTTCCTTAGCAGTGAGGGGTTTTCCCTTATTTATCTTCCTTTGTTTGCTCAGAACCTCTTGACTAATTCCTACAAACCCACAACTGTAGGATGTACCTCAGCATTATTTTGTGGCTTTGCTACTCATCCAGTTGTCAGCAGGATGGATACAGCCCTAGGTGGGGTTATTACTCTGTTCTTGCTCTGGACCCTAACAATGGGGCAAGTGCTCCTAACAACCAACTTCTTGTCTTGCCCATCAGGTCTGGAAGTTCTTTCACATAGGAAGCTTATTAATTTTTAATTAATTCAGCAGCACCAAAAATCTAAATGCTGTCCTGGCTTACAGAAGGAAAAGCTGTTTCAGGTCGTCTTAAAAATGAATGCCAAAAGTTACTGCTATGTATTCAAAAATTTGATTTTGGAATTGTCTCTAATGACATTTTACTGATCAAGTGAGTTTTATTGTGGTTTCCTACAAAGGTTTGATTTCACAACCCCTCAGGAATACAGAATTATTTAAATAGGCAATCCTGGTCTAAATCTCTGCTAAGCAGGCATTGTCAACTGTATTAGAAGTAGCTTAATTATATTTGGCCACTCTGTGAGGGAAAGCATTGTCCTGCAATAACATCTCTGGTTATGCACATCACTATGGACCTCCAATCAGACTGAAACTGTGTGCTTAGAAGCAAAATGTTGAGCCACCACAGCTCCATCATTATGAACTGCAGCTTTTAAAACCCAGTCTCCCTCTGAAGCTGTGAAATGCATCTTGACCAGTACTGCTGTGTTTTGTTAACCTTGCTTTGTCTCGTGTTTTGAGGAGCCACCCAGGGTAATTCAGCCTATGAAACTTGTAGGGAAAAATCAATAAAAGCAGGGGTGTCTTTACCAAAGACAGTCAGCTCTGCAGGATCACTGTCGCGCTCCCCCACCATGTTGGTCCCCACACACGTGTACATTCCTGCATCACTTTTTCTGGTGTTGGAGATCATCAGCTTCCCACCACGGATCTGTTTCAAAACAAGGAACATATTTTTAACTTCAGGTAAACAAAATACATCAGAAAAAGTGCTACCTTCTCGGGTGACAAGTTCTACAACCAAGACATTCTAAACTTTTGTTTGCAAATATATGTATACTTTTAAAGTTACATATTTAAATATCTTTAAGCTGTTCTAGAACACATTTTTATCCCACTGACTAATTTAAATTTGCAACTGCTTTCAACTGCATTTGATCTTGTTCCTTTGGCTTTCATTAGATCTTTTACATTTCAAAGATTACATTTCTTGCTGTCTCTTAGCAGCACAAAGTACTTTTATTTCTTGCCTGGTAATATGTAAAGCACACTTGACATCTCTCTAAAAAACAAGGCAATTAGACTTAGTTTTATTTAGTTAATTTTATTTTACTGGTGTCTGAACAGCTTCCTTGATCACTAATAAAGACAGATTTTCTTTTTTTGAGGCAAAGAGACTGAATCTGGCCCAAACTGGGAATTCACCAGACAGCTAACATATTCTTGGCTATAAAGGGTGCTTACAGAATGAAAGAGCAGGATAGATGAAAGAAATAAAGTAAAAATTTGTGGCTTGTGAAGTCACAGTGTCAAAGGTTAGACAATGGGGTGCTTAAAAATAAGCTGGAAATTTAACCAAAGAAACACGATAGCTAGGGAATGATAGTCAGTTCTCTGCCACTCTAAGCTCTTCTACTCTTGAGTAGACCCTAGCATAGAGAGCCTGGTCCACAAACAGCAACAGCTCATCTTCTTTGGCTTGGAATAATTCTTTAGGCAACCAGAGCCACTAACAAGCTTCCTGATAGTACTTCCACGTTGAGTAAGGTCAGCACTGAATCATTCCATACAACATAAAACTTTATTGAAGAAATATTAATGGTGAAAAGCTAAGCATTTAAAAATTAGGAATGAAACATGTTCTCAGCCCCTTAATTTATCCCATTTGCTTGCATGGACCATGATTCATCTCTAATCACTTGATAAGTTCAATATTTCTGCTGGATCCTTTTTCATTCAGTACATGAAATGAACAGTCACAGAACTCAACCAGTGTTAGTCATTTGCTCAACATTTACTCCTTTTCAGGAACTGTAATTCTTTACACTATGACTTCAGCCTACATTTAGACACATCCAAATTACTGCAATAACTATAAAATTACTGGTATCATTCTAAGACGTTGGGTTTTTTCCCAGGGATTATTTGTGCACCTCATAGACTTGACTTTACTTATAAACACCTCTCTGATAGTCTCTGTTTGGAGAACTGAGATGCAGAAAAGGTAAAACCAAACTGGTCAAAGCCATCCACTAAGTCCTTCATCTAACTGAGCACCTTCTATCATTGAATCTCCAGCTCTAATGGACCTCCATCACGCTGGATTTACAAACCAACCCTCAAAGAAGCCCAAGATGGAGAGCCAGACTAGTAGCAACAAACAGCCTTCCTCCCTCATTTGGGAAAGCTCAGAGAGGCAAACTGCCGAGAGTAACAACAAATTTCTATGGGCAAGGCTGTAAAACTGTGCAAGTCCTGCTGCACCCAGCTGTGGGCCCTGTGTGCACAGAGAAAGAACCAGCTGAGCTGTACTCACACTGATGCGTTCCTCCCTGTCGTCAATGCGGACTTTGTCTTTCTTCCAGTAGATGGTGGGCTCGGGGTGCCCTCGAGGCGGCTGGCACTCCAGTATTGCAGGCTCTCCAGCTGCCACCACCACATCTGTAGGGTTCTGGCGGAAGTCATCCCGTAGCACTGGAGCAATACATGAAGGGAAGGGGGAAAAAAATTAACAGAAGTGATGACATCATAAGTGGAGGAAGAAAAATGTAGAAACACATACTATTAAACATACAACTCTCACTAATTTTCAGGTGATGACTTTACTCCGTGTATTGACAGTAGAAAATCTCAAAAATGAAGCTCTGCAGATATGCCCTTTTGTCCATTGGAGGCAGACTTCACACACAAGGCTTTTGTTTTCCCTTTTATTTTTTTCTTTCCAGATAAAAACACTGCTCTGTATTTAAGTTACAAAGATTTGTAGTACCCATTACTCCTCTTAACCTTGACAGGATCACTTTCCATCATTAGAAAAGCAGTGCTGCAGGTTGGATGTTGTGTTCTTTTCATGACAGAAAACAACCTGCTGAATATCTGCCTTGTCTGGGTCTCCAATCCCAGCACAAGGTAACAAAGGGACAGAACTACTACTGAACTGCAGAGTTACACCTTGGCTAAGGGCATTGCCATTATTACTGGTATTATCGTATTTCTGGCACATACATGCTAAAATGGTCACCAGTTCTGAAAGGTGGCAGAGAAATAAAACTGATAGCAATGTACTTCCAGCATATTTATTTCTTCCTTCTATATTTTTAGTTCCAATGTTTCTGCCACCTTGACCAGCCCTGTCCTACTACATTGCAAAGAAAGAGCAGTTAAATCACCAAGCTGTTTGAGAAGTAAATTAGGCTACATAGACTGGCTTCTTATGTAAATCAAGCTTCTGTAAAGGATTAGGTCCAACTAGCTGGCTTCAGTGTGTTACAATGATATCCACTTCATCCTTATTCTTCCATGTGTGTCCTAGTCTCTAGGTTAATTGACATTCTTATAAACATAAAACTGAAAATTGCTCTAGATGAGCTACTGAAATAGAATTTAGGGCATTGCCCCTCCTTGAATTTCAGCTACGCATGGCTTTCATTACAGCTTTAAAACAGTTCTCGCCCTTAATGGAACCAGGGCCCTCTGAGAAATTAGAAAACACTGTATCCTAGCGAAGGGGCAAGTCAGGAAGAGTTCAGCAGAAATTGCTCAGTCTCATTTCATAAGCAGAGATAATTTACTGCTTTCAATGTTAATAAAACGTGCCCCATTTTAACATTTAGAACTGAATATTTTTCTCTTCTTCAATAAGCCAGAAGAAAAATATGATTAATGCATATAAGAATTGGTCTCTGAATAGGCTGAGGTGAGTGGGTTGTATATTTCTGGCACTCAAAATGACACGGCGGTAACTTTTATTGTTCTCCATTTTGGGATATACAGGTAGATCCCAGAGGAAGGAGGGAATTAATTGGAAGTTAATTCCTTTCCTAACACACACACACAAAAAGAGCGACTATTTAGGTCTCGCTCTTGAAGCATAAAATAATAGTGACAGGAGGCAGCTGGCAACAAATGCAGCTCTGGCAAGAACCTGTAGTCTTCTTAGGTGACACACCCAATAGACAGCAAAACCTCAATCCCCAAATATTTCTGAATAATACAAACCTTTTGATTCACAATAATCAAATTGGCAGAAATGGAATTTATACAACTTCAAGATCAAGTGGAAGAAGTAATTTATGCAATGCAGAGCGCAGAATTAGTATGATGAAGATCATGGGCTGCTGACTATTGGCAGTACAACACTTTGGAAAGCCAAGAAAGTCAGTATCATGGGAATGTCAGGGAAAGAACCAGAAAAAAGTCTTAAAAAAATAATGTTTTTTTAGGAAAGCAGTTTCATATGTCTCTGACATCCCTATGATACACAGGAAGAAAAAGTACTTCTAGACAATGCTATGCCCATATTTGTATAAATGGTAAATAGATAAAAACTAATTTCTGCTATTATTATTACACAGAAAATAAATATTATTTTGTTGGCTTGGTTCTACATGTAATTACAGAACTTCAGTGCAAATCCATTAGTGGAAAATCCCTAGAAAAATCAGCAGATCCCACCACATAATGTCTTTATATTCCTGACTACTAACTCCTGGCAGCAATATTAAGGGAAGCATTTTCCTTGAACATTTCACACTGCTGTATGAACCTGACAAACACAGTTTCTTGCAGTGATACACAGTAAATTACATTAACTTTCTCTGAATCATCCCAGCAACTGTGTAAGGTTCCAATCAGCCTCAGAATATGAGGCTAAGAGGTGATTTGATTTTATCACATTCTTTTACCCAAAAGCCGCACTGCAAAACTGGCTTGCATAGAAGACAAAATTGATGCTACAGGCTTTGCTTAATCTTGCTCTGTACCTCTGCACACACCTGAATCTTGAATAGGTATATCTCACCATTTCCATCTAAAGTATTCTGTGTTTTGGAGGGAAAAAAATGTTGGAAAAAAAAAAAAAGAAAGAGGGGAAAAATAAAGCAGTGACAGAAAAGCAAAGATAAGAGAAAACACATGAAATATAAAGTGAGAAAGTAACTCAGAGAGGAAGAGGGGGAACACTAACTTTAGGGAAACAAAAAAAAAGAAAAAGCCAGGTAAAGGAAGGGGAAAAGAAGAACAAAGCAGAGAGAAAAACAAGATAAAGCACAAAGAACACAGGCCATTGCTGTGATTCACTATTTAAATGCAATCTAACAACAATGAAATAAAGCACAGACATTAGTCTGATCAGCCCAGTCACCCCAGAACATCCAAATATCAAGAGAGAGGAAGCAGGGAAGAGGAGGGCAGAGCACGAACTGGTGAGCTTGGCTGTACTCCTGGAGTGGCACAGCAAGCCACAGAAGGAAGAACCATCAACTGGAAGTTGAGTTCACGTGTACTAGCACAGTAAATGGAAAAGTTGTAGCACATCTTGGTGCACTCACCATACCTAATGGTACAACCACCTGTGAAAACAGAAAAATAATTGAGAGCTGCAGAATATTCCTCAGCCAATTATCCACAATTGCTGGGTACTTCAAATAACTATTAGTGTGCCTGAGCAGACCACCCTCTCCACACACAGGCAAAATGCTTTTGTTCACCTGAGAAGCCAGCCATCCTCAGGGCCCTTCTGGTAGGGCACAAACACTAGTGTTTTAAAAATTCAACACAAGCAGCACCATGCTTCCACCAGCCTCCTCTTCCTCATTTTTTCTTGGATGTTCTTGTTTTGCTTTATTCCAATTTTACAGACAGCTCCCTTGGTGCTTGCATGACCATTTCCCTACATTTCTGGGTGTCACCTCACATTCTTTACTGTAAGGGTGTTGAGGCCCAAAGAAGTTCTTGATGCCCCATCCCTGGAAATGTTCAAGACCAGTCTGGGTGGAGCTCTGAGCAACCTGGTCTGGGAAAGGTGCCCATGGGGTACTGGGTGATCTTTAAGACCCTTCCAAGCCAAACCTTTCTGTGATTTTATGACTAAACAAGGGGTGCCAAAGGAGAAGATGGCCCTCCTACACTGCATGCACAGCCATACCCAGGGGCTGCTCCCCACACCAGCCTGACAGCAGCACAACACCCTCACATTTCAAAAGGGAAAGCCTTGCAAGGGCAAAAGCTTCCAGATGGCCGAGCCCCACTGTCTGGAAAGGCACCGAGGGACTGGAGAGCTGCAAAGAACAGCTAAAGCACACACAGCCTACAACGGCGCTGCGGACAGAAGTTAATTAAAGTTTGATTGGTCTCTTTGTGGCTCAAACAAGCTGATGCCGCTCAAACAAGATAGATGTCTACAAGAAGTCACGGCAGTCTTTAAGGCAAGCAAAGCCCTGCACGGCCATTTCCAGGTAGCCAGGAGTGTAACCAGGGAAAGGGAGCACAATTCAGGAACGGGGTAAACACACGGAGCACGCACCTGCCAGAGCGAGGGATGAGGGGAAAGGAGCAGAAAGGAGCCCCTGCTCCCAAGGCAGCTGCTAACCAGCACCTGCCAGCTTAGGCCCAAATCCAGACCTCGGTCAAACTGAGGCTCATAAACTCAGGGAATTACATGGAAACTGAATTAATTTCCTCAGCTGAGGTTCCAGCAATTTGTTTAAAGGAAGTGGAGATAAAGGCATGATGTTTATGGGGTAGGAGGGAAGGTGGCGGGGTCAAAATTATTCTAGGCTAGATATCCATGCCTTAATCCTTCTTTCCAGCTTTTAGGCCCTTAGAAAGAAAACATTTTTATAGGATTTACATTTACATGATGATTACAAATAACCATCTGTCTGCTTCCACTTTTTCAATCTGGTCCATGTCCCACGAGCCCCCAGCCTGTGGTCAGAGCAGCTAAGCTGGAAGGAAGAAGTGGATGCCCGTCAGGAGGCTTTGGGATAATTGCATTCTTCTCCCACCAGCGCTTGTCTCTCTACCTCCTCCCCCTCTGCGTGCATGGTGAACATCTGAAATTACCGGGGACAGGAGGGAGGAAAAGAGAATCTTTGTTGCCCTTTTCAATGAATTATAATGTCTTAAAACACAGCTACATCTGTTGTGCTGACTAGAGGGTATAAAGAGATATCGAGTAAATATTAATGCGCTTCTGTAATTTGGGTCCTGGTAGCTCATCTTCCCCCTCCTGTCCTGTTTTGTGCTTATCTCAGAATAATATTATTCTCATATAAAGATTTTGCACAGCCACATCGGTGGTGCTTTGGTCACCTGCCACACCACAGGTAGGTCTCGCCTGATCCAAGGCACTTCCCCACAGGCATTTTCCTAAATCCTCATCTCTCCACCACTGCTTTGGCACTTCCCCTGTCTGACACATACTGATATGAACAATCAACATGAGTAACTAAGTCAAATAACTGCCCAGATGTCATGCAGTGGACAGATTAAAGGATTATTATACTTTAGGCAGCATATGGTGCAGGGAGGTATTTTAGATCTTGACTAATGTGTATGATCTGCTGAAATGGTCCCTGAGCAAGCCAGCACTACCTGTGAAACAGAGTGACAGAAAAAAAAAAAAAAACACAAAACCAAGAGGTCACAGATAACTTCCCTTTTGAAGAATAATAATACATTTTGTTTGGAGATGCTGCTGCATGACCTCTTTGTTTCAGCAACTGTCTCTGCTTCATTTTGTAAGGAAAATTGTAACAAAAATCCCCAACCTTGGCAATAGTCCTAAGCAAGACTTTCAGGGAGTTCTTGAGCTCCCTCTGCATGTGCAGAGGAAAAAGCTGTAGCCAGGAAAAAGCTGCTACCTTTAAAAAAAAAAGTTATAAGAAGCTATAAATTTTTCCTCCTGTTTTTCCCATTATTTGCCTATCTCCTGATACTGGTACTGGCGTAACAGACGTGAATGTTAGTTAATATACCATGACTTAAATATGTTCAGTAAAATTAAGCCCCAAGTCCATGAGAATCATTTTCAGAGTGTTAGGATATTTTCAGAGTCTAGCAGCTTCAACAACGTTTGATTAGTGAGGTTCCTAGAAATCAAAGTAACGATCAGCACAGAGATACCCGCATCAAGAAACAAAAGGAGAATCTTCTTCCTTGCCAATTCAGCAATTTTCTTTGGCATCATCCCTTTTTCTCACTCAGTATTTCATGTGCTTACCCAGTACTTACAGCTCAGGGTAGCTTTGCAGGCCTCAGTAAAGACAAAAACGTGGAGAAAACCGACACATCCCCTACAACTTTTAACTGTTCATATACACAGATATAGTCATACAAAAAATTATGATGAACATTGACATGTAAATGTAAAAGTGTTACTTCTAAAGACAGAATATATTAAACCAGGTGAACAGAGAATTACAGTGTTGAGGTGGGTGAAGCGACAGTGACATTCCAAATAAGGAGACATTCCAAATGGAGTCAGTGGGAGATAGCTGGCTTTTTGCCTCTCCTCTACACTGTACTCTGAGGTGCACCCAACTAGCTGACTGTACAAAGGTCAGGAAAGAAGATGGACTTTTTCTTTTCTTATTTACAGCACACACTGCCAGGAGCCAGACTTTGAAATCTTTCTAGCCCAGTTAAGGGCACTGCTGACCTATTTTCCCTTTTTACACAGGTATACAAGTCATAGTTACTGCAGAGTTTAGTTTATGATTTCTTTCTGATTTTTTTAAAGGCTGCTATTTGGTTCGAATTAAGCGTATGCAATGCAGCCTGAATATACTGCAAAATTGTATAATCTCCTTGCCTTTCTTGTGATTCACTGTGATCACTTGAATGCAATCTGACACCTCAGTAATTTTTTTTCTGAAAGATTTTATATGACTACTAGATAGCACGAAAAGCAGAGGATTTTCTAATTTAGAGCATAACGTATTTATGTTTAAGCCTCCTGATTGAAAACAAAATTCTATCACCTGTCTTCCTTGCAATGAATCCCCGATAACCTTCTCCCTTTTTTAAACTCCCACCTCCTTCCACCAGCAAATTCTGAATGCTGCAGTTAACAGTCAGCAATCTCATTACCCATCTGCTATAAATCTTCAAAAGCATCACTGTGTTTTGACAGTCAAGAAAGGCAAAGGGAAGCAATAAGCATAACCAAGTATTCTTTATGAATGCAAATATCCTGAAGACCACATTGAAGTAATTTCAGAAATCTAAAGCTATACAACGTAATACGTTGAAAAATTTTCTCTAGGATACAGAACAGATTTCTTTTTTCTTATTCTTAAAGCATAATCAGTCTTGATGAATGCACTGCACAGATTGCTAATGTGAACAAGAGACACATTACTAGGAGTTTTATTTCACTGAAACAGAAAGCCCAACTACTTGCTTAAAGTTCAGAGACTTTCTAGAAGAACTGATACCATAATTATAGACAAGAAAGTTTTAAAAAGTGCATGGTTCTGCTGTAAGTCTTAAAATTTAACAAGGATCAGACATTTAGCAGTTTAACTCAGGTCTGAAGATAGCTTTTACATGATCTTCACTTTTAATGGACTACATATTCAGAAACTCATGGGCATTACATAAGTAAATAAATTACTTATTTATATTTTTTTTTCCAACTAAGGTAAAACAAAGACAACTAAGTTGTCTTTGCAGAAGCAAAGACAACTTAAGGAAACACCAAATGAAAACTGAACTGATGCTTTTTATACCAAAATGTCTTTACAGCAGGAATATGGGACAAGTTTCGCCAAAAGCACTAGAAACTCTTCAAATCTCATCAACGATGCTTCCCTCCCAACAATGCAATAGGAAGGATTGTGTTTAGGAAAAGCAGAAATCTTCCACAATGTCCTAGGCTGCTGTTAAAAAGGATAGTTTGGACTTTGCTTGTTTGCCTTTGGTTGCCAACCAACCAATAAAAAAGAAACTTAAAAGAATTATAAATACATAAAATTTTTCAAAAGAAATTTTATACAAAAAACCTCAGATGCTACTGATATACAAAGAAAAGTCTGGTGGGAGCTTTTCACCATGTGGTTGAGAAGAGCACACAAGAAACTGCACTGTACATTTTGAGTCTGTGGGTACAGCAGAAAGATTCCCCAGAAGGTGCAGATTTAATTAGTGAGGTTCAGAAAGTACAGTATATTAACACACAGGTTTGCTGTTGTGAGTACAAAAGTTGCACTGCCAGGTACCTGTAGCACTTTGTTAGCTCAACCTAATGAAAGCCACCTAGAGTTTGAGACAACATTGACCAACTGCATTTTTTCTGTTTCCAAACTGAAGTTCATTCTCTTACAACCACTTCAACTCCCATCAGTCCCCTGAGCTTCCAGTTCGAGCCCAGCCAAAACACCTAAAATGTACAAGTGCCCTCGGTAAAACAAAGGAATAAGAGCAGCTGAGAATCATGAAAATGAATACAAATGAATGAATATTTCTTGTATGAGAAATATAGAATGTTACATGCTTCATTTAGCCAATATAATACAGACTGCAATTTCAGAGCTCCACTGAAGTGTGAATAGCCTCTAATAAACTTCTTGTGTACACATGCACAACACATACACAACAGCTGGGATGCTTTCCCGTCTTGGCAGGGGGCACTGCCACATTACTGCTATACTTCAGACACATTAGGCAAAGCATCAAACAAAATAGGCCGTTGCCCAACATAGGAATCCTCTTCCATCCATCCTCCATGTTTCCATGCCTAACCATGGTCTCTATCTGTTAATTATAAGCTAAAATTCAATTTTTTGTGAACAGATTTTTTTTTTGGGCTGCTCCCTTCAGAAGTCAGGATTGGAAATGAGATATTTGAGCAGACATAGCAAGGCATGTATTCCTCAACAAGCTTTTGTGACTCCATCACGAGGGGACTATGCAGCCACAGTTCATCAGACATGGAGCGTGAGATGCGTCCACAGCTGGTACACAGCACCAGTGGGAGCTGCCTGCTGCTTCTTGAATACTTCCCTCCCCATCCTGCAAACTGTCCCCATGTCAATTTTGGGGTGCTTGCCAGATGCCATTTCAACAGGCTCCATAAGCCTGGCTGGCCTCACATGCTCTGTCTCACAGGCATGTCATGACACACAGGCTTAGCAGTGCCATCTCCTTCTGGACCTGACCTTCAGTCATCAACCTTCTGAAAGGCTCAATGGTTTCCACTTTTTATAGAATTTGTCCCAGCAAATACAGAATGAAAACTGGAAAAGCATAAAATGTGCTCACATGGCTGTTACGGGGGCATGTCCAGTCAGCATGTCCAGGCAACCCCTCTGAAAGAATTTACAACAAAGCCCCACCTCCTAAAATTCCTCTATCACTTATGTTTGCATATTATTTTAATTCAATATTATTTTCATAATATTCATTAAATTAAATAAGTAGGAATGCATGACCTAGAGAAACTGTTCTTCAGAGCATCTACTCGGTCATCTCTTAACACAATAAAAACTTTTTCTTCTTGCTATGTTAGGGTCGTTTTTGAAGTTTTGTCATTGGATTCTTCCTTCGAAAAAGGAATTTCAAATTATTTCAAATTTAACAATGGAAAAAAAAAGTTAGAGAACATGTTTTCTGTATTAATGTTGACAAATGCTAAAGAATTTATCTGTCACTTGTAATTGTATCATTCTGCATAATAAATTTAAGTTTCCAAAGCTCTGAAAACAGAAAGAGCAACGTGATATATAGAACCTATATTAAAGTGCTCTTAGGATGAAGTAGTTTGAGTTCTGTTGACACATGACCAACTAGGAAATAATCCATAAACATCTAGATAAAACAGTAGTTTTTTATGGTCTAAACATGAAAAGAAAGCCTTAGTTTTGAGATTTTATTCAAAACAAAGAAGAAACTAGTGCAATTTACCATTAACCTTTTGCATTTTTTGATCTATTCAAATAGCACAAGGAATTACTTCAATACAATATGAAATACAGTTCAACTCTCCCACCTATTTTCAAAAGTAAAAAAGAACTTAAGAGTTCACATTGCCCTCATTACTATTCACTACATGATGCAAGAGGAAAGAAAAGGAAAAAAAATTAAAGAAGCAGGAGTAAAGACCAACTGTAATAGCCTGAAGCAACAATTTTGAAAGGGGAGCTTAAGCACCCAGAGAGAGACCAGAACCTGGATGTCCAGTTCCAGCCTCCAGTCACACTGTGCTGTGCCTGAGACTCCAAATGACCTTCAGCTGAGGGGTTAGACTCAGACACACTGTTGAAAATACAGCAGCACAATAGTGGGGGATTGCAGTAAATGTGAAACAATTTTTAAATTTTTTTTAAACTAACACCACTGTCCCAAAGTGCTACTTCATGTACAACAAAATTGATATAATAAAAAAAAAAAATACAAGAAACTAGAGTAATAGACTAAAACCCCATGTACCACACATCCTTCTAAACCCTTGGTGCTGAATATTCGTCTGGCAGTTTAGTACAAGAGAAAATCAGGAAAACCACAGATCTGCTGACTCCCCTAAAATAAAACTGACAAAGAGCACAACACGACTATGTACCCCACGACAGAAAAGCAGCAACCTGAGATGTGCCTGTGAAACAGCCTTTAAATTACTCAACAGCTGGAACAGCCCTTCCTATGAAGGGCTCACATTCCTCTGAAGGGTCTGAAAGACCTCTGTTAATCCCACATTAGAATACAAAATCCATTTTACAATCTATCCTCTTACCTCCCTTCCAACTGCAAGTGTAACAAAGACTCTGTTCCAGCTCAGGCAATATTCCACAACTAAATGTTAAACAGATTTAAACAGAAACCTCCCAGCACATTTAAGTCACTTGTTTCCCTCCTTGACACAGATTTTAGCTAGACACACAGTACCTGGGTCTGTAGTTTCCACAAACCAGTTCATCTGTGTACATTTATAGAGACACTATCATTCTTTGATTGCATTGGAAAGCAAGAGGCTACACCAACTAGATAAAATATTCAAGCACCATATGACAGGCAAAGCACAATATTGGAAGAGGCAGATTAGATTATTAGACTCGACAGGATTGGATGGAGGGAATTTTTAGCCTCCACCACAGTATTCACCTGGGATAGACTTTAGGCCAAATACTACAAACATTTCCTTCCATGCCAATTAGGAAAGGAAAAAAAAAAGCAACAACTCCTGTTGCTGAAGATCTTTAACCCAGATCACTCTACTGACCCAGTTCACAGCCCAGATTCATAAACAACTGAGAGAATGACAAGCAATTACAAGCAGAGGAAATAAGTGGCCAGGAGAGAATAGTACTACTTAAAGCAGATTTTCCAGCAAGGAAAATGTGTTGTTAAACTATGCAGTATGCTTCCCCATATTTAGACTAAGGAATTTAGAATAAGGAATATATAAAATGCAATAGCTCATATAACCAGTGAACGCTGTGGGATTTCTCTGAGACCAGGAGAACTGGAAACATTCTGTAGTTCACTTGTGCAGCTTCAATTAAGGCAAATTGAATTAAACTCTCCCTTGAGGAGGACCTCTGTAGCTCTGCTCCTCCTTTTCTGAACAATTCCAGATGTAGGTGTAGAACATTTTCACTTTCTCTCTGAAGAATTCCACATGCCTGGCTGTGCTCACATTCATACAAAAAGGTGAGCTTTTGGGGGAGAAGACATGGGGCACTAAACAAGGATCAGTCAATAGCTGATACACGTCTGATTTTACAATTTAATGCTGTTCACAGGGGTGTCTTTCCTTCCTTAGGAACAGACAGGTCTGCTGGAAACAACTCAGAAGAGATGGAAACACTCCTGCTGCTGAGCAAATGGAAGTCTAGTACTGTGTGACTCATATTCACACAGCCAGTGGCACTTGGTTTTATTTCATACCTGGAATTTATATACCTGCTTAATAGTTCTTCTTTGCTCTTCCTTTCACCTATTCAATCCAAGGTACTAATCAGGCTTCCTTTTCAAATGCTAGCAGTACCCTGACTTCTGTTGCAAGAAATCATCCTTCCAGTGAGGGTCTGCAAATTCACCTTAACATTTTGAAGCTCAGAGACCAGAACTGCCAATCTTGAGACACACTTTTGGGTCTGGCTCAAGAAGAAGTGACAGAAGTCCTCCAGATCGAATTGCTGACCACAGTTCATGGCTTTTCTCCTTCCAGGAGACACCTGGCTAGAATGTTCTTTCCCCCTCAAAAGCAGGGTTTAGGAGATCAGCTCCATTTTACTGAAACTGATCAAAACTTGCAACACCCGTAGAGGCTTCCCTCTCTCCACTAAAAGGCTGTGACATCAATGAAATAATTTATTTATTTTTAAATAGCAGATCACAGAGCTATCCTATGAACAAAAGACTATACTAAATCAGCAAAACTAACACTGTGCTTAAGATTTTAAGATTTTTTTTTTTCTCTGTTCTTTTCTAATCAAAATCTGGGGGCACTGAGCTACAACCCTCCCTCCTTTGTCAAATGGCTAAACAGAAATTTCAGCTTTGGCAAAGCAGTAAATTCAATGAGTAGCTGAAATTACTGAACATCAGCACCTTAAATCCACATCATGCAGGATCTCAACAATATACATTTGAATTCAAATGCAGGGAGCGTAGATCTGTTATGTGGGAATTTACCTGTGATTTCTGGGCATCCAGGAGCCTGGACTGCAGCCATTCATCACTGTTACAGTGGGCATGTCAGGAGAGCTGGTAGTTTGGATTCAAATCCCTACCAGTCCTTTTTAAAATAATAAATCCAAGACATTTATTCTGAACCTGCCTTCAGATCCTACTGGCAATGGTAAATCCATTAAACTTTGCTTTCACTGTTCATGATGTTTATAAAAATAGTAGGTGGAATTACAGACCAGCAATACAAAGCTTGGTATTTTTTCTCCTCAGATGTAATAATGAACTGGATAAGAACAAAGTTGACCCAGGGATTTCAATACAGAAACTTTCATTGGAAGCCTGAGCAGTAGTGTGCAAACCCATGTTTTTATGTCAATATAATAATGGCATTTCTACGCCTATTAATAAGTATAGATCTACTGCTGAATTCATGGTTGAAGTGACATCATAAAATGAGTTATATTTCTTCTTAAACTATATAATTAACTCTTAATGAACCCTTTCCTTTTCCCAGTAAATTCAATTTTGTCTAATCCTTGGGTTTATGGTAATGTTGAGCTCATTAAAATGTTACTTAAAACTCATTAAAATGCACACTGAGAGGTAACAGCTTCATTGCAGTAATATGTTGTAAAAGAAAAAAGAATGCTTTATTATCATTTAATTGTTTCCAAAACTGAATACATTTGCATAGTGATGAGGTTCACAGGATATTTTCAGTAGTGCTCAATAATTAAGCAGCTCAGTAATTAAAAATGCATTTTCTAAAAATAATTTTATGTTCCTGCTTACTCCCTGTTGTTTTTTGCAATTGGGAGAAGTGTTCATGTTGATACGGTTTACAGAACTGTGAAACAGTGATACCTGAATTGACATTAAAAAAAGATAACAGTTAAAGCCCTTGGTAAATTCCTGTTTCAAAATAATAACATAAAATTGCCACCAATATATATTACAATTCAGACTTCCTAAGTCATTTTATATCCCTCCAATCACTTTTTCAACACCAGGGACAACCAGGAATTATGTAGGGGCCTTTCAGTTGCAAAGCCTTACTCTCATTTTCATAATCTATTGCTACATAGGTTTGCACATGATAGAATCCCCAGGCAGAGGTTGGCTGGGCCCTGGACTTGGCCAGGACTTGGCTAGTAATACAATTCTGGCCAAAAGCACGCCTCAGGACTAGAATTTCCTGTCCTGTAATGGTGGATATTATTATGGTTAGGTATGTGGTTCATAGATCTATACTAAACATGAAAGTCCAATAATATTTATTTTAACTTTCTGTTGGAATAAATTGCTGCGCTGGTTTAGAAAAATTCAGTGTGGTAATTCACAGTAATGAGTGAAAATGTAGTGATTAAACAGTCAAAAGCTAGGGACAGAAGTTACATCTCAGTAAACACTAAGAGTGTCTGGGGTCCATTATTTGCCATGTGACATTAGGGTAGAAGATATTTTACTAACTTTCATTTTCACTCCTGAAATTGATAGAAAAGCTGACACACCTTGCCAGGGTACACAGCCCAGACTGTTAGAAGAGAAAAACATAACTTGGAAGCTTTGAGTCATTCAAGGAACTGTCTAATGCAACGGCATTTAAGATGTCTTGAAGCATTAATTTAATGCCAATCACTGTTCTTTTCTATAGCTTTCAAATAATAATTCTACTTCTATAAAATAGATACTCTTTCTTTAATGTACAGATATCACAATGCACTCAATATGGATTTTTCTGACTTGTGAAAGTTGATTAGCATGCCAAAGACACAATTAAACTTAAATACACACGCAGCACGTTAGACATGTTAGTGTAAGGGGAACAAAAGAGAAAAGTGGTCTGTGAGCTTTCAATCTCTATACCATTAGTAGGGAGTAACAGACTAGAACAAAAATAATCTAAATAAAAAAAAAAAGGTGAAGTACTAAACAGATTTAGCAATTTCAACAGCTGAAATTATCATAGGTAACAGGACAGCATTTCTACGGTGCCATGCTGGAATGTACCAAATGAAAACCAGTTATCTGGCTTACCACAGATTTCCTGGGTGAGTCTGGACAATTAACTGATCTCAGATCCCAGATGCAGATGGATGATCAGATTGCTTTGGCTCCTTTTGCTGATTATTTAAATAGATCAGTCTTGTTGAGCTTTACAATATCCTCTATGTACTTTCTACAGTTCCTCACACAGTGGTCCAAATGACAATTCTATCATGCATAACTTAATAAAATTTATAAAAACAAATCCAGGACACCTTTTCAGTGAGATATTAGTATGTGGGCTGAAAATTGTTGTTTAATACAATAAGTTAGGTCATATTTCTTAATTTTCCTTTTGATACTCCTTGATAAATCTAACTTTTCTGATGGAGATTACTATTTCTACACTAATTTACATCTCATATTGTCAGTTGTTTCAAAAGAAAACAAATAACATGTCTTTTTAGAGGAGTAAACAATCTCTCATTTTATCTTTATTGCACACACTAGCAGATAAGTTAAGTCATTTCTCCCAAACACTCAGCAAGATGGAAATAAATAATTCTGAAAATAAGAAACTGGCATAATAAGAATTAATGCTGAAAACCCTCTCTGTTGTATTCTGTTCTATTAGGTAAAAATAAATTATATACCATAAATATAAACCAGAAGATGGATGGTACACTGAGAAGAGGAAAAAAAAAAAGAATAAGAAATTACATATTTTATTTACTAGTTTTTCCTCTAACATAAGCACTGTGTAAACTGAAAAAATCAGCAACAAAGGTTGTTTTAAAAACAAAAAAGTAAAAAATGTACTACAACCTCAATTTTCAGTTGCTATAGATGGAGGAACAACTGGACAGTAGAAATATGTAGGTATAACTGATATTAATGCAAGATTTGTGAACTTTACATATATATTCAAACCTCACAAGCAGAAATTCTTACATTAATTTTATGAACACAGAAGCAACCATTTTGTTTCAGAGCTGGTACAATAAATTTAAGAAGAGGAAAATAGAGAAAACTGTTCTTTCTTGCTGCCTGAGTAGTTTTGTTCACTGCATCCCTCTGCTGCTGAGGGATGAAGCTGGACTGAGGTGAGATGTGCTCAGCAGCAGGACAGGATGGGAGCTTTAACACAAGTAATGTGCTGCTGGGAACTCCAAGCGCCTGAAGAATTTAAACTAACCATTAAAGGTTATTTTTTAACTTGCAGCACGGTAACTGCCAGATACAGTGTTTTGTTTTGAGTAGTGGTATGGTCTGGTGATCATTTAAAGACATCCGATCTCTGTTTGTTAAAACACTGCACTTTTCTATGGTGCTTCCTTGCTGGGGTTGTGCTGCATGTTGCTCTTTCCAAACACACAATGGCTTTTATCTAATGAAGTTATCTCAAAAGGACCATTGAACACCATGTGGGTCATATAACAAAAATGGAAGACTTGGACAAGGATTTCAAAGTTTTGTTTCCACTTTTTCTCTATATCAGGACTAAAGACTTGAGTCATACACCCTCTATGCTGATGAAAAACATTTATTCAAAAACATTGGAAGTCCTTCCATTGCCTGTTTAGAAATAATCTCAATCATAATGATGGTTCCTAGAGTCGATCTGTATATCCTGACTCAGCTCAAGACTAAGATTTTTACTGTCTTTACTCACAGCAAAACCCTTGACAGGGAAAGCTGAACTGTATACTATCACATACTGTTGGAAAATCTATAAAGTAATAATGGAAAAAAGGGGGAGAGGAGAGGTTTCCAAAAAAAGCCATACCTAAACAGCAGAAAGAATCACAAACTGTATCTCTTGCTATGAAAAACAAAACTGGTTTTACATTTCTGTTTTCCTAGTATTTTCTGCAATAATCAAAAACGAGGTTCATTGGTGAGTAATGACAATCGCCCTCAGGTTCTAAAACACATTCAGAAGTATGAACTGTGCTTCAAAATTTTTAATTACCACAGCTTCTGTGTACCTTAGTCTGTATTGTACATTTCTTTTATGAAATACCAATTCTTCCACCTCAGTACTTAACTGTCAGAGGTATTTAGCATCACCACTGAAAACACGTCTGCTCAAGGCCACACACCAGCCTCACTGGTGTCCTCCCCAGCAAAACACTCTTTCACAGCTGCTAGAGACTTTTACATGAACACAAGGGCAATCACAGCCCATTCTGCACAATTCTTTAGTTCTTTATATTCCTGAATATTTAGAAGTTCTCAAGCTTCCCAACCTACACAGTACTAAAAACTTCTATAAAGGGAGAGCGTCCTCAATTCAGCCTAAATCACGATGAGAGGGGCTGCCTGTGATCAGAGGATGGTCTGAAAAATTACTGCCCAAGATTTCCTTTAACTTTTGAAACACTGATTTGATTTCTGTTGTCTTTATCATTTGTATAGATTTCTCTACTGAGATTTGCACTTATCGTTGCTTTCAGACTTTCTAAAATGGCACAGCCGCCAGAGACTTTAGAAATATTTTTAGAAATAGGGGAAAAAATAGAGAAAGAGAAGGAGAGAGAAAAGAATGAATGGGGGGGGGGGGGAAGGAGAAAGCTAGTCTGGGTATTTTCCCATTTCTTATTTAAATTACTAAAAATCACCTGTTCCAACTCCCCATTCTCCACCCCCTAATGAGAGTTGTTAGTAACAAGAAGCGGCCCAGCCCACCCCCTGACGTCTTTAATTGACTTCCTAGCGAGTGTTATCAAGAGGCACTGAAGCAGTGCTAATGGTGCCTGCAGACTGCTCACACATGGCATGGCTGGCATGCCTTGGACCTTAAAAGGGCTAATAGGAGAGTGTAATCTCCACTCAGCATGGAAGCAAAGACCACGAGTGATCTGGAAAACACAAGTAATTAGAAAGTATTCTTCCCCCAGACGGAAGGGAGGTGGGAAATGAAGATAAAGCTGGTACCCAACCATGGAATCTCCTATTATGGAATTTCTAAGCACAATAGTGCATTATTTCAAAGCATGTGGCAGTCAATACTGAAAGGAGTAAGCCCATCTCACACAGAAATGGGAGGTTCTAATTTTTACCTGTGACTGAACACTTCACAGAGAGATCTACAATGGTAGTTACAGAGAGAAGGAGCTTTTAAGACTTTCTTTTCTATCAGCATTTCTCCAATAACTTCAGTAAGAGCATTGAACATCGTATTTTTTACTAACATTGGAAACCTTTGAAAATCTAAAATATTTTCATACTTGGGACGCTGAAGCACAGCCTCACTGATGACTAAGAGGAATGAAGAAATATTCAAATGTTGCTTCACTAAAATAAAATTGTACAATTCATATTTAAAACATTCAGAAATACTACCTGCGAGTCTAAAAGAGGTATTGCAATGCTGCTAATTCAGGTTGTGGTGGGAAATTTGATGATTACTGCAAAAAACCTACAAAATGTCATTTTTTTTCACTATGCAACAGGCATATTTTTATCCTCTAGGTATTCCTAAGATATGTTTAATAATTAAAGTACTTTTAAAACAACATTTCAAAAATATTTTCAAGGAAGATTAGGAAAAATGTAAAATCAGCTGTGATTTCAACTTGATTGCCCCACTGTGAAGGTAGTGATTCATGAATATTAGAGTGGATCTAAATAAAAAGGCAGGATGCTGTCACAGATATCTACTTAAACATTTACCAAAAAAAGAAAGGTCAAGTAAAGCACCTTAAAGTTGACTTTCAAGTAAAAGAAACTAAAGATATCGTGGGCATGATGTCTTCATTTAGCTGCAGAGAAGCTGATAGCATAGAAACACACACTGATGAAGTTGGACCTCCCTGATGGAAAACACTGCCCCTGCCTTATTTGAATTGTTGGACGTTGTTAATGAAACAGGGAGAATGGTGGGGATCTGGTAGATATAACTTACTTGGCTTGACAAAGGCCTGTGATAAGATTCTTGACAAGAAACTATTAAGGAAAATAAATAACCACAGGGTAAGAGGTAAATTCTTGTTGTGGATTAAAAATTAGCTAAGTGAGAGGAAACAAAGAGTGGTAATTAATGGCTGCTTCTCCAAGTAGAGAGAAGTTAAGAGCTGGGTACCTCAGGGATCTGGAACAGGACAGGTGTTCAATACATACAATTAATGGGTTCAAAGCGAAAATACACTGAAAGTAAAAGCAAAGCAGTGAACAACTCAAAACTGTACTCCCAAGGATAAATAATCCAAGGAACTTAGGATCCATACAAGGATCCATTGAATTTGAGATAGAATACTGAAACAGCAGGCGACATTTAATTTTATATACAGATGAAGGTATATACATTTGGGAGGGTTACTGAAGGTCACCTATGTGCTCCAAATACACTTGGAATAACAATCTAACTAGAGACAAAGAGGTGGAAAAAGATATCACAACAGATAAAAGCAATGAACTGTGGCAGTATGACTTGCAATCAATTTAGATTATTTCTGAACTCCAAAATAGTATTTTAGAATTGACGCACAAAATTTCAATTGTTTTTTTGTTCAAATACTTCTGCATTTTCCCAGCCTAATCACTATACTAACATGAGAACTTTTCACAGCATTTTATTTTCAATAAATACAGTTCAACCAGCTGTGTTCATCCTTATGTCTAGCGTTACCAAAAGTGCCATACAATTATCAACATCTGTTAGAAGTGCATTCCAAATCTGATTCCAAAAACATGTACTTCTGTCTCCTGCCTTGAATCCAAATATAGAAATAATAAATAGCAGCACAAACAAAGAATCTGTCAAATACCAGCTGCAATTGCAGGGCACAGCTACAGAAACACATTTTAACTGAGTGTGATCCACCCCATGTATTTACATCAGTCTTATCCAGCAGGCCCAGGCAACTCTACAGTCAAGATAAACGATGTGAGTTTTAACACTCAGTAGCAGCCCTGGAGTACTTGCCAGGAATCCTTGGAGAGTTTACATCATGTTGCCACCATCAACTAATGCCTTTGTCATGCAGACATACTCAAAGAGGACAGCTGGACTGAGGCTGCTTGTTTAAAAATTAGTGTAGACAGTTAATGAAGTTAGAGTACCAAATGCGCAGAACATCCAACTGGCAATGCTAATAACTTTTTTGATTAACATTTCAATTTTATGGCTACTTGGAGTGATGACTGAAGCTTAATCTGAGCAGATTTTCATCTACTCTTCTCCCAAAATACATCACTAAATATTCACTCATTTAAAAAGTGGTACTATACTAGACTTTAAACCATAATACATGCATAATTTCTCTACTGCACCTCTCTATAGTCATACAAGCTATCATGACAGTACACCTATCCATTCAGTAATCTCAGAATAAGAGTTTGGAAAGACTCAGATTGCAAGCATTGATCAGATGTGGTCATGAAAAAACCTGCTTGTTTTATGTGCCCAAGAAAGGTATATGAAAGAGCAGAGCTCTTCCTAAAGCAAGATTGGCAATGCTCTCCAGCTGTCTCCTCAGAGAGGAGAGCATTGCCAATCTTGCTTTAGGAAGAGCTAAAGCACAGAGCACTAAGAATTGATTTAAAATACATGTACAAAAATTATTTCTATTTAGTTCTTTTCCAAAGAAAGCTTCCCCTTCAGAAATTATACATCTAATTATATATATTTCAATAAAAATGAAAATTGAGCAATTTTCCATCTATTCAGGTTACCCTAATTGCCTCTGGTAGCTCAGTGCTCATGTACTCTGCCTTCTCACTGCAGTAATTCCTCAGGCATGGAGTAATTTCCATGCCTGAGGCTATAACTCCATGCTCCAACCTTCACTGCAGGCTAACCCTACTACTCTTCTGCCCTCTATTAAAATCTGTGCATCCAAAATTCCAGTGAAGTGGCTCTCAGCCTCAGCCTCCATCACTTGGATCCCAGGCCAGAGCCTGCTTGCATGTTCCAAGCTCATCTGTTTTTTCCAGGAGGTCAGACTGCTCTGGCAGGGCTGTGCCATCTCCACTTGCTGTTTCCTGTGGAGGAGGGTGGGCATGCCCAGGAAGAGGCAGGCACAGGGCAGAGATCCAGGTTTGGATCTCCTTCATTCCTGTTCTACACCCCCAAGGGCTCAGAGTGGACGCTGCACTATTCATGCAGATGGCACAAAGAGGTTAGGAAGAATGGGGAAGGAGAACAGAGGGAGAAGTGGATGTGAAAAGAAGCAAGGGAGGCAGAGGCAGACTCCTCAAGAAGGTATGGTCTTCAGCCTTTCTCGAAAAGGCTGATTTAATGAGCTGGTGACAATGTGAAAGTGGAGAAAATCAATCCTGGTTTTGTCTAGGTTCACATGTGAACACAGTGGGAACAGCATCTGCTGCCCTGGGGTGATCCATTTATACAGGAATGAAGAATCAACATGTATGTTTGTAGAGAATATTTCCAATTAGTTTAACACATCACCTTCCTAGTATTTTTCCCTTAATGTTTTAAAATGTATTTAAATGAAATATTTAAATAACTTTTTTTTTTCTTATATGGTTTGGCAAATACTTTTTTTTTGCAGTTTCCAGTGGAGCTTGAAATTAATATTTTTTTATTTCTGGTATTTAACTGTTCCAGTTTTATGAATAGCTCTAAGTACATTATTTTTTCATTGTATATTATTTCTGGTCAGTTTAAAGAAACACATAATCTTTTGTATCTTACCTTTATATCACAAGAGCCTTTGACCATAGACTACAGACTGTCTCTTGTACTTTCTGAGAATTAAATTATTTCTCTGTATTTAGCTTAATCATTCAGGTATCATAATATCCACTTTGCCCTTGAGAAATCTCCACGGAAAAAGAGAAATAACAGCAAATTAAAAGATAGAAAGCTATTGTAGAATTTTGAGGTAAGGAAACACCTGTTTTAACACTTACTAAAACTTGACATAAAGAGAAAAAAACCCTTAGCCTTGCTTTACATCAACATTTAGTTTTCATATCTACCTGTAATGACCTATTTAATTAAACCCTTTGCTGTAAACAAATAGCTTTCTGCATGATGAGCCAGTACTGTAAAATTCAATGTGAGAGGCATTCAGTCTACTTTTGAGAAGTCATAAACAGTAAAAAATTACTTAAAAAAAAAAAAAACAAAATCCACCATAATTAAAAGTTACAAACACATTAATTTTAGCATTTAATTTAAATCTTCTTGCCACTACCCATAAGATTTTAAGCCTGTCTAGATGGGTAGTCTGAGATGCTTTGTATTAAGCAGCTGAGTCAGCAATTACCATGCTCACAAAATATGACAGAACAATTGATTACTGCCTCTTTTTTTTGTGCCTTCCAGATAACTGTTTTCCTTTGAAGTCAGAGGCCAAGAGATAAAACATCTGTTATCCTCCAAAGCACTCTTTTTAACTGGGGGTGTTCCCATGGCCAAGGAAACACTGGTGTAATTACTATTTTGTTCCTTAATAATTAGAAAATTGTTGAATAGATGATGTAAGTACAGAAAAGCTTTTCACCATGTACATATATGCAGAAGTATATTGGATTTATTCACTTTTGTGCTCATTTTGCAGGAGTGAACAGCAGTGAGCTAAAACCAATCAAACACACACTGATGTGTGTTGATGTTAACACTGGAAGGTGTTGTCCAACTAAGCAAAATAATGCACAGTGGACTGAAAGCACTTAATTTATCAGAGAAGGCACACAATTTTCCTCTTACTAAACTATAATACAATAGTGTTGTACCAAAAGCAGAGGAACAGTCCTTTATAAAAGGGACACAAGTTCAAAGGAGAACAGGCCACAGGAGCTTTGTGTGTGTGCTTTATTCTCTTACGTGGTACTGCAGCAACACACAGGGATGTTCTGCATATTAGGCCATACGTGACATGAAGTTTTGTTGTACATGGAGGAAAAGTGTAATCTCCATTGCACAAAAAAACTTGAAAACCTGTCTTCTCTAGTCATCAGTGAAAAAGAGAAAACAGAGCATTAAAGACATAGAACAAATGGGAAGAAAAAAAATATAATGGTTGACTAAACACATCCAGAGCAAAATTAAAAATTTATTCTTTGCCAACTGTCACCCCACTAAGGGATTTGAGATGCTTGAGTTTTCTCCATCTGTATAAAAGATGCTCCCCTGTACCTAGGTCACAACTCCTGAGACACTGAGTCTTAGGTATATGTGGTGCATCTTATAATCAGACCTGCCAACCTCCCGAGACATACACATTAAATAAATATGGATTCTCTTTATTCCTTTCTTCTTTTCTCTTTCTTTTCCCCTTCTTTCCCCCTTCTCCTCATAATTCAATGCTCCCTGGAGATCCTAGGTAGGATGGAAGCAGTGTGCAAACTGCTACAGTGCTCCCTTCGTTTCATCCCTTCACCTCATAACTTGAACAGAGCTAGCGGGATGTGCAGACATGTAATGGGGGCCAGGAAAACTCTGCTAGGAAGTGCTCCCGTCCCCACTTTGACCCGTATTACCCCTGTGATTGAGACAACAGGAGGACAAGACAGTGCAGGAATGGAGAATGATCAAAAATGGGAGTGAGGCGGGTGAGAACTGAAAGAAGAATAGGCAGGTTCAGTAGCTGAGCAAGTCCCATATGTTCCAGTGATTCTTTTTAGAGAGCAAGGCTGTGTTTGGAGAAGGGGCAAGCTACTTGTGTGGGATAAAAGGCATGCCAAACACAGAGCAGAATCTCCACAGCTGCTAGTCCAAGCACCAGCCTTCTTACCCACAAAATGTAACTAAAGACATTGTCCTGATAACAAGAGAGCTATATCAACCTTCCTTTTTCCTCTTAAGTCCTATATTTCCTTTAAAGAAAATACATTTATTTACAGGACCTCAACTCTGGATTTTTTGTGCGTACTCACTACACATCAGCAGACCTATATTTACCCTGTGTATATCTTTACCTACTCTGGAACATTTGTAAAGCCTTGCCATTGCAATAAAAAAAAAAGTTTGGAAACACTTACTGTAGGATCCTTTCAATAGATATTAAACAGAAGAGCCTTTCATCCAGTTATATTTTCTTAAAGTTTATCATTTGTTCTCACCTTTCAAGCAACTAAATCTTTTGCAAGATTATTATTTTGCCCCACTCCTCCTCCTCCTTCCCAGTTCTTTAATGCTTATGTTAAAGATTGCTGAAACTAGTATGCAACTCAAGACAGCTTATTTTTTATCTTGTCATTGTGATGAAAAACAATTACTTATTTCTATTCTTATCTCCTATTTTTGGTTATTTTTCCTGGTTTGTAATCCAGGACAGTGTTTTTTTCTTTTACATGCATACTTTTAAAACCTGACACAAAATTTAAATTAAAAATTTTCCCCTGACACTTAATAGTAAATTAGAGGGGCAGTGTTCTCCTCAAGAAAAGTTATGACTATGTTGCCATTTACAGATTATTCTTTGGATGTTATCTTCTGTTTGCTATTAAATTTACCTTGTCAGTACTGAGTTAAGGACCGCTGTTACCCAAGACTGTTCCAAAACCACTATTACTGACAGTCACAGGATCTAAAATTTTCTTCTAAAAACACAGTTGTCCTAAAATGCTGTAGGTGCATGACAGAACATACCCCAGTTATCCCAGGGCATGGCAGCATTTCAGAAAGCTTTCCAAATTCTGAAACTGCTCCCTTTTTTTCCCTCAGCTCTCACCTTAATATCCCACTTGCAGCTTGCACCTGAAATCTGTTCCTGTATGTAAACTAAAAGTGCTGGTGAGTCATTCAGAAACCATAATCACATCATAATTAGAATGCAGTTATCTTCTTATAACTTTAATGACAGTCATACTAGTCAACTTCCACATAATATTTAAGTAATGCACGTACTAAACTGGTAAAGGTTTAATCCATATTTGAATCAGTAACATATCCAACGTGGCAGGCATAAAATAGCCACTGTTTTTCTTCCATTTTCATTATATACAGTGGGAAAATTGGCATATAAAACAGTTTCCACTGAAAATAAGCTCTTTAAATTAAAGTACTCCTTTGAGATTTGCTGTTTAAACTGTTGTGCATCCACAAGGAGGAGATGAAGAGGGAAATCTAGAATTGCAGCAAACCACTACTTAGACAATAATACTTTGGCAACAAGCCCCTCCAGATTTTGTTGCTCTAAGACACAAACAGATTTGTTAGACACTGTAGAAGACTTTTACAGCATGATGTTAAGGACAAAAAAATGGAAAAGAACATAAGAAAGCTTTACAAAAATGTTGAAAATACTCAAAAAAAGAGGGATTTCCCTCAATAGAAAAATAAAATAAACCCTCCCACACCTTTATTAGCAGCAACAACCAAGAAAAACATCCTTAATGGTTTCAAAAAACATTGATCAGAAGAGAAACAAGAAGTCAGAGCAGTTATAGAAGTATTTTTATGGCTTCAAGATTCAGCTAGTCACATCCCTGACTAACTAGACCTATTTGGTCCTGCTTTGAGCAGCAGACTGAACTAGAGAGCTCTGAAGCTTCCCTAAAGCTCACTTATGCTGTGATTCTCTGATGATGAACTGACTTACTTGAGGACAGAAATCAGAATAAGCAAGTCTGATGAACTTCTAGGAGAATATATGTCATAACAACCCATGGCTACTTCAAAGGAATAAGCATTCTGTGTGGACACTGACATCCCAAAGAGTCTTAAAGACAAGAAGAGAATGAATGGAGGAGAAATGGATGTGAGGAACAAGGCCAGCCTGAACACTTCCAGTCATTCCCACAGCAGCATCCTCTGAATGCAGAAGGAATTGATCTCTCTGCACTTGACATTGGAGGGTCTATACTCCTTAGTGCCCCTAAAAAACACATTGGGAATTCTTTTGTTTGGTAGCTATGTAACAACCACCTCTACAGCAGGTGAAGTGAAGAGGAGGAGAAGAGGAAGGACTGATTAAAAAGGAAGTTTCCTGTGCTTAACTGGGAAATCTGCTTAAACGGGATGTCTCCCAGGGAACTAATTTAAACCCGATGATACTTAATAGCTACGATTGGTGCTTAGTAAGTAGGGTAATTATGTTTAATGGGGATGCCTTAAGGCAATTGAGTGGCACTTAAGTCTTTTGTATGTCTCAATCTCATGGTACTTCTATCCATTTTCCCTTCCATAACAGCTATAAATGCAGAAGAAATATATCCACCACCACCTGTTCCTCTGAGTTTGTCCCTTCTGTGCTAAATGCAGGGTCAACCACATGAGGCAAGTGTTTGTTGCCTCCTCTGCTCCTATCACTGCATGAGCCACAGCACCTAGCCAAAATATTGGCTTCTCTTATCATTACAGACTCATCTAATAACATGATGCTTCATACTGCCTGGCTGAAGCTAATGGAAGTTTTCCAGAGATGGAATCAGATTCAAGCTGAGTTCAGCTCAACCCCTTCCAGCAACACTGTGCTCTGCAGCAGGACTTCCTTTCAGCCAAATGGAACAGGAATATTCTACAGTTCTTTTTATAAAAAAAATCTTCAGAAATGTAATAAGGACATGGAAATTGTGGACATTTTCCTGCTGCATTTAAATTAACTTTAGCTCTTGCTTTACCAGATGAGGTGGTTTTTAAGACAATGTGGAATGTTGTGTTTTTTCCTAGTACATAATCTATAACAATCCATGTAAAAATAAAAATAGGGACAAAAAAAAGCAACTTAAACCAGGACTTATATCAAGGGGGGAAAAAAGCCACAGGTTGCCCATAAATAACTTTATGTTAGAGAACTAGAAAGCCCCTTACCAATACAGCTACCAGATCTTCAAATTACTTTATAACAAGCATAGGGGAGGCACAAAACAGATTTTCAGATGGACCTCATTTAATAACTTTGTGAAAGAGATGATATAATGTCATGTCCAGAACAGCTGGAGAATAGATTTATTGATCAGAATGTGGATCTCAATCTTATTTTCCTAAAACCATTTTCAATATAAGGGTGAAGACATCAGACAAAGCAAAATAAACCATATTCAATTCAACTTAGTGACACCACTGTCTCAAGGAAACTGACAGCATCCTTTTAATGCTGAGTTATTTCTAGATTACCAGCAGTCTTTCTTTTCTTGTCCAAGAGTCTAGCTAGTCAGCGGAATACAAAATCTCACCTTTTTTTCACAGCAATATCTTGATATAAATAAATTGAAATGTTGCAAGCTAAGCACATGGATGCTGTACTAAACACTTGTAACCACAGGGTATATGCATTTGAAATTTAATACAACAAAAAAAAAGAAGTTGCAAAGCTGTTAGTGTTAAAAGGTACCAGCAGAGTGGTTTTATGAGGCTTCTCACTGAGCTGTGATAGACATGTGATTAACCACAATTTTAATAAAAGTTACAGACCTACCATTAAAGAGAATTAAAAAAAAAATACACACATATTTTACAGTTTTCAATATACCTTTGCCAGATGGAAAAAATACTCAATTTTCTTCTCCAAACCTGAATTGTAGAAAGAACAGGTCCCATCTGGGGGGGGTAAAAATACCCTTTCTTAATCCATTTGATGACCACACCTTGAGCCTACATAGACAAACTTCTCAGTTGGTGCATTATTTTTCCTGTTATATGTATTTCAGTAATTATAACATATGCCTATTCTGTATAAAATTTGTCTCAAACACTTATCAGTAAGAGCCTGCAGACATAATCTGTTACTGTACTCAATTCTCACTGATTACAACACTCCAAAGGGTTGGATTTTTTAAGGATCTCCCAGCTTCCCACTGTGCCATGCCTTAGAATCAAGCATCCTTTTGGCAAAGATATTATGCTTTTAAAGAACTATTAAAAAATAATTCTATTTTGAAATACTCTATAATCCACAGTTGTATTTCATCCTGAAATGCTAAAAGACTATCTTAACACTAATCTGTTCTCACAGCTCCTATGGAAATCAGCACAGATTTGTGCAAAGAAAATCACTCAAATGATGAGAATTCTCATACTGGATTGCTCAATTTGTCCTTAAGCAATATTCCAAAGTAAACTGGTCAAGTCAAAACACAGTCAGTTTTTAGACAGGAATTGGTATAAAACTGTCAGCTAGTAAGATTAGTAATTAACATTATCATGACCAGTATCCCCTTCACAGCAAAGCCCAGGTAACTTAAACTGTTTAACATCTCTGAGTTGACTCTTATTGCTTTTCTGTATAAGAAACTTACTCAGTAAAAGCCTAAATCACTTGTCCATGGTTGTACATCATATGAGTGGCAGAGTCATCCCTAGAACCTAAGCCCACCCTCCTGCTCTACCTTCTCTACTGTTTTTCTCCAATATTTTTTAAATGTACCAAACAGTCTGAATCCTCAGCTCTTGGTCGTGTTCAGAAATGTTTTCCTTACAAGCAATACTATTATTTCAATGGAAATAATGAGCAAAACACAATTGAACATGGTGGTTCTGTCAAGTCCTGAGTTAAAATCAAAATTCAGAATGCTAAAGAAAATATATAATTGAATTGTTCCTTATAGGTGCATCTCGATGATAATTTTTTACTGTTTTACCCTTCTTTTCCATGCTTGTGAAATTTTTGGGTCACATGTTAAATTTTTAAAAATTTAAATGTGAATGAGGGGAGAAAATTTAGGTGAGAGGAACTATTACACGAATTTTAAATATAAAGCTTACTGTTTCTGTGCTTGGGGTTTTGTTTGTTTATTTTTAGCATGCATGCACACATACAGCTCATCAGTATTGACTTCCAGAAACAAAACCAGCAGTTCCTTGGAGCAGATAGTGCAGAGGAGAATGGCATCAGACAGAGCTGGATTTGGATGTTGCTTCCTCCAACCTCTGCTGTTAAAAAAGCACATTTAGAGCTACCAAGAAGTGTCTATCAGTTTAAAAAATGGTGTGCCCTCAGAAAAGTTCAAAGCATGCTGAAAACATTGTTGACAACTATAAATATACATGAAATCACCAATATGGAAACACTTTCCTTAAACCCACAAAGTATTAGATATAATTTTGGGGAAGAGTTCTGTATATAAACATTGTCTGTATCCTCCCCTAATGCACTTTAATTTATGTTGTGTTAATCTGTGAGAGGGAAGGGATTAAAGAAGAAAAACATTCACAAAATTTGGTGAAATTCTTTTCTGCACTCAAGTCAGTGGTAAATTACATTACATTGATTGACTCTCAGCTCCACTGTGAGTTACAGTCAACAACAAGTCAATCACAGGTTCTGCTGGGTGACATTTTAATTCCTTTAGAAGACAAACAAGCTTGTAAATGTCCCAATATCTGACTTGTTTCCTGGCCAGTGTCCCCCAAAATATAAACCACAACATGGGCAAAAATGTACCATGAAAAGATAAAACAGATCTACCTCTTTCCCCATCATTTCCTTCAAAACAAAGAGAAGTGCTACTGCATAAACAATCAATACTCTAAAGATAAGAAAGGTCCTCAATTACTGCAAACAGAGTTTACTAAACAGTGCTGTGTGTGTTACTTGTAACTATGCTGGCACTTTCAGCTACACTGCAGTCCAATGGTGTATGAACATAAAAAAATATAAAAATCATTCCTAAGCATGCAAAGCCAAAATGCATGTGATGAGCTCATGACACACATGCAGCAAGCTGGTGTGTGATAACAGAGGACAACTACAATTTTTAGAGCATACATGAAAGGCCCCCACCTAGTCTCTAGTGACAACAGTAAAGAACCTCACTGGTTGCACTGCCTGTTAAAATAATACCAAAAAAACTGGGACAACCAGCTCCAAACCAGACATAATTCAAACAGCCTGGTTCTTTAAGGTGGAAAATCTACAGTCAGTGCAGTAAATATGCTTTGTGCACAAAGAATTAATACAGCCAGACCTGCAAAAAATGCCAGTGTGATCCAAGAAAGTAAATGACATCTGACTGGCTTGTTTACACATCCTCATTTCCCCAAACTATTTTGCTTCATTTACTACACTTTGTCACTATGTGAGTGTTTTGGGGATTTCAAATGGACTCATTCTGTTCTAACAGATGTCAAAGAAGAGGTACATTGGTTTTAATACCTATTTGGGGACATATGGGAATAGGTTTTTCCCTGTGTAAAAAGTCCACAGCAGTCATCCAGCAATTCCTTCCCATGTTTATATCCTCCTAAATTTTTGCAGAGTTATTGAGTCACTGTTGTTTACTAAAGCACTACTGCTCACTCATTATTTTCTGAAAGCACTTCATTGTGGCAGTATCAGTCAGATTGCAAGAGTGAAACTGTCACAACTTTATCACCACCACAACTCTGGACAGACAAAGCCGTTTGTCAAGAGCAACCACTTCTGTTTCTGGAGTGAAACATGTTAAAAACAAAAGGGAAACTCATATGCACATACACATATATGTCTTTCCACCTCAAATGTTAAAAAAGCTCAATGACAAATGAAAGTCGTTGTTGTAATTAACCAAAAGTTAAAGCTCTTCAAAAGTCTGAACTGTGGAGCTTTTTAGGGCAAATTCTTAAATGAATTAGTAACATATCCCACTGCTACAGAAACACATTATACTGTGTGTACATTACATATTCTTGAGAAGCTCTTATCTTCTATTTTTTTTCCCAAAGAAACATGGAAACAGCTTAAATTTTGAGCCACAAGCTAAAATTTCCCTTAGATGTAAGAACAGAAAAATCACAATAAATTTTATAAGCACATAGACTGCATGTAAGAGATGAATTTGTCTCCAGCTTGGTCTATTACCTAAATATATTATATATTACATCCTCCCTCACAGCCCTTTACAAGAGAAAGCACAAGCCATGAAAACATGCAGTCTGCCAGTTGTATGTCACCAGAGGATGGCTGGAGGATTTTATACTTTTTTTTTGGCTTTTACTCCCACTTTTTTTCATTCTTGTCTTCCCAAGAGATTCTCCAGCACATAATGCTGCTGAGAAATAACTAGCAGCCTACTCTCAGACACAGGTACACATACAAAATCAATACAGATTTTTCTCACAATTAGCAAATCATTCAGTGATCTCTTTTTGGCCTTCACAAAGAAAGGTTATGGTATCTTTCAGTTGAGGCAAAGATCCTCTAGACCTACTTTAATAAAAAGCTTATCTCAAGAACTTGGCAAATTCAAGACACACCTGCAAAAAAAACCCCAACACCTTGGGGTAACTGAGATACAGACCTGATTATGCTAAGTCCTACTCAGTAATTCTGTAACCTATGCAGATGTTATACTCTTCAGATGCCATCCCCCCTTTTTTTGTCATTCAAAAACTGTCCCGATCCTGCAGATTTTATCTGTTCCTTGGCTGTGTAATATCAAGCAAGAATAAAACAGCAGTTACTCCAGCTGGTGAATGAAAGACCTTCAGCAAGGCTTTTACAGGGGCAGTACCTTCTGCTGTGTTCACTGGACCATTAGATCTTATCTGCACTCACTAAAACTTTCCAGGGTTTCAGAGTCTGTGTGCAGAAATGAAAAGAGGCAAGACTGGATGTGAGCAGCCATCTTAAGCTGCATGGAATGTAAGATTACCCAAAAAAATCAAATTATGTGGAGTTCCTCTCAATCTGAGGATGAAAACAGTAATTGCTTAGCGGTGTCCTTGGCAAGAAGCAGCCCAGCTATGGACAGAATTTAAGGTGATTAGGTATCCTCTAGAAGGGAACAGGACACTGTGTTCCCTTAAAACCTTTTTTAAATGAGCTATAAAGTTCTAAACATCATTATGGAGCTGAAGTGGGGAGGAGGAAGGTCAAATTGCAGGCCATACTTCTTTCTTTATAATGTTGTCTGAGAATTATGGCACTAGCATAAAATGCTACATTTCCTTTGCACGTTACCATTTCATCTTCAGAATTTGTTATGCGACTCATATTTGTACTCCACTTCTCATTTCTTTTATAACAAATTATTCTGTGCCTTTTTATGATCTTGTAGGAAGTCAAGGTTGAATCAAAGCCATTGTGACTGCCAAAGTGCATGTATAAAATTATACCACTAAGCGTTAACCTTGCTTTGTAGGTTCACTTACACTTTTCAATTAAAAGCTATCTTTAGTATTGAAGAAAAGTACTTTATAGTTTTTCAGTAAAAGTCACCTTTAGTATTTAGGTAAAGCCACTTTTATGGTAATTCACACTTGCATCCTCAAAAAACACTTCTGCCTAAAATGGCTGTACAGTGACCTTGTTCCATCCAAAATTTGAAAAGAACACAGGAGAACTGGTGACATTTTACTTGTTTTTACTTAGCCCACTTAGTAAACGTAGAAAAAGGTAAAAACCAATACATTAAAAAAACCCTTCCAATTCCCCTCAGAAATTATATAAATATTGTAAATGCGGGCATGTGTGCCTGTGTCAGGTTGTATACCTGGGTGTAATTGTGTATTTCAAAATGCAAACTCTGTAACTATATTACATTAATTTTTTCTCTTTCAAAATGCCAGTTAAGCCATCAGGGCTGCCTTTTTTACTATGAAGGCTAAAATCACACGCTAATTGATACACCTACATCTGCAAAATATATATCCTCTTAACTATCTAAAAAAATACCCAACCATCCCAACAGAAAACAATTGCTAAAATTGGAAACAGAAATGGCTGTGCTTCTGCTTTGTTCTGAACCCTCAGACAAGGAGGATAAAAATGAGCTTCTCCAAAATAAGGTTTGAAATGCTCATAAACAGGGAAAATTCTACAGACCTGTATGCCCCAAAGATTTACGCACATGTTTAACTATATTCATTGCCAGCAATCCCACTGAAGTCAATAGGAATACTCACAGTGCATAAAGCCACATACACAGGCAACACTTCAGCCTCAGGTGCTGGTATTGCAATAGTTACTTTGCTGGAGGAATACCCTGAGGATCTGACTCTGTAAAGGCTGTCCAATTGTTTAACTCATTCTCAATGACTTCTCTAGAGAATAGTTACCACTCACAACACTCTCTGGGAAAACCACTGGCCCAACTCTTACTTTTGACCATGAAATACTTTCATTGATGTTTTGTTTCAGTTAAATTAACATCCCGAATTACTCCTTGGAACAGCTGACCAACAAGCCTCAGTACACAGCAACAAGCAGTACTGGATGATGGAAGAGAAACAGTGGAAATGATGAGGTAGGAAAACAAGATACTGTGTGTCTAATACAATATGGGATTTTCATTTACCGAGTAATAGGGATGGTATTAAGACTAAATCACCAGAGTGTCAGAATGTGCATAGTGATGATAAAAGATTATGTGCTTTATACATGACTGATGATGACACATTTAGAAAATATCGGGAAGGGAAAAGACAAAGTGATGTCTCATGCAACTTATGAAACTGCAACATTTACAACATGTCACCCTCAAATTAGTGCACAACAGGAAAAAAATGACCCCTTCAGTATCAATGCCCCCAGCTCTTCTGTTACAATGGCCCTGACAAGAAACCCATTTATTTTCTCCAAGAAATTGTTCCAAGGTGGTTGTTAGGCACAGTGGAAGCTTGACTCCTTAGACCTGGGCTGGATTAGGCAGCTCAGATGAGATAAAACAGAAAACAATAAAGTGTGCTTGTCTTACACCTCAGAAAGGTTATGTATGTTCTCTGGGAAAGGCGTACTTAATTTAATTTGCATTGTAGGGATTTTGAATCCCAAGACCTTGTCAGAAGTTAGAAATTACGCCAAGATTGATAATATTTCCTTAATACTGTAGTGGGAGTCTCTCATAGGATGGGCAAACTAATTAAGAAGTTATAACAAAACAAACATTTTAATATGAGACACAGCATATAATAATTCTCCATGCAGAAATAAGCTTAGTTGCTCCTTGGCTTCCACTAAAGAAATGTATTTCAGGTCTGTCTTGGAAAGCATAATTTGGAAAAGATTCACCTGTATCTACTGCTGGTTTTAAAGATTTTCTTCATTAAATAGCTAAATAAAGAGACATATAATTCCTTAAACAAACTCATTTTGCATTGCATGCATTCGTTTTACTTACATGTCAGTAATTAACTTATAATAGTAGCTTCTTTTAAACGTAACATTTTGCAAAGTGAGGCATAGTATTTTGTTATATAAGACGGTATAAACCAGGAGTTTAGACTGGTATAAAATGAAGTAAAAGGGCTGGTTGTCCTCCCTGCCTGGAAATGCCCTGTACTGGCCAAACGCACTGCATTGATCCTACGGCTCCCACTGAAGCTGCACAAATTAACTTGTACCAACAGACTTGCATTTGAGAGAGACTTCAGCAACAGTTCTGGAGTCTCTCAGCAGCAGGTGAAAAAGCCAAAGTCTCCTTTCCCAAGACACCTGTGACATACCAAAGCCCTTTATCACACTCTGCCATCTAGCAGAGTCAGCTGCTTTGGGAGGCAGATAAAGTTCCTAAGCAGTTACAGCGATAAGAACAGCTCGGTCTGCTGAAACTCGAGAAAGAAAGTTAATTGCTTGTTAATGATTTACAAGGTTTGACTAATTTGTCATTATTAAAGTAAATGATTCTCAGCCAGCTGTAGATGGTGTAAGATATTCTTCTTCATTTACACTTAAGGGATGTACCATTCCTAAATGTCTTTTTCCACCCAAACCACTTGACAATATTCCCTGAAGGAGTAACAGCAATAGCCACGGTAAAGCCACAAGATTTTTTTTTCCTCATGGCATTTACCATATAAGCTGATAAATTGCATCAGGATAATACGAGGACTTGGGAATTTGTTCACCAGCTTACAGTTTCAGCAGGACATTGTTTGGAGTAACTGTTTCTGCATTGTCTAATTTCCATCTTCTCCAAAGGACAATTAATTCTGCAGGTTTCTGTGCAGACACTAGACTCCTCCTCCCCCTCTTTAGCAAAGAATACATCTTTTCAATCTGGCATTTATCTTCAAAATGTAAACACAATACTATGAAAATTTTTCTACCTCTGTCAAATTTATCTGAAGTTATGATAATCAGAGAGCAAGAAGGTCAGTAAGCAGACAAACACAGTGACTAACACTTAACACACAAGCCTCATTTTCCATAAGAAATGATCAAAACACTAATCTAATAATTGTGTGTTTTTTTAATACACTGAAAACTATGAAAAGATATAAAATACAAAAAAAGACATCAACTTCAGTAGAACATTACCTCATTTTACATACAGAGGACACGTTTAGTAATTCTGCAGATTATCAAGCTGATATATCAGTAATGTTAGTATTTATCAATAAGAAACCCTCCTAGCAAGGACTATGAAATTATTTGGAAATATGTTCTGCTTCCTGAAGCTAGCACGAGTTAGCTTTGGTCCACTTATGCTTTCCCTATGAAAATAATTGCTTAGGGAAATTTGGTATTTTTCATTTGAGTTCTCAAAAGCTCTCAGGAACCTTCACAGGTGCACAGAAGTTCAAGACTACAGAAATATCAGTGTGGCACAAGGCTCAAAGCTGTGGCAGAGTGTGTCACTAGGTCATGTTCATCCAACATTTATCACTTAGCACCTCCAGTGCACCTTCACAGTGAAGTCAAGCCCTCTTCTTTCTTTCTCTTACAGCCTTAGAAATATGGCTATGAATGTTAAAGGCAAAAAACTCTAGAAGTGCTTTCACCTTTTCACATTATTTTAAATAGGTGTCTGCTATGTTATATAGCATAGATCAGATTTTTTGAGTTCTCCTTCAAAAACAAAATTAAAAATGCAGCACTCCCATTTTTGAGCTGTTTAGTCAACTTTTCTTTATCTCAGCAAATTAAAACCTGAAAGTAATCAAGTCTCCCTGTGAATCGAGTGAGATCATGAACTCCTAAGACGGTGATTTTTAGGAGGGTCAGCACCTTGCCAAATGGAATTTAGTTAATGTCATTCATGACTGGAACGAAATGAAAGAGGAAATTACAAATGGAAACATGGAAATTTTGACTGTGATGTTTTAAATCAAAATCTTAATTATTATGAAAACTTCCTAGTAACTTGCAATACTGAACACTTAATGTGCCACAGTTTCACTAATCATTTAACTCAATATGTATAAATCCAAACCCCTGGTGAGACAGATTTTGAAATGATAATTTCAGACAGTGTGTACCTCTAATGAATGCATTATTTGGGATATTTCCAACATGGATAATAAGGTAATGTTCATAAAAGAGAAAAACGAATGGTATTTCAACCCTACCTTATATGCTTGGACAAATTGTTATGAACACTGTGCATACAAATGACAAAGGATTAATCATACCGAGAAATTGAAATTCTCTGTTTATTCCAAAGGCAAATAGAGTACATCACTAAAACAAAGAATAAGCCCCATGCCTGACTTTTCATAGGCACTGAACTTCAAAACTGACTATGGTCAAAGGAGTGATTTCAACATCCTTGTCTTCTTTCCTGAAAACTTTGCAGGACTTTTAAAGAGTTTTTTCCAATTATGACTAGGCTGAAAAACTCAACACAAAACTAATGCAGTGTCTCTTTGAAGAACTGACCTATTTATTCCGTGTCTATTTTTTTAAGGCGGAAGTAGAACACATTCTAGGAACAGGATTTTTTTTTTCCAGAAATATGTGTATTATATTAAGCAATTTTTAATTTAGATAGATTATCACTGTTGTTACCTAGCACTATCACAAGAAGCATTTTCCATTACAACTTAAAATTCTCTTTACACTGTCTTGACACACCACACCTTCAGGCTTTAAAGACCTGAAGTCACCAGGGTATTCTTACTGTGAATAATTCACATTATGAACAATTTTATTCTTAAAAGCAGTTGTACTAAATGCTCGTGTAGAACATATTCCATAAAACCCATCTTGTCCCAAAAGGCAGAAAAGAGGGATTGAGGTAAAAGATGCAGATATTGTTTCCCTTGCTGCAAAGCCTCTCGGAACCAAACCAGCTGATGTGCTGTGAAGAGATACAGTGACTATGCATCTATAACTCTAAACTGTGCTAAATCTGATTCCTTAGAGGGGAGGCCGAAGTGGCACTGTGGTGAATTGTTCCTCTGTGATTATGTTAGAAGAACATGCACCCTCAACCTTTTATCATCCAGTGTTAGGCAATTAGCTACAAAATATGGTAAAACCTAAGGAAATCATAGCAGTGATGCAAAAATGTGGATTAGAAAGCTCTGGAAGTAATTTTTTTTTGAATGACACCTATTCAGCAGCTCTTGAAACAAGGCAGCAGTGCAGATTAAACATTAATTTTTGGGATTAAGTCCTAAATTATAATACTTGTGTGGAACAGACATCTCCCTCATCATAAAAGTTAAATTTCTAAAGCAGAACAAGGAAGGATTTAGAAGGCATGAAAGCTGTAAGGGATTAATCATATTATAGTAGTGTTTCTCCTTATTTAAAATATAAAGCCTTTCGTCTCAGAGGACATTGAGGACACAAGAAATCCGTGGATGAATAACACATTGTGGTACAAGTACACTTCAGGGCTGTTGTTGAATTAAACCAGAACATACCTACTTACTTCAGTGTGCAAAGCTGAAATGCAACAGAATTAGAACTTCTGTGCACTGCAAAATAGAAATTACAACTATCGAAATAAGGGGCTGAAGATTTTAGGGGACTAATAATTTTTGAATATTTGAATTTTAAAATGTTCTTTTATGTTGGACAAAGAATACCTCTCACAAGTGTAGCCTCCACTTTTTACAAACATGAAGAGCTGTAAGCAGTTAATTATTTCAAACTTGCAGGACTTTTTGCAATCAGCATGTTACTGAGTAGACACTGAATCCCCCTTAAGTCTCTTAAGAGAGGAACTAAAGCTCATTGTAAAATATAGTATGTTCTTCCTCTCTGACAGGAGAAAACCTGTTACTGGTGGATTCCTTTACAACTGCCAATCAGGTCTACTTTATGATATGTTCATTTCATTGTCTCCAATAATCTGGGACACCCTGTTCTTTTGCTGACCTTTGATGACCCTGTCTCATTCTTATGGTCTATACCACACATCTCCATTGATCTGTAGACAAAGCACTGTCAGATGGAATCAATACATCATTCCTTCAGCAACAAGACTGGCTTTTGCTCAGTTTGCTTTCTTTTTTTTTTTTTTTTTAACAGATCAATAGTGCTAAACTGATGTATTGTAAATTGGGGTGTAATTAGTACCTGTCTGCAGGCCTGTTAACAAGCTGCTAAAATATTATGCAGACTTTTTTAGTTAAACTGAACAATTCAAATTCTCTTCAGCTATTAATAGGTGGTTATTTTAAAAAAATGAAGAGGACAATAGACTCCATAAAAAACATGCTCCCAATGGTTACACAGAAAGTTTTCACCCTGTATTGATAATGAATAGACACAATGATTAAAACAAAACACATAATAAAAATAAATCATCAAACCTGCATGTCACCAGTGAATACAGCTAAAACACTCCCTTCCTTTCATTTAAGATAATTTTGAGTAACAATTTTATGCAGAAACTTCATTATATTGCTAAGCCTATATAATACTCTTAAGTTTCTGACATCACCATTTCAGTTACAAATCAGATACAATTGATGCCATCCAGTGCAAAATTATAATTGCAATACACTAATTCTGACTCATTAAAAGTAAAATTAAGATGATCTACCACTACAGGCATTTATAGCAAAGCAGATTTGCTAAAACCTATAAGCATCACTACATCAGGGACACAGAAGGTGCTGAGCAGTATTGGTGTGTTTTTGAAAAAGAATAAAAGAAAAGCAGCAAAACTTAAGTTTCCTTGCTGGACTATCACTTTTCCAGACCAAGTTCCTCACTGAAAAAGCAGAGACTCTGCAGAACCACAAACCCTTTGCAAAAGCTCCCAGTTACCAGTGTTGTGTTCAAAACGCTTAGGCCTGTTGATGGAGATTATTGTTACTGAACTTTTATTCAGGCAAAACAAAACCTGATGTCAAGGTGTTATGTATTATTCTCTGCTGCTTCTTCTCTTCCACACTGGCTTGTCTCTTTTTTTGGTATTTCCCTTTCTCATCTGGCCAAAGCGGTTCTGCTGACTGTTTCCCTGGTGTCCTGCTCCTACGCTCACCCAATAACTTTCTTTAAACATCCCCTGAGACCTCTCATTTCCTTACCTCTGACTATGACTGTTCTTTCACAGGTTCTTTTAATAAGCCCATGGAATTGCTCCCTGGAAACCATTGGTTTGAGAAACCCAACTTTAAAGACTTTATGGAGAGAAGCCCAGGCTCAGCAGCACCACAGGAAAAGACTCAAACATGCTCAGTCCCCAGAAGAAGATTACACCACACCACCACTCACTGCTGAAATTCCAAAGTAAACTCATATATTCTGGTTTAGTGTGAGTGCACACCTGATCCCAGAGATGTCTTAAATGGGTTGTCTGTCCTTTCTATCACTCATCATTATGAACTGGTCTCTCCTTATCAAATTAATTCAGGTCCCAAGCCCACAGTGCCTACTGAAGTCTAGGTAAAGCTGCATACGAGGCACAGTTAATGTAGTAAAATGCTATTCTGTGAGTCCTGTAATTACATCAGGCTCTCCATTCACACTGAAAGCATAACTCTTCAATAACTGTTGAGGAAGAAAGAAAAACATAAGAATAAAGAGGACAAAAGTCCTGCAAAAAAAGAAAATAAAAAAAATCGCAAGCAGAGCAGTGACTCCACCTTTTAACTTTTCTTTAAATAAACATAAATTGAAGGGAAAACTGCAAAGGTGCCTCTTTCCATCAGATAATGGGTATACGCAAGAGAGCTGAGTACTAATTTTTCATTTAGGTTCAACTACACAAACTCCAGGTGACTCACATCTGACTTCATGGGTATTCCTACCAGCGTAGTGGGAAAGCAGCCGTGTGTCCGGGCTGCCCGCGCTGGGACGAGGACGCTGGATCTGCAGAGGAAGTGACAGATGTCTGAAGGTGAGCAGGCAGCAGCACAGGTCCCGCTGTGCCCATGCTGCTCGGGATGGCATCTGCTGCTCTCCTGCAGATGGTCAGGGCCAGTGGCCCTGGGAGCAGCAGGGCTGTGAATCCCATCCCTGCGCGGGCCTCGGGGCTGCGGCTGTGCCCACACCTGGAGGTTCTCCATAAGCAGGAGCAGCCGTGCCCTGGGAGGCAGGTGTCAGCCCAAGGAGCCAGGACATCATTCTTACCCCTACAGCTATGCTGGGTTTGAAATTTAAAGCAAGTTGTTCAAACCCCCCTATTCCTCTTTACCAAGAAGGATTCTTTCTCTCGATGTTCCCAAAGCTCTGATCCCAGGGCTGGGAGAGTGCCCAAGCTCCATTAGCACAGGAGCTGCAGGATTTTGGTTTGGGGCTGTTCATCTCTGGGAGATTTTGTGGGGCACAAGGGCATGCACACTCACTGCTATTTCAAAGAGTCTCAGCTGTGCAAGCTCCAGGGGGCATAAAGCGAGATGATACTTAGGGAAAGGAAGAAAAAGGTCAGCAGAACTACTGAAAGTGCATTGACTGAGTACACTGTTCTAGAAAACAACTGCAAGTTTTAAGTATCCTGCCAAGTCTTTTCCACTCTGCAACCTTATAAATTTGAGGTTACCTTTATTTGTTTCAATGTACTTCTAGGTCTACAAATTATTAATTTAAAATATTTCCTACAGCATGTTTAAAATAGATGGAATTTTCAAATTTTTTTAATTTTTTTTTCACAGCATTAACAAAAATGACACATTTCTCATATACTCTTCCTCTTGTTTTGGTTATTGGCAGTCTATCACTCCAACAATAGATCAAATATATACAATCTGCTTTTTTCATTCAGTCTTATGCTTTGAAAGTTCCATGCATCAGTGGAAATTACACCATTGACTATATCTCTAATCTTTTCATTGTGGGAGGAAAAAAAAAAACCCAAACAGATAAGACTACAACCCCATGTATGTGTGTTTAAAAAAAAAACAACAAAACAACAAACTGTTTGTTATTTTGTATCTCTGTCCAGAAGCACTCATCTCTGCACAATATTCTGAGATCTATTTTCCTTAAGTTCTAATTAGTTTCTGTCAGAAATTGCAAAAGATAATTTATTGGTTCGACTTTTACTGCAATTTAGATTTGGAAATAACGATATGCTATAAGATTCTCCTTAAACACACCACATATGAAATACTCTTGGTTTCATTTAATTCTGCAGGGGAACTACATTTCACACTGCAAGAGAACTTGAAAGACATTGAACTAGATGCCTGTGAAAGCTGTTAATTTTAAATTCTTTCTTGTGAAAATGACAAGGAATGTACACCCACACAGTGTGGGTGTGAAGTCCTAGGTTCAAAGAAAGGCAAGGCAGCAGTACAGCAACTCTTCCATTTCATTCTAAATCCAAAAACTATGACTCTGTGAATGCAAGAAAGTTTATTTCCTGTATAACCCCATCTTTTCTCATCCTCTCTATATGTCTAACCAATATTCAGTTTCACTTGTCAACAAAAGGAAAATCTGAACTGCATGTGCTACTTTATGCATTACACAGGATAATTCTCCTGTGAAGCATTAACTCTAGTCCAGTCAAATGCATCATGTATTTCTAGCAAAATACAAATTCAAGGCCCCACCACTGCCTGCTGTTCTGTGATATTTTTTGCATCCTTCTCTACCTTTATCTGTCACCCTGCTCCCTTGGGAGGGACCATGCCATGGGCAAGTGGGTAATTAACGTGTTCTTTCTACTCTTCCTCCTTGTTCTGCATTTCCTCTATATTTCTTCCCCTGTATTTAATGCCACTAAGTCCAGAATAGTCAGGTACAGAGCTGCCTAAATAACCACAAGGTGGTTTTGGCCAACCACAGGCAATGAAATAACACAGCACAATAATCTAATTTGCCTTACTTGAGGCAGATTGTGCATCTTGCCTGCCCTCAGCAGGAAGGAGCATACAGCCATTGAGCTTGGTTTAATAAACAACGTGAGTAACAGAGCTCATGTATGCATGCAACTCTGTCTTCACCTCTTCTTTTACTATGTTTATGCTTCCTGGAGTGACCTCTAATATTATCAATCTGAAAAAAAATTCAAGCTTCTGGCCATTAAAAGCAAATGCGAAATTAAATTTTAAAAAGTCAAGAGAAAAATCCAATACATATTTTCTCCTTAAACCTTACAGATTAACTCATCCTCCTTTATTTAATCTGTACAGATCTTCCAGTGTTATGAGACTAGACCTGCACAATAATAATTCCTGAGAAACATAAGGCACTAACAACAAAAATAATAATTTAAGCAACTTGTATTGTTTTTATAATTCTAAAAACTATCTAATGGAGTTAAAGGTGTTAAAAAGTTGTCTGCCCAAATTAAACACTGATTACCAAAAAAAAAGGGATGAAATCCGAAACTCATAGTTCAGGTTTCTTAAACAGAGAAAGCAAATTAATTTTTGCCTATTACAATTATGAATTTAGTGCCGTACAAATGTATTGGGGAACAGGATTTCATGTTCTGTGTTCAGACTGAAAACTTAAACAGAGATAAGCTGGCTGGTTGATTCAGGTGAAATGAGTCAACACAACACCAGATGCAGAGACTGCGAGTGTGACAGTTGGGGAGCAAATGTTTTATGGATCCAAAACCCTGCTGTGCTTTTTTGTCTATTCTTCTTTCTGCCAGTACTCACCATCCAGCTTTTATCTGCAGGAAATGTCCACGGTTTCAGCCTTGGGTAGCTGCTTTCCCTCACGTGCAGCCAACCGTCAACAAGCAACATTTCCTCCTGCTGGGAGGATGCTACATGCAACATATTTCAGGACTGCCAGCAATGGGGGTTCATTAATCAGCCTTTAGGAGGTGCTGAAATAGGCATGGACAGACACAAAATGAACAGAATAGCAGGAAAACTGAAAATTTAAGAGTAATCCAAGGTCTTCTTTCCAGAAAGCAATCTCAGTAGATTTGGTTTAATGCACTTAAAGCTCAAATACCTCAGTGCTACTTCCAGAGTTAGACTAAATGAAGCTTTTAGCAACTCTGTTCAGGACTCGGGCTTCCAAAAATGCTTTCTCCCTTAAAATGGTGCTTGGAAGAAATTGTTCAGGACCAGAGACACTGCCAAAGAGACACTTCAAAATTATTATTAAAAATAAATCATCACAAATTGCTACCAAAATCATTACTACTTAGTTACTAAAAATAGCATAACTCCAGGTATTGCAGAACTGAAAGCTTTCTGTGGTAGGGCTGAGTAATACTGGTTGAAACACTGACCTGTTTTATTGTCTGTCCATGATGACAGTGATTGCCCAGGATGGGCAGGATGTGAACAGGTTCTGTTACCTTAAAAAACACATGTTAGCAGTACAGCTTAATCATTCACCCCCTGAGCATTCACACATTCATTCCCTTTCCTCTCAAATTTGTGCTTCTGGTGTATTCAAAATCTTATATGACTATTACTTTTAAAACATCACTGATGCATCCAGTCCACCAAGTAAATACTCCCATCCTCACTAAACAATTAAAAAGCATATATAAATTTAATAAAACTACAGTTTCTTTTGTCTACCATTTTTAAGGTTAAGTCGCACAAGATTAATTTCATATATTAACAGAAATTATGAGTAAGAGCAAGGCCAGAACCTTAATTAGAGAGAATACAAACATAAGATTCTTGTATCAGCTATAACTCGGCATAGCTTAATTACACTCCTTTTTTATATTTTCATCAGGCATTAATAAAATCCCTGTCATATTAAAGATACATATATAGCTCTGAAAATTAAAGCATCTTCAGATAATCAAGAATGTGTGAAATACTGAAAAAGAAACAGGAAGATAAGTTGCTTTGGGAATTACTGCTCTTTCATTCACTTTCCCAGCAGATGTGAAGGAAATGCTCTACCTGGCTGTGTGAGGGCAGGAAGGCTCTGCAGAGGGAATCTGGACCCATGGGCTGAGGTTCAACAAGGTCAAGTGCTGGGTCCTGCCCTTGGGTCACAACAGCCCTACAGAGCTCTGCAGGCTGGGGCAGAGTGCCAAACCTGCCCAGCTCAAAAGGACATGGAGTGCTGGTTGACAGTGGCTGAACATGAGCCTGCTGTAGCCAAAAAACCAGTGGCACCTGGCCTGGATCAGCAGTGGTGTGGCAGCAGGACTACGGCAGTGACTGTCCCCCCTGTATTTGTCACTGCTGAGGCCACACCTCAGTCCTGTGCTCAGTTCTGGGCCCCTCACTGCAAGAAGGACATCGAGGGGCTGGAGTGTGTCCAGAGAAGGGAACAGAGCTGAGGAAGGGTCTGGAGCACGAGCCTGGTGAGGAGCAGCTGAGGGAGAGGAGAGTGTGGTTTTGGCAGTGCTGCATTAATGGTTGGACTCGCTCTAAAAGGTCTTTTCCCCTAAAGGATTTTATGATCCAATGATCTGGAAAAACAATTTCACTGTCCATCCAGATTCAGAAACTGGTAGGGGCATTTTGTCAGGAGCATTATGAGCCATTTTTCATTAACAATACCAAAGAACTTTGAGATCCTTCAATACCTGGTAAGTATAACATATTACTAATATATTTTATCTTTGTGCATAACAACAGGAACATGGGTAGACTGTGAATGAAGAACTATGGATGCTGACTTGTTTCTACCAGATCACCTGCTAATTGGGCACTGGAAAGATTTATGCACCAGTGTTTCAGTATTCCTATTAATAAAGTAGAAAAAAAAAGACACTAACTTCTTGAAAAGTGTTTGAAGGGTCACTGTTTGGGAATGAATATTTATATTCTCCTACAGCATTTCCATAATACAACTGGAAGGAATACCTTGTTAAAGAAATGCACAGACTTTGATAACAATTTCATCTGCATAGCAACCAGCTGTACATTTATTCTAGAAATTTTATGTTCTTGCTATTTTTTTAAGACACGTTAAAATACTCTTAAACAGAGTTCCTAGTGTACAAGGCAGCTGGCTGGCTTGAAAGAGACCACATTTTTTCTGTCTAACAATTGCTAATAATGAATAATCTTCTCCTTTGCTTCCTGCAGCTCATCTTTCTAGGGGGTTTGTTTTGCTGAAGGCTGGTGGTGAGAAAGAGGTGGAGTACTCACGGTGAGGAATAATAAAGGCAACACGCAGCAAATTTCTGACTAATTAAGTGATATCTCCACAGGAGCACTGGCTATACAAGAGGAATACTTGAACAGAAGAGTAAACAAGATACATTTTCCTTCAAATTCACAACAAAAATTCCTCTTAGCTACCACTTAGTTGCCAGACATAATTCCACCCACTGATGTTCCATGTGACACTATTATTTCCGAGACTAAATAAAGGATGGTCAAAACTGGCCATACAAAGCAGAAAGAAAAGCTGGTTTGGCTGCAAAAAGGAGGCCTCTTTTCTGCTCATGAAAAACCATTCAGAGTAAGAATATTAACATCTAAGAGTCTCAGATAACATGACTCTTCCAAGAATCACAAGTAAGTCTGACTTGGATGCCTTAACTAATTCAGGAAATGAAAGCCTAACTCCCCATTTCTTCTTATTTGTGGCATGTCCTGGATCCTCACAGAATTGGTGTCATCAGGGCTCAGAAAAAGCTTCTGCACCTTTGTTTTCCAGCAAGAGGACAGATCCTACTTCCTGAAGTCTTTGTTTTTTAACAACTTTGGTGCTGAACTGGATTTGAGCAGAAAACATGGAAGCAAAAGACTACCTGAGTAATCTGCTGCCTCCTTATTTTGATATTAAAAATGAATGTTACCACAAATAGTACAGCCAAGTTTGGGGAAAAAAAAAAACAGCAAAAAAACCCTCTACTTACGGAAAAAGCTGTGATTACTTGATGTATCCATCTCTAACAGTTGTTCACAGAGCAATTAATTCCTGCATTACTCCATGCATATTCAATGATAACGACAAAAAGAGACCTGAATTTAGATGCTGTCTTTTATTCTGGAAGCAGGGCAAGAACTTCCAATTTAAATATGTATGCACACAATGAGGCCAGTGTAGGGCTTCCCACAGAAACAGATGCCTTTTGCTGTTATTTGTTACGGTAGCACCCATTCACAATTTTATGGGGGCTCCCGTAAAGCCTTTTTGTACTTGATATCTCAATTTTTAATATTAAAGTACTCCACCGCTCTGCATGGATATCAGAGACCCTAGAGATTATACAAAATAGGAAACAGTATTACAGCTCTGTGCTAGCAAGCTAAGCAGTTGGCACTTTTATAAACACACAGTGTAAAGTACATTTACCTTGGACTTCAGATTTTTGGGGAATGAATAGCTACACCAAGCAGACATAGCCTGGCCTGTACAAAAAAAATAAAATTTTGTCCACTGTTCTTTGTGTAGCTAGCAACCATATCACTAGCACAATCACCAGTTTACTAGCATTGTATATACAGAAAAAATAAACAATAAAATCACTGCCCAACAACTACTGTGGCATTATCAGCAAATAAAAATAATGGCTATCACTAGTAGACTAAACAAAATGAATGAATGCCATCACATTTATATCAATAACTCCCTGAAGAACAAATCTCACTGTAAGTGTAAAAATTCAAAGCTGGTATTTTCACACTAGGATCACACAGGCACAGGACAGTACCTCCAGCAATTCTCTGGGAAATACCACAGAAATAATTTCAGGCTACCAGGTGGAGGTGCTGCATGCTGAAGTTGAGTCTCTTCCTTTTTTGCTTAAACTTTGCTTGACACAATGAATCTGAATTATGATTTATTCTTGTAACACTTTACTACCACACCCCACTAAACGAAACGCATCCCAAGCCTCATATATGTAACATTAACAAAACACTAAACCATTTGGAGCTGTAAAGTGGGAAGCAGTCTGGATCAATGCAAGTGCATGAACATTTTCAGATGCCACTTGAAAGTATTAACAACTCACAATCATTTGCTGACCATACGTCGATTCCTTCTCCGTCGAAAATTACTGGCTATAAATCAGGCAAACATTTACAGGAATCTGCAAATGAAACAGCTAAATCCATGATGACAGAGAGCCTCATAAAAGCAGCCCATTTATTCCCTCTGAGCACTCGTCCCCACCAGAGGGATCAATAGCAAACCTCATACAATATACTTCTAAATGTCATGCTGCAAATCCTCTTTGCATTTATGCAGACGGAAGAGACCCTCCTCCAGTTTTAGAAGCTGAAATCAAGTAAAAAGCATATTAAATGTCCAAAAAACAGTAAATCTAAGGGAGAAGCTTTTATTTTTAAGCCTGTGATTTTTACACCTATTCTTAAAAACCACAAGCATTTTAACACTCAGAAAGATAAAGACTGCAACTAGAGAAAAACAAACAAAAAAAGGATGTTGAGGAATTAAGGAAATGTATCTATCCACTGTCTTCTGGCAATTAAAAAAGCCCAGCAGGCAGGGAAGTGATATCAAAATGAACACAGACAGTCTCAGTTTCCCTGGCTTCTGAAAAATGAAGCAGGCAGTGTTAAGAACAAAACAAACAAGTTCTAATTACAGAGTCTAAGAAGGACAGCTCTTTGGCTCATTAAAATGCTCCATCAGACACTTGCACCTTTATGGCAGGGTTGAGCAAAACACTATTCCTGGAAAAGCAGGGATGAGTGACCAAAGTGTAATCAACACCTATGTCAGTTTTACAATTAACAAAATATATGTCAACTGAGAGAAAAAAAATCCTTCCCTAAGTCTGGAATGCAACATTTTGACTACCTCTTTCTATTATTTTTGAATTTATTTTTTAATTTGGGAGTTGCATGGAACCAAGCCTATTGAACATGACTCCAGAAGAGGTCCAAATTCCTCCCTGGCATAAGATACCAGTCAGAAGCACCAGATCAGGTTCAGGAAGTACAAAAGGAACAAGCATCATTGGTTGACAATGTACTCATACTAACTTGCACCTAATTAGAAAAACTATGTCATTTTATTTGATACATGACACAAGATCATACAGCAAAGCTAAAAATTTAAAAGCCTAATAAAATGCCTTCTGGGATGAATATTTTATTATTGGTTAAAAAAAAAAAATCTGTTGCATTTCCTATTAAAAAGGTGAGCTTTTCTGTGGAGTTATATATATCTAATGAGCAGTTAAACCCATTCTTTCAATAACAAAATACTCTTGAGCATATGAAATATTCCTTATGCAAAGAGAAAATGTATCCTGAAGGACAGAGATCAGACATAACTCAGCAGGACCTCTTTACTGCTTCATGAAGGCCAAACTGTTTCTGAGGAAAAGCATTTTTTTTTCTGAGGCAAAGAAAGCCATGTTGTTCTGAGACAGCTCTTCCAGGTACCACCATACATCTTTTAATTTATATCACACTGGCATGTCTGTGCACGAACTCATCTTCCACGAGTGTGCATCCCTCTTCTGTGTTGACAAATGTAATGCATTAAAAGGAAAAAAAGAAGCTTCACACAAGCAGTTGGAAACAAGTGTAGAGTACAAATTTAATCCCCCCTAATCCCTTGTCAATTACAAGGAATGTCCTAGAGTAAAGTTGTATCAACAGTGCAGTTTTCAAACCCATAGAAAAATAAATGAAGCCATCCTTTCCCTTTTTCCACTTGGACCGTATTCACTGTAGCTCCCTGAAAGGATTAGGAACACTGTCTGAAATAAACATGGGCATCAATTTTTAAAATCTGCTCTGAAAATGGCAAGGTTTCACAAGCTGTGAAAACGCTTTGGTTTAGGGCATGGCCTGAGAGGCAATAGGCCAGCAGGATAGCACTGGGATTAGCCCTAATTACCTCATGTTTCACCTTAATTAACTACTGATACAGAAGGTAAACTCTGCAGGATCTGTGGCGAGACCTTAGGCCAGTAGGCAAGATATCTAAGCCGTCATTGTTTACACATGATAATCTCTCTTTTGAATTTGCTCTAATTGCTCAAAAAGATTAGCTGAAGGATATGCATTATGTATTGGTTAGCAATGCTAACTAGATACTGTATAGTTTCTGTGTGTGCTCCACAAACGCAGCCTAGCACTTTTAGAGGCACATTCTTTTGTCAAAGCATCAACATTTAACTTTGGTTATGACAACATCAATCATGAAGCAGAAGAAGAAGAAGAAAAGCCCCAGCCTTTGGTAATATGAATGGAGGGAGGAAAATACAAAAAAAAAGGATTCTTGCTCAGTTCTAGACATGCCATTGTGCTCCTCCATTGTGAGGGGTGATCCCCTCCCACATGCATCCCTGCTCAGAGCACAGGCAAACTGGGAGCAGAGGGGGAGCATCAATAAAGCAGCAGAATATAGTATCTATTTTAAAAATAGATCATAAGGTTGCCTTGTCTCTCACCCCATTCACTCTTCATTACTCAGGCTCTGCTTTCTTTTTTTGTTCTATCAGCTCTCATCTGCTCTTAGCAAGCCTTGAAAATTACTGGGCAGTCAAATTTTGTACAAATATAAGCACAAAGTGATTACAGAACCTGAACAAAATTTAACACTCAAATCAAGGAAGAAAGTTCTCTACCATGTGCTGTTGCTCTGTCTGCTGGCAGAGAAACCAATTAAAATACGCTTTTTCAGTTGTTCTGTGCTTTATTAATAAAAGCAGAACACAATGTGAGTTTCCAAAGCTCCTCTGACCTGAAGCTCTCTAAAAAAATTAGGAATATGTTTCCTTAGGAAGGTAACTTTGATTTAATGTAAGACATAAACTGATCAAAACAAAACTTGGCAACAAATTATAGTGCAGCATAAAGGAATAGGAAATATTTAGGTCAAAACTCTGGCATTTTAAATCAAATTCATCCACTGAGGCCCTAATTAATCTTTAAAGTTGAAGACCTGAGATATTTTCTCTACTGCAAGTGTCACTCAAAATTACAAAATTAAGTTTTTAATGTAAGAATTTTACGTAACCTTAAGGACAGAAGGACATTAAAAAAAATAAATCAAGTTTCTGTGGAACGACTTCTGTCATGGCCGTTGTTCTACACAGCACTTCACAATATCTGCATGCTTAACTCACATCCAAAGTTGTCCTAGCTTCTTAAGAGACATCCCAGAGAGTTTCCCTAATTCCTTGATTCACTTTTTTATTTGCTGCTTCATTTAAGGCTTACAGTGGCAAGGAAATGCACACTGCTTGTTTGAAAATGCTCACAAACCACTACAAACCACTTCCTACTCATTGGAGGTGGGTGAAGAACTGAGAACTTTCCCTGGGATCTCACTTTCTTTGCACAGATGAGAAGATGCCACTGGGGTCAGGACAGTGTAATTTCACTGGTGACTGGTGCCTATTCCACATCACTGCTTCATTTCACTTGAGGTGTCATCTCACGCTCTGAGCAAAAATTTGTAACTGCCTACTTGACCGATAAGGTTTTGAAAAACTTTCAAATAAAATAAAATTGGATATATAATAGAAGTTTGTCAAAAACTGTTTGACAAACCCCTTCACTTTTGCAGAAGGCAAAGTGAAAGAGATAAAGGCTGCAAACCATTGCTTTTACTGGTTGGTTTTAAAAATATATTTAAGCTATAATTGCTCTGAGAGATTTTCCAGACTTCAGAAATATTTGTGTTTGGTGGTCAGAGACAATAGCAGAAGGCAGAAAAAGTTCAATCTATTAATACAGGGTGTCCTACTGTAATTGATTTTATAACCAAACCACAAATATGAGTCTTAAAGAATTAACATTGTGAGACATGCAGTAAATGGAAATAAAGTCCTTGCCTTTCTATTGTAAATTAACAGAGTGGAAGGTTTTGTTTTCCCCAAATGACAATCTCAAGATGTTAAAAACACCATGCATATCTCTGTAAAATACTGCATTTTCCCTCTGTGCTTTGGTTTGTGTTCTCATATGTCAAAAAATGTAACAATTTTTCAGATTCTGTAAATCTGAATGCAAGTATCCCATTCTGTATAAAAGGACAGAAGGGCTGTAGCTTATGCATATATATTTATGCACAGCCTAATCAGGCCTCTATGATGGTCTGCTCTCTGAATATTTATTATTTCACTAATTACTGAGCTTAATTATAATCATTATAATCTACTTTTAACACATTAAGACTTGTTTGAAAATGTTGAAGCAAAGTTTCACCAGCAAGCAGGGAAATCTAAGTACCTTTCCAAATAAAGCAAGCTTTTTTCTGTTTTCTTTTTTTTTTTTTTTTTGTAATAGATCTTGACAGTGAATTGATTACTTACATACCTATAAGGTGAAACCTTACCTTCATTGGATTTAGAGAAGCCAGGCTTTCTTCCAGTGACCTATATAGCTGGGTTATTTATCTTCTTAGAGAATATTTGGCCTGCAGTTATCTGATATCAAGCTGTGATCCCATCAGCTCTCACACACTCAGCAGGGAGGGGCTAAGAAAATACTTCAATGTGAAATCTCTCAAAGCACCCCGAGGGCACTGCAGCTATGGAAGGCGGTGTATTAGCTGCTCAGTGTTTTCCTTTGGCAGGAAGACTGACCCAGTGCCACACAATGATGCCCATATGCCACCAGAGGGTCATTTGTAGAAGTGAAAGACAAACTAATGATCCCACTATGTGGATTTGGAGAAATAAAGTATTTCCTAAATTGAACACGCCGGCATTTTTTGTGTTCTTTCAGAACTCTGAGGTAACTGCATTGGCAGAAACCTCTTTGCAGTTCTGATCTTTTCTAAGACAACCAGAGTTGTGCATTTTGTGAATCAACAACTATTTGCAAAATGTGGTACTTGTAAGAAAATAAAATGCTTGGTAATTCAGCATATGCATAAACCAACACAAAGAGCACATCTTAAAAACTCATTGTATTTTCGGATAGACTAAGGGGTTTGTTTATCACCATTTTCCTTCTCTTGCCCCACGCTCTCCTTTACTATTTGAGTGAAAAAACTTCAACATAGGGGTAGGAAAAGAAAAACAATCAAACAAGCCCTCAACTATTTAAATCACTGTTTTACTAAAAACCATCTGGCTGTTTTACAAAAAGCTGACTGATAAGCTGCCTGCCTGGATTTCTCAGTCACCTGGAAACAAGTGGAACATTTGTAAAATATCTACCGGTTCTCAACGGAACATTTTTAATGAATCCAAGATCTTCACATAGCACAATGACATTTGGAAAGGATCAGCTCGGAGTTAAAAAACAAAATAAGGAAATTCACAGAGGGAAAAAAAATGGTTTTCATTAGCCAAAGGATAGAAATTCACCTTTAAGTATGAAACTTGGAATAACTTTGGCATAACAAGTTAAGATTGTCTACCCTGTACGGTCACTGACATGGATATGTACAGGGCATGCACATTAAAAGATCCAGAGAAATTAAGACCTGACTTTTATCAGGACACACGTGAAGAAACGGTCAGAACCAAAATACCAAATTGCACTAGCAAATTGAATCAAGCCACTGAAAATGCCTTTTATAAGCCTCTAGTGAATTCAAATGAAGGTTTTATGGTCCCTTTTGCTCCCACTAAAAACAGTGGTAGATCTCTACATGGAACCTTTATTGGATCTTTCAGCTTTTGGTATTCTGGTCTCACTTTTATAGGTGGCACTTTGTAATTTAATGACAGAAAATTAGGAGAAAATAAACAAAAGTGAATTGAAATAGCAGTAAGACAGAGGTATCCCTCCAGGTGCTCTCTTGGTTGTTTTTGGTATTTTTTTTCCTAAAATGAGCTATTTTTGAGATGTTTTAAAAGACCTGGATAAAAATTACATGGGCAAGATGGGGCACATACGGTGCATTTAGTTACTGTGCCTTCAATCTTTACAAATGTTCCTACTTTGCCAGTGTCTTGGCTGGTAAAGAGAGCATAATTTGTATCTCTGTTCGAAACACAATTTACTCCTCTATGCACAATTAGGCTTGTTCCTCCACCAGATTATGTTTACATCACACACCATTGGAAATGCATTTTCTCTGTGCCAGGGAGTGGTCCAAGGCATCCAAACATGGATTTTTCATCACCTCATTGGCCACAGGGCTCTTCTCTCCTATAGCAAGAGCTAGAGAAGAAGTTTAAACAGGTCCAAGGAAGTTGGTGGTAAGAGAATACTAATTAGAGAAGCATACAACTAGGCTGAATTATTTCAGCCAGTTCTTCCTTCTTTGCATTAAATTAGGTTTAGGAAAGTCAGATCTTGTATTTTCTTTTCTGTGGATGGCAGATGTAGTATTTAAATATGTGTCACTTGCACAAACAACTTCATGTCTGCTGGAATTTTGTATTCCTGGCTGTTAACTGATGCAAAACCTGCCCTGTTGAGATTATAAACAATTTGAAATGTGTATGCAATAATGGATTTTTGGAGAATGGGCAGGATTTGCAGCAGGCAATATCCAGCCAATACTACGGAGATGTATGGCTTCAAATTGGTTTCTGGAGTAAAAATTACTGACATTACTGACTGGGTAATACTACTACCACTGTATATCTATTTATAAATATAAACGGATGAAGCAAGAGAAATGGAAATCTAAATCCTGCTGGTCAATTTCAAACTGTACAACTTTATAAAAACTAAACCCACACATCCTGGAGGCCAAACCAGGGTTTTTTTTTATGTCAATAAAGAAAAGGCTTGCTTACTGATCACTCTTAACTTGGTGACTAAATTAAGAATTAATACAACCACTTTGCTGCTGCTTCTGTGCTAGAAATACTTTGTAAAACCTTATCTTTCTAGTGCCTGAATTATTACACAAGCAATTTTAAGTGCCCCTCCATTAACAACTTTTCTTATTCAACAGTAAGAGACATATTTTTTCTAATTTCTCTAACAGCAAATTCAAAGGCAAGTCACAGAAATCTGAAATTCTTTGAACATTTGGCTTGGTCTCTTAGGATAGAAGAAATCATACAAACAGTGAGTGTTTCCTCAAAATACAAGGAAAAAAATCAATTTTAATAGTGAATAACATACTGCAGCGGATATAATCTAAAATAAGTAGGAATACGGGTGAAAAACTATCTAAATCACATTAATACACAAAAAGTTTGATATATATTTGAAGAAATGTCAACAGAAAGTCTAAAGCAGTTTGTGTTACACCAAGATGTGTCAAGAGGCAAACCCAGATGGTTATAAATCCTCTTTGTACTCTTGTGCTGAGACACCACTAACTAACCTACATTATTTTAACTCTTTTTACGAAACCCATACTGTTAAACTTGATAACCTTTTTAAATGAGACACCCAATATTATTTGGGACCTGTGAAATAATTATTAAAAAAAATTAAAATCCTAATTTAGAAGCTGCAAATACAAATAAAGCTCTAAATATATGCTGTAAAAGAAAAGTTCAACTGTTCATTATAAAGCATGTTCAAACACTAATTACATTTAATATAATATAACTAAGAATAATGAGATAGAAATAAAAAGGAAAGAAAAAAAAGAGTCTTAAGAGGAAGAAAGAAGACCGATCAAAACTCCTGACAGGAAGATACATTAGACCAGTCTCTCAAGGGATGTGGTAGGAACCCAGGCCCTGAAACTTTTAAGAGCAGAATGGACAAATCACTAGAAAATATACAATAGGGAACAATCTTTCACAGGTAATGAGATGGGGAGCAAACCAACAGAGGTTTTCCAGTTCTGCCCTGACTTCCTAGCATTGATTCCATACCACTTAGTGTTGTCCCCAGAAACTGATCTAACTCACTGCTTAGTTAGGAATGCTGCAGAGGAGGTGGGGACAGATATCAAAAAGATTACAGTTGCAGAGCAGTGCTTATCTACACAGAGATTAGCTGCGTTTTGTGTCCGTGGCAAGATTTTACTTGCACATTTCTCCACAGAGACAACATTTTTATCTTTGGTCAATAATGTCTTTCTAGAGATCAATACAGGTCAGATGCCCACGTGTTTGTGAGAGCTATCAGTTTCTGATGAAAGCACTCCTGAGCGATTGCTGACTCACCAGAGAGGGACCGGGCGGACTCAGCTGCCAAAAAGTCACCCAGGCTCTCACAGGGTCTTCTAATGCAGCATCCCATAGACAAACTGAGGCTTAAAGGACACGGCCAAGGCTGAGAAAAGTTTAGATTAAAAACACATTAAACTGCCAGAAAACAAGCCCACACTCTGTTTTGGCAGCTCTGATATGGACAGTCCTGTAACGCCATGGTTGGTGGCAAGACAGAGACTTCACACTACACAGAAATGTAACTCCAGAGTCCAGAATTGCCTCAAGAGAGTCTTGGCACACTCTGCCAGTAATTAGCTACGAAACACCCGTGAATAGAAGAAATCTGAAGCCCAGAAAACAGAGAACAGATGTTAAGAAACGGCAGCAGGAAACTTGCTGTAGTTTAAAATGTTGCCTTCATCTGCTCTTTGCAAAGGAACTCTAAGTTTTCTTTGGTGATAGAATCTAATCAAAGCAAATTCAGACTTCTCTCAGCTCAAATACTCCATGCTGCAGTGCAGTCTTTTCAAAATTGCTCTTCAAGTTCATTCAGAAGCTTATCACGAACAAGACTGTGGACAAAAACTGCTAGAAACTATTCAGTTCTCATTGCATCTACAGGTGAACTGCATTATCATCTCATTTGTTTTGGGGATGGATGCCAGGATAATTGTAAAATAATTTAAGGCCAGCATCATTTAGAGAATGTTTCCATAGATATTTTCACTTTGGAGTTATGCAACTCTTTTGTCTGAATAGTTAAACACTGGATTTCCTCTTCCAAAATACCTAATAAAATCAGCTTGCAAAAAATATACAAAAATAGTTTCTTCTTAGCTAATTAGCACTACATCTATCAACTCAGAAACTACCAAGTTCAAATTTGTGTATCCCTGAAGAAATACAATCTGTGCAATTAACATCAATGTTAAAAATGAAATTAAAAAAATATAACACATAAAAAAACATGGATCCTCTTTCAAACTCTATAACAATAACGCTGAGTTATGATTTTTCCCATTTACAATTTCCAGGGTACATCTAGGTGAATATAATTAACACATAAACCTGTTTATTGTTTTCATCCCTTTAAAGTTTGATGGTTGAGATCTGCCATCATTATGTTCAACTAATTACTAATTACTCATAGAAAAGAAAATCCTCATAATTTAGCTCCCACAGCATTGCAACATGGCTTTGACCAGAAAAGCACCTCCATTTCCCCTGTTTGCCTCACAACGTGAAATGAAGTTGGCAAGATGAAGACAAATGGCACAATTGCCTGCTGCTGATTGGCTGAAGTATTTTGTGTGTGTTGGAAAATTCAGGACATCCATCCTAATAGGCAGCGGACAGAGCACTTTAGCAACTGTGACTGCAGGACAGCAATCTGTCCCTCCTGGGGTCAAAGGCTGAGGTCAACAGGACAGGATGGCCACGTTATTATCTGACATGTGGGTTGTCTGCTCTATGCAGCACATGGCATGTGGTGAACTCTGAGATAGATATCAAAATCTGGAGCTGCACATGCTGAGTGAGTTGAACAAGAGAGCAAAGAGTTACTTAGAGCATAATTAAGTGCCTGCGTGGTAAAATAATTGATGTGAACACAATAAGAGAAAGAGAATTAGTAATGCCAGAATCAAAGTTTGACATCAATATAAATAGAGGGGGGACAACTGACAAAACAAGGAAAAAAAAAAACTATTAGTAGCACATTAAACTAGTTTCTTAGTGTCAGCTAGTAAAGAGATAGAATAGATATAAACACAAAAGCAAAAACTGTCATAAATACCTTTTCTTCAAAGATTTGAGGAAGTAATCAAAAAAACCCTTCTGTTTCTTCACCGCAGAATTAATCTTTTGATTATTTCTGGAAAGTTAATGAATCGATTGGCTAACTTGCTACCATGCTATTTGTTGTGCTCAAAATGAAAATATACATGTGAGGGATCTGCAGAGGTAAAAAATGTTCATTTGAAAACTTGGCCAAAATCTTGCTAGAGCAAACATGAAATTGTCCTAACTTGTATCTCAGGCAGGAGATACAAGTTAGGACAATTTCAAGATGGAGAAGGCTGTCTTTGACCTCTTCATTTCTAGAACTGCTGAAGAGCTTTTTCAGCTTCGTGTGGTCTTATTTTATTGTTTTACAGAGCTTATGCAGCTTCATCCTTCTTGTATTTAAAGTGAACAACACTGAACTTAATTAATGAAACAAAAATAATCTTTTTTTCTGCCATGAGATGCCACCTCTACTATAAAAACTTTGCTACTTCACTTGCAAAAACATGAAATATATAATTAACAAACTAAAAATCCTAAGACTTCATGGAGCAACACACATTTTTGGTTCAAAGTCTATTTAAAGAGCTTTTACTATCCATGCAGAGTACCATCGTAGTTATTTCCATTAAAAAAAAAAAAGAAAAGAAAAAAAAAAGAGATAATTGATGGCAAGAGGCCTGTAGCGAATTTTCCCTTACTGGTGACAAAGGCTAAGGGTAGAGCTGTCACAGTGTGATTTTTTTACTGTAAGATCTGGAGAAGGATGTCTGTTCCTCCAACCCTCCTGTCTCCGACAACTCATCACACAGAGCAGGTTCCCCGGGGGCCACGGCAGCATCTGGCTCTTCAGCTCTCTGGTGGCAGCTGCAATCATTTTCAGGATAATCTCCTAAAGGCGGCGTCTTTATTCAGCTACAGATGTCTTCATCTCACATCCTGTTGGATTCCTCAGGCCTAACACTGCCTCTGTATTCTGGTTTTAGCCCTTTGGGTCAGTTTCTCAGTCACTGCCTCACTTGAAAGGTACTGACAAGCATTCAAAGGATGTGCTAGGGAAGAATTTTTTTTTCCAGACATTCATCTGTTGGTTTCCAGTTTCTTCCTGAAGATATAAATGAAACCTTGAAAAACCATCTAAAGATCCCATGCTTCCAAGTACAAAGCAATGGCAGAAATTTTCTGTTTTATAAAGAGTGTTTGCTTTTGTTTGTTTTCTACTTTCCACAACAATTTAATTGGTTTCTCTGGCTTCTCTCTTGATACAGTGATTACTTTGTTCTGTACAGAGTCAGACAGATTATTTATGATAAACCCCAGCAGCAGGAAAGGAGAATATTTCATATTTCATGTAGTAATATATGGCTTAACATTAATCATTTTTTCAAAAGTTACTTATTTCTGATCTCTTCCACATGCACCACCATAGATTCAGTCCTGCATATTTAGAGTTGATTGGGGAGGAAATCATAGATCAAAACTAGCTTTCCCAGGGACACAAATGCAATAATCTCCTAATCCAGGCCACATTGATACCTGCATGAAGGCCTGCTTTGGCATACAAAAAACTGAAGAGACTTTGTAGATCATCAATATATTAAAAGAAACCAGATATTACCAGTTTCAAACTGGCTGCCTTACAATGAATGCCTTATCTAATTAATAAACACCAAAATTACTGGATTTAGAAAAAGCAAGATAGAAAAGTAACAGGTATTTTGTTTTGTCTAATAAACAGCATTATGGTTGAAAGATTTTTTTTCCTTTTGTCTTAGCTATCAGATAAAATGGATCTGTTGAATGTACATATTTTGCTGATGGTTTCCTTACCATAAAGCTAATTTTTTATTGCACCTGTTTTCCAGATAACTTAAAGATACACCTTTCATTAGCAGTCCTCCTCCTTCCTTCTTTGCTGGTCACAAGCAGTTAAAAACCAATCAATTTTCTACCAGCCAACATATGTTTCAATTTCACTAAATTGATTTCACCAGGTTAAAGAAAAACTTTGGCTTAATTTAAAAGTCTCCATTGAGTGACATTCAGCAACTAATACTCTTTGTTATTAAAAACAAGTATTAGTTCTATAGCATTTTATTTTTTAATTTGTTTTTAAAAGGACAGCTGATGTTATTTTGATGCTTTGTAAATAGAGACACCTTTTGAAGATTGTTATTAATATTATTATTTTTGACTAGGACTTCCATCCGTCACCCTCCTTTAACTGACATTTTTACCCTGTTATTATCCCTAATATATTCCACTGAGGGTTTTCTCTCCCTGCAAAGAGGGGGAGGAGATCAGCCAAAGGCATACCCCCAACAACTACTGCCTTCTAAGCCTGCTCACTAGTCAGAAGTGGGTCAAATGGTCCTCACATGAAAGCATCTAACAAGGTCCCAGAGGAGGCTTCCCTTTAGTGGCAGCAGTGAAAAACACTATTTCTGTTCAGAGAAGATGGATACCGTCTTCCTGTGCACGACTGAGGGACTGATACTCGCCACTTTGAACTTCTTATATTCATGGATGCTTTCTGAAATGCTTATATCATTTTGGGAATTAAGTCACCAAGATCAGGGATGCTGAGCAGCTGACTCCCTTGAAAAGAGTCTGTTCAAGGGCTAAAATATTATGGGGAAAAAAAATGAGTCAAGCTCAGAAGTTTGGCACTGATTTTCAGAATAGCGTTGAAGAGACCTTAAAATTACATATTTTAAAATTAATAAATTGTGAGGATTTTTAGCCTCTGTGTTTGCTCAATTTTAGGCACACACCACAACCCTGCCTCCTCTTCTTTTAAAACTGCTTTAGCTTGGATTCAGAGGTCATAGAAGAGACTTCATGTGGTAATACAACATGAGGGAGTCTGAGGTGAAACAGAACTAAACTGATAAAGGAGAAAAACAAATTATTTCACTCCTACCGGATGGTAGGAGTGTGCCAGGTTTTAGTAATTAGGGCTGTAAGTAAAGAAAAAGGAGGATCAAATCAATTAAAGAAATAAACTGAGACAAAATTGCATCAAACCACTGACCTGCAGCTGAGCCAGAGGCTTAAGTGAAAAGAGTTCTTCACACAAAAGGGACAATCTGACACTAATCATAGGATAAACCTCACACACACACATGTGTTGACACAAGTCCTGCATTATTTTATGCACTTTTATGTGCTAGAACACTCACAGGTTTGCTTATTAGTTACATCACTTCTTCATCTCAGTAGCAAAGCTTGCTGCACCACAGGTCTACCCTCATCACTTGTGCAGTCACATAAATTGTGTAGATTAAACTGAGCAATAACCTTCTCTTGAAGGTTTTTTTCAAGCTACTCTATTTTTACTTATTTTCATCATCACAAAACTACACCCTTCAAATATGTGTTTGCATATGAGAAAATGGAAAAAGCTAAAAGAAAAGGTCATAGAAGGAAAAAAAGAGGAGGTGTTCTCCTCCCCACCTTCCCCCACGCACTTTAAATCCCATGAAATGAATGTTTAGCTCAAGGATTTGCTGTTCATCTCAGTGCCCCTCAAGCCTGAGGCAGGATTAGGCCAGACTTGTGTTTGAACAACTGGAGAAAATCAATGGATTTCTCCTTATTAATAATTAAAGTACTTTCAAGTGATTAAAACTGTGTACAAAATGTACGAATTACTGTAACTGGAAGTGCACATGTGCAAGAAGCAACCTGAAACAAATGACAAACTAAAAGAAAAGAGCAATTTTCAGGGTATACTGTAGCATTCAGAAGAGAAATAAACCTTTTAGTATAGTGCTAATTGGGTATTTACATGTAGCTACACAAATACTTTACGTGAACTTTAATTGAAACCTTAACTGACTCCTAGGTGATGCTACAACATGCAGAGTAATTGAAGGCTGAATCACATTCTCTAAACAGCCTATTTTTTGATAGCTTCTTCTGTCATTAAACATAACAAGGAAAGAGAGGAACATTACTGTTTGCTGGGCTAATGGAATTTTTTTAATAGTAGTAGCCATCAGATATGTGTTGAAGCAACTATTTTTTTCTTTGTCCCCCTGTGCACAGGAGTAACAATAGCCAATGTTTTTGCATTAGCAGTCATGCCTGTTCAGATACTAGTAGAACATAGCAAAATGTGTCATGACACCAGAAAGCTATGCTAAAACTTAAAATAAGCATTCAGTTTTATCACTGAAATAAACATCTGCCCTACTTTCTGTCTCAATAAGCAAGGTTTGGAATAACTGAAAGGTCAAATATCCTGGTTTGATTTAATTTTTACTTAATTTACACTTTGACAGTGACTATCTATAAAAAGGACTATCCATGAAAGGGACTTCTGCTATGCCATTCAGTTTGGCCTTCTTTATACCAGAGTTTAGGAAAAACCCCTCCTATACGTCCCAGACAGAACAATGTTACTTAAAATATTTCAACCATTGAAGCATTCCAAGTGTGTGTTACAGACAGACAAGCAGCAGAAAGCTTGAGTGTATGTGGGCACTTGAAAAGTAAACTTATTAGTTGAAAAGCACCTTGATGAGACCACAAAAACAAACCAATGTTCACTCAGCCAAGGGAACCAGAAACTTCCCTTTTGCTGTCAGAAAAATTTCCTTTCAAGCCCCAAGCATGAGAAGACATAAATTCAGCCCTGAGAGGGTTTTTGTAGCCTTTGAGAATGCATTTTCACTGTGCATCATGCACACAACTGTCATGGAACACGTGGAAGGAACAGCAGACTGTAAGTGAGAAGTGTGGGTTTCATAGGTGTACACTGTAATACACACATAGACACTATATATAGATATAAAATGCACACATTTAGGTAACTACAACAGAACTAAAAAAGCTGGAGCTGTTGCCACAATTTACCTTACAAACTGTGTGCCTGCTCTGCCCACCAAGTTGCCATCCAGCCAGCTTTGTGCCATAGATCTCTGCCACATAAATCACCCTGATATAGGGAGTCAAACGATCCCATCAAGCAGGCTGCCAAAAGGAGGACAAACCTCTCCTGGTGCAGGATCCCCATTCCAAGTTCTGCTCCAGCCCTCTCCCCGTGCCAGCTGAGCCGGCAGTTTCTCTGCCCGTACCTCATTAGATCAGGATGTTTGAGCAGCTGCTTGAAGAGATTTTAAAAACATGATTTTGGCTTGATAAAACCCAAATCTTCCCACTTCAGCATCCCACACTGCTCTGAAAAAAATCCACCCTCGCTGCACTGAGGTCAGGCTTAGCCCTTCTGCTCTTTGTCACCAGAAAGCCACACTTGTCACTCCTCTTTCTAGCAAGAGTTAACGAGCCACTCCTGCCATAATGAATCAGCAGGAACCAGTAAGCATCTCCACAGAGAAGTGTAACAATTGCTAACAAGACAGATCTACAGAAGAAACCTTTGCCCTGATATACAGTGGATTTTTTATTTATTATTCCAATTTAATTTGGAGTGCATAGATGACAAGAATCTAGGAAAATGGGAACACTTGGGAGTCTCTATATCCCTCAGGAATTTTTTTCCTCTTGTAAACATCACTGGTGTATTTTTAGCTGTACTATATCACTTTAAAAAAGCAACACAGAGAGATTTGTGTATTTGAATTAAAGCTAAACTAAAGGCATAGAAACTTCTTGTCAAAAGATTCTGCTTTCCTCCGTTTCCCTGCCAATCCCAACAGCATTTTTCAAATCCCTTCTCACTATGCACACTACCTACTTCTGCCTTCTCCAAAGTATTACCATCTAGCCCATAATTACCCATCTCAAATTATAAAAACAATTGTGATGTAGGGAAAATTTCTTCAAAGAGACAGGCAAGTGAAATTAAAGTTGGCAATTCATAGAATACGTGTAGAAACTGCATCTGAGATGCTGCAAAACTACTTCTCACTTGACTTGGGGAAAAAAAAAAAAGGAAATTGGAAAATTAGTATGAAGGAAATGAAACACATCACTGAGGGATTTGCCTGCGAGAAAGCCCAAGGTAATGACAAATGCAGACAAGTTCCTGGGGTAGTGGACTTTAAACCCTGCAAGGCATAATTCTGCCAAGAGCAACTCTTTGGCAGCTTTCTAAACATGGTACTGTCAATCCACACACACTTCCATGGTTTTAATGGAGACCTAAAGCTGTGAAATCCCTTTTCCATTTAAGAGTTACTTTTCAAGAATTTTACTCCTTCAAGAAGAGTTTTACAGTTTCCATTTGGTGCACTGAGAGAGGTTTTTCCCGATTTACAGTCAATTTACTGTAAAGGGCTGGCTGTAAAAGGACATAAACTGAAGAGCTGTGATAACGTCCCAGCTCAAACTGGAATTTGGCATTTATGCTCAACACAGTAAGAAAGCTGCCTATGAATAATCTATCTTCCACAAAACTAAAAGGAACCCTGTTTTCCTCCTGCAGTTTTGAAAAACAGTCCTGTTTATTTTTTATAAAATATAAACCATAAGGAAAGCCCATGCTGGAGACAGTTAACATTGTTACTTTGAATTGGTTTACCTTACTGCTGTCTTCAGTTGCAGGTTACCAGAAAATAATATAATTTGGAAAACAGAGTGAATGTTCAGCACATACCAAGAGCTGCTGAATGATTACACTTGATCTTCAAAAGTATTAAAAACATTTAAGTAGGGGAGGCTAATTCCTGTGCTTAGAGGGTGTCCAAACATACAGTAGGTCATTATAAACATCAGTAGAAACCTGACCATACTGAATTAAGTAACTGAACTTCTACTGACTCCAACAGGGTTGAATTTCACCCACTGTAAGTGAGCAATACCTCTTACTCCTTTAAGTCTACCAACCTGTAAAGAGTAAGAAAAAAACTCCACAAATACTTATCAATGTTTTAACATTATTTAGTTATAGTAATCCTTTTTCTGTTCTGTGTCTATCTTCTAGTTTTTTAAGAGCATAGATTTACCTTAAAAACCAGCTCTTGCTGGTTTTGCGTGAGTTTTGCTTTCCATTGCTTCAGTGCAAATCAGGATTGATTCTAGTGAAAAATAGCAGAATTTGTGTTTATACTTTGTAGCCAAGTTACTGCTTGGGCAGGATTTAGTGCGAAATGTATGACTTTATCATACAATTACTTGTCCTGTTCTTTAGCAGCAAAACCCCTCAGCTGACAGAATCTGTGGCTGCTACTCTGGAGATTTCCAAAAGCACAGCAGCAGAATGGTGCATGCCTTTCAGAGGCTTCCTGGCTGAATCCTGGGTCACAGTCAAGGCATTTATGCCTTGATTTTAACAGCAAGTACAGACTTACCCTGGTGAAGTTTCTGCAATGAGGCTCAGAAGAAAAAGAAACCAACCTACCTCAGAAATGGTGGGAATCAATCCAGGGAATACTGGAACAACTTAACTACACTGCCCTGTAAGTGCTTTCAGAAAGGGAGCTGAAGAGGAAAAATTGAAAAGAACAACATCTACAGATGCATTCAGATTTCAGATCCCTAATATACCATAAGGCCGCAGCAGGCTGCAAAGGCAGCAAGGGAAGCATCCAAAACACATCAGGAAGAAGCTGTCAGGACCTGGTGGCCAGGCTGGGCCCCTTACTGCCTCTGGCCAGGCCAGCCTGCAGGTGCCAATCCCTGCAATGCCATGGCAGCCCTGGTCCTGCTGCCCATGAGCCCAGCCCCCAACAGAGGCCTTGGCATGGCAGAAGGAATGGGGTGAGAGAGGGACAGCAAAAGGGAACCTTAATTTTTGTCCCTGTAAATCTCTACTTGCTCCTATGACCAGACCTTGTGCCAAAAGGCAGCCAACAGTAAGCCTGGCAAGCTGCTGTGACTGAAGATTTAGGAGGAATTTGGGGAAAGGGATTTTGGAAATAATAATATGGAATATATATATATGCCACAATATGGAATTCTGACCACTTCAGGCCATCCTGACACTAAAGTGCCAAATACCTACACTTCAGCTCAACAGCTACAGAGCTGGTGCCACAAGTGCTGCTTCCCCTGATGCTGCTTCCCCTGCTCCCACAGCTGTGTCTGCACAATAGTTTGTAGGTACACATTATGACACAGCTCAGGAAACCCGATCTAACAAATCTTCTTGTGTCCTTCCTAAAAAATATGCTGAGTGACTGCTCATTGGAGCTGAACTGTGGTTCCCAGTGTGGGGCCATAACCGCGTCTGCCAGCACACCTGACAGAGCCAGTGTGCCATAGCCTGGCAACAAACAATGGATGCATCAATATTTTCAGGGGGTACTGCTGCCAGAACATGGAAACTGGCTCATAATTACAGGCTGCCTAGCATAGCCTTCCCATATTTCATCACAAATTGCTTTTGTCATAGCTCTTTCTCTAGTAGAACCACCCCAAACTGTAATTTGCCTGTTCTTCCACAAGTGAAATTTCTACTCTCTAGTCCTACAGTTACAGACAATAATCATCTCTTCTTTACACTCTGGTCTCCTGTGTTCTTTTATTTGCTATGTTTTATCCTCCTTTTAAATTTTACATGAACATGTTCAATGAAATAAGCAGAGTAATTACATTTGTGCACAGAAACTATGTAATGCTTTAGCACTGCATAACAATCAAGCAACTTAATGGTACCTCAACTTTGCAACTCACAAGGGAACACTTGAAACATATGCTGTGGAAAAGGAGTCTTAAAACCAAAACCTTTCCAGTAATTACATTCAAAGACGGTGTGTCAAAAAAAAAATGGCATTACAGTACACAGACTTTTCTGCCCTCATGTTCAAAGCCTACCTCCACTAAAAAATGTGGCACAAGTCCTGTCTTAAACATGACCAGTTTCATCTTTGTGCATGGCAAGAAAGCAGAGACGTCGGACCACTACTCAGTGGTTCTGGTAGCCTGGATGCAGCAATTCCAGACAAGTTGAGGGAAAGGTTAGGAGAGGCAGGTTTGGAAAAAAGCTATCTAAAAAACCAAAGATGTGGATGTGGAAACAGAAGTTCTGGAAAGATATTCTTTATGTAAAGTGGCTGTACAGCTGCTTTTCCACTGATGCCATCTCAGTGCACTCACTACAAGAACACTTTCTTCATTTTTTTTTTTTTTCCTTAAAAAAGATTTCACTTAAAGCAGTCACAAGTCCAAATTTGTGATTATGTAGCTGTGGGTGTTGTAGATGCTGTAGTACTTGCCTCAAGGGAATGACAAATGTCAGTAAGATGAAAAAAATAGACCCAGTGTGAAATCAAAGGAACACAGGAAGTTTAGAAGGTGTCATTTAAGAGCTTCTCATGCAGAGTTGCTCAACTGAAAACAGCTATGTGATATCCTCAGAAGATCTAAGTGAGACACAAGAGACTGAAAATCTGATAATGGCTTTAAGGGTTGGCAGAGCACCCTGGAATACTTTAAACCTCCTATAGATTCCATGGAAACAGGAAATGTAAGGATACCATCTTAAGCATTTTAAAAGTCTGATTTATGAAGAATTCAGGAGGAAACACCGGTGTCTTGTTAGGGAAAAAAAATTACCCTGTGATCTCAGAGTCTTTGAGTTGAAGGGAAAAAAGGGGCATCAAAAGACCAGAGTTTATCACACTTGCCATTTGGGACTGTGCTAATCAGCAGAGGGAAACAGAAGCACATTCATCTTTGCACAGACTCGCCACTGAAATAATCTCTGCAACACCCACTGCTCTGATAAAAAGGACACTTTAGCCTAACAAAGCTTTAAGGCCAAGCAGTACATGAAAACAAAGCACGGTTATTTCTGTTACTTCTTTGGTTTCCCCAAAATCCCCATCTGCTGTTTTTCTTTATCGTTTTTTTCTTTCAACCCTTGCTTTCTTTGTGTTCCTTTATTTTTCAATTCCTCAATTTTATGCATTACTGAAACCATTTTCCCTTATTTTCTCTTTACTTCTGCAGCTCTGATCACTAAAACGATACCTCTTCCTCTTCTGAATGAACCCAAACATCTCAATCCTGACATATATAATTAGCTGTTTTCCCCTGAAGTGATACATTCAAGAAAAATTATGTCTTATAGCTGTAATTTCATGACAGATTCAAGGACACAGATTCAATTCAGGACTTTACTTCACTCACACTGGAAACCTAATCTCAGAAATTATTCATTTAACTATACTGAACATTATGGTAAAATGGTACAGAACCTGAAGACCACCCCTAAAATGGGGGGTGGGGAGTAAGATCCAAACTTGGTATAGAAAGCTTCTTACAAGAAGAATGCAAAAAAGCAAATAAATGCATTTCATCTGAATTAGACAACAAACCCAAATGCAATTTACCTTGGTATTGCCAAAATGCAAACTTTCCCATTTTCTTCTGCCTGCTAAGCAAGGCACTAAGATGAGCTATAAAGCCCTGTGTAAAATACTGTAAAATTTTGATAAAATGGAAATTTTGATAAATCCTATTATTTGTTCACAACAGTCACAACCATTTTAATTAATTTACATTTTAATTTCAAATTATCCAGGAGTTGCAAATTATTCAGCATTGTTTCTTTAAAAAAAATAACAACAACAACAACAAACTCAACAAAAGAAAAAACCCGCCCCTGTTCTAGACAACGTGCTGGACATGTTGTCACACAGACCTAAGATGATCCACTAATAATCCTTGCAATATCTTTGGGGCCTTAATTCAAAGTAGTAAAAATGAGTAGATGTATATATGTAGTACAGATAGATGTATGTAGTGTAGAAAATAAATATATAGTAGAGATAGAAAAGATGAGAAGAGCCTGTACACATCACTTTTAACACGCTTTGGTGGTCCAGGGCAGACCCATGCACAGGTGACCTGTCCAGGACCTATCTGTGTGTGACATGGACTGGCACCTGCCCAGCCAGTGCAGGGAACTGCATAATGCTCTGATCACACAAAGCTGCCAGGGTTTCAAGGCAAGGCTTCACAGCTATTTCTGCATTCACAACCCACGAGTGGGGAGAGGCCACGGAGCAGACAGGACAACATCATGCTGTTGCAGTCCATCCTTCAATCCAGAGATTCAATGCCGAATTCATGTCAGTTGCCACCAGTGGAAATTAATCTAAAACCAAAAATGAATCAAACTCTAAAGTTTCTTTTTAGCTGGGTTTTCTTATGGATATAATAATCTCCATGCCAAAGTTAATTATCTGTATATTTACTTCATTATATGCTGAATGGCCTTGAGCACCATCCTCAGCCAGGGAAGCTGAATCAGGAAAACCTGGGGAGCATTCTAGGGAAGCCTTCAGCAGGTCCTAAAGAAGCTTGCTAGCATTAGCAGCCCGAGGTCGGGGAGCAGGCAGAGCTGGCAGTGAACTGCTGGGTGTCTCAGAGGGAGCTGGCACAGATGGGAGCACACCCTGCCCCGCCTGCGCCTGCAGTCGATGCTGGTCAGTGGCACAGTGACAAAACTGGGCTAAACGGGGCTCTGAGCTGATCTGTTCTGACAGCAACCACAGCCTCAAGACCAAGTGTTAAAGGAACAGCATCAAATCCAAATTGCCCTCAAATAAATTTTTTGAAAAAGCTATCCTTCCTAAAGGAATAGGAGGAGGAAGTATCAAAAACCCCAAACCTAAGCATATCAAAACTCATCACCATCAAAACCAGCACAAGTGCCTAACATAACACTTTTTATTTAAAGTCATTATTACTTTGTAAATATTAATTTTTAAGCTTTTATTCAAAATAAACTGTATTTGTTAGTAACAAAATTTTAAAGACACAGTGTCACTCTACAACTTTTAAATTAACACTATGCTGCTGCAGGTTTTTGTCTTACCTCGCTTACTACCTGACAGCCTGCTCTGCTACCCATCTCACTAAATAACTGATTAAATACCTAATATTTGTATTTTTACTGCCAAATTATGTTAATGTGAATGGTAAAAGACTAGTGAGAGAAGCATGATGTGTTAAAAGTGAAATCTCTTTGTTTCTGTTTTGAAGAAGGATATGCAAACATGAATCATACATCTTGCTTCTGCTACAGTAACTCAATATCCTCTGCTTGGTTAAATAACAGACACTTGGCACATACAAAATTGACATTCTTGCCAAGAACTGAAATTTGCAGCAACTCTGAGCTCTGTTGAAACCCCACTGTTGATACTTAAGTTGTACACAGCACTCCACCAGGATCAGCTGCAACATGTTAAATGAGAATTCAGCATCAGAATGACTATTTAAATCTCTCTCCATCTCTGAAGCACTTGTACTAAAGCTGAAAAGAATAGTTTAGAAAAGATCTTCAGGAGAACAGAATGTTCTTTATGCATTGTACAGCATTAAAAACCACCAGAAAGGTATACAGAAATGCCAGAACCTGTGTGTGCTCTGAAAGTTTGGCTAATAGTTGCATCAACAGCAAACCAATACAGGTGATGCTCCAGAAAAAGGTGAAAAGTCAGAGGTGCTACAAGCATGTCTTAAAATAAACATTAAGAAGCCCTTTTGTCTTGTACTTTTAAATCCACCTATCTCAACGTAACTGAAATACATGAAGACTCTCTAGACATCTAACCCTCCCTCCGTCAAGTTGCTACAGGACTCCAAACAGTTGGCAGTAGTTTCTTCCTGAGTGCTACAGAATCTGACTTCTGAATTCCTATTACCCTTTTGAGAAGGAGCAAAACAGCCCTTGGTACAACTGATTCAGCACTCAGATACCTCCTTGCTCTGGTTTAGCTCGAGCAGAACTGACAGAAATGACTTTAGGATCCCCTTTTACATATCTTTTCAGTCTGAATAAATACATCTGTAGCCTCTTCCCATTCAAACACACTGTGAGCTTAGAGTTTCAACCTTCAGCAGAGCTCAGTCCCTGCGTGTATGAGGCAATTCACCTTCTACACTTCTGCAAACATTTTCCTGATTTGCATTTCTTTATAGCTCCAAGTTGTTCAGGGCTGCATGCAGTAGTGATGTACTGCCTACATTTAGAGGCACAAACACCATTGCCTTTGCTTTGAGTTAGGAACTATACACATGAAGACAAAAGTAGGATTAACATATCATTTGGGGCAGCTATTAATTGCAGAGGGAAACCTACTCTAAATCTTCCTGCTGCCCTGATTATCACACGTTATGATTTAGCCTAGGATGCCATTAATCTTTTGTTAGGAGAAATCATGACTGTAGCCTTTTCATTGCAGATGAATGATGCTGAAGGACAATATAGGTATATAATGCTGCTCTTGTTTCTCAGCTGCTTGTTTCCCAGCTAGGCAGGCAAAGTGTAGTGGTGTGTTGGAGCAACTTCAGTTAAAAGAACAAATATTTCCTATGACTTCTTTTTTTAAAAGAATTCATATGCCTATAATTATCTGCCTTATGTAAAAGGCCATGCAACATCAGTAAAAGAACAGAGTTGGACCTGACTTTGTAACTTTGAAAAAAGGAAATTACAAGTCAGATTTTACTTTCCCATGGCTTTTCTGCTGGTAAAAGATGAGGTTGGCATACCTAAAATATGGGTGCCTTGTACCATTTTCAATACCTGGATGTACCTGAGACATCTGCATAGGGCTGGCAGATATGATTTAAGAGAAATCTACTCCTACAAAGGTGAAAGGTGTGGAAGAGAGGAATATGTGATGGCTACTAAAACAGAATGCTACCAATGAATATTAGCCTGTTGCTGAGGTGACTAAATGAGATGCTAAAGTCAGATGATGGGATCCAGTGCAAAATGTACACAGGTAAAAGTTGAGGGCAATGTGCAAGATCAGTGTCCCAGTCAATAAAGATCTACTCAATACAGTCACACAGGTCTAGAAGGATTCTGTAAGCCAGCCAGAGCTGCCTGCTTTAAGATATTTTCATGGCTCTGTTGGTTTTACTGACTGTAAAGGGAATTCACATACAAAGTTCACCTTAACCTGAGCCTCCCCAGCTGTCTGTGCACACAGCCCATGCCTGTACCTCAGACAGCCACCACCCAGCCCTTGTCTTGATGAAGTGTGTGCTTTCCCTCCTCACTGTGCCCTTGATAAGGGCGCTATCACTACACTGCAGAGGCATTGGGAAGGGTGATTGGGATGATCCTGAGCATCCTCTGCCTGCTCTGCCCTGGCTCCTCCTGGAGAGGGGGCTGGCCGAGGCCCTGGAGGGGTCCAGCTGGCCAGGGGTGACTTGGGTCACCTCTGCTTCCTCCCTGCCTGCCAATTTGTCCCTGCAGTGGCACGGCTCAAAGCTGTAATTTCTGCAGCTTCCTCCATCAAACACGTGTCTCTGATACTCCCTTCGCCAGGCCTAGCTGAACAGGAGGGATATAATTCATTTGCAAAATGCCCTTTATAATGCCCTGCAATTTTGCTCTTAAAACTGTCAGTAAGGAAAGTAACTGTCACTGTTTAATACCCATTAAACTATAGCTCTAATTAGGAATTCTGTAATCGAGTTATAAAGTTCCATAATGATGATGTCTCACATGACTATTATTTCTGTTGCAAGAGAAGCAATTTCTATAATGTATAAGTGTAAAACAAAGAATTAAAGAAATAAGTCAGTAGTTTGTACGTGTTTATTTAAAAATAAATTGTAAAAGAGCATTGGAAAGGTCTAATTAAGAAAGTTAGCCGTGTTAATTTCTTTCATCTTATAATTAAGACAAATGTGTGGATTATTATTTTTTTCCACTGAAAAAGTCCTATATTTATTACATACTGCACTTTAATTATGCACTTACTCCGATGAAATGCCATATGTGACTCATGATTTAGATACTCTGCAATATCTAATAGAATTACTGCAGAAAAATCTCAATTGCATGTTAAGCATCACGGAGGTGTAACAATCTTAATTCATCCACTTTCTAAATATATATGGAGATACATATATATACACACACACACACATATATATATATCCAGGACACTAATGAAAAGTTGGAGAGCTTTCACCTCTTTTCTAATAAATTTCTTTGTCAGCTGAACTATTATAGAGAATTTAGGGAGACATCATGCCTTACTTTAAATCACTGATGAAAACTAAGCACAGACCTTCTCCACCATTTCTTTCCCTTCTTTTCTCAGAACACTACCACAAATTAGGAACTTCTGCAAGATGTGTGGGTTTTTTTAGGGGAATTTTTCGGTTTTTCTTTTGAAAGGCTCTTTTGCTTCATGGGATAAAAAAAATATCCATTTAGTTGGCTACAGAAAAAGAAAAATTGTAGCTAAAGTGTCCTTAAAGCAATGCCTACAATGTCAGGAGAGAAGGAAGTGGTAAAATAATAAAATGCTCTCTTCCATTTAGAAATTTTAAATTAAACTCTGAAAAACAAGCTTCTGCAGTTAGGATTATTGCCTAAATGTTGTTTTCCTCACCTCTAAACCCTAAGAGGACAGGCTCAGAGACAAAGACTAGTCACATACACTACCCAGGATTGAAAAATAAGGAGTTAAGGAGGCCTTGATTCTTTCTTTTCCTGCCACTGTGATGTAAATGAGCATTTTCAGCTGTGAAAAGTGACTGTAAAATGGTTATAGGGTGCCAGTGTGTCTTCTTGCACATTTTACTGAGAAAAATTGATCTGAAGAAAAACCAAGAATCCAGACCAAGTAGTAAATATCACTATTGCATGTCCAGCAATGGAATGAGTACTTTAAGGGAAAGCAAATTATAGCTGCTACCCTTACAATAATGATAAAACCAGACCAGGAGCTGGTTAAAGTCTATATATTCAGCCTGAAAGAATACACCCCTACTTTTGTTTCTGTCTGCTTCAAGTTATATTTTTAACTTATTCGTAACCCATTTAAGTAAAAAGCTTTAACTGACAGAAAGAACCAGAAACACTTAACTGAGACTATGATTTTGCAGTTCTCACAAGTGTGTCCTCAGCTAAGATTGCCTTAAGCAAGTGGCCTCAGGGAAACTGACCTACAAGCATATATTTTAGTTGATTTTAATGAGATTTGGATGATGCTCCAAAAATAAGGAGTGCAATTTGTAGTCCTTCAGAGATGTCAGTAATGCACTTCTGTAATTCCACAGCCAATACACCTTTCAAAATGTTTACAGAAGAGGGTGCTCCTATTGTCAAATACTATACTAGTAAGCTCACCTTAAAAAAGCATGATGAAAATAAATCCCCATGTAAATTATTTCTAACAACATTTCAGAAAAAAAAAAAAAAAACCTGGAAATTTTATGTAGGAAAGTAAAGGGAAAAAACTGCAGGGGAAAGACACAATTGCCAGAAACAGAAATTGCCAATAAAGGTGTTAATTTTTTTTTCTAGAATTAAACTATTATTTTCACATTTTAGATAGATCAAGAATAAATTTTGCCCAATTATGTTATTTTACACAAAGCAGACAAAGTCAGGAAGAACATACCCATATCAAATGGACTGCAGCCTTAATGTTCTGTGTTCTTGATGTCATCTGTGCTGGATTCCTGCTTTTCTGTTAACAAGGGAGAGCTTGAAAATTCTTGCACCTATTAGAAATAGTTTGGGTACACAAAGGAAAATGCTCAGAGGGCTCTGCTACGAAGGCAAACAGAGAGCTGGGGTTGTTCAGCCTGGAAAAGAGAAGGCTCCAGGAAGATCTAGCAGCCTTCTGGTACCTTCAGGCACTATGGACCTACACAGAGCACCCACAAAGAGGATATACCTGGAGAAGGACTTTTCCATGGGCATGTAATGACAGGACAAGAGGAATTACTCTAACCTTAAGGATGGTAGGTTTAGATTGGCTATTAAGAAGAAAATGTTCACTGTGAGGATGGTGAGGTCATGGAACAGTTCTCCTAGAAACTTTGTGCATGACTCATTCCTGGAAGCATTCAAGGAAAGGTTGGATGGGGCTTTAAGCAACCTGATCTAGTAGAAGATGTCCCTGTCCAAGTCTGGTGAGAGGGAACCAGATAATTTTTAAGGTCTCTTCCAACCCAAAGCATTCTACAACATTCATCTGACCCTTGAACCTATGTACATGCAAGAAGCATTCTATTATAACAATTTAATAGTCTCATTAACAAATGACTGAGGAGAAAATACAACACTTAACACATATAGTAAAGCTCTTCTGTGTTGCAACTTATTAATCAGATTATCATTCAACTTTACAGATAAGAAACATTTTTCCCTCTCTATCCCTGCTCTCAGAAAAATCCTGCAGTGATACACACATGCACACAAATACACAGAGGATGTGTCATAAGAGCTGTCAAGCACTGGTGAACTCTGGAAGTCCAAGGGTTAACTGGAATGTAGCATTCCTTTGAGAGGATAAGAAAGAATAAAGTTCTGGAAGCCAGAGGTAATATTTCAGCTTCCGATTTTATTAGACTCTGTTTCATTCCTAAGCATTGTATGTCCCATAGAGCTGGAGAAATTACTGTCTCCAGTTCTCAAAGACTGAAATCCTTCATCTTTCTCATAATCCCTCAGTAGGAAACAGAAAATCACTTTCAAAATCTCCATAACACCTTTAATTTTTCCTCTTGAATGTTCTTTTTATTGCTCACCTAAGAAAGGTGCCAAAGTCTCAGTTATTACTTATGAGTCCATACCAGTTTATTACTTCTTTTAAAAATATGGTGCTTCCATTCTCCAGCTATTTGCTTTGCAAACTACTATATACATTTCAGTCCATTGCTCTTTTCTTTCAAAAAGGGTTTGGAGGAACTGAAAGAGATGTGTGACACAGGGTCACATCAGTCCAAGAGCCTATATATGCACTTAATTTGGTGTCATCAAATTGAATGCAAATGTCAAGTTCTCCTTAAAAAAAAACCAAAAAAACAAAAACCAAAAAAAAAAAACCCAACAAACCAAAAAACCCCAAACAAACAAACAACAAAAAAAAACCCCAGTGAGATGAAAACATGCATTTAAATCACTGATTACATTCTCAGTAACTTCTATGGAGGTGAAATTGAAGAAATTTTTAATGGGAAAAATACAGAGCAGAAGGATGATGTTAATGTAACAGTTCAGTTCCCAGTTCCCAAAAAACCCCCAAAAAACCAACAAACTAAAAGTTAATGGTTTTACAGGGAAAAAATCACTAATAAAATACATTACTTTATGGAATGACATATTCCATAGTATATGTGCTAGGGATACCAGACCCATAGATCCCTATGTTAGCTCAGAAACACAGATTTTCCCACATTTTAAACGGTGGAGGGCAATGGAAAAATGAGAAATCAGAACAGTCCCAAGAGGCAAAAACTGCACAAACAAGGCAGAACTGTGCTGTTATTCCATGCTACAGCCTCTGTTGCTGAGCTGAGCATTGTAATGCCTAGAAATGCAACAAAGAAAATAGCTCATCATATTAGCTCCTCTCACCCTAATATTTAAACAGAAGAACATCCCAAAACCAAAGGAATGATGATCAGGGTTTTGGGATTGTTTTGCTCTTTTTAAGAATTTTAAATCTAGATCTATTATTGTTGTTGTATACTTTTGCATGCCTTATGTAACCAGTGGTTCTCACTATCACCAAAGAAATCAAACTAATTATTCTTCAGGAGGCAGACACAAACTCATTTCCTGCTATTTCTGTTTTTGGCTTTTTGAAACAGATTTTGTCCTTTAAGTCTCTTTGTATCTTTCACCATAATATAACTGTGCTCAAAAAGTGATGTGTAAAAGGATTTCTCTTTCAAATTCACATCCTGAGTCAGTCAAAACTTTGCAGATTTTTTTTTTTCATTCCCTGTTAATTTTCTTTAAACAGAATGAAAGCTGCAGACATAGAATAGACTGAAATTCAGATTCTGTTTATACATTTTGTGACACTCCAATATTCCTTGCCATTTAGCGGTCTTACTAAGAAGTCTTTCCTAAATTTCACCTTACCTAATATCAAAAATATAATTTGATTTGATTTCTTTTCAGAAAGAAAACATTTCAGAAAAGTCAGAAAATATTTCAGACAAGTCCTTTACTTTCCATTCCTGACAACTTTAACCTGACACTTAAGCCCACTGCAACAGCTTATGCTTAACAAAATGTTTGAGATTTAATTCACTTGCTTTTAAAAACTTGCACTGTTGAAAAGAAACAGAATAAAAAGCAATACAGAGAGAGTAAAGCAACAGCAACATCTGCATCTTCAAGTCTATTTTAGATCAACATAAGTTAGTAGCTTAGTTTTAATGGCACTGAGCTGCTTTATGTTGATGGCCTGCTGTTACTGATCCTGAGAGCATAATGAAGAGCATTAAGTGTTTAAACATAGATGTCAATAAAATACACAGCAAATAATGGCCCATAGTGGGGGTTTGCAGAGATTGCAATGCTGATACAACTCGTAATAGACCATTAATGAGGAACAGAGCAGAGGAAATTCTGATAGGAGGGATTGATCAAAATAACTCATACAGCCTCCCCACTTCTGATAAAGGGCTTTTGTAAATGAAGACATTATAGCCCAGAAGACTTGGCTGTGAATTTACAGCACACTGGTGACTCCCCACAGACTCCAGGCCTGCACACGCTGCACTCAGGCTGATGACTCTGAGTAAGCTTCCCCATGTCACATGTTTGGAATTGCATGAGGGTCAGAGGCAGATACTGTGTGGATTAGTCGGAATGCTATAAATGCCAGTACAGCTTATTGCAAACCAATATTTCCTTAATTAGAAATTGAAGTCTACACAGCTCTTGTGACAGCTCTTTCCTATGATGAACACAGATGTGCACACAGACAGGATTGGAGGGAAATGGTGAGAGAGATAGTAGGTGCACACATATATCAAATCTTGAGAACTAATCCATTATTTACTGCTCTTTCTATTTCTCTGAGTGTCCAGGTAACAATGATGCATTTAAAGTGCTGATCCAGATGAAATCCCTCATATTAAGCACTCAGTCTCAGCATCATAACTTCTCACCTGAGGACATGAAATGTTCTTCACTGTCTTCAAAAGCTGAAACATTGCTCAAACTTTTAAAAATCTGATGCTTATCATAGAAGGGTATAATTACACGCTCCTCAACTGAATTTTCATGGTATTAATCATGTGTGCCTCTGGAAAGAAATATCACCTAAGACTGCTGCAGGAAGCCAATGGGTTTCACAGCATTTACTAATAACTATTTTGGCTTCTTATAAATTATTTATTAAGACTTCAGGTACCAAGCAGCAAGCAGCCAGACTGCTCAGTAGTAACCTATCTAAAATGCTATTTGGAAGACAAAATAATATGATGTGCTCAGAAAAGGAGAGAGGGGACTCAGCAGTAAGGTAGAAACAACAAGTGATCTCTTGGTATTCAGTGGCACATGATTCTTAACGTTTCAGTGTCTCTCTGCAACACATCCCTAATGTAAAGTGCAACACACTTCGCTGCTAAAGCAAACATATGCATGTGCACACACACGCATCTGTATGCATATGCATATCTATAAATGAAAGCAGTGAATTACAGAATTTCCAGCATGTAAGACCTCATCCAGTACAACTTCAAGCCACGGGAAAGGAGAAAATAACCAGGAAGAAATGGTATCTCATCTGAAGTTTAATGACACAGGAATCAAAAAGCAGCACGTGAATACTATCAGCTCATAAGCTCTGCTCCAGCCACAAGGTTATTATGGGATTGAACTGCTGGGTCCTGACATGAGCTAGAATGCACTACGAAGAGAAAGACGGAAATCGTCAGACTACTCCTACCAAAAGCAGTACAAGTAATAAGACTAACAATAATCCTTTAATTTGTTTTGTGTGCTGAATGGAAAGAAACAGGAGGAATACAGAAGGTAAAAAAATATCGGCTTGAAGAGAATCATGTCAATAAGCATCAATCATCTTGAATGCTTTCCAAGCTTTCTTCAGGAAGATTTAACCGGCTCCACAAATTCTCTCCAACCACAATTAGTCCTGACAGTACTTCTGACTTGCTGTCCCTGACTTTTTAACCAGTTTCTTAAGGCTAAGAGAAGCAGTCCTCTTGCCACATTGAAAACATAAATAATTCATACACTTCTTAATATAAAAATTCAATTTTTTCCTCAATTTTCTAGTTATCTCCTATTTATTATATTTGCAGAATGATGCCTCCAAACACCACACTGAACAAATAGAGGCTCTTGCAAATATCTGTTGCAGTGTAACTTCCGTTTTGAATGGATTACATATTTCAGCTCTGTTTTACGCACATTTCTAAAGTATAAACTCATTTTGTTTGCCTAATCACTCACAATCCTACATTTTCTGCAAAAGCAGATTTTAAATATGATTCCAAGATGTAGAAAGATAACACTTTCTGATTCTTGCTAACCTTTTCTCTATTTACACAGATAATTTGTTGTATTGATAGGAATTATAGTCAATTTTGGAAACTACATTATTTAACATACACTCACTGAGCATTGTGAACTCCAATGGAAGTCACTGATCTCTCCTGAAACACCTTACCACAACTTGTCATAACAACATGATATGTCATCATCTTGCTCAAAACTTACTAAGAATTAATTCGAATTTATCCTCTGTAATGTGCAGTCTTTCAAAAGAAGACCACATCAATTTTCTCTTGCTCTATCTCCTTCTGAGCCACCAGCTCAGCAAACCTTGTCGTGAGGGTAGAACTGTGCAATTCAAGATCTGTAACACGCACCAAATTACAGAAAATGTGAAAATGCAAAAATTAAAAATAGCAAGCCCAGAGGCATCTCTCTATAACCTTTTGGGATGAAACCAAATATTTTTTTCTAATTCAATTTTTTAATTCAGTTTTCTGGTTTCATGTTTTTAATACACAGTGTGTAGAAGAAGAGATATTCAAAATGCACACAAAAGGGGTTTTCTACAGCTGTTTACTTTCATTTTTCAGTACCATCCAATAGTACAATACCCAAGACAATATGACTGAGCATCATTTAAATAGAAACTAAGTGGAAACAATGCAAAAAATCTGAAGTGTGGAAAACAGTCTGGTTTTGTTTGCTAAGTGGCCTCACACTAAGCTTTTGATCCAGGTGTTGTGGGAATGGAACTGACACATACTACACTTCCAAGATTTTAATGATGCCCAGAGCTTTCATTTTCTTTTACGCTCTGACAATGGGAAACATGGTCTCCTTATGTACGACATAAAATCTAATAAAGAAGCCAGCTGTTCCTTCCCTGGTGAACCCTGCAACTCCAGCCTGAATACAGGTTTTCTGAGAAAAAAACGTGGAGTAATTGCACTGTACCTGGGCAAGTACAATACACTCAACTCTTTTTACTGTCTACATACATCAAGTGCACAGAAAAAAATTGCAGAATGGACAGGTATAAACCAGCAAAATAATCACCTGCTTAACAGCTAGCAGGTTTACATAGTTTCTTGGCTTTCCCTATCACAGTATCGTACAGTATCTCTGCTCCTTCCCAACATCTCTCAAACATCTATTGCAATAATGCAAACTGACATATCTGTTCTGCCAAATGCTGGCTGCCTACTGAAACAGCCAAAGCAAATATTGTACAGTAAGTGTGCTAATTGAGAGACCCTCCAACATCACAGGCCAAGTTTTGCTCTTGGCAACAACAGCAAGCACTGATATTTTTGAGACCACAGTCTCAGGATTGCTTCATTTTCCCATCTTCCTTCTTGCTGTGGTCTAAAAAATTCAAGAGATTGTTACAGTATCTGTATTGTAGAGGAATGTTTTCCAGCTGCAGAAATGTTGCTCAGTCATGCTAAGTGCCATCACAGGGACATATCCACACTCCATGTCTGGAGAACAAATGAGGGAACCACCAGAGCTGTTGCTCCTGTGTTTGAATTGCGACCTTTGATCTCAGCTAGTAAGTGGCAGCAACAGTCAAAGAAATACAGTTTTAACAATCAGTTAAGCCCAGTTTTAACTTAGCAAACACATGCTCATCTGGCAGGTCTTCTAGGTGGTTCTGCCTGGCCATACCAGGGGTCTGTCCCAGTCTCTCTCGCCTGGGCACAGTCAGGTGCCCTGAGATGGCAAGGATAGGATAGAGCCTGGGCTTGAGGGTGAGGATTCCTGTACACATCCAGGTTCAAATGCCAGATGGATAGCCACAACACTCTTTCCCTGCCCCTACAAGAGCCAAAATAAAACTACACAAATACACAGAAACTCCATATTTAGAGGAAAAAAAAATTAAAACCAGCTATGCCAGATCTGTGGGTGCTGTAACACTAATTACCATACTTTACAACTTTCCATTGCTTGGCTGTGGCATGAAGCGCAGCATTATTATTTTTAATCTATATAGTCTCAGCCTTCTGCTATGGATGTTAGAAAGGCAACTCCAAGAATTGTCTTGACCTGTAGTAATCTTAGGGGGTATCTACAGACACAGGAAGAGCAATTTGCTGTTATGTATATGGTTACATTTTCTACTGTAAATAACAGTCAGCAGACACTGACAACACCCGCTGGATAGAGTGATCTGAGAAGAACAGTTTTTCACATCCCTGTACCTTGCTTTGCTCCCCCTTCCCAATCATCTTCCTCATCAAGAGTTTCCTAGCTCAGGATACATTTTCAGATATTGAAAAACCACAGTAATTTAGTGGCTGAAGACAAGATTTCTTCTCTTAGAATTTTTCCTCCAAATCTCTAAGTATGGAACTTATTCTCAAAGACTTCCTTTTCCACTGTAACTCTTCATGTTTATCCATGAAGATTAAATAGATTCTGTAATGCAAGCAGTTGAGCAGGTGTTAAATTTATCCTAACACTGAGGTAAAATATGGCAAGATACATGTTCTTTTGGGAAAAGGAAGAATCAGGCTGATCCCAACCTGTATCAGCCCAGTTTGCTGTTTGCTGGACTCGATATCAAACATGTTTCTATTGTTTCTTTGGAAATTAAGATTCTTTTACATTCTAAATTTTAAATAAATATTTTTTGGCAAAAGTACTGAATCAATTTGGGATCATTCACTTACCTATTGAAGTTATATCAAATGCAAGAGATTTGCACAGCAGTTCAGTTATCCATGTTAGAGGTACATCACCACGTGGAAAGGACATGAAAGAAAAGTAAGAAGAAAGAAAACAATAAGCTATCTTGCTCCTTTTCTCAAATGAAAAAAGCATTAAAACAAACCTATAAATAACAATCAGTGTTACCCTCTCCATGAACATGGAATATATTCATTTAAGCAGGTACATTCTAATGTTGTTTTTTTCCTGTTACCATCCATTACAGCAAGTGGGCTGTTAAAGTAGCTGTTAAAAGAAAATGTTGAATGGTACTTACACTACACATAAACAAAATTCAAACAATCCTGTTAAGCTTGATAGCAGGCTACAGTCAGTTTCACAGCATTTTTGTAAATGACTTGAATGCACTCTTTATCTGAATATCAGCAGGCAGAAGGCCAAGATGGAAATTATGGAATGAGAAGGAAATTGAACAATTCAGATATGTTTATGGAAAGCTCACAAATCAGGGCATCTCATTTGGCACCAAATAAAGCTGTTATTCATGATGTGCAGCTACAAAAAGGAAAGCTGTTCTCTGCTACAGTACAGCCACAATAGTATGAGCTAAAGGAAATGGTTTCTCAGTAGGAAAAAATAAAGGTTGACATTCTTGGGGTGTCCTGTGCAGGGCCAGGAGCTGGACTTGATGATCCTGATGGGTCCCTCCCAACTGAGCATGTTCTGTGATTGTATGATTGTCATCAAAATATGGCAACAACCACTGCACCAAAAATGATCAAAAGTATCTATGACTGCTATGCCAGCTGACATCAAAGCAAGGAATTTACTGGCACCCCTTTTCCTTCAGCATTTCTTAGACATGTTGTGATGATCCCAACCCAAAAACTTCATCTCTGACTTAAATAAAAACAGGAGTTCCACAGCACACTGGAAGACACTGATTTGCAAAGAGCATCTCTTCACAGGAGCTTCTATGATCACTTGCTGGGCCATTTGAAAGCTACAGTCTCTACACCAGTTCCCATAGCTGGATTCTGATGCATTCCAACATGTGGCCTGCTCTTCAGATTTTATCTATTCAATTTAGTCTATTTATTAATTTACTCTAATTTAGTCAAATTAGATTTTATCTTGTAAATCAGTGTGCTAAAAAGCTATTTAATATGGTTTACAAAAGTTGTCATTAGAACCCTAAAATTTTGAATGAACTTTGGTACCTATCAAATAGCTGGCTTTACTTTTGACTCAAATAGCTAATACATGAAAAGAAAGTACCTTGCTTTGTTGTCATTCTTCCTATAGTAAGTGCTTTTTAAAAAAGATCAAAATCAGCACTGAATAAATTTTATTATTGATTCAAGCACGTCAAAATTTATTTACAAGACTGGAGGAACAAATACTCAAGCAGGTAAGAAGGAAGACTATTTGAGTTTATTCTGCATTAAAGATGGACTTTAAAACAACACCTGTGATAAAAGGGTTACTTCACTTCTCAAAGATTCCTTTTACCTGACAGTGTTTTAGCTCCTTTGCAGCCTCTGTATTTCAAACACTCAGCCTACCCAGAGGCCTCCAAGCTGAGATGTGTGGTGATCTCTTTAGATGTGTCACACAGATATAGGCTGCTTGAATTCATTTAATTGGGGAGATCAAGGGAGAGCCTTCGTATTTATATTGTTCCATTGTTTGTGTGCAGTTCAGTCCTTGCTATCACGAACAATACAAACAAAAGGCACTATTAAGTGAAATGTGCTTTGCTCTTCCATGCCTAATAACGTGCCAAATATGAGCCTACAACCTTGAAGCTGAAAGGTCAACCTCTGGAAGCATCAGGAAAAGAGAATTTCCTTCAGTAATCTCATCATTCAGGGAAAGTACCAAAGTAGGGATGGGGAAATGTTATATTCTATTGGTTTTATTAATTGTGGGATTTTCTATTCTATTCTAATGTATGCACATGACAATTCATCAATGTATATACTCGTGTTTTACAGAAAGCAGAGAATCACTATGAGCATGCTGATGCTCAGAAAAGAGTTTGAATAAACTTCCTGTGCTTAAAAATAAAATAAGCAAGCCAAACATATTTTTCATAACCTCCCACTTCTTTTAAAAACACAAAGATAAAAAGACAACAATGACGTAAATTGCAAAACACTGTTGTTACAAAACAACAAAAAAAACCCCTACACTTTAATATGAAAACACTCATCTCCCACAAAAAGTCTTAACATTCCATGTCTCCCATGGTTTGAGTGATATTTCTAATTATTCTTTTTATGAATTCCTGTGACAGGCTAAAAAGAATAAAAAAAAGAATCAATCTTTTTCCTAGAATCCTTTAGCAGTATTTTTTCTCTCTCTCATCCCACAATGGTTACAAATACCAAGAAAAGCACCATGTTTTGTGGACTTTTGATTTTTTTGGCGGTCATAGACCACCCGATTTCTGGTTTGTATAAAAAGCCACAGCTCAGCTGAAGTCAGTGGTGAAGCTTCAGCTTCCCTCGAGTCATGTACATGACACTGGAAATGTTTGGTATGGAAATTATTCTGCCTATCACAGCCCAGATATTCAGGAAACTGTGGCTGCTTTCCTGAGGACTAGAAGATATATGAAACCATCTTCTTGCTGGCTATTGTGAGCATGCTTAAAGTGCAATAAAGGGCATTCATTGCCAAAGAACACTGCATTTGTACATCCATTTCTCTGATAACCTGTATAATACCTCAGTGAGGATTAAACAGCAGGGAGAGATGCACAGAGAAATGGTGCTGTCATTGTTTCCCAGGGAAAAATTACATTATCTTTTCTAGTTTTTGACAGAAAATTACTGCTTAAACATTTTTGCAAGTTTATCTGCTTTCAAGGGGGTCATTCAGAGGTCTCTACTGTTCTCTTTCATATTCTCATGACAATTGACTGAACCCTTGATCTTTGACCTGGACAGAAATTAACCCTCCCCATTCCACCTTCCACACAGAGACATTAATATTCCTAATAATGAGAGGTTATTAAAATCTTAAAAGTTCAGTGGAGCATTTCAAGGACAGTGGAATTAGATTTCAGCAAATACCTATAGATTTATTGCATAATGCAAATAATCTGATTTGTTTGGATATATGCTCCAAGGCTAGAGTTCAGCCAGCCTTTGCTAACTGGAAAAGAGACACTTGACTGATTTGACTTGATCTGTGAAAGAGGGAAAACCCTTGTTATGGACATATGCAGCTATACATTATTCCTCTCACCCCTTTCCACCCTCACCTTTGGAAGTAGTATTATCTGTTAAGCAAATTTAAATACAGCTCTGAGAGATGTGATTCCTCAAATGCTATGCCAGACACAGGGATCCATGGTAAAAAGGCACAACTGAGGCACAATTTAATTCACTAGATTGATCTCAAAGTTGTTGCATCACTTTCTGTACCTTATACACTCAAGCCTTTAATTTTTGGAACAGTCCTTCGTCTAGCCTGTGGTTGGCCAGCTTTTCTGTTTTACACAACTGAAATTCCCTGGTTGGTCCATGAGAAGAAGTCTACCTATTTATTTTCCATGACTAAAAAGCTTATGAGGACTAGAGGAATTCCACTAACAGACTAAACTGAGACTAGAGTGTAAAAAAAAAAACAACAACACTCCCCCCAAAAGAACAAACAAACAAACCCCCCCCCCCCAAAAAAAAAAAAAATAAAAGCAACAAAAAAACCCCACCAAACTGAAGTGAAACTATTATAAAAATGATCATGGAAAGAGAAAATGGGAATAAGAATCACGATCCTTCAGAATTTTTAAAGCTATGAGACCAGAAGGATCAGCAAATATATTTACGGAGGGAACAAGCAAAACTTGTTGCAATAATTATTTGGAGGTCCTGTCATTCTGCCATCTGAACCAAAAGTGGAGCAATAAACTGTAATAAACCACACCAAATTACCACTTTTGATTGTTACTTGCTGAAATGGGGTTTGATGCAGGATCCTATCTCCCATTGAGAAAATTTGTACTCCCTTACAGAACTTGGAGAAGTGCAGCTGGTGCAATACATGGAATTTATGATTGCTGTTATTTTTAATGACTGCTCAGCTTGTCTTAAAGATGCTGACAAAATTCTTTGTCAGGTTCCAGTTAAAGTAAGTATGAGATAAGTGATATTGTATGTCAGTGCAACATGAATGTTAATGTTTTGAGCCTTTCCCATACACTTATAGTTTCCATAAGCAAATTAAAACACATGCATATTTCTTTTAAACCTGTTACTCTACATTCAGCTATGATATGGAGGGACTCTTCACAACTAACTCCTCATTAATGCATTTGTAACATCATACATTCATGACATGCTTTTACATTCTGTGTCTATGTGAAATCCCAGCTCCCACCTCCCTGGCATGCCACAGTCTGCAACAGAGCTGTTCCCAAAATATCAGACTTTGCAAAAGAGGGAAACTCTCAGAACAGAAACGTGCTCAATATATCCACCAATATTTTCTATAAACCTGCCAAAATGTTCTGTTTAACAGCTGCACCAGGGTTAAAGAAGAAAGCAGTGCTTCCTCTGGACTGGCTTTAGCCATTTTCTTTCCAGAGGTGCCAGGACACAGTGGAGCAAAGAGCAGCTCCTGAAGTAGAGCATAAACCCAGCTACAGCTGCCAGATGCTGAAACTGTTGAGACACTGAACATTACTGGGGGTTGCAGCCAAATGTAGAAACTGAACAGGACAAATTACTATTACCAATTGCTGTAGGGGTAATCACACAAAATTCCCAACACAATACTCAGTTTGCCATGTCAGTTCTAACTAATTCATCATGTATTTAGTTGGAATAAAGTAGAAGAGCAACCAGGATATGTGAAACTATTATGGAGACCATAATTCCAAGCAGAAACCATCTCATTTACTGTGACTGACTCTGGCAGTCATTGGCTTTTGCAAAGGTAAATTAGAAAATTTGAAAGAAAACAGTCTTACCAGTGGGAGCACACATTTTCCATTATATTGCTTTATGACATAATCGAGGATAGTTTTTTGTATTTTCTTTTTGGACCAGACATTCACATTTAGGACAGCAGAATATTTATACCTGCCTAACTGAGGTGCATCTTGGTATCTATTTGTAACCTTTATTAACACAAATGGGTTTTGGCCAAGTAGTCAATGACTGTATTGAATGGATTCTACATTCATCTCAGTTCTGGTGATTAAGCACCACCATTGTGACTGAGTCAGACCAAGCTGGAAAATCCTCCTCCAAAAGTTGCCTACTGCCACCACCAGTTCCTGATCACACCAAGAGCAGTAGAACAATTTAGGTTTCAGTCTTGTTTTCTACCCATCACAAAGAATGACAAAATTATTTGGAACAGACACTGTCAAGTCTGCTGAAATAGAATCCCAAGTGAAAAGAAACTGAAGCTGGATGTAAAGTAACACAATAAAAAAAAAAAAATACCAGGACGATCCAAATAGTTTTTGAACATATCATACAATGTAGCAGGTGTGATATGGACTCGACTGTGACCACAACAGTTCATTTACTTAATATCTTTCAGACTGTTTTGCTGTATTTCTGTTAAAACTGTATCTACAGATAATCTAAATATATTATCCTGTATAGATTCATGTATAGAAAATTATGTGTACTTGAATATACAAACACTTGCACATACATTTCAGCTTGACTCCCATTTCTTCATTACAGAGACAAAAAAAACCACTTTCCTTTTCAAAGACTCAGACACACAAATGACATTGACTGAGAAGCAAGTCCTGAGGAAATGCAGACTAGCTGAGACCACAACAGCACCCTCCCAAAGCACCTGGGATCCCTGTCCCTTGAACAAGCAAATATGCCAAGTTCAGGATCTTTGTCTGTACTCTCCAGGCATTCACTAACCTGAGGGCTGAGTGCATCTAGGAATAATTGGAGCTCCGAGTTAGGATCACTGCATAAGTGACACTGTGGCTTTATAATACATAAATACACATTATATATATATATATATATATGTGATGTACAGGCAATTTGAAAATACTAAGATATCTTAAAGATAATGGAATACAAAATATTGGCTATAAATAGGAATAGAATTTTTAAAAAGGAAATAGTATCAGTAATAAAGTAATACTTTGCTAATATGAACTTCTAGTGTTAGGTTATTACCCGTTTATTGTCACATGGCTGACATTATTTGCCTTAATAAAGCCTTTTTTCCCTACCTTCAGGGAAAATAATATAGAGTAGCCCTTTACTTCTGTTTGCTAGAACTTGGAGGGCATATAAACCACATCCAGGAACATACCCCAGCTTTATTGTTCTTTGTTCCACGAACTGTGTGTGTCCTCAAAATGTCATCAGCGATAAACTGTAAAAGGCATCACATCAAGTCATTAAAAGACCCTCCCTAAGGCGAGAGGCCACAAACTGAAATTGCCCACTACCTTATTTACACATTTGGCCCACCTAGGTACAGCAGCTTCACAGCCTTTTAATCAAATACATATTTCCACACAATACAAGTATATTTAATTCCAACAGAGGAAATGATGTTTATTTAATCACTGGGTTAGATTTTGCAGCACTGAGCGATCTCCCTCGGAATATTCCTGCCGAGGCCCCCGGGGGCAGGCACCTGTCACTTGTGGCAGCCAGGAGCGGAGTGACAGCCACGCCACTCGGTGTGACAGTGAGCGACAGCAGCCCGGGCTCAGCCATACCTGCCTTGGCCATTTCTGCTCTCCCCCACAGAGATTGCGTGCTGTCTGCTGAGAACTCAGTGCTGCACGAGGCAGGTAATCAAACAAAATCACCACCCAACTACAAAGAACTGGCAAACAAAGGACAGCTTCTACCCAATAACCTCAAATCTCTTTGGCTTTCTCCAGAGTAAATTAGGATAAGATACATCAGAAACATCAGAGCTACAGAAGACTGAAAAAACAAAGCTGGGAAGAGGAAAAAAACATAATACTTGAAAGGAAACAACATCAAGTCCTCTTTTTTTGTACAAAGGCTCATTTTAAAATGAATTTCATTGTTTTGTTTTGTTTTTTTTAGACTACGTTTATATCTAAAACCAACTGCAAATGTTCTAATGGGGTTCAGGTTACCAAATCAATTACAAGTAATTATGGATTAGATGCAGTTTTCAAATTTAAGCCAATTTCCAAGGCAACGAGCTGGAGTTGCAGGTGGGAGATGGGACTATCACCTGGCACTGTCATTTCCTGCCACAAACCCATATAGAAAAGCCAGTGCAGTCTCAGGGCCCCCATGGCCTCTGATCCAAAGCAAGTAATATCTCTAATTTTGATATCTCAATACACACAAACATTCCACAGGATGGCACTTGCTGATGAAAACTCCATCAATATGAGATCTGATGTTGCTTGATGAAGCACGGGTGTTTTCTATTTGAATTTATATTACACTGATGTTTATTTTTCTGAAGCCTTTAGACATTCTTCACCAAGTTACCACATGTTGTGAACCTCAGTGTTGAAAATTTCTTTTTTCTTTTTTTTTAATGTATAAGCTTTACTAGTCCTTCTTGTCTGTGTTTAACTTCATGTCTAATTAGTCCTACACAACTTGGCCAAAAAACAGAAAATGCAGATTAAGTATAGATCATGGCACAGGGATGACATGTGGAAGGTGATCTCTGCAGAGAGCTCAGTAGAAAGATCATGTGTCATAATTCCTTTCATCAGTGCAGGTAAACCTAATGATATACATCAGCTGATGTCCCAATCGAAAAAAAAAAAAACTTTTTGAGTCAAATTAATGGAGGGAAAGGAAGACTGTCTTTAACCAATTCTTGACAATTACAGTATTTTCCTTTTTTTTTTTTTTTCTCTAACATCTTGTCCTAAGAAGTTTCCATGTACAGATTTGGGGTGATATTACCAACACATTAAAACCATCAAAAAGAAGAAATAAAGACAAGAGCTACAGCTGCATTTAAAAATGTTCTTCAAAGGAAACATGTCAATGGAGTGGGATAGTCAATAACAACACAAAACAAAACAGTCAGATAGAGGAGCACTTCTGATTATTTTGGTCTTACTTCATTTGTGTTGTTTATCTATTAAACTACGTTGGCACTGAGACCCTAGTACTGGAAAAGTTATAATCCTTTTTTACAAAATATTTCTCTGATTTAAAAAATATTATTATCGTCATTTTACTAGAAGAACAAAATACAAATATTGCCTATGGTCATAGTTTAAAGGTGGATCATCTGTCCTAGTGCAATATTCCTCTATCTAAAATTAATAACTTGATCACACAAATGCACATGTATCAGTTACACAGAATTTCCAATTTGCCTACTTCTCTGGCAGTTTTTTTTGACCTTAGGTAATTCACTGTTTGTGGTATGAATAAGTCTGACAGTATCTTTTTGGGTCTCCACCTGAAGGGTTTTCAAACAGAAAAAGTTTCCTTTAGGAACAGCTATGAAAATGTACATGTGCCATGAGTGCAACATATTTTTCTTTCGATTGGTATTTTGTGACTATTTTGTTTTCATCATTAAATGCCAAGTTAGGAGAAGAAGGGCAAAGTGTCTGTCAAACTTTCCTCTCACAACCACCCACAGAGATAGCTCTTGCCCCAGCTACCAGCCAGAAGCAGCATGACATCTGCAGCTTCCAGAGAGAGACTAGGCTTAAAAATTCTGGAGAGATCTGTCAGGTCCTGTTTTGCTGGAGGATGTTTCTTAAGTAAAACCATCAGAAATAACCTGCTTTAGGGGATAAAATTCCATGTGTCCTGACATAACCCTGCAAAAGCAAATGATAAAGATTTTGTTGACTTCAGCGGAGTCAAAGTTTGAGAATATGAAGTGACTTCTGCAAAACCTTCCAAGAGATGTCACCCAAAATGAGAGAAGGGAGACAGGAGTACAAGACACCCTGTGTCAGTCCTTTAATAATACAAAAAGCAGAGCATGGCACGCCTACCATAGACAGAGAGCAGAGGCATTTCCTCATGATCAGCATTGTAGAAATCAAAACTGAGCATGCCAGTGTGACACTGGAGAAAACACTATTTATGCCTAAAGCAAAAGAAAAACTGTTAAGGACCATTTTATTCAGGTGAAAATATGGTTTATGTATTCCTGCCAAGGCCACTAATGCACAGACTGTGCTATTGCTGAACTGCTGCCACGAAAGTTAGAGCTGCCCAAGGACTTCCTCTACTTACACAGTTACTAAAAGATTTCAAAGAAATATGAAGAAAAACATGAGTGGAACATGACAGTCTGCACTGTTCACTACTCTTCTACAGATTTCTCCTTCCCCCTCTAGGATATCCACAGCATGTGGTATTGTCCCTGATGCGTTTCCATGAATGTGCCCTAATATCCTGGAGGGAAATGAAAGAGCCCTATCATGCTGCTTTTTCATTTAAATTAGAGAAAATTCTGTATCCTGAATGATCAGAATAGTGTCCTTAATATGTAGAGCAATGAACTGGCTGCCAGTGAAGGCAGGATTCCTGATTTCATGGACCAATGGTCTAATCTACTAAGGCAAATTCTTCTTCCTACATATGACAACTGTGAGCTTTAGCCATAACATTCAAAACAATGAGATCATGAAAATTCATTTTTGAGAGACAGATGGATGATATCCATTATTAATGGAGCCCCAAACAGAACCTTTCCCTAAACAATGCATGTAGAGCCTTTATCAAGATCTGTCAGGCAAAAAAAAAAACTTGACACAATAAAAATGATAACAAAAAAGTTCAGTTTTACAAGGATAGATATTACAGGTAAATGCATGCAATATTACAGTCCACTTACTGACAACAATTCAATGAGCAGTTACCTAGTGACATTGAATAGCTTCACCTAATTAAACTCCTACAACTGCAACTCTCTTTTCATATATTGTATTTTAAAAAAATTGTGGTGATGGAAGAGAAAGGCCCATTCCTTTGAATTCTATACTGTCAAAACACAATGTCACCTTAAAAAGCCAAGAAGATGATATAACCACACCTCAGTACAGACACTTGAACAAAATAATTATCTTCCAGAAGCCCAGTTATAGCCAGAGGAAAAAGAGCAGGGCTGGGAGAGGCTGGTTGAAGGCATAAAGTTGGGTTATTTCAACATTTGATACTTCATCAGAGGGCAACACAAAACACTTAAAAACAAAAGACAGCCCCCCAATCAAATTGACTGTGTTCATGTATCCCATGGGACTAAGAACAGTACCTGCAAAGGGAAGGGCTCTCAGCTTGACATAGCAATCTAATTCTTCTAGATGTGTTATAGGAAAACAAGTGACTTCTGATCTCTGCCTCATCTTCCTGCAGTCTTGAAATGATAACGACCAACCTGACAGATTTATTGAGTTCTTTACTCAAGCTGAGACAAATGAAAATGATTTTATCTCTCAAGAAAATAACAATCACTATTCCTGGTTTTCCTTTCCAGAGTATCTAGACTACATGAAGAAATAAAATATTGACACAAAAAAAGGAAGAAATTTTTGTAAGGTAACCTTATTTCTCTAAGACTTTGAAGGTGTTTTTGCTTGTTATAGATGAATGGTCCATGTGTGTAGGATTGATTCCTTGCCTAAAAATGCACCAAATTCAGCATACTCAGGCCAAGAATAGACAATTCTTAGGCAATCTGGTACCTGATTACAAAAAAAAAAATAATGATAATGATAATAATAGAAAGCAAAGTACATTAGTATTTTGCTACTAAAACAAGCAAGACTCTTTCCAAAACGCAAAGACAAGTATGAAAGTTTCATACATGTAGTTACATGGATAATTTCTTCCTGTCCTCTTTTGTCTGCCCATTCCCATTCTCAGTTCCCCCAGTGTTTCATCTCCTGCTCCATGCATCTATTCATCTGACCTATGATAATCTTACTGGTAAATTCCAAGGTAAAAGTGTGAATATCTTTTCCAGTGGAAAAGTGTTAATGTCTTTGAAACAGTGACCATTATCAGTGAAATGTGGATAGTCTTGATAACTCCAAGTGGCAAGTAATCCCATTCCTTAATGGCTCTAAAATATTCCAAAGATAAAGACAGATAATTGGTACTTCTTTTTAAGTAAAAAGGAGAGAAATGGGTTAAAACTGCCATTCCCTCATTCCTCTCTCACAACTAGTTCAGCTGTGTAATGGGAATTATTATCTGGTTTACATCAGTGATACAGCAAAGGTACTTCTCCTTTTCAAATAGTCCTTTTCCACCTCTTATTCATTCTTCCTACCTCCCACATTTGTCTCAAAACCATGAAGAGTTTTGAACTGAGTCAGAGGTGACTTCAAGTTAAGACAAAATTGTCAGGAATAATGAACATTTCCTATCACTGAATCCTGAAGTCAGGTTTGCTCAAGTGGCTACAACTGCTCTGCTTCTTCACTCTTCCCTCATTACTGAAAGAAAGAAAGGAAGTCTGGCCCCAGTTCTGACTCTTCCCTTTCCCATTGCAAAAGGAGCTTGGTGTCAGTCAAGTCTCAACATCTCCTTCCCTGCTTGGAAAAAAATTATTTTCTTTTTCCTTATGCAACACAACACTGGAGCCATCTTTGTTCTAGGCATGATCTGCAGGAAAACAAGTCCAGTAGGTCAGCCCCAGATTCAAAACCGAGTGTCCCTTTAGTTACAACTGCAGCTGATAATAATTGGCAAGTTATGTTTGGACACACAGTGCCCTTAACACATGACTGGAACCCTCAATTAGCACACAAGATTGCTAAAAGCAATGTTCTCAGGTACATTAAAGTTTCTTCACTTTCAGTTACAACTTTTAAAGTTAATCTCTTGTTTCTCCTTTGTTGGTGAAGAACAGCAAAATGTAGCAGACGTGCCTCAGCAGTAATGCATTAGTCCTCCTTCTGTAAAATCACTGAGGTAGGTGGCATTTGGCCAAGATATTTATGATCTCCCACATCTGCAAGTTGCCCCAGACTGAGCAGCCACCTCTCTGCTCTAGGGCTGGGGACTGAGCTGAGCTAACACAACCTAGGAGCTGCCAGCTGGGCATGTGCCAAAGATCTTTCCAGTTGCTTCGAATTTTAGCTTGTAATCTTTCCCCAATCCAAATTTAGCATGGCAAAGAAGTCCTTGATAGAGACTATGGGTGATTGTGTTTCAGATTTCAATCACAGACATTTTTGCCACAGCAGAATAATTTCAAATATATATATATATATATATAATTACCAGAATGGCTGTGATTTTTATTCAACACTCAGAAATCCGGATGTGCTGAAAACAGCTCGTACTGTCACCTTGTTTCTCCTTTCACAGTTTCATGCCACTTTAGTCCATGTCACGTCCCTGGTTTTAAGAACTGTAGTATAAGAGGAGTAGATCTGTAGAATAAAGGGATTGGCACCAAGAATGTAATGTCCATACCATCCATGGTTTCGGTAGAGCCGCTTTAGACTGGACCTAGGCCACTGCCAAACTGAAGGCTCAGAGGCTGCTGGAATACATTAGAATTTCTTCTGAAACACACATTTTGATTTAGTTCCTCCTGAAAGGAGCAAAGCTCCCATGGCCCAACATCCCTCTTGAACAGGAGCCAGAGGACAGGAATGGGATAATCACAACATTCACTTTTCAAGAACAGCACTTCTGAGCTACCCTAAAATGCTGAAGTAGAGGAACCCTTTCATTTCTCTTAAGCTTTTGCCTCAGGTGATAGGCTGATTTTCTGCACCTCTCTCAGAATAAAGATTTCTCAGGTAAGATTTCTGAAGAGCAGCTCCCTACCATCACTAACATGGCAAGACTACATGCAAAATAAAAAAAAAAAAAAAAAAGACCCAAAAACCCCAAAACCCCAACGAAAAAACCCCAAAAAGTCAAACAGACACAAAAAAACCCCAAAGAAAGCAGTACACATAGGCTTTAAAAAAGTGAGCGATTAATTCACTCAAAATAAAAAGTAATAATCATAACTTTTGAGAAGACCAGCAGGAAGCAATTATGTCATTGCTTTTAAGGACAGAACTCCACTGATCATTCAGCCAAGCCTGAATTTGATTCATGTACATAATTAGAGCATTTCATATTTCCAAACTTTTTAATTCTGAGCCTGTCCTCTAAACTAAACAGGATCAGTAAAAAGGAGAGTGATCACATCACTTCCCACTGTAGCCTCATGGCTAGCACATGACCAGCACAATCAGATCAGCTGTGGATCCAGGCAAATAAAGCCCCTTCCGAAAATTCAAAGGCAAAACGACAAAAATATTTTTAGACTGGACCTAAAATCAGATATTTTAATATCTACAGAGGTTGCAGATCTCAACATGTAGGTCCCCTTAAATAATACAGCTGAGGAAAGAAATTCAAATAACAAATAACAACTGCTATAACCTTAACTGAAAATACTTTACTGGGAAAAGCTGTCAACATTACAACATTCACAACTCCAGCTGCACTTACAAGGCCTCAGCTTCAAAATCTTGGCTACCATCCTACTGTTACTTGGAAAGAGTGCAGTGTTAAGCATGAGGCCAGGCAGTGGGGCTAGGAGAGTGGGATACTGTCTAACCAAAGCATTATACAGCTGAAAGTAAAGCAATCCTATTTCCCATGCTTTGCATATTATTACCCTTCCTCTGCAGGTCACCACTCAATGCATCACTGCTTCCATTAGAAATATCTGCTTCCACTTCTAACATAGAAATATTCATGGTATTGCACATTTTAAAGAAGTCTAAATGGTACAATTCCATGCTGCATGACTGCTAAAATTCACATGAAAATTCAGTTCTAAAAAACCAAACAAACAAACAAAAAAAACACAAAAAAACCCCAAAAAATACAAAAAACCTACAAAAAACCAAAACAACAAAAAACAACCCACAACAAAGCCAAAATTAAAAAAAAAAATCTAATGGGATCTGGTAAGCAAAACAAGTGGTGTGCCTAACGTATCACATGGGAGATGCTGCAGGAATTAGCTTGTGTTGAGTTAGTTCATGTCCCCAAAGAGTTGTGTTTGAGCTTTTTGAAGCTGCTCACTCAGAGGGATTATCTCATTCAATCTGCTTTAATCACAACTAAATGCTTTCAATTGGTATGTACTGGGACAGAATTAGAGAATCAGAAGCTCCCAAAATCCATGTGATGGGCTTAGGGCAGTGGGACAGAAAAAAAAGAAACACTGTAAAGATTTAAAAAAAAAAGAAAAATAAAATTCTTACTCCATAATTGAAGCATACATGTTTATTGTATGGTAATGGAGCTACACCAGAAAAAATTTAAGAAAATTAAACAGGACATAGGTAAAGCAACTGATACAGCTTTGGGGGTTGGAATGCTGTATGCTTCATAAATATTCACTGTGAGCATAACAGCCGTATTAGCTTCCTACTTCAAGAGTCTCATCTCAACACAAAATTTTCAAGAAGGCTGTTAGCGAATATAGCTGTAATTGTGATTACATGTACAACAAGCAAATGTTACCATTATCAAATTTAGCATACAAAAAGTTCAGTGGGAACACAATGAAAATTGCAGTGCAGTATTATCCTAGAAAACCTGCTGGGTAGTAACAGCAGCAGTTCTACCACAATATTAAAAGACTGAATCATCCACATGGATATCAGAGTGAAGGCACAGATGGGCTACAGTCACATTTTGTGCCCATGTAAGTGTATGCACACCATTCCATTGTCAATTTTCTCCCAACTGAAGGGTTCAACAATTTGACTGTTTGCCTATTGCTGTCAATAGATTCATACTCTACTCATGATTTAGAGCTATCAAATAATTTTATGCTGACATCAGTTGCCTCCCTGACAGCTCTAAAATACGAAATAACAAGCAGTTGGTGTCAGCACTCTTAAATCAAGCCCAAGGGCCCCCATGGCACCACACTATGGCAGCTTGTTACCGCTAAGCAAATGTCAGTCCAGTCAATGTGTGTAGGAGGTTGTCAACTCCCTGGTTGCATCTGCCCTAATAACTAGTCCCCTGTAAGGTGAAATTCATAAAGCCACCACGGCGTCGCCTGAAACCCAAGGTGACAGAGGCTGGCACAGATAGAACGGCTTTCCAAGCCCAGGGGATGGTTGCCAGTCTGGCAAACTGGGCTCTGTGGCTGTGCTTTGGAGAGGCTGTTATTCTGCTGCTGCTTTTACTAGAAAGTGCAGAGAACAGACCGTCATTAACATGCAGGGATATGTTATTTTTTTATCCTCACTTTCTATATTCCAGTGTTAACAGCAGGCCACTTTCATCACTGTGACCTAGCGAGGGGCGTAGCTAGGAATTTGGAAAATATACACACACACTGGCCTCCCTGTTGGTCCCCTGCCCTCACCATTCCCATAATCTCCCAAGGTAGACATACCATTACACATATCCCCATCACTAGCACAGCAGGTGCTATTAGACAGGGGATCTAGCAGCATGGTCATAAAAGGCCTGGCAAAGAACAAAAAAAACCCATTGCCCTCCATGAAATTAAAATTGTATGCTGTGGTGTGCACAGCACATGCCTGCTTCCACTTGAATAACTTTTGAAACATCTTGCAATGCAAAACAAATCCGAAAATCTAACAAAGAAAAAAGGAGCCAGATTTGAGTCCAATCATACTACAGCAAAATTTCAGTTTTCAAAATTCTAGTACATGGAGGAAGGCCTGAAGACTGAAAGAATTATAACATTTTATTTAGCTTACATCTGCAGCAGAAGGCAGGATTTTCTTTATAATTAAGTATGTGACAATACCTTTTGCAACTTCATTTTAAACACAGCCAGTAACACTTTAAATCCCTGGGTTATAGAAAGTAAGAAAAGGACAAATAGACTTTGTCTGCATTTTCCAATAGATATGTAGAATAGATATGCACTGCATTTTCCAACAGATATGTACAATTTAGTATTTACAATTAATTTACCTTTTCTTTAATAGCTTGTTTACATGTAATATTTAATTTTAAGAATTTAATATTATCTACCATAGCGCTGCACACTGATCAAAACAGTTTGTGTTTAGGTTATCACTCCCTAAAAACCATAAAAGACCATAAAAGCAGGTTTTGTTTCCCAACTAAGAAAAAAGTACACCGAGACAGTCAGAGCACTGACCCTGAAATGACAGAAATATTCCCATTTTTCCAAGGTCCCCTCCAGGACACACTGCAACTCGCTGTTAGAGTTAATCCGAAAATACTCCATGAGCAATAGAGGATGTGCAAGCTGCTCCCCTCAACAGTGAGTTTCACAAACACACACGAAAATCCAGTTTAGGCTTCCCCATGTCTGAGTCCAGTGATGATCGGCAGCTTAGGAGGAGAGGGATCAAAGGGAGAATGCTTTGAAGGCAAAAGGCACAGGGGTTTGAAGAGGCAATTAATCTTTGTGAAGACACAGAGAGGAGCAGGAAGATGCCTGTCACCTCAGCAAGACTGGAGACAATACAGTATTCCTTGCGTGACATTTTTATTTTGAATAAAGAAAAAGAAATCTGGTCTTTAGTACTGGGCAAACAAGAGAGCAGAAAATGGGATTGGGTTTAAAATGATGAATGGCACAAACATTTGTGACATTGTATTGTAAGTGTTTCTACATTACCCTGGTATGTCCTAGCTGATTTTTCAACATGTATTGGAATTTACAGATATATTAATGGGTGCCATTCTCATGCTAAATCCTGGGATTTTGGGCTCTCTGCAGTGTCTTGAGAAAAATCTCCCACACTGTGACTGACTTCAAGAGCTGAAGTTTACCTTATCAATGAGGAGAGCAAAAAAATAAAACCCCAAAAAAACCCCAAAACAAAACAAAAAAGTGCAATAAATAACATAGCTTAATATAGCTTCTATTTCTTCCTTTTTTTTCTCCCATCATCTCATTTTTCCTCTCCTCATTTTCTTCTCTTTCTCCCAGCTGAAAATTTCTCTGAGTTTTGCTTTTATTGTTTAAACAAAATAATTATTTTTGTATAATTAATTATATAATTTTTTTTCACAGATTTCATGACAGTGACATGGTATTCCTGTTTGTACTGGACAAATATGGAGGATATATTGATCATACAAATTAGGAGAATATTGCTGTAAGTAATCTTGGCCCTTTAGAGGCCAGAAGTAAAACACCAGTTTTCTCCATCAGAGCATGTCTAATTAAAAGTAAGTCCAGGAAAGCAGCTGAAGAATGCTTTAGCTCAACTGTAACATGCTTTTCTACAAAGCTCTGTCTTTAGGCTTCAACACTCTCAATGCATTACCTTTTACAAGAAGGAAAAAGAAATCCAATTGTAAAAGAGGAAAACATAATTGCTTTCTATTTGACAAAGGGAAGCATGAGAGTTTATTCTTACAAGTAGTCTGAAGTGCTGCATAAGTAACTACTATAATTTGTGTCTCTCCAGGGGCAAATGCATGGGAATCCAACATCAGCACTGAAATAAGAGGAAAGAAGGCAAGAGGAGGACAGAGACAGAGTGAGTAGCAGTGTCCCAGAGCAATTCTGTTCCTCTACCATCTGTCACAATCACCACCAGTCCCAAAAGACCTGGTTTGGAAAGGCCACTACGACTAATGAGCACTGCAGAAAGGTGGAATCCTGAATCAAGCTACATATAAACATCAAAAAGCCAAATAAAGCAGGCAAAGCTCTTAATAAACCCTCAATACAGCATGACAAAGGTCTATCACTATTGGTCCCAGTGGTAGCTTGCTGGAGCTCACACTAACCCTTAAGAGATGCACATGTAGTTAAGGAGAAAGACTCTTATCTGGGGTTTGATTAGTTATTTTTTATTATTATTTTACACTTTTATTTGGTTTTTTGATAAATGAAGTATGCTATAGCCTGTAGCACTGAAAATAAAACCCCAAACCGCAGCATATAGCAACAGAAATCATACATTTTTAATGCCTGCAATACTAATTTGTCTAGTCAGTATTTTAAGATTGTTTTTTTAACAGAAATTTCAGCATTTCTGACTTCAGAATATTAACTTACGGATTTCTTTTTTTCCTCTGCTTGTAAGAGAAAAATGACAAGTATCAGGTAGCTGGTGTGCTCTCTTTTTGAGATTATATTAAAAATAAATGAAATGCTGTGTTTGGACCACTATCAAAAGGTTATGGAAATTAGAATCATTATCAAAACAGAACATGATGCTTGAATCCTAATACAGGAATACTTGGTTTAGCTGTAAATATGGAAAGAGAATATTGCCTGAGACCTCTCTCTTTTATTTCATGAACTGCATTACTTTCTGCTATGATGAACATCTGTAACTATGAAAATCTGATCTAAAGCCCACTAAATGTGACAGAAAGACTTGAACCGGCTTTGTCTCATCCAAGTACTGTAATCCTCACACTCCTAGGTTAGAAGGAACTTCAAGTGAATGATACTTTTTATCACAAGAACTGCAATTCAGGCTTGCTTTCCTAGTGTCCACAATTTTGAGATTAAATTATTGCAATGTATTTCTGAGAAACTAATTTACCTCATGCGGACCTTCCTATCAGTGAGAGGCTTTCAAAAAACTGCCACAGCTCAGAGGCCACAAAACTCCAAGAAGGAAGCAACTGTCTGAAAACAAAACATCATCACAGAAGAAAAACTGAATTCCAACCAGAGCAAGTCTTTGAACACAAGCAGACACCTTTAGGAGTTCTTAGTATCAAATGCACATGAAAAGTCACTAAGGTGTTTGTGTGGTGGACTGCAGCTTGCAGCCAATGGTCTTAAAAAAATTAGATTCAACAGAAATGGAAAGGAGAAAGGAGGTCTTGTATTTTAAATACTGACAGAAGGCTCAAGCCAATTTAATTTCAAAGCTGTATCTATCTCTGCTTATAGTTCCATATGGCTGTGTGATGTCCAATGAAAGTATATGGCAGTTGCTCTCCTGTAAAGCATTTGCTCCTGAATCCTCCTCCTGCTCAAGGGACTCCCATCTTATTCCAAATCAGCAAGGCACACACAGCAATGCCACTCTGACCAGCATTAATGTAAGCTCAGAGTCAAAAGAAAAGAGCGTTCCATGGTGTATGGGAAACCCTGCAGAAATCTGCCAGCTTCTGACAGCTGAAAAAGCGAGAAACTCCAAGGAGTGGTGTGCACGAGGCACAGAAACAGGGGCAGGAGAAGCCAAAAGGCTGGCTCTGTGGGAACAGCCACCACCTCTTCCCCCTCCCACTCTTCTCAAGGTCTGTAAAACCCCGAAAGGTCCATCTGCAAAAGGTTGCCTTGGCCAGCTGAAGTTTTAACTTCATTGACGTAGTGTTTCCCACGGGAATTCTACTTGCAAAGCAGCAGAACAGTAAAACCCCACCTAGCAAACTCTCAGCTTTATAAATACCATCAATATCATCTACATTTGTATCCATATGTACATGTAACATATATATGTATGCACATACTTATAAACATGTTTAACCACAGAAAGCATTATTATTGCTGTTATTATTACATTTAGAATAGCAGTAGATGTTGAAGCACTTTTAAGGACCTGGAAAATTTTTTCCTCTATAAAACAGTCCCAGAAACTCTATGTTGGCCTTTAAGAAATTCCTACTGATTTTTCAATTCACCTTTTACTCTAGATAATCTGTAACAATTCCTTTGCTTAGATGAAGAGATGCATTTTTTAAAACATATCAATTTAAAAACAACTTAATTTCTATTCTTTACATTTTTCAATTGAATTTTAATGCCTGAAGAAGAAAAGAAGAAACTAAGATTTTATCTTAACAAAGAGTATTGCATAGACAGACGCAGAGCAGCTTCTCCCTTTCTCTCTGTCCTAGTTTTCTATCCCCAAAAGCTTACTGCTTAAATGTCATAACCCTGAAGACTATTGTGAGATGAGATGCTCCATATCCTCTGACAGATTCACATGTCTGGAGAGACCCTAGCTAAACATGTAGACTTAAAATCAGAATTAAGTTCTGACATAGTTACAAAGCATGCAGGCAGTGGGAGACAAACTCATGCCTCCACTTCTGATAAAATACGTAAATATAAATGTTTGTTTCACTTCTAATACATCTTCAATATTGGGCTCCAAAACAGAACATATAAAATAAACATCCAAGTAGATTGAAATCTGAATGTTGTCCAATAAAAGTTCCATAAATTCACTCAAAAAATTCCTTGGCAACTAAGTGAATGCACCCAAGGGAATAAAGCTAGTAAGCAGTCTAACCTATCATGTGACCATTTTACTGTAAAAACTTGAGCAGTTTCTTTACATGAACACTTGTTTTTTGCAATTCTGTAATGATTCAGTACCTGCTGCCTGGCTTTTACAGTTTACTTGGCAGGACACCAAGATGTATCTTTTAGTACCCAAATAAAATTCACCATCTCAGATTTCCATCCTAATCCAAAGTGCCAAAAGCATCTCAGCAGAAGCAACACCTATCCTAAACATGTGGGTGCCTGAGCATTTAAAAACATTTGTTAAACAGGCTCCTTCTTAGAATTTAATGAATAATTGTAATAATAACTGAAACCACTACCTTAGTAATAAATGTGTATTTCACACTAATAACAAGAATCTAAACACTGATAACCCTTAACAGTAAAATTCGGAAGAGATGTGATACACGTGGCAAATGTGCTGTCCTTCCCTGACTTTGAAAAGATCTCTTTGCTGTTATCTTTAGAAGCAGTTTAGCATACATAATGGTTGCCTCCTTAACACTCCATTCTTCTCCTTTGAACTTCAGTCAGCATTCTGGCCAGTTAGCAAACACAAAATTCACAGTGCCATTTAAAGAAACCTCCTATTCTTCCACTGGACTCTATACATAAAAATTACAGATGGTTATTTAAATGAAAAAGTACTTCCCAGTGGATTTAAATGAAGACCTGATTTTGCCCAGTAATAAATGGTTGTGGAGTTTAGGTATTATAATCCTACGTTAGTCACTTTTTCAACTTAAAAATTTTCCACTCCACTAAATAGGAAGAAGAAATGTTTTTCCTTTCCTCTTTGTTTGATGGGCAAAGGATGGAATGTACTACTTGTGAAAAGATATTACTGTGAGTTTGATGTAGTGTCAAACCAACAATCACAAACAAACGCCTTCTTCAGGGACAGCATTTTACATTCCTTCTGTTCAAGAGAAAACAGTTTCCATACCGGCTGATACACTCACAAGCCTGTTCCAACAAAGACTTATGTCTATGTGCAAAGCTTTCTGTCAAGGGAAATCATTATTTTACATACAACTGAGTTCTGGGTATTGTTCTGTTTCCTAGTATAAAATTAAAATCTGCAGGTCTTTCTGCTATGATTGCCCAGCAGTAATTGCTCGCTCAAGGAGAGAAAATATGGTTTCTAAACAAAACACAGGGATTTATTTACAAAAGCAGCTCTTCTCGTCCTGCTCAACCCAGCACCTTAATGACCAGTTAGTACTTCTTCCTTTACAACTCATCTGTCAGCACCTCCTCAGAGACGCCATGTACATCACAACTTCTGAATTTCTGGCTCAGAATGCTTTGATGAGCTCTCCTATCAAGTTGGTCTGTGCTGCTACTTTTTTTTTCTGGCAACCTGCTGAGACATGGGCAAGCACTTCATCATTATAAATGGTGAACCATTTCACTACTGCTCTCCTGGAGCTGGGAGGAGGACGCAGAGCAGCCTGCAGTGCTGTGCAGCCTCACCATCTTGCTGCCTAACTCTTCTCTTACCCTTGGCCTACACAATTCACAACTGCTTTATAAAGTTTCAGGAGCTAAAGCTCTGTTGACATTATCACTCACTGCCTATAGTTTAAAGGCATATTTTGGAAGTTCAGCACCCAAAAGAACCTTAAACTCTAAAAAGGCACCTGTTCTATTTTTTGTCTAAAGCTGAATTTTCATGTAAAAGAGTTCATGCAGTAAGACTGCCTGATCCTGCCCTTATAATACATACCACCTGTGCCTACAGTGAGAAGCCATGACCATTTTCCAGACATAGTTTAGGTGGTCAAGTATTATAGCTAAGCTTTCTATGAATTTTCTCTTCTTTAAGCTAAAGGATGCCAGAGTTCTTCATGGCTTTCCTTCATCCTGCTGTTTTTCTTTGCCAGTAAGGCCTATTTAAAATCCCCTGGTTGTGTATAAAAGAAGAACAGAGTCCTGTAGCAAACCCCATTACTTGGCTGTGCCAAAAGTTGGATTTTTTTCTTCCACTTTCTTTATCAATTCAAGCATATACTGTACTTTATAGAAGTTTTTCCTTGGGCCCATTAGACAAATGTGATATTTTGCTGTCTTGCCCTACTCTTGACAAGAAAAAAGATTTCAAAGAAACTATTTCATAACAGCTTGACATTTTTCAAAAGCATTCATGAATAATTTATAATCACAACATATTTTATATTTATGGGTTTAGATAGTGTTGTATTAAAATATATTTAACATATGTATGAATGCCATTAGGTTGCATCATGGGACCTAATTTTTTTTAGCTTGAAAACACAGCGATAACATCAATGCATTGACTACAAACAGTGAATGAGGTAATTATGAGAGTTTACTGGAACTTTCCAAAAGTAACTCAGCCAAGAAGATTTGAAGCCCCTTTCATGTGCTCAGCAAATTTAGAGCAGAAAAAGAGAACACATGGGGAGCTATGTAAAGCAACTGAAATCTGATGGGCTTAGCAGCTGTGAAACTCAGATTTGACTGTTACTATTTCCTTGGTTCCAGAGAGGAACGTACTACTAGGCAGAAAAAAGTTAACTGTTCTTGGAATCTTATACTTTGAGTAGTGAAAAAAATACACGCATCAAACAGACCACATTGCTTCTGATCTTGAAGATTTTTTCTATTTTGATGTATTTCACACACTATGCCTCCTAATGCAGGACTACCACTGCTGCATTCCTCCGGATTTATCTCTAAGGCCTGCATGCTGGAGTCAAGCATATGGGGAGAAATGCTGAGTGCAGGTAAGAGCTGAATCACAGCAACTTAACTAATCACTGTTGATCTGCCGACAGTGTTTAACTGTGTCCCTCATAATTTCTGCCAACAGAAATCGTGCTTTCCTCTTTCCTCTTACAGCCTTCAAAGGTTTTTCTGCAAGCTCTGGTTTTATATAGATACATGAAAAGCAGCACAGAAAGAGGTACAGAGGCAGAAATGAGAAAAAACAACAAACGAGGCATTGACATTTAGAAAAATGGAAGAGAAGCAAGCAGGGGTATGAAAGCTAAAGGTACCATTTTCTAAGTTACTTTGGCACCCATTTCCCCCTGCTGAAAGGGCTTCACAAACCTAAGCCCCAGTGGTCAGATGTTCAGGGCCAGGATCCAAGGTAATCCTGCTGCTCTATCCCTTAATCTAGGAGAATGATTGGGTATTTCTCACAAGTTTATTTAGGAATATGAAGGAAGGATAGTTTGCATAAATTACTATTTTTTCCTATGAATATGCAAGTTTTCATTAAACATGGTTGTTCTATAATAAATAAAAACCTAAGAATGCTCCTCACCTAAAATCAGCATGAACTAGTTTTATAAGTCAGGTGGTTTTTGCTCTTTTCCCTGAGAAAAATTTACAAGGGATCTCTTGGCCTTCTGAGAATATATAAACAATTCATTCAGTGCTTTCCCTTGAAACAAGATACTTAAGTGCAAAGTTGGGAAAATTCTTCCACTTATAAGTTGATAAATGTAAACAACACTAGAAGACCATCTTTAGGAAAAGTATTTCCCTTTATTCTTCAAACATATCATCTCACATGGGGGCCCTGTGTTGTTAAAACCAGTTATAATCTGCACGATTTCCAGTGGTTCAACATGATTCTGATGATCAGGATTCCTGGGCTCCTTCCCATGCTCTGCCACGAGACACAACTGGCACTTTCCTACTTTGTCTTGCTATCACAGTTTGCAGAGCTGAGATATTATTTACAAGGCAAAGAAGTTCATGTGGGCATGTTTACAATACGCTTTGAAATACTCAGAGAAAAAGTGTTATACAAGTGCAAAAATATTGTTATTATTCAAGTGATTATGGCCTCTGCACCCAAGGAAAACCAAGCAAGCAATTTTTACCTAGCAAGGAATCTTTTAAATATGTTTCCATGTTTATGCCACTAGAATTAGACATCAGTGGAACAGGGTCAAACAGAGCACTCCCACAGTTCTAACTTAAGTTCATCTTGCCAGTTTATGTTTTCAAACCAGGTTCTAACAAGAATTAAGTACATGGTTTTATTCCCCTCAGGCTGACACCCTGGATAATGTAAAACATTTTGTTCATAAAGAAAACATGCTTCTCTCCACAAGTCTGAAATGTTAGTTTAAAAACCTGAAACACACTTTTAATAACTTTTGTAGGAAAACCTTGATGGGAAAGACCAGTTGTTACTCTACTTTGTTACTCTTTATTGCTTCTATAGGCAAAGTGGTGATTTTTTTCTTGTTTCTTTCAAGATTGTTTCCTTTCTAACTTAAGCACTTTGTCCACTGCAAGATTCTCAAACTTCCAGTGACAAATGAAGACAACAGACACACTGATTTTGTGTGTCTTCACAGCCCTGCTTTTTCAGCAGTAAGTTTTCCCCAAATGTTTTAATTTCATCTTGATACATAACGCATATCCTACCTGTATGAATCTAGGGTATTATATTGAATGCTTTAGAGTTAAGACAAAAGAAAAAAAAATCTGCATTACCTCACTATCAAAGATTAACCCCAAACTCCAGTGAATGCTATCATTCTTCACAAGCTCCAATGGACTACTGTACTTGGAGTCAGTCAAAAATTAGAAACTAGAAATATTAGATTTTACACATTTATACAAAGAAAGAAAAAATTCCATTCACTGTGGAAATGGTTGTGATTTGTACATGTGTAAAGCAAGTCTAGAGAAATCATTACTATTTTAGAGAAACTGAAATAAGAGGCCTCAGAACAAGAAAGGAGAAAAAGAAAAGGTTTCCTTTAAAATATCTAGATCACACAAAACAGCATCTGCTCCATATTGCAATGGATCCTAGGTGGGTAAAAAATTGAAGTAAGAATGCTTTGTGTTGTGTAATTTAGGAACTCTGTTGGAAGCCGTATAGTAACTAAGTACAAACCAGCTAGTACTTAATAAGTTTCAATTTTAATTCTAATTGGGAAGCAAAATATGATACCAGGGTAGCTTATACTGAAACTACTGCCTGAAATTATGTCTAGCTATAAAATACAATTAAACACACTGCCCCACAGAAGTCCCTGTAAAGCTATAAAAAAATACCCAGGGGGTATAAAATGAAAAAAACCCAACTCTTTTTTCCCCCCTTGGTTCTGTTTTAAAAATCAGTTACAATAAAACCTTAATATAATTAACTGAACTAGAGATAATTGTACCTAAGTTTCTGTGTTTAAACAGCCCTACTCTTTAGAGTGTATTGAGAAAGCACATATTGTGTTTAAAACCTATCGCTCCAATTTCACAGTGATTAAGGATGCCCCTTTCAACACCTAACGTACAAATATGGTCAGTTTAAAAGACAAGTCTCCAAATTCTCAATATCTGACTTACACACAATATCACAATGTTTTGTGATAAGAGACACATCTTCTAATACAAATAAAGTGAAAATATGTTTTGTGTTTTTTTTCAATCTGAGGGTCATAAAACACTGATTAAAGAGAAAAGCAGGTTATTTGGCTATACTGAACTCTGCGAGATGCAGTAGGTGCAACAGAATAAAGTAAAAATTTCAGTGATATAAAATTATCCTCTTTCTTTCTTGATAGTATAATAACCTTTTAAATCATGTTTGACATTTGTAAGCTGAGTGAGCTGGCAACCCTGCAAAATCTATGTGGTAATACATGTAGTAAACCCTTTCTGGAGCAGTAATCTCATTGCTTTGTCTAATGGTTCTCACTTCATGTGGCCTACTTGTCCCCAAGAGACTTATTTGACTCTGCCTTTCCCGAGCCACTGGTTGCTAATGTTCCTTATTATGAGGAAAGTGCCCAAAGGCAAGGGCCACTCTGATAGTGGTACAACCACCAGCAACCTTCTGCTGAGGCCTTTTTTTCTCCCCTTCCTAAAAAAAAAAAAAAAGTCCCATAAAATATGCACATGTGTTATAAAGGGATTGCTTTGTGTCTCAAGAAAAAAAAAAAGGAAAGGGAAAGAAAAAAAAAATGACAGTGCTCTCTACACAGCTCCAATTGCTAATCTGACAAGCTCCATCTGGTAGGCAGACCTTTTATCTTTTCATCACTCTAAATCTCTGAAGGAAAGTGGACACTAGTGGCATATGTGCATTGTTGGTTCCTGTGCTTAATGAGGTACACAATTTATGGGTCTAACTGGAGAAACGTTATTTAAACTTGGACGGGGAAGGAGTGGGAGGGCATGTTTTCTCCCTTCTTTCAGCAGTCACTTACCTGGACAAATATTGTATCATAAGAAAGCCCAAACTGTATTATAAAACCTCATTTAATTAATACATCCATACATGAATTATCAAAGGATCTTAAAGCAGATTTACCTACATGTTTTATTGGCAGTGACCCAACTACCTCACATAGCTGACCACTTCATACACTTATTAACTGTTCTGTGCTGTGAACTGGGGAAGCTTTTTTTTTTTTTAAATTAACCTTGAGGTTCCATATTGAATGGCATCTCAAGAAGTTTTTAAGGAATGCTGCTGTAAAATCTGAGATGCACTCAAGGTGAGATGATTGTATTACTACCTACCTAGATAGGATTTCAATTAAATTCAAACGAGGTTTTCTTCATTTGGGGCAAGATTTAAACACATGTTCCTGCCTCACTAAAGTGTAGATGGTTTGTGACATCTTTCAGATTTAGTATTTTGATATCTAAACAAAGTTTCTTTCAGACCATCCACTGTTTGTTTGTTTGGGGTTTTTGTGGGGGTTTTTTTTAGTATTTTTTTCCAAAAGTACCAATATCAAGATATTCTATGATATTATGAAAGTCAATTTTCTATAGGTATTTGTTACCACAACTGGCAGAACATTTCCCATATGCCATAGCCCTACACTTTACAGATGCTTGAGTGAAAAGCATACCAGAATGCTTTTGACCATAGACACTTACACCCAAAATATCTAGTGTATTTTAAGACCTAAAACAATGTTTCTGAAGCTTAAGTGGTACAAAACACAGTAACAAAACACACACTCTGAAAGCACCATGTAGCCCAATCTCCAGCAAGTTTAAATCATTATTGTGCTCCAACCACAGAAAGGAGTTTCAGTTTTTGATAAGTGCAGCTGCTCAATGCTGAGATCTGGCTCCAGTCTGTTGTTATTGGGAAATAGGAACAAGCTGGTGCCCACACCAGTTCTCTAACAGAACTGAGGGGAAACTTCCTTTCAGTCCTAATTACCTGATAAAGTTTTAACTTCAAGAATACTTTTCACTCACAATGAGTGACACTCATTGCATGATCTTTTTCCTTCCAGGAAAACTTCCCTTATCTGCATCCTATGATGCCTGTTACGTTCATTGTCATTTTTAGACAAAGAATCTCATAAAATTAATATCCCCAATTGCAACGACAATATTGGTTAAGTATTGTCTCCACTACTAAGCAGCAATGTCTACTGCATATACTCTTGGAGGAACTCCAGCTGGATCCCAAACCCTGTGCAATCACCAGCTGGATTGCACAGGACTGTTCTCTACAAATGAGAAGTTCAAAATGCCAGTTCCCATGGTTCTCCCTGCAGAAAAGTCCTTATCAGCCACCCAAGGGCTCTGGTGAGGCCTCTCCTCCCAGAGCTCACACACTTGTGGTCTGTGCATCCTACTTCTCCAAAGGCTGGGGAAACCTCCTCTCTTTGCAACCACAGACCAAAAAAAAAGAAAGAAGGCTTTAACTGCACAGTGAAGACAGAAGGAATTGGGTTCTTGGTATTATCTCCTTAATTTTTCTCTTCTCAATACTCTCTCTTCCCTTTCCATTTCATTTTCTCCTTTTCATACCTACTACCCTGAACTTTGCTCTCTACTCTTCTTCCTTCTTCCCCTGCTCTCTCATTTCCTCTGCTTACACTCACCTTGATCTGTATTCTCTACCTTACAGTCTCCCCTGTGCTTACTCCCTCCTTCTCCAGCTGCCTCCTGTGCACAGGCTATTCTGGAATTATCTGTAGCATCATTTAATTATTTTAAATCTCTCAGTTGTCACTGTGCTGTTTTCCCTCAAACACTCAGTGTTTTTCCCTTATCTTTTTTTCCTCTGCAAATAGTTTGTGGAATTCCCAAACTATCTGAAGTTGGTCATTTCTCATACAAAGCACCTAATATCAGTTTCCCAGGGGAAAAAAAAAAAGGAAAAAAAAAGGAAAGAAAAAAAAGGAGCTAGATGGTTAGATGTTGATGTTAATGTCACTTTCAAGTTAGGAAACAAACTAATAGTTTACAGCCATTGCCTGGATTCATTTCCCCCAGAAATTATGGAAAATCTGGAAAGGCAGTGAAAAACATAAAGGGCATGTCTCAAAGCACCTCAGGGCTCACGAGAGGACCACAAGATCAGGTAACACAGCCAAAACAGCACAATCATATTATACAAGGCAAAGCTCATCTTCTTTCCATAGAAGTTATGGTACCTTAACCTCCAAGTAGCATTAAATCAGAAGATTTCATTTTCCCAGAAGGAAGTTGCTGATGTTTCTGCTGCCCAGGACTCGGGATGCATTGCCATTGCCCTCTGCCTCCAAACATCATGTCAAGGCCCCAGAAACACAGAGTCCCCCAGACTCAGCCTGGATTTTGGAAAATGTATGAGCGCTCTGCTCCAAATTGTGAGCCTTGGTAGTGACTGTCATTTTCAGGCATCAATGTTTCCACCTTCAGCCACAGAAGCTGCTAAGTTCTGATATGCAAGCTAGCTGTGCAGAGATTCCTCAGGGAATCTCCTGAAGAAAAACTGTTCTGCCAGAATATTCCAAACTAACTCTACTTCCAGTTTAAGGAGGGAAGTCAGAGAGAAGATAGAAGAGGAAAGAAAGTTGTCATCACTTGCATTTTACACTTCCTCCGTTACTTTTCCAGGAGAGCAGATGCATTAAAGAATTTCTTCTCATGCCTAAATTAGACACCCAACAAACTGCTTGGGGTTTCATATGGCAAAGATACTGTGCTTTGAGTGATCCACAGTCCTTCTACTACAGGTGTTTCTAAGGATAACATCCCCATCCTCTGCTTGTTTCTCATACATTATTCATTCCACTGTCCTTTGCCAGAGACCTGGCACTTAGCAACTGAACAAAAAGTAAAATAAAGACAGGTAACTTCCACCTCAACATATTTGTCTCAAATGCAAACATGAATAATGAAGAAAGGCAGTACATGAGGCAAATAAGATCCTAATATAATGGGTCTTTTTTTCTCTGTCAGAACCATCCATTATCTTTTGCCTTTGCAGGAACTCAAATGAAAATGTGTTTTCAAGACCTAATGTATTCAATTTGATACTGGCCATAAACCTGGCAAACTATCTGTCATGAGCAACAGGCAGCACATAACCCTGCTTGAGAAATGCCTCACACGTCTGAGAGCTTCTGCCCCTGGATATCAGCACAATTGTCCCCCATCTGACTGTGCCATGGCTGAGTCACACCACCTGTCCCTTCCTTAGCCACAGCAAACACGTCATTCCATCAAACTCTTGGCAGGGAAAAACCAAAAAAAATTGTAAATTTTTTACCAAAACACAGTTCTAGCTCATTATATATAAACATATGTCTCATTATGTATAAAAACATAATACTGGAGAATAAACTATTCAAATTCTGTCCCTCTACCTGCCGTTTGTTCATCTAATTTTCATCCCCCAAGCCTTTAACACTGTCTTCCTTCCAGACCTTTACAAGCTGTAAAAGTGTTATGTTACCAAGGATTCATTAGAGAAGAACTGCAGCACAGTCTGGCCATAGCTCACTGGGACAGTTTTATGACTCCCAAGGTCCCAGTTCCAAACTGGAAGTAACAAGTCCCAAAACAGGAAAATCAGTTTCTTTTTGACTTGGGAGAAAGCATTTAGTTTACCAGCACTTTTCTTGTAGTCTGAAGAGGAGATCAGAGAGTCTATGACTTGCTTGCTTGGCTCACCAAACCTTAATCAACCCTAGTAATGGGTTCCTATGTGGAATCACACACAGAAGATTCAGTGTGATCATTATGACTTGTCTTGTAGATTGAAATGCAATAAATTATTATATAAATTATCAAGATTATTCTTTTAACCCTCCTGTGCATGTACTGCTGTTCTTTTCCAGGAGCTCCTGCCAAAGTCTGGTCCTGCTTATCCTGAGTGCAGGAAGAGAGGATCACATCCACTTCAGATGCATTTTGTACACATTCTACAGCAGCTAGCAATTCCTCAGCTGATTATCCACCGAGGCCATCGGGCCTGGGTCTGTCACACGGTCAAACAAGGAAAACAGCACAACAGAATGTTAATTAGTACAGCATAAGCACCATCATAATGGACTCTAATTGCTTGTCAGTGGCAGTTGCCATAAGGTGCAAGATCTACCCCAGTTCTTGCACTTGTGGCTGTGACTACAGGTATTGCCAAAGCTAAACACGGGCCCCAGTTAGACAGTGTTTATTAACAGTAACAGTTTATCACTTGTGTTTGTATGTGTTATCCTTAATTTTAGTGTTCTTATGTTTCTGATCATCACTTAAAAAAAAAAAAGAATCTTCATAATTCTGATTTCTTGGACATTTGAACTGTCACCCACAACAAAGAGAAACAATTTCATGCTTGACCAGATTTTTTAGCCACCTACTTGATCTCTGTATTATGAAGGGGAAAAAAAAAGTAGGAAAAACAAACCAAAGTTTGTTCTAAGCACTGAAGGACAACTGACTTCAACAGATGCTAATGGTTTAGTTACAAAATGTAGCCAAACACCAAAACAGTAACAGTACTTTTAATCTCATTCTGTCAAACTGTGGAGACGACAATATTTTTCCTCAAAATGTAACATTCTTGCAAGCAAGCCTTTGAAATAAATGCCAAATAGAAAGATCAGACATTGCTTAAGCAGATTCCATTACATTTATGATATCACCCAGACTCTTCTAAACAGTGAATATAAATTCTGCTGTATAACATCACAGTCTGAGGTGATCTGAGGAGGAAAATGGATTATGATGTGCAAAGGATGGAGAAAGACATCAAAGCACTCAGTTACCACATCTGAACTGCAGTCATCTTTTAGGATGACACTCCAAAGTACTGACAGGATAGTGAAATCTGGCAAGTTGCAATCTGAAAGACTGCAAATCCCTCTTTCTGAAGAGGAAAATAACACACTTTGCCACCCCTACACCCTGTATTCTGTGTCTTACAGCCTTTCTAATCACATCTACATCACAAAGGGATTTTGTTGGTGTTTAGAACCTCAGCTTTCCTGGAATTGCATAAAGGCATGTTTTAATGTGTATTATTATTCCAGGTACTAAGAATCAAGGGATAATAAAAGTGTTATCCTATGTAAATATGTTTATTTCACCAAAGTCTTTGTAGATTAGGTATTTAAAAAACACACATCACCTTAAAACCTACTTTGACCTACACTGAATAATACTAATGAAACCCAGCCAAATGCAGATGACAAATTTTACACATTATAAAAACAACCAAATACTCAGTGATAACATCTCTATCATTTCTCACATAAAGAAAGAGCAAAGACAAAGCTTATTTTACTTTCATGTCCTTAAGAAAAAGGAGGAAAAACAGTAAGAGAGGCTGTAGCTTGTAGAAGAGAGTTGTAAAACAGCACATATTTTGCATTAAAGTAGAAATACAACATTTTACTACAGTCACCATTCCACCCAGTGTCCTAGAAGGGTAAGTAGCTCATGTCAGAAAAAAGGAATCGCATCCAATGGCACAGTTATGTCAGAGGTTGACACAGCCAGAATATGGCTAAAACCAAGTACAATCACTTTATAAATCTACAGTCTAACAGTCCCACCAGGCTCTTGGTGACAAGGATTGCTCTGGACAGTGAAGTCCTACAAACAGTTCTGTATTTAGTGAAGGAAATTATTTCCCGTCATTTTCATTTGTAGATGCTTCATTTTCTTTTCCAGTGAGGGTGAAAATCCTTGCTTAGCAAATATTAACCTAATGAAACTAACTTGCTTTATTTCTGTTTTTAAAGGTCTCTTTAAGCTATTACGTTTTTATTCCGTATTTCATTTTGCCCTCTCACCACCCAAACAGAGCCATAAAATGTAAAACAAGGAATAAATCTAAAACAAACAAAAAAGGATGTTTTCTCTGATAATTCCTACACTGGTTTTTATATACACTACCACTACTTAACACACTATTTCTTGTTCTTTGGTATTGAAACAAAAAAAAAAAAAAGGAAAAAAAAAGAGCATTGTTCAAATACTCATCACTGAAGACTTCAGTAAATATTTAGTCTATTATGCTTAGTGTTCCACATGCGAAGGTCAAATGAAAACCACTTGGAAGGACACAGTGAAATCATACATTTAAAACTTTGGAGAACTCAAATCTGACACAACACGGCTGTATTTCCATTTTCTTCATCTTTGTCTTTCATTTTTCTCTTTCTTCCTAAAGCAAGTAAGTGACTCAGCCTGTAGACTAAATTGCCCTGTTATCCGCAGACACATCAATCCTTTTACATCTGAATGTTCTTTCCCAAAGTGGAGATCTAGATGAGAACACCACTACCTGATTGCAAAAAAAAAAAAAAAAAACCCACCCAAGGAAGACTGATTGATGTTCCTAAAGGATCTTACACTAAATATTAATAAAGATTTAAATTTAAGTGCTGGCTCTTTTATGCACCTTCTCTACTGTTTTTTCTTCCCTTGCTATCGATTTTCAAATGTTCCAAGCATCTCACAGAAAATATTATACTATATAATAAAGGTTTTATTAGGTTTCCCTAATTTCCTTTTCAACATTTTATTATTTCTAATAGATTTAGATAATTTTTACTATTTTTCACATTCAGATATTTGAAGAAATAAACTTACTTCTGCTTTCTTTTAACCAAAGTTGGGATATTCAATCACTCTCCCTCTGCAAGGGAAGGTAACTTTGTGAAGCAATCAACACCTAATCAAGCTGCAGAATTAGATTTTTTTTTTAATTGAGAATGTGCATCTCACTTTTTCCCTCAAAAGAGCTCATCTAGCAAGCAGTATAAATTGATACCAAAATAGATTTAAAAATTAGCAGAGTTTTGCTGTTTATAATGGTTTTAGGAAATGGAGATGATGAAAGTGAAATTCTATGAGTGGCTTCAAAAGTAACTTAATAGCAAGTTTTTGATATAACCCATGTTTAGCCAAGGAAAGAAGTTTTGATGAGTTGATCTACTCTAGAAGAAACAGAACATGTAGCAATGTCAGCACTCGAAAGAAGGTGAACATTTTACTATTTTTCCTTTGCTTTGTCCCTGATAGCTGATATTTAGCTCTGAACAACAACATGTCCCCACCACATACAAATGATAACAGTTTTGCCATTGGAATTACTGGACTGAGGATGCCAACCACATATACTTTAATTCAAAACACTTGTTTCCTGGGTCCTTTGATGAGCAAGACTTTACTAATCATAAAGCCACTTATTGAGGCAGAGATTAGCACCCTTTCTTGTTGAATAGAGAATACAAACAAAGGTTCTTGTAAAACTGTCAGTGTGCATTATTTTGTTATCTATGCTCATACTCTATCCTGTTGTCTCAGTCTAGCCAGTTTACTCAAGAGGAATAATTCTGCACCTCCATGAGACCTGAATGCACACAGCCAAACTAAAAACCACTGACCTGCCCTCAGTTATTAGACATGCATTACACACAAGAGATATAATACTATGACACAAAGATTGTTTCAGATCTATTCCATATGGAAACACATCATCTCTGCACCCCACTCCCAAAGACAAAGATATGCTTTCGAAAGTATGCGGGATACAAGAAAAAGAGCAGTGACATTTTTGTAAATTGTGTGCTTTGATTATCAATGAGTTCGAAAGCAGTTTATTTTTAAAACAAACATTCTCAAAATCTTTGATGGCATATTCATCAACCCATCTGCTTCACTGTAAATTCTTTGAAGTGCAGGTGGCTTGTAACGTCATGCCACAGCAATTAATGAAGTTCTTAAATCTCTCTTGCTCTTTCACGCCCTTTTGAATGGTTAAAAAGGGTTATCATCCAAACAGTATTCACAGATATTTTCATACTTCTTTCAGTAAATACATGCATTAAGTGTTTTAATATAAAGCTGCTGAATGCAATCCAACCACATCTTAGAATGGTCAAGATGATGGTTAAAAAAAACCAAAAAAACCCAAAAAAACCCAAAAAAACCCCAATTAGATGCTGCTTTACCCCAGAAATAAAACTGAATAAACAATCAAAAAATTACCCTTACTACATTACAGACAAAATCTGCTAAGTTCCTTGTGTTTCACACTGTTCTGTAATAAGCTATTGGATATGTGGTTGACTCCTCTCGCAGCTGGAATTAGACCTGCCTAACTCTTTCTTGCAGGCTTTATGCAGCTAATAAGGATTCTCCAGCAGCTCAAATGACATATATTTCTTCAAGACCAAGTTCGGAGCTCTGTCATAGTGATGTTCCTAGAAGATAGCATCCCAAAAACTGTGAAACCTTTGTGGCTGTGCATATATTGAGTGAATATTTCTACACATTCATCCTGACAATAATTGACCAACAGGTTTGGGGTTTTAAAATAGATGCTGGAGCATCTTGTCATAATCAAAAGTAAATTTTACAACTCATAGGAGAGGCTAAGAATAACTGAAAGGTTTTAGAAGCTTCTGACAGCCTGCGTTTGTCCTCTGTGCACATTTGAGACAATTCAATGAACAGTCCACAGTGAAACTATTGTCTTTGATTTGGTGGTGGGGAGGGATGAGAAGAATAGCATCCCTGCATTCTTCCCACCGTCAATTTCACACTAACTCTTCTTTAAAAATAACTGGAAATCCTTGGGTGGCCTGGGGCAAAGCAGCAAATGGGAAAATGCCCTTTAGTGTGACAGTTGTGCAACCCAAACTCTAGACAGATGGACTTTAAGTGTCTAAATTACAAAGAATAAACCTGCTGTTCATGGTTGCCTCACAGTGTCAGTACATTTTAAATTTTAAAATTTTCTTCCACTGCTTTAGTCTTTTGGTTCTAGTGGTTTCCTTAACCTCTAGTGGTTTTTCAGCTATGACTGGGTACAGAAGAGGACCTTTATGAACAAAAGCGCAAACCCATCCTTGAACCAAATCGGAAAAACGTAACTGACAAATGCAGGGCACTGAAATCAGCAGAGGTATTCCCAAATGTGGGTCAGGGTTTACAAGGCAGTACTTCCACACTGATACTGAACTGCAAGTGGAATTTAGTGAAATTTATAGGCACTCAAGGAAGTTTTAGGCAGCTGGGTTGAATATATACTCTTCACATTCTACAGTCCTTCCCCGCAACACAACAATCACCTTTTAGCAGACTCAAAGCCTACAACCAAATAGTGAAAAAGAGCCAAAGCCAGTAAAATTTTGCAGTTTGAGAACCTGCTTTTATCTAAAGAAAATTCAATTTACAAAACTGAATTCCAGCATTAATTTCTTGCATAACCATAGCAATCTCTTTCTCATGCTTGTGGAATCCGATTTCCTACTTAGTCAAGAATGAGGTGCCAATTTTGTCAGTGTTTGAGTTATTGGATTAAGAATAAGTAATTTAATCATCGTGCATCTTGATTTACAGGAAATTTGGGTATATATGTTATGGTTCAACAACAGAACACAGCCACATGCTATGCACATATTATATATTATTACAAGAATATGAGGTATTAAATGTTGGATCTTGTTAATTATAGTGATTGTGCATATTAATTATCTGGCTCATAAACTTACACTTAATCATGCATATCCTGTTTGAACTCAATTTTTTTTTTTTTATTCAGACTAGATGATAATGAAGAAAAATTTGAAGGTAAAGAAAAAAGACCAAGTGCAAAGCAAACAAAATAAGACCACGCCACCAGTGTGATAAGTTGCCACAGGTAGAATGAGGGGGAAAAAAGAAAGAAAACAAGTCCAGAAAAGCAACACTTCACAGATACACTCATTTCAGATGGTTCACAATACTACTAACAATAAAACCCAATTTTCTTTTCACAGGCAATGAATCTTTTGATGCTTTTTATTTGACTTATCCAACTGTTTTTTGACTTTCCTCCCCCACCCCTAATATTTCTTGTCTTCTCCTGGCAGGGGATTGTATATTACCTTTTAAAAGAATAATTATTTTTCTTGTGACAAAAGAAGATACTCTGTGTTTTGTAACCACAGTATATATGTGGTAACAAATATGAAAGGCTTAAGTATGTTTAGTACATACCAATTAGCTGGTTGTGCTGCTTCCTGATTTAGCATTGTCTCCTTTTTGAATCCAATATTACTGTATATTAAACTTCCTATTTCATCCTTTTACAGTTCAGGAAAGTCCCACTCTACTGAAAGAGATTTTTTACTTTTCATTGCCTTTTTTTTTTTCTACCATCCTTGAGGTTACTCTCATGAAGAATCCTGACCCCTGTGATTTCAGGCAGGCTCAGAATGATAGAGCAAGTTTTCAAATCAGCAGCAATACAGCTTCTATGGAGTGCAGAGCTGATTGCTACTACTGCAAGAAATTATGTCATAACACATCTGCACACCAAAACTGCTTCTGTTAACCCATCACACAACTCAGCCAATATGAATTTCGGATATTTCCACCAGAGTGGAAATCAAAATCAGTGTTTCTCTGAAGCCTTTTGGTAGTTCTCCAAGTACTCCCAAAGGATTTAACTTCATTCTTATTGGCTTGTCCTGAGCACAGGTTTATTATTTTTCTGGTTTTCATGCTTTATTTTTTTCATTACAGAGCTTTATTGTATATTTTAGCTTATTCAACTCTCCACATTTTTCTTTACTGAGCATTGCATATTCTATGTTGCACTATGAGAAGCAAGTATGCACAAGAATGGCTCTACCAAGCAAATCAACATGGAATCATAGAATTGTTTGGGTTGGAAGGAACCTTAAAAATCATAATTCTAGCCCCTTGCCATAGGCAAGAACACTTCCCACTAGACCAGGTTGCTCAGTTCTCCATCCAACCTGGCCTTGAGCTCTGCCATGGATGGAGCATCCACAGCTTCTTTGGGCAATCTGTGCCAGTGCCTCACTACCTGCAAAAGGGATCCAATTAATTCTTGCAGGATTATGACCAGCAATGACAGGGATTTTTTATTTTTTTTTTACACAAATTAAATCAAAACACTTTGTGCAACATTTTAGACCAATATTTTCTCCAAGTGTTAAAATTCAAAACAGGAAGAGGCAATAAACTCACATTTCTTCAAAATCAAGATGGAAATGCCCTACCTGAGAAGTTCATCCACATACACATAAAATCTGTGGTTTGATCTTTGGTCTTTATACGTATACTCTCCAAACAATAAAACATAAGGGTATAATTTACTAGTCCTGCACAGAACTGGCAACTTTGGTACTAACAAAAACTTGGTGTAAAAAAAAAAAAAAAGTCCTTTCTCTTAGAGAAAAAGCTTGACAAGATGCCAAAGTGGATGAAATCTATGTTTTACCTTTTTTCATTCAGTTTTAATATATTTGGGTATCATCTAAGTTCTTTGCACTACACAAGGCCTTTATTGTGTAACACTGAATTTAATAACCGGTTACACCTGATCAGTTATAATAGAGATGGAGAAACATCTCAAGTTTCTCTGCATCAAGCTATAGATTTCCTATGGCAGTGACAGTCCCTTTCAAACTGAGCACAGCAACTTTATTTCATTAGTTTCTCTACCTACCACTAACAATGCTCAGCTTCTTAAATGGATGAAAGCAAGAGTCTTAACCATAAATCATTACAACAGTTTCTAGTAGTTACAGAAAGATGTGATGCTTCTCTCCTCTTTGGCTGATTTTTACACATTTTGTCTACTAAAGACTAAAGTAACTAAAGACTGGCAGTCTGCAGACATCCCCCTAAAAAATCCCAATAAACCCAAAAAAGCTGTGCTCTTCCTAGAAGACCAAAAAGAGTCTGCTCACAAACACAGACAGTTAAATTGAAAAAGGTGAGCAAGAGAATTAGGTAGCCTTAATAAATTTACATTTTTCATAGAATGACTGTATAGCTCAAGTTCAACATTTCACACAGTTCTGCCTAGCTTAGCATAAAAAACATTTTTATCTCTTCATTATAAAGACTTACTAATATGCATATGCTGAAGTCTGGGAAAATCCACACAGATGGTCTGAAATTACAGTCTCTAAAATAAAATACATTACAGGCAAAAAAATAAAATAATTTCAGAGGGAAAATATAAAATGTAGCTTCTCAAAGAATCTTAAGACACATTTATTCAATACAAAATTGCACTTTTGCCATCTTCACTGCAAGGGCTATTATCACACTGGTACTCATGAAACAGAAGAGACAATTCATTTGGAAAGAGGTAAAAGATTTTACAGTTATATGCACTGTAAAATTGGCTCACATTAAGGCATAATGTGACTCCCATTAAAAATTTGCCATTTACCACGTGTTAGGACATAACTGTTATTCATGATACCATGATATTTCTCTTTTCTTAGGATAGCAGATGATATATTTGATGTAATTGGTGGTTTTGTTACTGAAGAGCAACCACTGAACATTGCCTTATTTAGAATAAAGAACTACTTGCAATTTTCAGAGAAGAAATGATAAATTGGGTGCATAGCATAAGGAACCTGTTATTAAAGAGCACATTCAGCAAGAGAATGTTGCAATTTGGAGAGAGAGTCAGAAAGGAATATGCAGAATTACAAAGCCACAATAGGTGTGTTATTTGATTTTAAATTCACGTGACTGATGAAAAATTCAAAATCAATGCTCCTCTTAGACACAGATGCCCTCCTGCTTTCCCTAATGCTACTTTTCTCTTTCAGCCCTTTCCAGGAAGCCTACTTTAATTTAGCTCCTTTGATCCAGACCTGCAATGGGAACTCCACAAGCCTCCTGAATGGACTGATGCTGTGATAGTTAGTGAATCAATTGTCGTTGTCTGATTCTGCTTCCTCAGCTGAACCACCATCCAAAGTGGCTGCTTTTTCCTCCATTAAGCTGTTTTAGCTTTCTTCTGAGCTGCTAAAGTGTATCGCATTTCCCCCAGTTCAGTACAATTTCAGACATGGTCCCATTGCTTTCTTTGCTCACTGAAGATTAATTAGATGGCTGAGTTACAAGAACATATAATTTATATGTAATTTACACTTTTGGTTAATTGTGAAGTATAAAGTTTTAAATGTTAAGTGGCAGTGAGGTGCTTACAACATGAGTAGCACAGAGAAACTTGAGTAATAACATTGAGGGAGCACCTACCAAACCACAAACAAAACATGAGACACGCTGCTAAACTTTGAGGTGCGTTTTGGCAGGGATCGCGTTCTGAAGAACACCCTTTGCAAAGGAACTTTTGGGATTGTGTTGAGGAAGTCAAATTTTTGGCTTTCTCTAGTAATCCTGTGGTTAGTATGAGCCTTTGTACTTCATTAGTATCAGTGCAAAAAAACCATTGCCTGTGGATTATCCTAAATGCAAATAATCTCTTTTTTTGCAGCACCACAAAAATAAAACAGAATTCCTTTTCCAGAGCCCATTTAAAAATAAATATCCTCAGCTGAAATGAAAGCTTTACTTTTAAGGCTACACTAGCATGGTAATTACAAAATTCTGTTTTAACTTCACAATTCCCACATAAAATCCAGACATGGAGAAAAGAGCAATTCCATGCAACACAATAGTAAGCTCATTTTGAATGTAAATTAAATCAGAAATACCCACAGAGAAGTTTATTCTTCTGAGATTTCCAACTTAATAGCAAAACAAAATGGTTATGGATATGTGCTTGGGTAAGCAAACAGACTTGGAAACTGATGACTGAGTATCCTGAAACTTCTTTTGTTTGGTAAATTAAAAAGGATTATTTTAAGGGCAGCAAGCAAATAGTCAACAATGAAACAACTTATCTGAAGCACATAACTATACACAAACTGCACAGCTATTCTTAATGCAGGGATTTAGGAATTTTTAATCTTTCAGTAAACATAGCATATCAACTGCTTACATGGAGAGGCAGAGGGTAGAGATTCCATACTCCTAATTCTTATATAAGGCCTTTTTTCCCCATCTGAAAAACTGGCACGTCAGTTTTTCTGTGCCTCAGTTTACCTATATGGGAAATGGAATTTATAACAAACCTCGATATGCACTCCCTTGTTTATTCCAAGGGAGAACACTCACAAACTCAGTATCATTTCAGCACTTTAGAGCACAACTTTCATAGTTTCCTCAAGGTCACTTAAAGAAAAATATCCAGAATGGGCCCATCCTCTATCAGCCAAGTCATAAGGCAAGAAACAACACCAGCAAGGGAATGTTTTGTTTCATTTTATTGTGAGTTTGTATGTTGCCTCTAGCTATCACTTTCGAATCATTTTACAGGTCATTCTTTTGAGGTCTTGAAAAGACTGCACAATAAAAATAATTGCAGAACCACAAGTGAAATCTTCATGTCTTTTCCCAAAGCACAGATCATCTGGATACCAACCCAACAGAAAAACAAAGCTGGTTTCCTACTTTTCCTTTCATAATTTCTACACAATAGCAAAGACAATGCCTCTTGCTCTTTGTTATCGTAACACAATAATCCTTGAATACTCTGAAGAAAAAATCATAATATTCTGCAGGAGGCAAAAACCCACCTCTTATCAACAGCTGTTCTTCCTTTCTTTCCCCAACCTCAGAACTTTTAAAAAAGTATTTATATGATAGCCTAACTTGATAATGCAGAACAGTTTGCAGAAATTGAACATTTTCACTCAGAATGAAATCATAGTTACCTACTCCTTCTTCTGTATTAATGCTGTAATTAATCCAAAAAACACTAAAAATTAAATGCTACCTTAAGCTATCTGCAGGGGAATGTATGAGTTCATCAAACAAGGAAAAAAACAACAACAACACCACCACAAAACAAACAAAAAACCCCTAAAGCCCAGAACTACATACTTAGAAAGGTCATAGAAAATAAGACTGTAGGATTGCATTACATTAGCTAATAAAGGCATTCAGAAGGTAAAACAGCTTCCCCCCAAACCTAGGTAAAAGATTGCATGAATATATTCATTCTATGAAGAATCAATGAGAAAACTGTACTGGGAAACCACATTTTTTCTCTAATATTATCCTATATTCCTGAGCTTCTACTACTTGATATAGAAACCACACATATCCATGAAACAGCTTTTGACACACAGATAATGAATTTGCTACTCTGGTTTCCTACAGTATTGGTATCCAATATATTTTAAAACCATCAGATTTTCAGGAACACTAAAATGAGACCAATAAAAAAACAGGAAGATAATGGGTGGATTTCTGGGGCAAACATACTGTCTAAGAGTAGCCTAAATCAAGCAGTGATTTAGTCATAGAGAGTTCCTTTGTTTGCTTTACACAACTCTGCCGTTCCTTTAGTTCTTCAGCTGCTTCTTATAAATACTCTTCTGGGTAATGCCTGACACATTAATTTCTGTCTAGGGATAAGGCTCTGTTTTGAAACCAATACACAAACAAATATACATAGGACTCTACTTTTATATTCCACTCAAGAAAAATATACTGAGAAGTGACTTAATCATGAAGGAAAACAAACTTCTCCATATTTATACTGTCACAAGCATCACAGCATTGATGAGGACAGCAGTAGGTGGTTTATGTGCTATCAGTATTTTAACAAAAAAGCGAGTTGTAGTGCAAGTTAAAGTATATGCAGCAACATGTAACAAGTATATGCAGCACATATAACAACATTGCAAAACCTATTCAGTTCCCCTGAGCTTCCTCTATTCCACTGAGATGGCTCTGGTTGTTGCAAATAAAATTGAAGATTAAAATCTCTGCTCTAATCAGTAAAAAGGGGACTCTGAAAACAGAGAAAAAAGATGATGATGAGTCTCAGTCATATTTTTCTGAAATAAATGGCAAGGAGGCTGTGTGCACTGAATTAAAATAAAGCTTTAATACTAAAGTATTAACACAATCAACCCTAGTGCCCTAGCAGTGGCCATATTAGTGTCACCCCATTAAGAGCACTTAATAGATCATGAGTCAGCAGATCAGCACAGGTGATGGCCCTGGTAATTTGTCCATAAGCGTGAAGATGTCTTTTCAGGAAGAAACCATGGGGTATCATTACTGCAGTTAGAATAACCGCAAACAATCCTCACCATTTCTCAGTAAAGGAAGTAAATACTTGTTTCTTTCCTAGCTTACTTTACCAACAAAGAAGTCCTATTTTCATTATGTGTGTCTCAAGTGTACTAAATTGTGTACTAAATTTCATGGAGAGAGAGAAAATACAATACGATAAAGTGCTTCATGTTATAATGGTAAAATCCTCTGATTTATTTGGTATTACTTAGCTATTCTGCCTGTATCATAAACAAAGATTATGGCATAATAAATTAATCTGGAAGGAAGTAGCTGAAATTTACTATTAGAGCCTTCGGCCACAATGAAAATGCATCTGAAATATATAGAGACCTAAGCTGTCCTTTTTTTGTTATTTATGTGTGTCAACTTTCTCTTCAGCACCAATTCAATTACTCTGTCTTCAAGATAAAAGCTTACCATGAATGAGCTATAATCGGAAATGAAGAACAACAAAAATAAATCATAGTTCTGCAAGACTGAGATCTTTTTACTATTCTTGGTTTACCACTTTTACTAAAAACCACATTTTTGTACAGTAGATTTCTACTCTGACTGAAAAAGCCCCTTAAAACAAATGGGTCTGGCGCAGCTTTAGATTTTATGATCTCTCTTCTACAGCTCCAAAATCTGTTCACATAGACCCTTTCCCTTAAATCTCATAAAATTTGATGATAGCTACATCAGCTTTTAGACAGTATGATTTAGACACTGATGATGGCATCAATGAAATAACTCTAAATCTAAAACTGCATAACTGAAAATTCCTATATCTGATTTTTTTTTTCCCAATTATTCAGCTGATCTGATTTTAAAAGGGGTTTAAGCCGCAGGATAGAGCAGCTTGACCTATTCTCCTTTACCTTCTCCAAAGACAAATAAACCACACAAAGCATAAAACTCCTAAGTGAAGCTTTATTATATCAGGCAACAACAAACTCTTCTTTCTATCACACTGTGTTTCAAGATGTTCCTAGCAATAAGCCTAATTTCTAGTTCTACACTTTGCTGTGTCAGAATTACGTGGGGATTTTTTGTTCATCTGTATGTCTGCTTAGGAGATGAGAAGTAGACATCAAACTTCACCAATCAAGGAAAAAAGCTTGACAAAACTCACATCAAAAACGGAGGCATTCTCAAGAACAACAAATTGCTCAGGATTATGGGCTAAAATATGAAGAGAATTCAAAACTTCCAGTGCCCACTTTGGCACAAACTACTCTTTTTTATTATTTTTTCTTTTTTTGTCCTCCTCAGATCAGTACAAGTGGCACAATGCCAGACTGTGGTCCAAATGATTGGTGTGTAACAATTCAAATGCCGCATATAACACCCAAGCCAGAAAAGCTGGGTGTTTCAGGAGCTACTGAAAACTGCACCACCTTGAACTGGAATTTGTTTCATCTTCTGCATTTCCTTAATTTATATACACCTGGGAAGAGCATGCAATAAACGCACCTAGTCTAAATAAAGCTTCTAAAAATATATATTTTTTAAATCATTATTTTCAACCAGTATTTCTAATGCCCAGCCCAAAGCTCAGAAAATTGAGCAGTTGCTAGAACTGTGGTTGACAGAAAAGATAATCTATTACTGCCTCTCAAAACCCCAAACTCATCAAGGACAGTGCATTTCACTGCGTGTAGCATGGCAGTGATAATATCCAAACTGACACCTGGAACTCACGAGGGTAATGGCTTTCAGCAGTGTGCCTGCTCACTAACACAATTTCTTCCAGGCAGCTTTCTACAGCTTCTTTTATGATCAGTGGGAACAAATGTCTTTCTCTGCTTCCTAATATTTCACATCAGCCAGTTCCAGACTTTTTTTGACACTCACATTTTTCAGAAATACTACTGTAATATGATAGACGATCAATCTGCATGATACCAGAACACTTCCCTACAGTTTTGTCAGTTTGTTTTAGCTGTAAAACATTCAATAATTTCTTTATATTCTTCTGCTTTTCTCTTTCAAACAGGGTCTGCCTGACTTGAGTGGGGATACTCAGGGGAAAAAAGCCCACTCAATCTGAACCTAAATGGTCACGACAGAAACAGAACTGGGTGCAACATAGAGTCATACCTGGGATAATGGTGTTTGAAATGCAGATGAAATCCTGATCAAAGCTCAATAAAATGCACATTAAATTATATGCTGGCCCAACTCATTCAGGACATATACTGAAACCCATATACAGCCCTTATATGGTGACTAATGCAAGCAGAAAATTTTAAAAATTGGATTTTCAACTGCTTCTGGTATTCTAGGCAATGGAAAGACCTCTGCCCTTGTAAATACCACTGCCATCAATGTTTTCAATAGCATCACTTTAATTGTGAAATAATAACCTCAGGAGGGAATGCTTATCACTGGCTTCTGGTTACATGGAATACTTCAAGCCTGGAGACTTGTAACAAAACAATGGTGGCAGAGGCTACAGCACAGAAAAAGGATCCATATGAATAAAACTGGCAAGCCTACAGGCCTTAACACACGTGACTGCAAACAACAATGTGCGTGATTAATGCGCATGATTTGTGCTGAAATAACCTCCTCCTCTGACTACATCACACCACAAGCTGCTAAGGAAGCAGTTTTAAGAGAGAAAGTTATGAATTTGTTCACTTGCATCAGCTTGCCATGAGCTCCCTTTTTTCATACCATAATAACTAGCTCAGATTCACTGAAGAACTCCAAATTGCTCTGGTATGTTTTCCATTTTCTCCCTCCAGATAATATGCACAAAACAAAGGCATCACCTATACACAGACTGTAAACTACAGAACCATGATTGCTTAAATGAACTACAGTTTTTATACATTTTCCAAGTATAAAAGTAGATAACAACTGAGTGTCACGCTTCTTACTCACACAAAATCCCATTACCAGTAAGTTTTGCCAGAATAAACTTGGGAGAATCATTAAAAGTTTCTTGCACTAAACTACTATACAAAGCTATGCCACAGTAAGAGAAATTGCTAAAAATAGTGTCAAATGCCTCAGCTCTCTCTAGAAAAGTCACAACCTTGTTGTAGCCAAGGCTAAAACATTTTCCCAACTAAACCACTACCTCACACCACTTTGTGGAGAAAGAGGAATAGTCATTATTTCCCTGGGATGGTTTTCTTCCTCAGATTTTTTTAATCTAACGAAAAATTTCAGCCTTTCCAATTTCAAGTTAGTTTTTTTAAGACGAATCGCCGTACCTACATTACCAGGTGTTTGGGGTTAATATTTCAAAGAGCTGTATCAGTACTTGTCTCACACAGCCTTTATCACCGTTTCTTGCTTTGTGTAGCTTGTTCAGATTCTTACATAAAAAGAGTTTAATGGCAGTAAGTGGCTGTGTTACAGGGCTACTTTGCTGCACAGGAGCCTACAGCTCCTACTGCAGCCACCACTGCAGAATCTCCCTTCAGCCCAGCTGAGGAGCAACCTGCAGCACTGTACCCTTTAAGGAGAGTGCATGGAATGAACTGCAGCTGTAATTTTCCTGCACATGAATACATTAATGAATACATACAGGGGTTTCTGTGAGAGAAAACTGTCGATCCAATTTACAAGATTATGGAGAGATTGTCAATGGGGATAACTGTCTGCCAAACCTCTATGCAACTGAAGACATACCTAGGTCATGGAGAACTTGCTGCTAACCCTGTTAGAATACAACAAGAGTAGCAGACAAGATAAGACAACAGGTACCTGAGGTTTCACCTATGGTATTTGAGAAATACAACAGTAATTTTTACAACCCACACGTGCATTTAGAGCACAGCTCTCAATAACATCACACACACATTAAAATAGAGAATTCTACAAGTGAATTTGGTTTATGCACACAATGACAAGCTTGCAGTTGGTGACATCCTGGTCCTTGCTAACTAGGCTAGGTCATGTATTACTCATTTCAATGAGTGTGAAAAATGCAATGTAAAATGATGAGCTCTTTTGTATGCAAAGGGTTAAGTTATGGCCTTCGTGAGCCATTAGTTGGAGATTTATTGGGGGAGTTAGGAAGTCTATAGTTCAATATGTGGTGATTGAACAAGGACCATAGGTGCAGAGACAGAGAGAGGAAAAGAACTCAGTCAAATGATGCCTCTGGGGCTTTGCAACATATGGCCCATCAGTCAAGGGTCAAGCCCCCTCACAAATTGCATGCACTTTACATAGCCATCTGCGTCAATAAATTACTAGTCTTCTGAAGCACGAGCACTAATGCATGAGCTGAAGGGACCACCCCACTCTAAAAGAAACTTCATTATTATTATTATTATTACTATAACTATTATTATTATTGTTGTTCACTTTATCCATGTATACTGCCCTAGCCCTTCCCACAATGGGATTTTGTTGCAGACAGACGTACTAACAAGATGTACTAACAAACAGATGTCATCTCGTTCTGCCTGCCTTATTTCCTTCCCAAGCATATACAATCTCCTACCAGGATGAGACACAGCAAGTCATATGGTGGAAATACGTGAGTTTCAGAAGTGGGCTTTAACAGTCTTATTTTTCTGTGTGTGCATTTATACAGGTGCCCAATCCTCTACTACCAGCTAATGATGTTGACACTGCTGCCTGCAGAAGGAGCTCACCATTCCACCTTTCACACTTCTGCTCACGCCACAGCCCAGCCTTGGATCTGTTAACATAGCTAAAGAATAGAATAACACCTACATCAACAGACTTTTAGGTGTCATCAGCTGTACAAAAGAGCTTATTTTGAATCCAAAATTTTCCCTTTGCTGCTGATATGCCACTTCCTCAACTAGCCAGAGGTCAAAGGTAATTAAGAGTAACTATTTAACAGGCTTGTGTACCTCATTCCTAAACCAGACTATGGTTAAAATCAATGTTGCACTTCCTCAGATTTACTAATTTGTTTCAGTTTTCATGAAACTTACTGGATCAAATTTTAACGTGCTGCTGCATTTTTTAGAATTTCAGATTACTTTATTTCCTATCAGAACCAAGAGAGATAAGATAGCATCACTGAACACAGAGGTATTAACTTTCACATCTTTTATCTAACCACATTAGGTAAGTAAAGCTTTTAATAACCCCTGCTTAGTCAACTACATGTAATTTGTATTTTCAATCATATTCTCCCAAGCTTTCTACAGGACAAAACATTTCCCATGATATCAGGTATTAATCACCAACTGTACCACCAAGAAGAATGCTAAAGACTGGATGAACCTAGAAGAAACTTTTGCGGGCAATTTCAGACTGTATTAACCCAACACTAATAATAAGCAAAATACTTGATTTTCCTACAGTATACGCCTTAATTAAAAAGAAAATTAAATTACTTCAACCAATAACCAAATAAAGCAGAAAAACAAACACCTTATAATATGATTACTCAAAAGCCACAATTTCAAAAGTTGTCTTGCTGCAAGCATTTTTTCCTGTCCTTTCTTTGCTACAGTCTCTGTCTTGGATGCAAAAGACAATGCAAAAGTTAAGTGCACTATCCTCATGCAGTGGTTTTCAGCATTCTTTAATTTATAGACATCTAGCTTTTCCCTGTGAAATACATCTGCAGACCTCTTCTTTACCAAATATATGACTGACAACAGATTTAACTTTCTTAGCTCACTTAAAACAGTCATGTGAACACTGGTTAGACACTGCTGCTCTTCCATAAAAAGTCTTCAAAAAAACAAGTAATATCATTTTAATGTTCATTTTAAATGCAGAAGCCTGATAGTGTCCCAAATCATAAAAAAATTGAAGGCATTTATTTAACCCTCGCTGGCTAAAGCAGACAATATGAGTATGTGAAGTGACATAGGCAGTATTTCTAAATGGAAATGAACTTCATCTCCACCAGCAAGGTGACAATGAGGAGCCAGAAGAGAGACCTTTCTATCTTTTATTGCCTTCAAGCTCATAGACAAAGGCTTTTTTTTTGTCAGTGGGAAACCTGGCATGTTGAAAATTTTGCTAATGTCTTTCAAGGTCCAATCATAAAACCATACAGAACTTGGGCCAATGGCTTCAAGTAAGAGAGAAGTGAGGTGATGAGTGAGCATCTGCAGCATTTAAGTCTTATTTGGTTAGGATTATGGATGTAAATTCTAATTTCTTAATGCCCCTGTCTATAAATAGAGACATATGCAAGCACATACACAGAAAGCGATTTCTGGATGATATCACATCCTTCACAGGGTCTTCCCTTTGTGTTCCAAACACAGGCAGTCTGGAAGGCTGAAGCAGACATGGAAAGGTCCTCTTTCTTGCTGTCATTCCTACTTATGCAAGACTTGTTTCCATGGCAGAGCTGCTCTGTGCATTACAAAAGTTAGTCAATGTACCTGTAAAAGGTGCTCAATGACATGTATTTTTTTCCAGCTAAAGACATACTGTACAAAATTGAAGCAGTGAAAACTACCATATAGGTCAGCCTCACAGCACTGTATTTCAGTAGGGCTGAGTCGAATCCAGCCAGACAAACAGTATTTTACTGAACACCAGTAAACTCTCTGCAAATCTTACTCATACAGAAGATGAAGTCTGAAATGTGTTCTTTGGCATCAGAGCAACATAAAGGAGCTGCTACACTTTATAGGGTTTCCTACAGATGAGGTAATATGTACTTTTTACTTATTACTTTTTCTTTGTATGTGTGGTTGCCAAGTTCCAGAAGGAAAGCACTTCAAGGTTTCACTCAAGCTATGTTGCTGTAGAGACTAACACAAGTCTGATGATCCAGTTCCCTTTACTCATGATTTGAGAAAACAGACAGGTTTGAGTGGTTTTTTCTTCAGTCAAAGATCCCTTAGAAAAAGGAGCACCTTCAGAGTGTGTCAAAGATTTTTAAAAAAATCTTTTGAAATCTGAAATGCAAAGGTTTCAGGAAAAATCTTAGTCATTAGGATATAAGCACCTTTTTATACATCAGACTTTCCAGTTCTTTGCACAGGAAATGATAAAATAATTCCAATTTAGAGAAGGTAGACAATAAAAGAAGCCTGTCCACAGCAGCTTCCTAAAACATGACCTAGACAGATTTTTTCTAAGGATGGGAGAGTAACTCAGCTTACAGCCTTTGTCCTCTCTTTTGAGCATGAAGATAACTCCAGATATTTTAATTGTACTCTCACGCCGTCATTTTGATTTGAACCCAATTATTGACTCAGCTCACACTTCACAAAATATGCTCAGAAGTTTTTAACTGAAGTATTTTGTCATGCTTTACTGTGGTTCATACAGGATTACCAGTTTCTTCCTTAGTCTAGCCTGTTTTCACATCCTCTTAGGCACTGAACAAGCCCTGGCTAGAGAAGATGATCTTGAACGCTGTGGTGAAGTACCACAACAGCACTGCATGGGAGTGAACAGAACAGAATGGAAATAAACACAGAAAGGGGAAAAATGCAAACAAAGAAACAAACCACTACAAGGTGATTGAGAAAACAAAAATAATCATCCAGAAAGCATGAAGCTGCTGTGCACCCTTGTAATTTTTGCTTCCACGTGGCAGGAGAGGTCTGTCTGGGTCCAGCTCCCAGCTGTCCACATCCCAGCCCCACCAGTACAGCTGCTGCTAATTGGCACCCCCGGCACCACTTGTGGATTGAATGGCTGGTCGAGCTCGCAGAATGAAGTGACCTCGTCCTCACCCCGAGGAAGTGTCCTGCAGGTCAGTCAGGCTGGGGGAGCCTTGCTGGGCTGCTCCCCCTGCTCACAAAGCACAGCCGCCTTTGTCCCTGTCTGTGAGAGGAGGATTGTGCCTCCCAGCCCCTGAGGCTCAGGGCAGGGTCCAAGCAGGACCCCGGCTCTACTCATGGCCAGCTTTGGTATTTTTATTTTATCTTTTTTAATAGGGCAGCATAAAGTTTCCAAGAGGGCCTGGGTCTGCACAGCTCGCCACACATAACTTGGTGTTAACTCATGTTACACAGGCAGCCTTCCAGGGCTCTAAAAGGGAGCTCTCCTCTGAGACAAGTCCTCAATCACTTTTACTTGTCAAATTGCTCCAACCCTCCCAATTATGTATTTTCTGGACAGAATACACTTGAACTATAACACTGATTTTTTGGGCATTTTACAATTTCATGTCATAGAAGGCTGATTAATTTTGAAGCAATTTATGTACATTACATCCCCCAATATTGTGGGGGAAAAAACAGAAAGCAATTAAAACTACAGGAAAGCTGCTATACGTTTGTTGGTTGTTCTTTGTTCTTGAGGTGTTTTTAAAGAACTTTAATCATGAACAAACTGATGAGTATTTATTTTTATCATATTAGAAGAAAGTTTTTATACACTACTTAACTTTTCATTACACCTTTATTCTTCTGACCTAACATTTGGCGCTAAGGAAACACTGCCGCCTGCTCTGGGAAAAGCTTCAGAGATACTATCAAATCATAAAGAGATAAAAGAATGCAATTATGTGAAGTGCTTTGAGACAAGAAGATAGTAACTTTATTTCTGACCTAGAAATGATCTTCAGAGCAAAAAATCTATAGCAGACCTTGTTTATGTAATATTTAACATACCCAGTGGCCTTCCCAAATTTCAAGACCAACTGTTCTGTTTCTTTCAAATGAAACACAAATTGAGTTAAATCACTCTCACTTAAGTGATTCAACACAAAAAAGCATCAAGGATGACAAGGAGCGGTCTTAAATGGGTTGCCCAGCAAACATCCCATGGGCTGTTCCCCTGTCCACCAAAACCAGAAGTGAAGACAGCTAAGACACAAAAAAAGAAAATGTCTAGATGGCACAGCTGGAAAAATGTGTTCCTGACACCTGCACCTGGATTTTGCAGCCACCACCAGCTGTTATTCCACATGTGCCCATAAGTGCTGGCTCTGGAAGGTCAGAGGCAGAGGTCAAACAGGAGTCTTTTTGACACTCAAAAGACTGATGCCAAAGCCAAGCACAAAATAACATTTCCATGAATAGAGTGCTGTCCAGCATTAGATACATGCATTCACCTACTTGCTTTCAAACCCAGGATCCTATTTTTACAGGGTAAAACTCTTCATTTCTAACAGCAACTATCCTTGAGGAAAGGAGGAAAAAAAAAAAACACCCCCAAATTTCACTTCCAGCTTTGTATCTGCTTTCAAAGCAAGAAATCACAGCCTCTAGCTTTTTAAATAAATGACAATAGTAGCCTATTTTTGCCTGCCAATGCCTACCTAGATGTCTGCTAGCAAGTAGGCTAGTGATCCCTCTTCAATTTGAAATATACATTTTTTTCCCTAATATTGTGTGACTTTCATCCATGTCATAAAGAAAATGTATGGCAGAGAGAAAAGTCCACACATGACATGACTGAACAGGTGACAGCCACACCTTAGAGCTGCTTAACAAAAGAGCTCTGACATGCAAAGACAAAGGGGAATCAACCAAAGATTCAGTCTTTTTAATGTGGTCAAGCATCATGTGGTTTTATAGATAAAAGCATGCTCACAACCCATCTATGTCTAAGTGTACATTTGTACTTGCTCTGCATAACAGATAGCAGCAAATTTATCTCACAAAATATCTGCAGACTTCAAGAGCTGTAAATTGGGCTCATTATTTTTAAAGATAAAAAAACTTGGACACTCTCAACATTGACCAAGAATATTTTCAGCTTTTTCACCATCTCCCATTTTCCTCTGTTATAATCCAGAATCTACAGTCATCTTTCCTAGCATGTGCAATGTGGATCAAATGAGGCAACAAAAAAGGGAAGAAAATTACACAGATGCTTATAGTTACAAGTAACTGTTCCAAAAATGTTATAGAATGATAGAAAAATGCTGAACCAATCATCAGATCATGTTCTATATATGAAATTACACTTGCACTGCAAGAGTAAATTATTATAAATTGACTTGGACTTCAATTTGACATTTTGTATTATTTCAACTGCTGCTTCAGAGGAATTTTACCTAAAAAAAAACTTTTTAAAAAATCACAAAATAAATAGAAATTAAAAATTCAGCAGTGGCCACAGCTGCTACTGGGAAAGTTCAGGTTCCTGGAGATTTCAGTCTACTCTCACTACATTTTCTTTTATGATTGAAGCTATGTCTACTGAAACTACCTCCCATTTAAAAAAATCAAACTCAAAAAAGGAATTTGAAGACAGTGTCCACTGAAGTCAGCTGATAGACTTCAAAAGCTGGTGTCCTGTTGTGCAGACAGAAATATCTGCAGCTTCCAGCAGATCCTCTCATTCCAATGCAATCACTTCTACAGTGCTCAGGAAACTGGAGTCATACTTTACTGGATCCTATCTTCTCAGTAGATTACATTTATTGTTTTTTTGCAATATCTCCATTATTGCTGCCTAGCTCTGGGCAATAATGGGATACATTTAACCTGTGAAAATCCAGTGTGACTTTTAAGATGAAGAATTAGAAGCTGAACACAGCCTTCAGTTATGAAACTGGACAAATGAGAGAGGCAAGTAAACTTTCTTATACCAAAGAAGATAAAACCTCTTTTTATTTCAGGTGATTTGTTATTCTTTTTAGTCTCTGAAATTACCAGTTTTACAAAAACTCAGTAAAGCTTATTTCCTGTTTTCCCTTGTTCAGTGGGGTATTCACTATTTGCTTATGAATTTAAGTAACACTAGGATACTATTACTTAAATACCATTACATTAAATCTACTAAATTTTTGAGAATTTTCTTATCTAGTTGTAAACCACTGTCATTCCAGAAAAAGCTAAAAATTGGTTTAAGTAAAAAAAAAAGTTCCTCATTAGGTGTTGCAGAACATGGTAATTCTTCAAAAAGGACAGACTAGTTTTGGAATACTTCTCAGGAACATATGAATGCAGCAGAACTTCAGAGGACAGTGATTTCATATGGGGTGTAGTATAAAAGAGACAAAACTTCTACTAAATTGCCTCCTATCTACAAGGTGTTCACCCTGATGCATTTACAAAAGGTGTAACACCATGCTGACATAACTAAGCTAATAACACTACTCCTCTTCCTGAGTGCATCAGGATTTTAATGGAAAAAGCATTAACTTTTTGAAGTATTAAGAAAATCTCTTTGTAGTCTTTTAATTCCATAACTTCAGTCCTAATGTAGAAAATACAACCAGAAGTTGTTGGATCATCACTTGTTCATGGCAAAAAAAGGCCATAAACACATGAACATTAGAGGTTACACCCCTTATATCAATCACAGTTCTGAGTCCATGGAGTCTAATCTGGAAATACTTCCTTTGGAGAAAACTGAACAATGAGGTACCAGTGCAACCTTAGTTTCCCTGGTGTAAATGCCAATTGGTTTGCCTTGTCAAATATTTGTCTTTTCAGGGCCTTTCCATTTATTTCCTATACACTTATTGAAAGGAAAAAGTTGTGGTTTGATTTGTAGAGCAATAAAGTTACACAACTGGAATTAAAAACCAAATGGAACTGTGAGGGGGAAGAAAAAGGAGAAAAGGATATATGTCACTAGAATTGTTATCCATAAAGAATTAGATCTTTCAGCACTTAGAGAAAAGAAAACAAGCAAATTGTTGGCAGCAGCACCTGATAAGTGCATCTGATTAGTCTGCCTGCTTCACCCAGAGAGACATCACATTTCAGTGGGAACATTGCATTTCTTACACAGCTTTCTTAGCATCTAGAGCAGCCTTTATTTATTCAGTGCATTCTTTCTAGTACTGCTATGTAGCTTATTATCCCTGCTAACAATCATCTATCCTTTTGCATCCTGGGGGGAAAAAGGAGGGAATCAAAAAGTACTTACTCACTGAAGCCAAACTGCTGCTTTTTGCATAAGTCAGTACACACAGGACAGTTCTTTTTATTACGTCCAAACACAAACTAACATTCATCTAGATGCTTCCAAATCCAAGTGATCTGAATGCTTCATCCCACAAATTGTCATGAGCAGTCATGCCAAACTTTAAAGCCTACATAATTTCCTTGCTGTTCTTATAAAATCTAGTGTCTTGTGCAATTCCTCTACTTCATGCAAGTTTTTTTCCACTGCAGCAGAGAGCTGCACAAGAAATTCCTCTGGACCCTCATGCTCCATTTAAGGGCACTCTGTCCCTTTTCCTGTAATCCTTTTACAATGGCATGGTTGCCTTTGGACTGAAGCAGGACTTTTTCTGCCTCTCTTCATGCATATTTGTACCCTCTGACACCATTATAATGTGCTACCAAGTGAAGGATACAAAACTTGAGCAGCAGAGCAAATGGTTCGTTGATTTTTTGTTGCAGCAACACCAGGTTTTAAGGTACTCACAAGATTTCTTGCAAAGTTCAAGGTCATAAAAGATACATGGTTGAAAAGGGAAGGAAGCATCCTTCCCTTCAACAGCTGTAAATGCTGAAAAACTAGACACAAACAGTCCTGGCCTGATGAAAATAGTTTAAAAATAGTTAATATATTTTATATGATTGCAAGACCACTGCTTCAACTATTAACATCATAAAATCATTAGTTCTTGCATTAACCTGCTGACAACCATAGAAGGATTTCTGCTAACTCAGAAATGCTCTCTTCTGATCAAAGGAAAATGTATTCCTCCTTCTATTTCTCTGGCTCTTTCTTCCCCTCAGAATCCCTGCTCTTTTGAAGATCTGGTCTCAGGCAGCTGCTGGTGGTGTATACTTACAGAGAAAATAAGCAGGGAAAGGAAAATGAGGGAGAGTGAGGAGAGTAAGAGGAAGGCACCCACTTCACCCTTTTTCCCTACAGACAGTAATGCTTCTCTTGCTCTTAACTCCAACTGCAGAAATCTAGGCAAGAAACCATTACAGAAACACAAGCTAACAAGACATACTCTGTATCTTGGTTTTTTCACTGATAACCAGCAGCTAGGGATTAAAAAAACCTTATGACTTGAAAGATTCTTCCCTGTAAAGAACAGTGACATTCGCCCCAATGTGCAAACCTGAAACAGTCAGAGCCTTGAGAGGTGGATGAGTAAGCAAACAGGAAACAGATTAAAATGAACAACAACAACAAAAAAGTTTGCTTAGGGTTTACACTAATGTTTAAATTACAGCTCCTGTTGTGACAGTCATCCACTAGTTTGCTAAAATTTTCACACTGACAGGTTCCTGCTTAGGCCCTGCAGACTTTTATGTAGGAAAACAAGCAAGAAACAAAAAAGCTGGGGGAAAAAAAAAAAAGCCGTATTTCCACAACGCTCCAGCCATGGGTTAATTTGCTCTTAGAAGAGAAAGAGCCTGTCTCTGAAGGCTGAGCAGCACAACCATCTGCTCAGGTTGGGAGTGAGCTGGCTGAGCTCAGCAGCAGGCAGCCACACGCTTATTTAACTCTGCCTGCACGACCACCACAAGGGCCAGAGGTGACAGGAGCACCACACCTGGACAGGGCAGTCAGCTGGAAAAATTGCCACTTGAGAAGGGCAGGGGAAGGAAGGCTTAGGAATTAAATATCTCCAAAGGTGACACCGCATTTGAGCAAGTCCCTTCTGCCTTATGCCATCTCCCAGCTATCCAGCACTTTCCTTGGGCTGGTTTCGCTTCAGGGAGCGAGGGAGCTGTGCCAGAAGGGCCAGGGAGATGGGATGGCAGCCAGGGGCACACCAAAGGCGTCCTTACCAGGGGCCCTGATCAGAAAAGCTGCTGGTCACCAGGCCTGGGTGACCTCTGCAGGATGGGTCAGCAGGGCAGGTGCACATGAAAGTGATACATGCACAGGGCACTTGCCTGCTGCGAAAATGCGCCCAAAACAGTCCTTTCTTAAAAGGTCACAAAATTACTTCTTTCAGGACTGCCATTAAGTGAGTATAGTTTTTCTCCCTCTCTCACTAACATATGACTCCCAAGCCAGGTACAGGCTATCATCAGGTCTTCACCAAATGATTTGCTAAGCCAAATACACTTGTAAAGCATTCATGTTACTAAACCAGACAATAAAGAAGTATTGGTGTGTAACAGAAGGATGAAGAAACAGTGCAGAATATCAAAAAATTAACACACTTTCCCCCTCCAGAAGGTCCAGAAATCTGTTTGAAAACTCCTTATAAATTTTCTGTAAAAATGCTTATAAGAATTTTATACTCTGTTTCTAAATAATAAACCATTCCAATCACAGTAAAACACAAGGGATTACTTTAAAAAAAGTCTTAATACTTTATATAGAATGTTTGTAATCTAAAATCATCTAACTTGATGAAATGGCTAATCAAATCATCTCCAGAGACATTAATGGGTAACTCACCTGGTTTACATTAAGCTGTTCCTAAGTATTTTGATGATCAGCAGCATAATGCTATGCAATCTGCCTGATCTGTTTGCTCAATGTAGTTGTTCCTTCAGCTGCTCTGCTTAGATATCATGTCCCCAATTATCTGAGGTGATATCATCATATGCCATGACAGAGTAATAAATCTGGCCTTGGTAGGCTTCATGCTGCACCTGCAGTGCTCTGTGTATGGCACTTTAGCTATAGGCTGAGAGAAGCATCATCTCTTCTAGTTAGGTGCATAAACTTGGCACAAACCCCCTTATCACGTACTACAATAAATTCAGGAGAACTTGTGCTCAGCCTTGATTCAAAGCAAATAGTCACTGCAAAATAATCTGGTTTAACAGAGATGAGAATTAAGGAACACTGAGCCACAACCCCTCTTACTGTGTTCTGTTAAGTCTCTCCTCTTTTACCAAGACTGTCAGTGAAAAGTGCCACCACCTGTTAGGGTGCACTTGTGGGGGCTTGAAAAGCTATGGTAAGGCTACTTGTTCCTCCCAGATCACCTGAAAGTCATTCTGAAGTAGAGAAGATCTGACACATCTAAGAACTAGAAGAGATGCTAGATAAAATGCCAAATATAATTGAGGAATTCTGCTTGATAAGGAATCTGAGTATTTCTTAGAATTTTTTTTTCATAATGTTTAGCTAGTGAGAAATAAAGTTAACCAAGGTGGAGGAATGTTATAATAAATGTTGAAAAATACTTTGGTGAATATTTTTTTTCACCCATTGTAATCAAGAGGTTGATGGAATATTTTATTAGATCTTCTCTTGGAAGTTGGGTGGGTTTTTAAAATGTTTGCCTAAGTTGCAGGATTTCCACTATTCCTGTATCCTACTCCTATTCCTTTATCTTACTTTTCCAGTGACCATTTAGGGAATGCCACCATCAGACTGCACTTCACAAAGGCTGCTGAGCCCGCTGCCATCCAAGCACTGAGGTGCATTTGCTTATTACTTTGAAGAGCTAGTAATCATCACATAGACACAGATCTTCAGAGATTTAAGCTAAGTGAGTCAGTGTGTTAATTATATGCTAAGGGAGTACACACAAGAAATGGAAAGGAGTAGTTTATTGCTTTCCCAAGTTTCTCAGGTAATTAGAACAGCTTCTGGAGATACATGGCACCGTACCAGAATCTATCATCACAATGGGCTTCACTGCAAAATGCACAGAATTAATTTTTTAATGAAAATCCTCTACTGAGTGTCAGAGCCAAATTCACCTGATAAATGTCACTGAGCAACGTCATTACTGGCTCATCAACACAGGGTGTTTAAAGCAGATGGTAAAGCCGTGCATCTTCAGCACTACAGCCTGTTAATATCAGCCACCTCCCATAAAAAAATTAAAATTGGCCCCCTGTCAGTCAAACATGACAGTACTTTGGATTTCTCCCTCATGATATTCTTTAGCCGTGAGGCAGATATGACAGGCGCCTTATTAAATTCCAAAAATAAAATGTAGCACAAGAAGGCAGTGCATTCCAATGAGACAGCAGACTTGTTAAAATGCAACATGCATAAAACTAACTTCATTTCATTTCAGCTATCATCAGTTTCATCTTTTAAAAAACCCAAATAGCAACTTTAGAAATGTGGTGTTTGTTGTATATAAATTAAAACAACATGTCATGCCTTATACTTCAGAGTCGTTAAAAGCCTTTATAGGCGTTGCACAGATATTTTGGTTATTTTTATGAAAATAAAAGCTGAGATTCCGATTCAATGTTCTACGTTCAGTGCTTGTGTTGCATCATGATTGATCCCAGTCTGTACAGAAGGCGTGGAAACTGACTATGCTGTTAAACAGGAGCATCACTAAATCAGGAAAACTTCTGCACAACCATGACAATTGGCCTATAAGTATCATGTTCTCCAACTCATTAGAACAGCAAATGAAAGCTAATGTAATTCAAACATCTTTTAAGATGAATGGACAGACAAGTGAGAAAGCACAGCTTCCCACACTAAAATTCAGACCTGTAAATCACATAGGTTGGTTTAAAATTCCCTAATGTAAGGTGGAATCCTGGGTGTTGTGAAGTCAATCAGATTTGGCCTCCAAGGCCATATCAATACATATATTTAGTAAATAACATGAGACCATAAAAACTTATCCTACCCTCTTGTGTACAGGCTCACAATGATCATATGAGCAGTGGGACAATTCCACCAGAAATCTGGCATCTTTTCAAGTAGCCCAAGTCATGCATCTGTTGAAATTTTGTAGGATCCAGAGGGAGGCTGATTTTGTTTCCTTCTCAGGCCTTATTACTTAAAGGTTACTGCATTCTCTGCAAATCTCCAAAGAAAGCTCATTCATGCCTAACTAAACCTCCTGCCCTGATGTTTTCTGTATCTCAATATTCCACATTCTTCAAACACACACACAAAAATACATGATATTCATGCCAAAGTCACATCTTGCTTCCTCTTTTCAAAACTGTGGACAAATGGATGACTGTAATGAACACAGTCTCTGTTCTAGTTTGTGCCACACTTAATTTTTAAAGTCAAGTGAGGTTTAGGTGGTCATGAACTTACTGACAAGAGACTCTATTCATTCCCAGGCTTTTGTATGTATTGTACAAACAGCTTCTTCATGTCTATGACACACTATACCCCCATTTTTCCGCTGCTTTGCCTCCTAGACATAAACTTCTATGGCTTTGCAAAATACATGCCAAAAATCTTCTTTCACTTTTTAAATAAAACAGGACTGATTTAAAACAAATGCTTTCATTTTGACAACACATTTGCACAAACAAACTGTGTAAATGTTGATGTGGCAATAACAGAGCAAGACAACTGAGTGCTGCACTTCTCAGGAGCTGCCCCCAAAATGTCAGCAATTGCAACTCTTGCCAAAATGCTTAGAAAATGAAACAGGAATGGGTTCATCTTTTTCAGCACAAGTCTTTTATGTTTGCTCTCCATTTACAGTAGTTAGTTTCAAATGCTGACTGTATCCTCAGCTGAATCCTATTTTAGGAAACGTAACCAAAGTGCTGCATGATGCATAGAATGACATTTTCTATTGCCAAAAGCATGCTCTAGAAGCAAAACAGAGCAGGAGGAGGGGGAAAGGAAATCTATTCCCACAAGGCCTAAATGTTGTTATCTCTGACTGCCAAACACATGACACCTTGCTGCCACTTCAAAGCATGTCTTGTATGATGCTACTTCTATTTTTTTCCTGAAGCAAAATGATACTTCTTCCAAATTCTACTTAACCTGTGTGTTTAACACCTTGAAAGGCTGTGCCAATAGCAAACCATAAGGCAATATGTTCTCCATCAATTTTATATGTGTGTGTATATATATATTTATATATATATATATATAAATAATCTCATAGAATTGCAGAAAAATTTGTGTTGTAAGTCCTTGTGGAGGTGACCCAGTGAGACCTTCTTCCCAAAGCAGTGATAGCTTCAAAGTAGGAGTCATTTTGCTCACAATCTTTTCCAGACAGATTTTGACTAACCCAGGAATGGTGATTCCAACACCCCTCTGGGCATCAGTGTCCATGCCACAAATCACACTTCTCACCATGAAGGATTTTTTCCCTAATCTAGCTGAAACATTCTCTGCTGCAACCTATGGCCATTGCCTCCAGGCCTTCTGCTGCACACCTCAAAGGAGAGTGAGACTGCCTTATGTTTATAATATTAAGCAAAACAGCTCTACAAATTAGTCACCAGCATATCACAGAGCTTTGTAAAATATCTGTTTATCATAAGATCTCCTCATAATAATGGAAGGTGTAATGTGGTGTAATGGCTTTAGAGGAATGTATCTGTATTTAAAAACTGATTTCCAACTTGCATTCAGATCAGAGCAAATAATTAAATGTACAGCCTCTTCCCAACACTACTTTTACATAGCTTTTAATATTAATACTGGGGCTAAAAAAAGCCTTAGATAAAAATTACACATGACATTTTTTACATTACAAATGTGAATGACACTACAGTTTTGTGATGAGGTTAAAAAGAATTTTGAAGGACTTACTCAATGGATTGGGTCAAAGGATCATCAGCAAAGGAACTTGGGGGGAATCTGATTGATCTAAAATATTCTATTTTGTTTGTATTCAGTACTGTAAGCTGAAAAATCACCTATAGTTGCTTTGCAACTAAAGCAGTCTTCCAGCACCAAGGCAAAAATGGCTTGTCATTTGGGAGCCACAATAATACAGCTTTCCTCCAGAAAATCATTCATATTCCTTTGTACTCCATAAATCTTCTGAGCTGTCTGTTGAACAACCCTTCTGCAATTCTGTTCTGCCTTCATAACACTTTAGTTTCCAGTAACATTAAACATGTTTGTTTCTCAGCATTAAAGTACCTGGTTTTAATTAGCTGTCACACCATCATTGTCTTTGCATGCTTTTATGCACCCACATCACACTACCTGTGATTTTTCTTCTAACATAGGTAACAATAAGCAGGATAGATTTCCCTAATGGGGAAAAAAAAGGCACAAGGCTGACATAAACTGTCACCAAAAAAAAAAAAATCATTTGACATTCACCATTTTCATGAGAAAAGGACAAAAGCTAAAATCATTAAGTGTCCTGTATGAGTACAAGCAAAAGAACATTTTAGATGCAAAGGTATGTTGCTATTGAGGGAGTGACATACTAATGAGATGCTGTAACTTCAGCATGAAACCAGCAGCACCAACAGCTGTTAAAGCCCTGACTGTAGTCAAAAGTACAATTACCATCGTCCTGAAGAGACAGATTTGTAAGCTGAGAGCTTCTCAAGAGCTTCTTCCTTTTCCTCCTCGGTAGGTTGCAATATTTAAAAATAACACGAGCTGCAATGTAACACTTGCTTGATCTTTGAAAAATATACAGAAAATCCCACAGTAGAACTGATGTCTATATCTGTGATGATGGGACCATTCTGTTTACAGCCACCAGGTAGAGACAGAAATGCCCATTTCATAAAGAAGGGGATTTATGCCAAATTCATGTCAAAGACAAAAACTGAGATTAGACCTCTTGAAAACACTCCAGTATCCTAACCTCAAGATCCTTATTCTTCTCTAAATGGATTCTCCAGCTATTAAACCTCCCAGCAGCTAACTGGATTATTACATCAGCAATCTATCACATTTATAAGGTATTAAATTTATTTGGAAACTTGATGGCTGACTTCAATCTAGAGGGACAAGATCAAATTAAAATTCCTACTACATTGTGTGCAGCCCTGTATTTGGGTTTTTGCAGGGAGAAATTGGCAAATTGCTTTTGATTTCTTGTTTTGACATGCTACTTGGCATATTAATAAAACAGAAACATTATGCTGCTTAAAGTCATGATCTCATTTTCCCCAAATTTATCTTGATGCATTTTTTGAGAAGAAAATAGGCTATTCTTCTTCACCTACTATTTTTTTTTTCTTACTTGAATGAAATTTACTACAATAATCCACCAGACCTAAACTACTAAGAGAGCCTTTAATACCCAGTTCTTATTCTAATTTGTAATCTCAAATGTCACCATGGGTTAATATTGCTGTTTAGTTTCATAACTCAAAAGGGTTACATATAATTAACTACAAGCTTGCTCAAGATGAGGGCACTGATATTTCAACCACGCATCACAAGCAAATATGAATAAGTAATGAGAAATTAAGCAGAAAGGCATATTGGGGAGCCAGGGCCGTTTGGAAAACTAGATATTAGAATAGAACTGATAGAATAAAAGTTCATCAGCTGGTAAGACCAACTTCTGTGCACACAGAGTTTCTAGGAGTAAAGGTGAGGGCTGCCCTGGCCAGGAAAACTGCTGCAGAAGGTTGGGAGTGCCACTGGGAGCATTCCTTCCAACCCTCTGCTGTCATCTACCCAGGTTTCTGGGCCCCTGAAAAAGTCTCTTGGAGCTTAGACATGTTTCCACTGAATGTACCACTCTGTATCAAATGACTAGTAATCACCATCTCCTGAAGACATCATAATTATAACAAGTTGCATGAAAGCAGCAGCCATACTAAGCTTATTCAAATACTAACTTTCCAGAGCAGGATTTAGGTACCTTAACAGCCTGCATTAGCAATACTAAGCTCTAGCATACCATAAAATACTTTCTTTCTCACACGAGGACAAAACAAAGATTCCACTTTCAAGAGCAACTGCTTCAGGTGTTCCTGGATGAATTATTTTTTCCTTGGTTTTGTTAAAGAGGCATCATGCAAAACAGATAAAACGTTCAGCCCTGTAGAAAACATGCAATGCTCAAGAAGTTTAAATCTCCAAACAAGCCATTACACCTTGACTGAGACACAAAAGGTAGGACAACATGAGTAGATGGATAATGCAGAGGGGGCTTTTCTCCTGAAACAGTGAAAACACTGCAGGGACACAAGAGGAAGATCCTGAGAGCTTAATAAAAAATGTAGCTTATGCTTCTGCTCTGCTGGTGAGCACAGAAGTCAGAGAGGTCCCAGGCTGCACTCTGGTCATCCCCAGAGGGCATGAGAAGGGCTCAGTTCTTGTGGTACCACCATCATCAGGCAAAACCTTCCCTTGTACTGAAAATACTAAGGGGAAGAAATGTCCTTACATCTTTCAGCTACTGTTTCCAGGCCTGGATAAGAACATACTATAGTCCTTCTCCTCTAATTTCCAGTAAAGGAAAAGGCAAATACTTCAAAAGAAAACTTATCCTTCCACTATTAAATACTGACATAATTTAACAAAAAAGTACGTCCAGGTGAACCAGTAAAATAAACACAAAAAAAATCCCAGTTTTAACAATGTAGCTATCTATAATAAATGAACTTAAAACACAAACAAGCAAACAACCTAATGCCTTGAAAATATTCCCACACTCTTAAACATAACAATGGCACTCATCACACAGTAACTCGGGGACACCTGAACTCAACTGTGACCACAGAAGTGCAAAGTGTCCATCTCTGATGACACATCTCCTCCTTTTTTCCCAGGTGTGTCTTATGTCATATAAAATACTTGCTAAAACCTCATTATGAGCTTTGAGAAAATATTAACATCCTACCAGTATGCACTCTTCTAAAGTTACAGGAAAAAAGAAGTTCCTTAATATTTCTTTTATGTAATACAGAAGTTGATGTCTTCAGTAGTCTTCGTTTGTGTAATTAAATTTAATCAAATAATAATGTAATTCTTTAAGAACAAAATTGAAAGAAGTGTTCTACTTTGTTTCTATTTTTGTCTTCAATTCTAAAACATTCACATACTTATTGAATGGATAGAGTGGCATTTTTTTAACCACTGAAGCAAAAAACCTCCAAACCCAATGTTATTTTATTTAATAAGTTACAACACGGCCTCATGAAATGTAAGAACCTGTCTACAAAGTCATGTAGCTGGTACTATTAAAGTCTCTGAACAAAACTTGAGCAAGATGAAACACCTAAAAAAGTGGGACAACTGCCTTTACAGCAGTTATATCACACAGCTAAGCATTTGGAGAGCCTGTTCAAAGAATTCTCAATTTACAGCACTATAGTTTACAAGAAAGGTGTGTTCGGTGTTCATATGAACTGAATCTCTACCATCTTATGTGCACAATGTCCACTGACTATGCATCTTTTGAAATAAATTTATCCCAGGGAAGACACTTCATGCCCAAGGCACTCAGAGAGAGAGAAAAAAAGAAATAAAAATAGCAAAAAATGTAATGAAAATACAATACAGAAATGACATTCATCCTGCCTAATTCCATTTCACATCACAGTCTTTTTGGAAGAAACATGTTCTTAACTAGGAAAGATAAACTCTATTTATGTGCGTTGTTCATGTCAGGCAAAACTCTTCAGAGAAGTGAGTCATATATTTAGTTTGATTGACTCACATTTCATATGGCTTTTAGTCACACACAAATACACATCCTGCACTGTTTGTTCAAGAAAGAAGGATCTCCCTGCCAGCAAATTGGGTCTTTTTCTTCATTACTACCTGGGATATCAGCCTGCTTTCTACAATGGTCCTCATTTCCCTTCATTTCATCAGGATCAGCCCCAAGGGTTCCTGAGGTGGCAATGCTGACACAAGCCCTAATGGCTGAAAGGGAAGGAGAGGGTCAAGGTTTGATTCCATCTGGCAACATCAGCTGTTGCTTCCCAATGAATTCTGATATGGTACCCAAATAAAGGATGAATGCTTTTTAAAGTAAGCACAGACAAAGCAATATTAAATATTTAATTTCCCGAGGCAAAGGGCAGAGTCCCAGAGCTCCAGAAAGCTAATGGACCTCAAGCTACACAAGATGATTTTTAGTAGTAAATACCAATGCAGAATCTACAGCAAACTCAAAAGTTTTATTAGGGAATGAGGAAAGATGCTTTACTGAGGAATTCTATACATGTGCAGACAGTTGAGATTATACAAAATAAAAAAATCAGTTCTAATTCTCCCCTGATAGAGTCCTCCTTTTGTCTCTCAAGTCAGGGTGGATTAACAGCACTGAGCCTACAGGAGCAATTTCAGCACACTCTGGAGCATTATGCTATTGCTATTCATTTCAAACAGGAGTAAAGATTTTACATATACTTCATTATTTTAAGAAAGTCAGTGACAGTTCATTTTATTCAAAAGCCTCCACAGGAACAGTGAAAGGAGGACTTCAGTTTTCTATCAGTGAATTTCCTTCAGACTGCTGGCCATTCCCGTATTTTCTCCTGTTTAACATGTGCACACAGATCTTTATTTTCTCCTTTTTCTTATCAAATAAATAGCCATAAAGGTAAATGTTTGAGGGCACTGCTGGCCTAGGACCAACACCATCATCCATCAGGGTTTTGGTTCTACCTGTGATGTGCTTTGCACAGTGCCTAACACCCACCACCAGCTTCAGAATTTCAATTCAGATTTGAAGAGTTTTGTCAGGTCACATCTCTGAATGAAAGTGGATGCTCAGAGTATTTGTATGGGTGACCTGACAGCAGATGAGAGACAAGCTCTGTGATGCAAGGGGCTGGTAGAATCTCTCCCAACACTCAGAGCATAAAGAGAAGAACAAAATGCAGCCCTGTTCAGATGCACTTCCCATGAACAAAACTGTAGGAGCAAACTGTATATGTCCAGCCAATGCCAAATTTTCACCTCACCCCTGCCCTTATTTCCCACTTTTCCTTAAAAAAACATCTGGATGAAACCTTTTAATTCAGAGATATCACCACAGCGTTTAAGGATAAGCAGAGGCCTAAGACATCCTGCCTTCACTGCCCAGTAGAAACAGCACAGCTGAGAAAGCACCTCACTGTCTCCCGATTAATCATGTGTGATATTCAGAAACTGAAGGCAGATGCTACTTTTATCCAGCTGAGGATTGCTGGGGTAACCATTATTTATCATGTTTTGATATTTATACTTTGCCCAATAATTATTTTCCTGTTATGGCAGGTGCTAACTTATCATTTTCCATATGGCCAGAAAGGTGTTAGACCTTCCCTAATTATAGATAAAGCCATATTAATGGCTGCTGAGCAACAACATCATCTGTGATGCTGAAAAAAACCATATGAAGTCTTCCCTCCCACAGCAGGGGCATAAATAGAAACTTACAATAAACAGGTTTCTGTGCACTAAAATACCAAAATTTCTTTAGAGAGAATGAAAATGCTCATGGCTCCTGGTTCACAGAACTGATAGCATTTGCATACTTTATGGCTATAAAGCCATGTATTTGTCCCAGTCATATCAGACCTTCTATTTAAACCTACTGCCCACTTTACAAAACTTTCTTCTGTTCTACAGCATCACATCTAGTACGGCAGATCTCGGTATTCTTATAAAAATAAAGACAATGCTACAGCTGGCCCATAACAGCAATGCCTGGTCATCATTTGCATCAGAAGAAGAAATACTGAAGCACAAATATTAAGATGACTTTGGTATACAATCAAAAAGGACACACAGCTGCTAGAGGGAGGAGGTCTGTTTGCACTTCTGCATAAGCCTTGGTAAGAAGGCTTTTTCAGGCCTTTTCTCCCTCCATTTCTTCCTTGTAGGCTTTGTCCTGTGATCAGACTCCTTACTGCCAGAGTCCAAACAGATATTTTTCCAAATCCCATTAATTCTCCTGAGCAAGCCTGAGAACACAACATCACCCAAGGTGAGGATCTCCCCCACCTCTCCTCCAGGAGCCCTGCACACCAGTGACCCGTGAGCTGCTCCTGATTGTCCAGCCACTGGAAATGAGGGAAGGGCTGAATGATGGGAATCACTGGAATTTACAGGCATTTGTTTGAAATCATCCTTGGGCAACAACTGCCTGGCAGACTGGAAACTGATTGCACTGCTAAAAGGATGATCCAGTTTCTGAGAGTAACTGTTGTAAGGTAATTGGCACAATGCAGCGCAGACAGTCTGCTCTTATACTGGTGCCCACTCCACCAGACACAGTAGCTGTCATTAAGGTCTTCAGCTAAATAAAAAGGTGTTTGGGAATAAAACAAAATAATTTTCTTCATTTTTTTCCCTTTTCCTGCAGGCTGGAAATATAAATAATACTCAGTCTGCATGCAATGTGGGTCATGGCATTTGCTAACATCTGACTAAAAACTCTGCACTGTGTTGTACTCTGGAAATTGCTCTGGATTTGCCTTGATTGTTTTCCTTGCCAAAAGATTTAAAATGTTTTCCATACAGGGAGTTAGGAGATTATTATTTCAGCATGGTCACCTGCTACCTGCAGGAGACGTCAAGATTTTCTTGACAGCAACAGTAACTCAGGCAAACTCAGGACTCAGATGCTTGGTGTCACAAGAATGAAGAGTGGCCATGCCTTCTTCCATGGGCCTGGATCAGTGCATGCACCATGGATGGGAGAGCCGAGTATTCAGGCTCCCTTTCACTTTCTGAGCGGACACAGACATAGGAGCAGGAGAGAGAGAGAGCTACAGCTTTTCTCCAACTGAACCTGTCTCATGGGTCACCAGCTGATTGGCAGAGAAGCCAGGTAAGCATTTCTGACAAAGAGAAACCATCAAGGCAAAAAATGTTTCCCCAAAGCTTATTTCCAAAACCCTAATCCCAACTGCCAGTGCTAGATTTGGCTTTATCATCTGAGCAGCCTTTTTATCACTCACCTCTGACTTTGAATCACTAGACCTAGAGAAACTTCACTGGGTCCCCCACAGTCACATTTTTATTTAGGACAACACAAAATGAGTTAGCTTTTCCAAGTATTGAGAATGAAGAGGGGTCACAGAAATATGAATATTTTTCATTATTAAGTTCTCCTTTAGACATTACCTTTGAGCTCAAGTAAATTACCAGATATAGAGAGAAAAATGTGTTTTATAAGGCATACTGCAGCAATAATAACTCCCTCTCTTGTAAAACATTTTCCATGGCAATTTTGAAATACATATTTTTAAACATATTTTCTATTCAGAATTAAAGTTTTGTTGGTTTTTTTAAGTACTCATACACAACGTAATGAGATATAGCTTTTTGGGCACCTTTGTGTATCAGGGACCCCACACACAAAGCCCCTGTAGAGAACTGAAGCACTGAGTACTCCCAGCACCAGATCACATTCAAGCTGCAATATGCTACTGAGCACAAGTTACATAATTGCAGATGAATAAGATGTTCATATAACAGACACTGATGCACTCCCTCCCTCCTTCCCACTAGTACTCTACCCCAACATCTCTCCAGATGTGTACATTTATTCCACTACAGCAGCAAATATACATCCAGATTGCACCCATTTAGCTGCAATGAAAGCAGCTTCCCTGCTGAATATGATGGTTTGCTAGGCAAAAAGTGCATTTCAGCATTTGCATATGTAATTTCAACGTATGTACAGTACTGTGGAAAAAGCCAGCTGTGTCTTTGGGCATTCCTAGTTCTTCCATATCGAAAAACTGCAGGTCCTGACAGTTCACATCAGGATTTGAATCAGAAAGAGAGTTGTTCATTGCATCAGAACTCCTCCTTCTTTCCATTTTTTCACTGGACATGCCCAGTTTGGCCAGCCACAGCCCTGGTCAAGTATTGAGCAGAAATAATGGAAAGAGAGGTGTAAGCCTGCTCTGTAATGATCCTTATGGTTTTCTTTTCTCAGTAGCTCTTCCTCTTCTGCATATGACAATTCTTCTAACCCAGAAACACATTAATACCAATTTATATCTGGTAGGGAAAATAAAGTAGTATTCAAGTATTTAAAAGATCTGTTAGGATTTGCCTTAAGGAGTCCCAGAGAAATGTAAACTAATATAAAATTCATACACCTCAATATGCACCTTTCAGATTTGTACAGTCCCATGCATCCAATTCTATCTCTAATAACCTTTTAATATCATTTCCTCCTCTGCCTTCAGCAAGCCCTATAGCATTCACCTTTGTCCTCAGAGAAATCTAGGTTAACATTACATTTGTGTAGCAGGTTCTACATTTTTTATTTTATTGGAAAAGCAGTCTAGCATGAAAGAATGAAGGCACAACCTTAGAATTACCTGAACCAATGGAGAGAGATACTTCCAATCACCAGGGGAAAATCACTTAATACAGTTCAGTCCTCTTATGAGACAATCTATTTGCCAGACAAAGCAATTATTTCATTTGGATAGTCCCTGCATTGCACTATGAACCTCGAGGCTGAAGTGAGGTTAAATATTCAAGTATTTTCTTCAGTATCATGTAGCAAGTAACCCACAAAATTGGTCATTTTTAATAAGAAAAAAAAAACAACAAATATGTAACACTGAAATTTTTTTAATTGTCCTATACATTAAAAAAAAATTAAACCACATCATGCCTAACAAAATGACAGAAAATTCACCTGAAACCCTAACATACTTTTTCACCTTTGAAGCCTTTGATATATTCTTCTCTGCATAAATTTGTCCCCATCCTAAGAAAATATATCAAAAGCCATTTAAACCTATACCTGTATTTAAAAGACAAGTACAGCTATAACAGTATCTGTAGATCCTTTTCTTTTTTTTTGAAAAGCACAATATCTAAAGCCTTACATGTTTCTCTTTGCTTTAAAAATAATACACCAGTGAATGTATGCTTCACCTGCCCATTTCAGAAAAAGGCTAAATTTCTTCAGAGATGAGAAATAAATCAGTCTTCATGCTAGCTCAGCTCTATGCCCCTCATGGGTGTAACAAAAGTGCTTAGGTAATTCTCAGAGGTTCCTGCAAACATCCTACATGTCAACCTGCATTACACACACACTTTCAGAACAATTTCAGGCAAACTCCAGGCTGAAAGAATTGTTCTTGCAAAACAACTGTTCTTGCTGAAAGAATTGCTCTTGCAAACTCTGGTATTAACACCACAGACTGTAAAACTTCAGAGACAATGCTCGCTCACTACCTGCTCTCAAGTAACAAATAATTTTTATCCATTGCTTGTGCCTCTTCACCAAATGTTTTACAAACCTACCAGCTCAGCTTTTGCACTGGGAGCTACTCCAGATCAATGCTAACAGAAAGAACAGCTTTAAACTGATCTGCTTCAGCTACAAACAGCTTCTTGTTATGGATTTATGCACTTCAGTGCATGAGTGTGTGCAGAGTGGTCCTCATTCACATAACCAGCTTAGGACACAATTGAAGTAATATAGTCTATTAAAAAAAAAAAGAAAAGAAAAAAGGAAAAAAAAATAGAAGGGCTCAACACCACTCCCAGTATTTCTATTTCATAAAATAAATTAGACTACAACTTGTTTAAAACTCTCCAATTCTGCAGACTGCATTGCTTGTTCTGTTTCCTGTGGAAGCCCTCATATCATTTCAGTATAGTGGAAACACGGCAGCAAGTACTAACGTAAGTAAAACTGAAACGAAAGCTGTAGTTTCAGCTCCTTTTGAACTTATCCCATAAAAATTAATTAGTTGAATTTGAAGTAAGCAAATCCCACTAAAGACAGTATTACTCCCAGCAGAGGAATACTCTGGAGGCAGAGAACTCCACTGCATCCCTTGTCTGAGTGTTACAGGAGTGGCAGGATGCAGGTGTGCTGCCTGTGAATTCAGGGCAGAGATGCATCCAGGTCACCAATGCCGGGGTGAATCCTTGCAGGCAGTCCCTGGCGAGAACTGAGACCTTCTGCAGTCCCTGGGGGAGAGGAAGAAGGCAGCTCTGAGATGCATGGCAGGGTCTGTGCCTAGCTGCAAGCATGGGCACAGCCTTCAGCGGGCACAGCTCATCAAGAACTGGCAGCCTGTTGGATTGCTCCCTCACAAGGGAAAGAGAGGTTGCAGGCTTTGGGCTGGAAGGGGTGGGTGGAGCAGAATTAAGATGTGCCCCAGTACACATTTAGCAATGTGTATTATATATGTATTTTATGTATGTGTATAAATGCCCAAACACAGACACTACTTTTCAGTTCAAAATGAACGTCACTTTTAGAATCCTGTGGTGCTGCTTTCTCCTTGTAATTATGGGCTTATAAAAACAAGCATCCACCCAATCTTACCTTTAGCATGGTGAACATCTTGCTGCAATAATGAAATGAGCACAACATAAAGACTTATCTGGATATTACAATTCTAGCTGTATACACTTAGCCTGCAATAAGGGATTGAATTTAAATGTTTATAGCTTTCCAAACACTATTATGCGCTTGCAAATGTTAATTCAGTTTCAATGAAAGAGTCAATTTTTTTAACAATATAGAATGCATTTTAATACACTATTACGCACAATAGGCTGGCAGTGAATGGACTCATAATTGATTTAGAAGCATGTTCTACCACCCTGCTACCTCTATCTCTTTACTAAATCACTTTTTAATCGGGCTAGTCTAAGCTGACCCATACAGAGCTTTATTTAATTTATTATGGAATTTATATCTAAGGTTGACTAGTAATGCATGGCTACAGCAGCATTAAACAAATTGTACAGTGAATAACAAAGAGGGAAAAGAGAACAGGAATTCAAATAGTCTAAGCATATTGCTGAGGTTAAGACAGGCTCCAAATGAGCAATGTTATTCAAATGTTTAAGAACAGGAAAGATGAAAAGGGCTCTGACACCATTATGGTTTGTACAAAAAAAAAAAAAAGGCTGAGTTTGAGTCAATTATTAAAGAAAAAATAAGGGAGAGAAAAATCTTACAAAATGCATTAGTTGGCTTTCATTTCTCCTAATGTAAAGGAGGACAATCATAATAAAACAAGAAACAAAGGCCTAATAATCACTCCAAAGCTCTCTTTTCCTGTGTGCCTACAAACTTTATTGAAAATACTAACAAGCACAAGGAACTGAATGTTGCAGTAAGAGTTTTTCTGTTACCCAATAAGTGTAGGATAAAGCATAGCAAAGATTCAGAATAGGGCCTACCTATCTATAGCCAGCATTTCATGAATTATTTATAGAATACTTTAACTGAAGATGTCTAAACATGTGCATATTTAGAACACACATACATGCACATACATTTAATTGCATAGTAACACATAAATATTATTTTCCCCAGGTTTAAAAAATAAATAAGATCTCCAGTCTTTTCATTGACAGAGATGGGCAGCATCTGCTTAGGCATCAGTTTGTGCATGACCTGCTAAAGAACGGGGAGAGCCACCACTGCCATGGCTGCCACATTCATGCACACACTTTCCCCTTCCTTCAGGAAGATCACTGTTCACAAGCAGGGTTCAGCAAGAAAAAAACCCTGGTATACCTGTCATACTTAAATACAGTTCTCTTCCTAGAATTTTTTGCATATACACATTAAATTTCCAACTCCTGACGTAAAAGCAATCCCAACCTTTTTTTTTTTTTCCCTTCCCAGATATGTAAAAATAATGCACTGAAGACCTAATGAAAATGAACACAGAATATGGACAAAGAAAATCCCTTCCAACAATGAAGAGCACCTGCCCCACAAGCTAGATGGCTCAGAAGATCTTTAATAGGATGGGAGAATTTCCTCAGTGACCACTGGCTTGAAACCACCTCCAGGTCATTATCGAGTTGCCATCAGTCACAAATGGTTTGGTAGTCAACTTGAAATGAGTTGGTCCTCTCGCCCCAAGGTCCACATCATAAATTGGCAACACTGAGAGAGTCTTGGCAGTGAGGTCAAGGATTGAATGGGCACAGAGACTCATCTCTAAAGGTGATCTGTCTAGGTCAGGGTTCAGACATATTTGTGAGAGAAGCATGCTTTGCCATTGCTTCCTGCTGTACAACTGCAGAAAAATACAGGAATTCATCTTCAAGTGCTGTCACAACCCAGCACCTTTCACTAGGATTAAGTGCCCATTAAAAAAATACATTCATCTGCAGCAAGACAAGGCTGTACCTTTTAAATCACACCTACTGTTACAGCACAACTTTACACTGTAAAGTTAAGAACAAACAAAAAACAACAGAACAACTATAGTAGATTTTATTTCAGCCTTAGGAAACCAAATTGCAAAGCTTTTATACGATTCTGAATTTTACATATTCTGCAAGCAGTCTTCTTCCTGTAACTGCGGCAGAGAAATCCATAAACATATCAAGGCTAGTCAAGGCAAATTCTCAATAGTCAAGGTCAACAACTCAAAATACATGCAGAGACTGATCTCAGAACACCCTTTAGAAATCACTTTCCACTTTTGCTTGTCCACAAAGAAAAAAAAGAAAATCAAAACACAACAACAAAAAAAGATCAAAGGACATGATTCATTTTGACACACACTATAATTTCCACTGAAAAAGGTATGTTTACATGACAAGTAAACTGCCATGGCTTGACTATAAACCCACAGCCTGTTTTCCTTGAAATACCAATAGTGTGCAATGCCATCCCAAGAAGCTTCTGTTACACAGGACTCCAGAAGAAATTGAATCACTAAACTCCCTTGTCTCTCTTATGGAGCAGTGGCCTCTTGCCGCATGCTTGCAGACCTTCTTGGTTGGGGATAAACTGTGAGGATTGAAGTGCTGCTCTGATTATCACTGTTAAAATGACCTTCAGGGAGATGCAAGATTGCTTCCTTCAAGACCAAAAGCCAAATTACAACTACACAAATTTCAGGCTCCTGTAGCCCTTCAGACAGGTACTGCATTCATGGTATGTTTTACACAACCTGCAGAGTAAGGCTTGTAGCTTGCTGAGTTACCTCATTACATTCCTTTATCCCTGAGACCAAGACAGTGTTTTAAAAGATAAATGTCATATCCTGTTTGGGGCTAAATGAATAAAATGTATGAATAAATAAAGCTACCTATTACAAATATTATATCCTCTATAATCCTCACATTTCCAAAGATTTGAATGTATAAGAAATGCAATACAGCCACTATAGCTGCAAGCATAAGTAACTACTCCAGTCCTCTACACTACACAAAAGAGGAGGTCAGTAATATGTTACACTTAATGCTATTTTGACAGGCTGGATTACCTAAACAACAGTTCATGCGTATTTTAACAGAAATAACAGAGTTGTCAGGGATCTGCAGCTTTAAGTGCCCAAAACACCAGACGTCTGCAGTGCAATAGACCTTCTTATTCAGAAAAGAAAATAAATTGGGACTCAACTGTCTTATCGCTGAGATCAGTGCCAATTCTGCAACAGATTAATCTTTGATCATTGTATGCTTGAGTTCTGCAAAACCCAGCTAAATAAAGACATTAAAACAAATTAAACAAGACAAAAGAAAAATAATGCTAATGAACCATATTGTGGAAATAGGTGAACTATCCATATTAGTTTATTTCTTTTAAAAAAATATTTAAAAAATTCTCCAAACTACTTGAACAAAGCCTGAGCTAAATGCAATTGGTGTGCAGGAGGACAAAAGCCTGGCACCAAGGATCTCAGCAGAAGAAACAAAATACCTACATCAACTATATAATCCTAGTCAAATGAATCCCTCCCAGCCTAATCCTGGGTCCTGTGTAATCCCCTCACCGTCACAGAGAATGTTACAATAAAGAAGGGCTCTCCCACTCTCCCCAGCTCCCAGCAATGCAATCAGTGTTTCTTCAGCATCTGCAAGAAGAACTTTACTGCTACTCTGATAACAACTTGCAGGTATCTATCAAGGGCCAAGATCCTTCATGAAAGAGACTACACACACAGACGAAATATAAAGCTCACTCTCACTCCAACCTTACATTTACTAAGTTATGACATCTCTGAAGAGTGTAACTCCTTAACACTACCCCTGGTAGCAAAATTCTGATGGGAGACATGCCATTTAGGAGCCAGAGATGGCAAAAGATCCAGCAGCCCTGATGGAAGAAACCTTGGACAAACATACCTTTCATTTTGGGTATAAAAGTCCAGCATTTCATACCAGGGTGGCAGTAGATATAAAAACAAGTAAAAACCCAAAGAACATAAATGAAACGCCCCAAAGCATGACTTGAAAAGAAGTCATTTGTCCTTGCTCCCCTTCTATCAAGCCAGAAGCATAGGTAGGCTGCTGTTCTGAATGTGACTCAAGACATTTATTAATCAAAATATGCTAAGAACTTCCTCATCACCGAGTTGCAGAGTTATTTATACTTCAACCAGATTATGCCCCTTAGCCATTTAGAATAAAAATGCTGCTGTTTAGACAAGTATTCTCATTATAGATGTAATAAAACTCTGAAGCACTATTGAAAGTTATGCAATAATTTGTCTCTTAGGAAAGATGAATGGCAAAGTTGGGTGCCCAGGACTAAAAATTCATTAATGTCTTAATAGTGAAATAGATATTAATCTCTCTTCATTAGCTCACCAAAATGAACCAAGGCAAGTTAGAAAATGTTCTGAGACATTATTTGATTTCAAATGAATATGCCTCAAGTATTGCTCTTCCAAAAAGCCATTATAAACAACACAGAAAGGGGAAAATCATTTGAAAAATTACTTTGACATTGTCCTTTAATCATGCATTGTGTTCAGGAAAATTATCCTAATGTATCTCTTACATGACTAAATGGTTGCAGTATATAAATAGCATACTCTCCAGAATGCCATGCGGAATATCTAATGGTATAATGCATTACACAGACACTGAATTATATTTAAAAGAACATGATGATGGAGTGAGATGCTTTTAAAACATAATATAGGTAAAGAAAAACAAAAATCCCATAGGGTTAGGGTATTCTCTATAGTGTTAAAATACTATTCCATTTAAGTAAAGATTATGTTAAAAATATCTCTATCATTTTATTGTTGTTTACTAATTCAAAAGTTTTTTGTTTTTTTTTTCCTATTGATTCAGCTTTCACTGTAATATTTGAAGGGAATAGAACGAAAATTTTAGCCCCTGATCAGAATTATAATCACCTTCTGGAAACCAAAGAAAGCAAAATTTTGAGCAGTATAAGAACATACCCAATTATCAAGTACCCTAAGCACAACCAATTGAACAGATTCTATTTCTGTATGCAATAAAATAGTATATTAGTAAGTAATTCTCCTAAAATAGTAAAAATTTAGTATTTCATGACTCTAAATAATACTCATTCTTTCTTTCTATTAGGTTGTATGAGATTGAACAAGAGATAATGTCCTTTAGTATGTGGATTGCAAAGAGTATTTCATGATGGGAATGTCAGGTGAAGGAGTGTCAGCTTCCAATAGCATTTTGGAGCTGAAGAAATTCTAACTTCTGACATGCAATGAAAAAAATAATCATTAGACAACAACAAGATGCACATTAGGTATACTGCTCACATAATCATTATACGTTAGGAATTGGATGTACAACAGGGAGTAGAAAGACAAAAGAAGCTAATTTATTTATTTTCTTGGCTTGCTACTGCATGGTTTCTCAGTTCTCCAGTTCTCACTCAAAACTAAATATTTGATTATTTATCTAATGTATCAGGCACTAAGCACAAACCTCCCAAGTGTATGAGGATGACTCGAGTGACTGTCCCAGACCAGGAGGTGAAGACAACTGCCCCACCATGGCATCTCTAGCTCCCAGCATTGCTGCTTGATGACTTTGCTGCCAAACTTCAGGCATGCAACAATTGGAAAAAATGAGCTGGCTTTTTTACCCTGCTATTTCTTTTCCATGTTGTTTCAAACTTGTCTATAGTGGTAAAATTATATACTGGCAAGCACAGCAGGTGTTTATTTTTAATTACAGCAGCAATTCCAGAAGACTGAAGATACTGACATAGGGCAAGGAACAAAACTATGAGGTCTGCACCACTCACAAGCCAACATAAGATTGATGGCCCATTTAAACCTGAATTATAAGTAGTTTCAGGACATTAATATTAATTAGGTCAAGACTAATAGGCTCTCATGAGTGGACTGTTTAGCAGGTCAGAGGCAATGAAAAGGTGGTAAACAATTTACTGCATAATGAAGTTTGCAGGCACATGGCACACATCTCTACACTGTAACTATGCACTTCACTCAGAGTCAGATTGCTAAAGGCTGGGCAGACTACTTGCCTACTCAGATAGCATGTGAAACACCAGAATTCTTTTTAAATAAAATGTTTTCACTAAAAATGCTCCACATTCCAGCCAGGGAGCACTTTCGGTGCGTCTCAGAACAGAAGGCTTCGGGTTTTGTGGCAGGAGGAACTAGGGAGCATCCATCAGTGGCCATGTCTTTTCACATCCCTCCAGGCAGAACACTCCACCTCCTCCTGCAAAGTGCACCCTCAGAGGAAGAAAGGACACTCATAGCTCACCGTCCACATTCATTGCTTGGCTTGTCATTTGTTACCACATTAGATGGTCCCTGGGCAGTACAACTTGTAACATGGACACGCATCCAATTAAGGAGATCACTTAGTGCTCAAAGATCAAGTTCAACGTTTTCCTAACTGGATGGTAATGTATTCTGATCAATAAAAATACAAAACAGAAACGTAAAGAGCAGTCATACAAAGAGCACATGGACTTTATTTGTGACAAATATCTTAAAACAACTATGTGGGAATGCTGATGTGTGTTAAAAATAATTTTATTACTTTATTCTCATAAGTGGCGTCAATTTAAATATTTCATTTAGTAATTCTCATGACAGGACATTTGCACTTGTCTGACCATAACAGTATTTAGAAAAGTGCTCTACATTTATACTCCTTTTCTTATTTGTATTACTCACAAAGACAACGCAGGCTCCTTCTATGGACTAAGTTCTGTCCTTGTGCTGTGTTATGAAACTCCCCCCATTGCCACTATTAACCTCAAAACTGTGCAGGAGGACTGCCCAATGCATCCCTACCTCTTAAGTTCCACTTGAAATCTCAAAATAGCATTCAAGTGGAAAGAAAGTGCATCAGAGGACAAGGGTGGGCTCTTTCCAGAGGAATCAATTTCAACCAATGGCAAGAGTAACAGGACAAGTCTGCAACAGTATGGTTGATACTGGGAGTCTTTATTATTTGTACTGCCTGTGATGCTGAATGTTCTTACATCAGGATCCCTCACATGCTATTCTCTTCTTTTTCTCAAAGGGCATCTTTTTCCAGAAGTACTGGTCATCTCCCTTTGTAAAGCAAATACTTTAGAGCTGCCTCAATTCAGAGAAGAAGAATTGAGATTCCTCAAAAAAATTGGACAATTCTGAAAGTCTTGCCTGCAAGGTTTTACTTAAGCTGATTTTATCTTTCCATAATGCATTAATTCTTAATGAAATATTTTATTTCATTATTGCCCACACAGAACTGACTAAATCCTCCCTTTCACCCTATGCCATGACTTGCCTGCCTTCAAGTTATCTATCAATGCTTGGCACGGATCAAGGGCAGGAAGGATGTGAAGGTGCAGGTGTTGGTCCTCAGGCTCACATGCACAAACTGAGTTCCCAGGAACATGATACACTGGAGTCAAGTGAATGAGGTAAAGAGACAAAACAGTTTTGAAAATCTAATCTTTAGCAAAAAAGCAGTGGGGAAGGACAGTAAGTAACACAAGATGAAACGTGTAGATCTTGCAAGATGCTAAGGCTTTAGAGTTTCACACTCTCTGTGTCTTTAGAGTTTCCAAGCACGTGTGGTCACTAATCAAAGCCACAATGCAAGAACAATCATTCAAAAAAGGCAACTTGTACAGTCCTAGTGTGTTCCTGCTCAATATGCAAACAGGCCAGGCAGCATGGGGAATCCTCTCACAAGGTGGTGGGAGATGTACCACCTCCCCACCTCAGGGGTTTGTGTGCCAGTGCTCGGCACTTACAGCTGCAGAATGAGATGTTAATCACACAGCCTGAATTACCAATGCTGCATGAAAATCCTAATAAAATTTCCTCTCTAGCCCTGATGTTTTGGCTCAGCAACCACACTATATGTATACTGAAAAGTTGCAAGTAGGTATTGACCTTCCATACTTCACGCCCTGCCCAGACACACACACACTTTACCAGATGTATGGCCTTGGGCCTGCATGCTGCTTCTGAGTGCTGCGGTCATGTAAAGACACAAACGGAAAAATAACAGTTTTAACACAACCAATACCTACCTACTGAACCTCTAAAAACATAATTAAAACACCTGTTGTGACAAAATGGAAGATTATGATATCCTATCACTCATTCCCCTAGGAATCACTGCAATCCATTACAGCTTTTGATGTTCTACTGGAAACACACCAAAACAGATTAAAACACAACAAATTCACCTGACATATTAATATGTTATGCACAAATGGCACTTCTCAAAACCCAAGCATCAGTATGTTGATGATACAGGGGGAAAAAAAGGTAATACTTTTTTTTTCTGTCCTGCTTGTTTGGTGCTAAATTTACCTAGGTCTCTGAAAAGCAACTTTTAGAGAAAAACCTATCAGTTTCAAATATCATAGAATGTCATGCACATGTACAGCCAGAGGGACATCTGCCATTTCCTCTGGAGTCACAGAGCATCCTTCTGTCTGCCCCTGACAGACAGGAAAAATGCTTCCTCAAATCATGCAGCTATAAAGCTGGTTTAAGACCACATGAGGCAATAACTGCTGGCATGAGGTCCTGGCACATCCCCCCCTCCAAGCACATTGATCTGACTAATTAGTCTACGTAGACGTTACATTTTCTCTTCTGAATAGATAGTTTCAGTTGGATACTGTGGCTGATGTGTCCTCAATGCTTGCAATACTTGTAATAGGTCTCAATGAATGCTGTCATTTCCCACAGGCAAAACACACATGAGAAAAGCTATACCCTCTCTCTTCCACAGGAAAGAAGTTACTTTCCTTACCACAGAATAGTGCTATTTTAGAAGAAAATAATGCAAAATAAATTCTCTGTAATATCCAACACTTCTGCTGCACTGAACAGCATTTAAGGATTACTTCTGCAGCTGTTCTTGTATCCTTTCCTGCCAATGGTTCTGTGAGCCAAAAGACAGAATTGTGAACAGCTTACACTTCTCAATACAGCTCCAATTTCCTCACTCTAGAGGCCCTGACTGTGTCATGGTTCCCCGAGAAATTTCAGTCAAACTGAGTTACCCTATCAAAGATAGTTCATTTTACCTGACATAGCTACAGAAATCAGCAGCATCAGGAGATCCAAGCAAAAGGAAAGCTTGTGAAGAGATGCCATGGAGCAATTTGGGCAAGAGTCTGACACAGCCTCTAAGTGTCACTGGGGAGCTGTGAAATCACACCTCAACTCCTCAGCAACAGAATGGTCCACCAGCACCACAAAAGAGATACAGATGCTTTATGTAAGCACACGAGTATCCTTGGTGTTTGTACAATCTCCCTTTATCCATGCAAAACAAACAACAAGTGCAAAATACTGCAGAGATCCTAAGGAGAATCTGCTGCGTGCCACAGAACTGGAAAGAAGGCAAGAAAGATGAGGCTTGCTTAAGGAGATTGTAATATCAATCATGTATCATTTAACACAATTTAACTTACAAATCTAATCTAAACATGCTCCAAACAAACACAGCATTGTGACACGCTGCAGTCACCATTTCCTTGCTGTTTCAAGCAGCAGCATGTACAAAGTGACTCAATACAAGCTCCAGAATAGCAAAATATTTGATCAAATACTTATCTCGAAGTATACCAGAGTGCCATTTGACCTTGTACTTTTCTCTGCTCACAGTGCCAGTTTCCAAAGTCACACCTTGTCCCAGCCATGTCCTCCTGGCACCTGTTGTGCCATTTTCTGGCTTCCCCAGTTTTGCTAGTGGAGCTGTTTGGGGACACAATGAGGCTGTGTTCTGACCTGCTGGAGCAGTCCAGCAGCAAAGCAATCAACCAACACACATTATGCTCTCTCAGCCATCAGCAACAGGGGATTTTTGAAGCAGCTTTCCCACTAAGCACACAGCACAGTCTCCATGTACAATGAATGCAGTTTCCCACCTACAAAATGGTGATGTCCTCTTAAGTATTTGGGGTTTTGTTTTTGTTTTTTTCTTAAGGGCTGTATTAACTAAGATTATAGACAGTATCTCACCCATTTTATTATAAACATGCCACACTCACTCTAAAATTAGCCTTGAAGTATTTGTTGTCACAGGGTCCCTGATATTTTGATAAACTTCCCTTTCATCATACACACAATCACCCTTTGCATATGTAATGCAGGGCACATAAAACCTGCCACAAGCATGAGACAGGTCAGTCTTGAGGGTCCCTTATTTATAACTTGCTAAAGCCAGACTCCTTTAAGACAGGCTTAGCTCAGCTTATCTGATCGAGGAGCAGGGCTGCAGACTTTGTTCAGTGAAAGAGCTCATTCCTTCCCAAGAAGTAACTGCTACTAAGGTTTAATACATGCAGTGCCCTCACAAACACTCAACAAAAGGTTGCTTCACTTCATTTTACACTGCAAAAGGATTATTACACATCAGTTATTTTACATTGTCTCTTTGCATTTAAACACTATGAAGAAAAACTATTTCCATTTTTAAAAGGGAAATCTCACTTCAGTTTCTTTCTTAAGGACATTAAGGGAAAATACACATTAATAAGACTTTTCCTCCTTTCCCAGCCCTGTATAACCTCTTTTGAAGGTTCACTAGAAAATAAGCTACAAACCATCCAGTACACTACTTCTGCTCTAGTAAGATGGACATGTAATCAAAAGAAGCAAATTGGTATAAGCTACTATATGGTAGAAGTGCTGTATACTGCAGAAAATGCATTTATTCCAGTTCACTATATGCAGTCAAAACTGGAAGGAAAATCCAGATGATCACTAATTTCACAGTTGGCTGCCTTCTCTCCTCTTTGATATTATTTGTAAAATCTTTCCTTGGACTCTGAATGTGTGAGCAAAGTAATAATTCATTCATTTACTTGTGGGTAGGAGAAATTAAAATAGCTCACTTTATTGAAGATGCTGAATAGACAAAAAACACTTAAAACATTCTCTGAATCAAATTACCAAGATGTCATAAATTATGTTAAAAAATACTCAACTATCTACAATGACACAATACTAGAACAATATAAACAAGAAACAAAACCTAAGAGTGGTTTGAGAAATCTAATATTGAAGAACATGAATATTCTCTGTTCTGGACCATATCTGGATTTGGCAGAGGAAAATTAAATAAAATCTTGGAAAATCTGGGGAAGTGTTTATATAGTTTATCAGGGCATTTGTTATGCAAACAAATATTTGCATAAAAGGTAGGTTTGGTATTTCAAAGAAAAATGTATGACTGGAATTGATATTTAACACCCAATTAATTTCACCTTTTTCATAGTGAAGCTCCTTGAATGGCCACGACAAAACCAAATGATCCAAAGAAGCTCAGAAGAAAGTACTTTTACTTTTAAAAACGTGAACAATCCCATAAGTAATTGAACTATGTTGCATTTTCTCGGGTAAAGTCCATAACTGTGGCCTCCACAGAAGGCATTTTCACCCTCTACACCTTCAGGTGTGGGAAGACACTTCCCACAGCAGCAGTAGCTCAGGAAAAGGCACTGAAACTTAGGGGCTGGCAGAAAAAGCTGGCATTCTAGATGGGTTCAGTGGGAGCTAAGTCCACCTTATCTTTACAAAACTGTGACCCTTAGGGTGCCTCTACATTCATGTTTTGCTTTAGAGCGGGAGGGCATTTGTGAAGCAAATTCCCTGCCGGCTCCTCCCCAGCATGCCCCGATCCCAGTCACAAAGCCGGTTTGGAGCTCCTCAATTAGCTTGCTTTCAATGAGATTGTTTGAGGCTAAGAAAGTCTGCAGCAGGGAATTTCCTCTCACCCCTCAGTTCCAAACAACAGCTGTCCTTTTTTTTTTTTTTTTTTTTTTTTTGAGGAAACCAGCCCTATTTTGTTTTGTGTTGGAGGGGGTTTTTTTTGGGGGGTGGGGACCTTTTTGTTGTTTGGATTCTTTTTTAGGAGACCACTTCATCAATGCATTATGCTGAAATGAATGGCCAAGACCAGCACTCTCAGCAATTCTTCCCAACATAAAGTGGTTACTCCTGTAGCATAAACAGCTTTTTAAGAAAACATGACCTGGAAGTTGAACTTGCTTACAAGAGGACTAAATCAATGCTCAAAAAGAGCAACAACTTCACATTCTGAAAAGTTGCCACTAGGCATCATTTGCACATCTTGTAATAAAAACAAAGTAGAATGCTGTGTGATGTATTTACGAACCTTTTACTGTGGGCAAGGCATTTCACAAGGAGAGAGCTTTACGAGCTACCAATTAAATATTCTGACTTTATCCAACATGCACTCTCAGTAGGAGAACCCCAGGAAACAATCCCAGGAGGGGTGGGGAGGCCCCCCCAGCAATGCAGATCCTTGGAAAGCCTCCTGCCAACAATGGACACATTATTGAAAAGGGATCTCTCCCTTGAAATGGGCAGAGTTAAATTCCTCCATGGGGAACTGCTGGTGACGGGAACTTTTAGAAGAGGGACACGCTCAGCGAGGTGAAGAAGAAACACAGGGGACAATTTGCTTACAAACACATTAACTCAGTAATTTCTATAATTTCTGTAAAATCTGTAATTTCACTTGAGGCTATGATTTACACAGATCTTCAGCCTTTGCTTCTCAGCTGGACTCATTCCATACAAGCAAATTACAACTATTCAAAGACAAACACAGAATTAGGCATCAAGCCGGGCATATGCGTTACTTTTAAACAAAAGAAATTAAGCCTTTAGATAAATAGATAAATAAGTAGCTAAATAGAAGAAAAGACAGGCAGATGATTTCGATAGGCAGACAAAGATTGCTGCAGAGGGAATTCTTTCCTCTTTGTAGCATGATCATTTAGTCTGATCTTGACTTGACAGGATGGGTGTTACATTACTGTTCCAAATTCACCCCGCTTTTGGTGTGTTTTTTTTTTTTCTTGCCAAACAACAAGGAAAAAAAAAGCAAAAAAGAGACAGGAGAATTTCTCCTAACAGCATTTGACTCAGTAACAGCTATGATAACACCGCGTGCTGTCAAAGGAAACCATCGCATTCCTATACAAAGGGCCGCAAGCGCCTGGAGGGATCTGCCCACATGTCTGCAGCTTCCCTATTAGTGCCCCAGAGCAATCCAAGCTAGCTGCCAGCAAAGGCTCTGACTATATTTGATTAGTTTCAGCCCTTCATTTTTAGCGAGTCATCACCCTCTTAACAGCAGATGATGCCCTCTAGTTGGAATCAATGTGAGTGACCAGCTCACAATAGGGCGGATTAATGATGAAAAATGTGTAGTCAGCCTGGAGGGCTTTGGACATTCATCACCCACTGGGTCTGCCAAGGGGTGGGCTGCCCCCGACTCATCAGGACGACACCCACGCTGCCTCGGAGCTGGGATCCAGCCTAATGAGCCTCGGGTGAGACAAGAGGCGCAGTGCCACGGCTCAGGCATCTCCATCCCGCAGCCCGAATTGCCCTCCCTTCTCAGCACCCGTCCTGCACACAGAGTGCAGCAACTACAGCTAATCTTTCCAAATTCAACGTCAAGTCGCACTGGAAAGCGAAGAGTTTCTTATTCAGAGAGAAAACCCAGACAAACTGCGCTGCAAATTTTCCCTCTGCTAATCCATCCAAGGGAAGCAACTTTTTGACAAGCGAGTGAAGCCTCATTACAATTTCATCAACATAATGAAAGGTGGGCAAGTAGATTTTGTGCCTGGCTCATAAATATTCATGTCGATTTTACATACCAGAGGAGCAGTATCTCATTAAAGCAGCGGAACCTGCATCATACATTATAAACATCTTCCTCTAAACTTCCGATGTCATGAAGGGCTGCCTACAACAGGCAGTGGCATAACTCACATTAAAATACAGATGCACCAGCCACTATGTGAATATTCCCTCAAAAGTTAGCCTTCCAGTTGTCATAAAAAGGGTGATGAGATTTGTGAACATGGTAAACAGAAACTAAAGAGGTGTTGGCAAAATGTGCATTTTCATAAACAGCAGCACAGGGGAAATGAAGCACTGCCAAAATATATACATCAGAAGCTTCTACTAGAGACCCAGTATGAAGCAATAAGCATATGATGATTTTTTTTTAATTAAATCATAGACCTGAAATTAAGCATGGGGTGGATGAGAGATGTTCTAGTACGTAAAAAAATACTTAATCATGTGGTTAAGTGCTTTTCTGTTGAGGTCTGATACCTCTCTATCCATTCTGTATCGATCTATTTTCACAATCTTCAAAGAATGTCCTGTCAAGAAAAAAGAATTAACAAAATGGACTTGTTAGCACATCTAGCAAGCTTGCTCAAGGCTCATCTCATTTTTATGAGGAAATGACAGCTTTGGTCTTCATTAAGAAACTGTAAATGCAACCACACTGTTTGTTGGATTTTGTTTGTTTTTTTAATTTTAACTTAAAGAGATCATACAGCCTTGAAAAAACAAAGCAATGTTTCCTTATGAAGAATTTACCATCCATTCAAACAGTTTTCAGTGCCTGACAAGAAAAGACATAACTATCTCAATTGACTTTTTCATTAAAAAAAAGTATATTTAAAAGTTATACTGAAGTCCATTAAATAGGAAATCTTTGTAATCTTGCTTTCCATGGCAATCGGATCTGATGAAAAGTTTTGGTTTGGCAAATGTCCTAAAGGCCCTATAAAAACAATTATTATGCTTTGAAAGTTTCAAGAAGATCTCTTCATATTTAATGAAGTTATTTGCTCTGCCATACTATGAGAGATACAGAAAATTCCTAAATCATAAATTAAGGTTAAACTTGCAGTCATGCTTATTAGGAAATTAAAAAACAAACAAAAAAAAAGTACAAGATTAGCAATATTATTCAATTACAAAAGAGTTTGTTCAACCAACAGCTACCTTAAGCCTCCTCTACTATTCTCAGCAGGCTTTCCCCTGACAGCCACTCCCAATGCAAAAACAAAAGGAGGCATGCCCATTCTTTTGGTTTTAATGGCAGCCTCACCTCATGCCAAACGAGGATCACACTGGGCTCTCACAGGCCTCCCCTCCCAGGACAGCCACACATCCATGGACAAATACAAGAAGGGACTTGTGTGATCCCACCCCACCATGGAAAACACACACAGAGTGAAAACACTCTAGCAGATTCAACGCAGAATATCATTCCATACAAAGTGATCCATCATCTCCCATCCAGCAGTCCTGACGAACACTCCTTTTTGTTTAGCTCACTGCACACTTTAAAATGAAGAATAACCATCTGCAAAATTAGTGAAGCCATTAATTTTGCACATAACATAGAATACTTTAAAATTATTATTTCATAAAAAAGGGAAATAATAAATTTGCTGCAAAATTAAATCAATCACCCAAAATTTTCTCTCCTCTGTTCATTTCACACTACAGAAGTTGTTCTCAGATTAGCCTTATAAAATACATTTTGTTAAGTTTGGTAAATTTATGTAATGTGGGAAAATTCCCAAACCTTCATTCAACTCTTTGCTTGGGGCATTAGCACCATCTCCATTTAAGCAAAGATCTTAGTCATGTCCACAGCTGTGCTTTGAATCATCAAGTCATCATCTTTCAAAGAGGAAAATGTATTTTTACTGTCTTAGTTTAGCACATTTTACCAGCCACCTTTGTTGGTATCACACCGGAAAGAATTGAAAGATCCACTGGAATTCTGACTAACAGGGACAAGGATTCTTAACAGAAATTTTGCTTGGTTGTTTTCTTAAAAGGCAATTTTCTGGATCTCCTTAGATTCACCTGAGTATGTAGAATGGCGAGAAACTCTATTTCTTTCTCCAGAAATCCACATAGTAAAGTTGCATTGGAAAGCCTTTCATTTTCTTGATTTCATTCTTTTTTTTCCAAGAACTGTTGGATGAAATTTTCATTAATAACATCATTGATCAGCCTACGTTGAGGTCTCTTATGATTTTGTGTTTTTTGTTTTTTTAAAGAAAAATAATGGATTGTTTTAAGTAGCAAGTGCCATGCCCAATGAAGACAGGGCAACTGTAGATGAAAAGTACAATTTAGCTTTATGGCAAAGTACAATGGGTCTGGTCAAAAACTGCCTTTTGATTTTGGCTATTACAATTTCCTCTAGCTAAGTTTCTTCCACTGTAAAGTCAATTATTTCTTCTAAGCAAAGGAACAGTTTTGTCAGCACTCTTATTCCCTGGTCAAATGGAAACAAGTTTGGATCAGCGGCTATTTTTCTCTCCAAAGTATATTAGGGGTTAGTAGCACTAGGTAAAGAGCATCCTTAATTAACATTCCTACAAGAAAAAAAACTGCAAAGTCTTGAACCTAAAATCAAAAGCATCAAGGCTTTGGATGAAGGAACACTGGGGAAGAGATCTGAGAAAGCATAAACCTGGTTGTCCATTTGTGAAAAGAAACTATACAAGACCCCTAACACTCCAACAGAGCCTCTGCCTGGGACACAACCAGGCTCAGGCAACTAAAAGATTCAGGACGCCCAGGACAGGCAAAATCTGGACAGTCAGTTCTGTTAAGAGACCTGAAAATGAGCTGTGGCCACAAAACTAGACAGAACATGGTGAGAGAACAAAGGAGCAGTAAGGGAAAGCCTATGCTTTCTGTGATACTAAAGGAAGAAAAATCTTATCTGGTTTAGCACATGGGACTGTGAATCCAGATGTGTCCCACACTATTGTTCTTGTTCTTTCTTCTCCCTGTTTTGTTTATTTTTTTTTTCCTTCATACATAGTCTAACTATCCAGGTTACAATGTTATGAACAGTGTTAAGTTGACATGCACAAAAAAGGACACTGTGCTTCCTAGAAAGGAATTCTGAAGGTTACCTTAAGTTAGACATCAGCACCTCACCTATACTTGTTCCAAGCAACTCACTCACACCTACCAAGGAGGTCAGGGATAAGCACAATAGTTACACAGCTCTATAAAGCTGGAAGCCTCCTTGGCTTCCAACTTGAAATGCAATCTTTAATCAAAGCCCCATTTTATTTCTTTACTGCCCTTCACAAAGGGAGGGAAACATTCCTATAATTAACTTTACCCTGGAGCAGGCAAGGAAGAGTGGTCCTCATTCACAATGACAGGTTTTTTTTTTTTTGTTTATTTTTGTTTTTTTGGGTTTTTTTGTTTGTTTGTTTGTTTTTTAGGAGATCAGTATATCTGAGGAATGAAAGATTACTGTTTTTACAGTAAATACCATCCAACTCTAGGCAGGAGGTGGGCAGGACCACCTTACCACTTTCAGATACTTTTCCGGAGGATGGATAGTCCAGGAAAGATTGTAAAATAAAATAATTTGCTTGGTGTCAGTGGTCTGTTCCCCTTCTTCAATTTATCCCTACTTCACAGTGTCTACATAACTACCAGGAAAGGACAAAAGCAGGAATTCTCCAGCAATGGTCTCCTCTGTCTCCCTTTCCCATGATGCCTTCCCTGGTAGGTTTCAGGCAGGGCAAAGACCAAAGGCACATCTGGCAATAACACTCTTCTCTTCTATTCAGATTTGTACCCCTTGAGGATGGGCTTGTGCTACAGCAAACGTGGCAGTGCATCCCTGCTGCACTCTGAGCAGAAATTATGACAGTCTGTCTGAGAAATAGATAGAATTCTCTCCCTCCTACTCCCCAGATGAATTGTGAGATAAAAGCTTAAAGAAAAAAAAGAGGCTAGTAGGTCAGGTTTTGTGTACTCTGCTTTCAGAATGATTATCCTTGTCTTAGGAAATTTCTGGTTGAATAAGCTACAAATCACAGCTCTTTAAGGGGACATTGTATGGCTGGGTAGTCACGCTCCTTAACGTGTTACTTCACCTGCTGCAAATGAAACAAAGTAGCTTTCAAAGCTGCACTATGACATACCTCTTCAGTTTCTAGGATGCTTTGTTCCATTTCAAGTTCATCATAAAAGTGCATTTGCGTTCAATTACTAACCTTTTGCATTTATACTACTACTCTAGAGAAGTGTAAAGTGTTTTCTATAATGTAAACAGAGGATAACAGCTTGGACCTCATTTATGCAAGTTTTGTATTACGTGGTCTGATTTAGTTATAAAACTATAAAGAAAAGATTGTGGGGAACAGTTGGTGAAATTGGTTAAGCCAATTATAACTTCAATCCCATATTGTTATATTCAAAACACACAAAGTCACCAGTGCTTGAAAACACACTGTACTTGAAAAACAAACTTGAATTATCCATTTTATTTATTTTACTACAAAGCAGTAAGTAAATCAAGAAATGGAGAAGCAAAACCCTGAAAAATTCACACTGCACAGAAGAATTCTGCATTTTCTTATGACAGCTACTGGCTTTCTAAAATAATTTGCACATCCAGGAAAAAATATAGTGACAAGCACTCTGAGGGCTCGTAGTGAGAGAAGGAAACAGCCTGTAAGCAACATTTTTTCCATGTATAAGGTCACTTGCTAATCTAATAGCAAAGATCATGAAATTACCTGCAGCAACAGTAATACCAGTACCTCTTTTTGCTGTTAGTCTAGGGGAGCTAGAAAAATAATAGTTTTTATGAGAGAGGGGGTAAAAAAAAGAAGAGGAAATGCCTACAGCTAAGGCAGACTTTTAAAGACATGAAAACTAGAAAACACAAAGCCCAAGGTTTGCAATACAGCCACATTTCCCTTTTCACAGCTCCTCAAAAAACTAGTAACATGAATTATGAGTGAAGGATTTTCAATTTTTTAAAATACACTGTTGATAAGATCAGTTATGTGAAAAGCCCTTTTGCAATGGGACCCTGTGTCTGCCAGGGCTTTGAAGAAGCACTGCCCGCATTTGTCAGGTTTTTTTCCTCACAGAAAGCTCCCTGAAAACACCAAAAGGGCTTACAAAACCCAAGACCAATTTTCATTGGGTTTGCTACCAGAACAAGTAATTTTTAAAACCCAGCAAAATCTGGATGATTAAAAGAGCAAGCAGACATAAAACGAGGTTTCAAACTATTGAAACGCCCTATTAACTGTGTCTCCAATAGCAGGGCATTTTCTTCAGACTTGCTTAATGCTGCCAGGAACAGCCAGGACAAAGCAAACAAGGAACCTTCAGCCACACCACTCGCTCACCAGCTATCAAAACTGATCATATCTGTCACAGCTTTGCTCAGAAGGGTTTTACTTTTACCCCAAGAGCCCTCACAGAGGTGTGAGAGCAGCAGGTCCTGGCCACACACTTGAGAGCCCAAAGAGGGTGGCAGTGTAGGCAGGAGAGGTGTCCTGGCAGCTGCTGCCAGCTGTGTCATTTTCAGCCTATTGCCTCTACCTGCACAACTTCAGCCTGGGAAAAATAAAGCTAAGGGCACTTCTGGCTAAGCTGTCTTTTAAGAAGACAAGTGTCCTGCATCCTCATCAAAGGAGGAAGTTTTATATCCCAGCAGGTGACACAATATTAGATCAACAACATCTAAATGTGAAATCCAAACTCGATGGGTAAAAAATCCTACATACTTCACAGGGAACAAGACTCTGCCTAGAGACAAAAATTAATTAAAGAACTACATATACCACTATAAAAAATATACACTATTAACTTTTTATGGTCAGAGATAATAAAACCAGCCAGCAACATGCAGAGAGTGCAGAGTAAGAAATGTCTGGCAATGCTACCTAATCTGCCATCTTGAATATCCAGACAGATGAACTGTATCTTCTTTTTCTTCCCTTAACTGAAGTATCCAAACGTATGATAAATAAGCTTACTTAAGAGTTAAAAAGCTCCTGTGGACACACTTAAATCACTCTGAACAAAGTTTATTTGGACTTGACAGAAGTAATTACATATAAATTAATCTAAATCTACACAGGAGAACTGAACCTCAGAGGATCCACACTGAGATGCATCAGTTTATAGTAAAACCACTGAGACATTTTCTGGGTAAACAATGTAATTGTTTACAACACAAGAATTTGCAAGAAAGGTTTACTCTACTTTAGTTCTTAAGGCATAAAGCATTATTTTAAACCTGTACAATAATAAAGTAATTTATCTTGTTAAAAATGTCTATAGTCTGATATCATCTTATACTAAGAGTTAAAAAAATCTACAATCTTTATTGTAGCTTAGGACAAATTTTACCAAACTCTTATATTCTAAATATACTATTATATTTTGGCCTCATTTAGGTAATTGAAAATCTTTGTTAACGAATAACAATATTGTTATTCTTTGTTTTTCATTGAAACAAGTTCTTTTTTATTATTTTAGATTCTACAAACCTCTTCTCTAATGAAGAATTACAGACTCCTATAAGAATTAAGTCTGCAGCAACATACTACTGTGGCACAGAGCACACAGTAGTACCTCTTCTTCCCAGGTAAACCAAGTCAATGATACTATTTCATCTTCATCACTATATTGACTCACATTTCGACATGTTCACACATAGGCATGATTCAGAATGCCTCCTGCATTTTCAACACGTCATTTTGCATATAAAAGAAAATTCTATCACAGATTATTGATCAGCGGAAGTCAAAATTATGCTTCAAATACCGGTGACTCTACCTGTTGATTATTAATCCCATAATTGAACTCAAAAGGGGAAGAAAAATTTGGTACAGTTTTGATGATTAATCTTCAGCTGGCTTTTGATCTTCCTGATAAATTATAAAAGACTACAGTTATAATCCAGTTTTGATTTTAGTCCTTTTTACACTCATTATAGCTAGAAACTATTGCCATGCCAGAGGCTTGGCTCTTGGAACTATGAACTTACTTGTTAATTGAAGTAAACATTATTAAAATTGTAACTACAAAGACACTCTCCTCTGCAGGTTCACCTACAAACCACAAGAGTCTGCAGTTTAGGAACTTCAGGTGCACTTTTTCCAGGTGAACTATCTATCTGATAAAATAATTTCAGTACAAAATGCACAAAATGGTGAAAGTCTTCATTTGTAGATCATATTCTCAAACATATTTTAAACCTTAATGTGCTCCTAACTTTTTACTCATGAGACACTACCTTAGTGCAGTGTAAACAAAACAAATCATTAGATAAACCTCTTTAATAAAACAGTGCCCTGGAGAAATTAAGAAAAAAACCAAACTCTTAGAAACACTGTACAATTGCACAGTTCCAATGTTATGATTTAGTACTGTAACCAACATTATGAACATTTCTGGTAGCATTTTTGTACTCTTTCACATGAAAATTCCCATAATAGCAAAGATGATGATGACAACAAGGGTCATTTTTCCCCTTCTGTATCAAGAGGCTGATACAGAGTTGTGTCATTGAACAAAATGCAACAGCTCAGTATTTACTGATGAAACTATTTCAAGTTAATATATTATGAGATCTGATGGATACTGAAACAAATATGCCATCTGGTATGAATAATGCCAACTCATCACCAAAAATAATATAGGGTGTATACAGGACAAGAAGAGGCTATCTTCAATGAACATGCTGCTTCCACACTTCACTAGCTTTAGAGTGATCATTGATGGCTGCTTTTTGGGGGTTTTTTTAGCCATTTCAGGAAATTAAAATCCTCATGCTTTCCAAGCACTGAAAGCAAGCTAAATTACTTGCTGATTTTAGATTTTGCAAAGCAGGCTGATGTAAGATGTGCAGGAAGTTAAAAATACACACTTGACAATTAATGTCATTGTCTCTTGAGAGGCAGGTGTGTTGTCCAGTGATTTCGATGCCTCTAGAGTAATTATTCCTTACACTTTAATGAACAGGATGGTAATTACCTATAGGCATTCTGGGCACAGAATCAGACAGATTTAATACAGTTCACTATCACAAGGCAAAAAATAGCCTTCTACAACAGCAGTTACCCTTAGATCACAAGTTAAGCCACAGTCATAGAGGATTAAAAGAAAATTGACAGGATCTGCGCTAGAGATTGCACAGCCAATCACGGTTACTAGATTTCAACATTTGTTCAACATAAATCAGGAATTTTAGCAAGGTTTCTCACAGAATTACTTACTGAATTCTACTAGTCTTATTAAATCCTACTAGTCTTTATTTACAGATATACCACTAAAAAAATCCCAAATAAAACAAACAAACCACCTCTCTTACAGTTTCAGAGGTACTGCTTTACATAGCAGAGGGGAAAGTCAGAGAGGTGTGAAGGCTGCACTTCTGGTACCACTGCCAGCCCAGCCCAGTCTGCACGCTGCTGGTTTTGCAACCCAAGAGCCACAAACACAGACGTGCATCCCCAAAATCAGCACAGCTGCATCCAGCCCAGCATCACTTGAGCTCTTTCCTCACAGAGGTTTTCCTCATAGCCATTGTCTCTGGAGGACTGACGAGGTTCCCACAGGAAATCCCACAGCACAGCCACTGCACTGGGGCTGGTTCTGTTCAGCTCCTGCCTCCAGACCCGTTCTGCCCTGGGCTTTGATCTCAGATCTCACAGTTTTGAGCAAGACCATGTTTGCATGGGAGTCCTCCAAGGAAAACACAGGTGCACCAGGAAGTGGTTTTGTGGTTCAAAGCTGACACTACTCCCCTTCAGATTAAAAGCAGGGGATTTCTTTCTCCCATGAACTTCAGGAGAGCCTGAACCAGAGCCAATGTAGTGCTCAGTCTGCACCTCAGGGCTGGAGTGAGACAGCACTGCACTGCTACAAACCCTGGGGGTTTTGGTAAAGTCCTCGTTGTTGTAGGATCCAAATTCCAATTTGGATCCTGCCTTCCTAAGAAAGAATCTTCTATAGGTGCAATTTATTGAGTACACATATTTACTTCCTGTGTGATGTTGGTGCTATTAAGAGTTATCTTTCACTCTGAAGACATACAACTTCATTGTGAAAGACAGCTGAAGTTTCTTCCAGGAAAAAAGCAGGATACTGACCAGAGCACAGTATGATAACAAAAGCAAAACAGAAAGTGTCAAAAGCAGAATAAGGACACTAGGATGAAAATATTTATGACAAAAACCGAGCTACAATCCATTTCAAGAAAAATATTATTGTTTCTTGCAGTACTTAAACAACTCCTCCTTCCTACAGGCCCTACCAAGATACATTTCAACAACTGCGCATGTAATTGAAGCTCAGACATTCAATTAAGCCTTTTTACAAGCATCAACTGTCACAAAGGACACAAAATTACCCATTTGATAAAATGAAAAATCCTACACCAGCAGAATCCAGCAAGCTGGAAGCAGAAGTTTCATCTAACTGATGTTTCAGTCTGGGACTTGTGAGCCTCAAGAAAATCCAACAGTCCCTCGCACATCACTCATGCTGGCAGTGGCCTGAAAAGGTCAACAAAGACCAGTCATCCCTGCCCACCCTTGCTGCCACTCTTGATGCTGCCAATCTTCTTACGAGTGTACTACAGCAACTATTCCCTTACTTTCCTCCCTAGACCATGGGGGGTTCTGAATTCAGCTCTATCATTTCCCCATGAGAAATCTCAGCCTGGGCGAGATCCCCACCCCCCTGTGCTGTGTCACATCTCTTCACAAGCACTCTCCTTACACATTTATTGCCTAGAAGCCTGCCTCTAAATTCTGTGCCATATTACATGCACTGGGCAGAGATTTCCATGGAGTCCACCCCAGCTGCTTCCAGGACTTTAGTCCAGGGCCTGCCTGGTTACAGAGGATGATCACAGCACAACAAAGTTTCCTGTACACCAGATAAAATCTGGAGAGACACACTGTTTTGACTCTCCCCTTAAATCTATTTTGATAAATTATTCAGTGCTCAAGTACTGTTCTGGCTTAATTAATTTAATTAAATCATTACACTGAACAGCTATAAGAGCCTGAATACATCTGCATGAGTTTAATATCCCCTACACTAGCTCGGGGATATTCTGTTCTGAGGAAAACATTGCCCTCCAGCAAAAGGAAGAACAGTATCACTTAATCTCAGCAGCAGCATGGTGGTGCTGCTTTAGTCCACGGCTCCTCTGGTGTATTGCTGTGCATAAGCCCTCTTTTAATTAGAGCCAACCATCAACAGAAATAAGCACACACAACCCACTCACCCAGCTCCCAGGAACATTAGAGGAGATATCCAAACTATGATGAACCTCTGCAGTAAATGGGAAAATTAAATGCACTTTCTCCCAGGAGTCCCACCTCTGGTGGGCTTTGTCAGGGTCAGGTTGCAGTTTATACTCTCTTATGCAATGGACACAGAGATACAGGGAATTAAACCCTACAATGCCCTTCTTGCCTTCACATCAGAACATATTCCCACAAGCAGATAACATAGGAGCACAGTGTGTATTTCCTTAAATTGATGTCCTTTCTTTTTCCTACGAAACATTCCTTTTCTTCCATCAGCATCTCCAGCATTTGTTCTCGACTTTCTGGGTTTCAAAATCTATCCTTTGCAGCTTTTCACATCTGATGAGTGTTCAACAACCTAAAGAAACCTCCTACTTTAAACTCATGTCATTTTGCTTTTTGCATTCTGCCCTACTCTGCAGCTTCTGAGAGCCTCTCCGGGTTTACACACCTCTTTGAAAGTAACTCTGGAAACCCCTTATTAGTCACAATTAATATAAAACATGAAAAAGAGCTCCATCCTTCATGAAACATGACTGTCACTGTGTTAGAATGGTTCCAGTACATACAAAAATGAAAGACCCAAGGCTTATGTGATACACAAACTTCCTTTTTTCAGATAAATACAGAAAAAATCATTACAAAGTTCTGCCAGTGGACTGGAGAGTGTGTGACTGTTTTCCCATGCTGAAAAGACTGGAGAATTTCTAAAGGCAGATAGAGGCTATCAGCAGATTTACAGCAGGGCTGGTGAAACTGGCCTCCTCATGAATGACCTCGCTGGATGGACAGGGCCTGAACAGAGCCCTTGGAGCAGCTTTGTAATGCTACAAATACTTTCTCATCCAGATTGACTTTAGCTAAAGCAATAACAACACAAATCCCATAGTGCTAAACAATACAATGCACAACAGTGCAATTAGTCAGAATTCATAGGTTGCACACAGACTGCTCAGCTTTCCTGTGGAACAGGAATAGAAACTCAATAAATTTTCATGCAACAGGAACTACAAAATGGGAAAAAGCATCTCCTCATATGCCTAATGATAAGGGAGGATGTTCTTTAGGGAGATTGGCCAACTGTAATGAAACATCTAAGGTTCCTAAACAGATGTTACTTGACCTCTTCTGAAGGATTTAAATCACAGCCAGGGTTAGTGATAATTTAGAATTCTGTTTCTTTGTGGTATGACTCTTTCCTACTGTAATTATTTAAAGTTTACATATTTCATCGCACAGAGGATCCAAATCACTACTGGAGAAGAAAAGTACATGTTATGAATGCATGAAAAGCCAGGGACTGAAAAACCTCATATCCCCAATCTCCTAAAGTAACTTAATTTCTGCACCAAATCTCTTGGTACTATTTTTTTTCCTGTGACCAAGATTTCCCTTTTAGGCATCTGAATGAATCAATTTCTTACAAACAGAACTACACTGAAATCTCACAAATGCATTTCTGAAAGATGTTTAAAGATTACTTCAGTTACTGTTCTCTCTCCTCTCCTGTATTTTTTTCCTTTCCTATTTGCTGACTTACACTTGAAGGTGTATTTCAGCTAAACATTACTAGCCTGTAGTCCTGATGCAAGGCAAATCACATATCTCCTTTATGTGCTCAGTAACTTTCTAGACACAACAACAAAAAATAATTCAAATTAATTCATCACATGAATAAATCTAAAAATCAAACAGCGTTGATAAAGCACTATTGATAAGAAATCTGTCAAAGCAAAGAGAAGGAGGCTGGCAAAAGAGCTCTGCAAACTGCTTGCCTGTGGCAGCTGTGGACTCCCAGCAGAGAGACTATACAAGTGAATAGATGTCCCTTTCCATCTAGAGCACATTGAAGAATTGGGAATGCTGTAATTTGGAAAAAGAGTACTTTGATTTAGTCACCAGGTAAACATCACACATACCTTGAAGGGAAAAAAAAAAAAGAAAAGTCACTCATCAAAGGTTTAACAGATTGCCCTGAGCTACACCTTACGGAGTGAACAATCCTTATCAAGTTGCAGCTTTGAACTGGGTTACTGCTAAAACAAAGCTCTACTGCTGGAAAGCCATCAGAGAGTTACCCTTTCATGGTGCTGCATCCTCCTTACAAGTGGCTTTCTAGTAAACATAAGATTAAATGTTCACTCTAGATCTCATCAACACTAAACACAAGGCTGAAATGCCCGTGGCTCACTTCCAGGCAGCAAATTAGGGAGTAATCGGTGGTGTAACTCCAAACAAGGCCTGATGCTTTTATCGACTGCATCACCATCTCATGCAAAACCTAATGTTCAGTCAATAGCTCTCCTTGGAGGGGAGCCACTAACTCAGTGTTCCTGTCAGTATCCCTTATCTCATTACAAATGGACTGCAGTTAGAACAGCTCTATCTCCTCAGCTGCAACTTTCAGCACGGGCTGGCCTACACAGGCTGCTGCTCTGCAGCTCTCTGAGCTCGCTCCGTCTAAAAATTCCCCCTCTACTTCTCTTTATACTCTATTTTTGTGCAAAATATGCAGTCATTCAAAACCACCACTTCAGTAACGGGCAAGGGAAAATTACAGTTTCAAAACCTCTGGAAACATCCAGTTTGGATGGACAGTTCATATTGTCCAAATTACAAGCAAAGCAGCTACTGATCCAGTTTGCAGAAGCTGAAATAGGGACAATTAGCAAGGTATGCATTTTGGTTTGCTTTATAACTGCATGGTATATGGTATATATGGCATGGGTAAAGCCAAACACACAGAACTGCAATATATAAAATGCCACACACTTTTAGCTGCCTCCAGCCACAAAAGCATATCTCAAATTGCATAGGCTAAATGTGATTTCAAATGAGATTAAAAGCTGAGAAAATGTATCACAGTGTTGAGCATTTTTTGACTAATGGTTGATATTCCTCACAGGTAGAAGCTATTGCCCTGCGTTAGGGGAAGGTCTGCCCTTAAACTAAGTGAAGGAAAACAGGAGTCAGAGTGGATGGGACAAAGTCTCTATAAAGTCTCTCTTTGTGCTGTTTAAAACAACCCTTTGTCCAGTCTCCACACGACTTTTTTTTTTTTTCTCCCCTTTTATTTTTGTTTTCCCACTACTGGAATCCATTTCCCTCCGCTGAGAAGATAACACTGAACTGCCCCACAAAGACTAGCACTTAGGTCTCTTCCTTCAACAAATAAACAGGAGTTGCAAATTCCTTTCAAAACAGAAAGAGAAGGGAACCTGTTTACAAAAGTAAGATGAGAAACTTAACCCAGCCTGAGCAGAGAGCACTCAGCATTTGGAGTTCTCACGTGGGAGACAGGAGCCCTCTGTTTGCAGAGAGGAGGAGAGATTTCAAACCTGCAGCGGAGCAACTTATTTCCCCCAACATATGGATGATTCACAAGTTCTTAATGTACAGGGGGGAAAGACCAAAAACTAGTGATGAAGCTAAGAAGTCTTCTATGGAGAAGCCAAACAGCAAAAAAAATTCCAAAGTGTTAAAGGTACCTTGAAAGTTTTTAACTGCGAGTTTTACTGTGTAATCAGATGGCTTTGAGAATGAAAATGTAATTTAGCGACTAACAAGCTTTACTGTTCCTTTTCTACGTGTAAGGGTGACAGGTACAAAGAAAACTGCTCGTATTGGAGCACTTTAGTGAAGAAGCAGCCACAACAGAGATAAAACAGGAGAAGAAAAAGGATGATGAGTCTCTTACAATCAGTATGACTATTCTCCACTAATCCTCCTGGGGCTTATGACAACTCACTGCTGGGAAAGTAAAATCATGGTGAATCATCAGAGAATCTCAGTTTGTTGTCCAGAGCCCTGTTTTGCAATATGTATAATTATACCATGTTACTGGCTCATCAAGGAAGAAAAAAACCAAACAAACAAACTAAAAATTAATTTAAAAATACACCAGAATTAATTTGGAAGGTTCCATGCCATCTCTGCCTTTTTAAACATGACTGAAGTTTAGAGATTAGTCACTGAAAAGGCTAAGTAGAAATAACTACCTAAATATTATGAGCTGGTATTTTAACAAAGAAAGCAAGCACTACTGGCTGTGGAGATTTCCTAATAAACTCAGTGAACCTGGGAAGTGAAGTTCATTTGCTGAATTATGATTTCAATCCAGGCCAAACATATAGTGGCCTCTCTTCTCCTAAGGCTGACCAGAAACAAAGGCAGTGGAATATAGACTTCGATTAACCAATTCAGAAAGCACAAAAGACTCCATTTCTGCCTTTTCCCAATGTTTGTGTGCCGTCAGATTAATTTTTCAGGTAACATAACATTCCCCTCAGTTGCATTCTGTGCCACTATAATTCCAACGTGAATAAAAAGAAAGGAAGATAACCAACTTAGCAGACCTTCAACTCACCAGGACACTTATTTACAAAGGATGAGAGGCAAGAAAAGAGCAAAGGGAAATCATAGATGGCAAGGGCAGGTACAGAGCCCAGGATTCCAGAACTGATATCTAGCCATAGCTGGGTCGAACAGAGTTTATGACATGCTCAGTCAGCCTCACATCAAGATATCTGTGGGAAACCACCACTTAATAAAGTAAGTGTGAAATAATTTGAGATACTGATAGCAAAGTGACTGTATAACTTACCTTTCTACATTTATATTGTTTTCTACTTTAACGGCTATGACTTCACATCAGCCCAGTTTCCCTGTTACTTGGATAACCAAGATTTAAAAAACGATACTGTTCATTATCATAACTCTCTTGTTAACCCACAAAATTGCTGAAAAAAAAAGGAAAATCGATGCTTTCTGCACAATGCAGTGTAATACAGTCCCTTGTGCTCTACTGATTACAGAGTGAAAAATTCTAATCTCTATTTTACCATTATGCAATCAGAACAGAGGAGTGACAAAGTCAAAGCCTGGGAATTATAAATGATCTGAAATAAATAAAGGAAGCGACATTTATTGTTACCTGATATATACAAGCTAGTGATCCTGAGACACTAACACCAGTGCAAAGTACCTTGAGAGCAAGACACACATGTATTTTTGGACAGCTAAGCAGAACATTTCCTCCATCAGGCTCAGTGCAAATACACCAAGGTTAATCCTCTTTTGTTCCGTAATGCACGTAATGTTTTCATGATACTGTTATATATATATTTAAAAAATCTTGCTTTTCCATTTAGTGACAAATTTCTAATCTATAAAGCATTAAAATAGAAATTCCATTTCTGTAAATGACAAGGGTGGGCATTCATATCTTTCTGACATAAACCTCTATTAAACTTGGCTAATCAAGAGAACAATAGAAAACCTAAAGGCCATTTTCCAAAACCTAACCAAGTCAGACAGGAATACTTGGCATGTTATCTACATATGAATACACTGCTCTGTTGTGTTGAGTATAGGGTTTTGCAGAAAGCTAAGCACAAGGCTACTGCAGTAAATTTAAGGAGGATTTCAAAATTCGATTTAAAAAGCCTGAAACAGTCATTCCATTTAGTGTCTACGCCACTAACAATTAAACAAAAACAAAAAAAAAAAGCCAGGAAAAGTTTATCTCCAAATACTTTGAAAACTACACATGCAAAACAAAGGGAGTTTTTTCAGTCTACTGATGTCTGCCACAATTTATATATTTTTTAAAAAAGAGCATCATAATGAGTACATCTTGTAATTATTTTACTTAAAGTTGTTGGGGGTTTTTTTGAGAAATAATCTGGTGCTAAAAAGTGAAAAAAAAAGTTATATTCTTCTCTTGATATCAATGTGCAATAACACTATGCTAGAATATGTAATGTTTGATCTCCCTGGATGGACAGAGCAAAACTCAAGTCCTTCCCAAAGACAAAATTCCAGAGAGCACAAAACACCTCTGTCATGAGCCACTTCTGGCCACTCATCTTCAAACTTATCTTTTCAAGATCAAAATTCTGACAATTATCTGATAAGGAGCTTCTTATACACATTCTGCAGCCTTGGCTATTTCTGCCCAAATAATTTATTGGCTCCCACACACTGTGAAGAAAAGCAACTTTGACAAAACTGCATTATTAAAAGCACTGGAGGCACCATTTCACTCCAAAGCAATACTACCATTCTTACAGGAACATACTTGTACTTCACAGGTAGCCTGTATTTCAAACAAGTATTGAAGGCTGGTTTCACATTTGGAGGCTCTGTTAAATTTAGAAAATTGAAATCTGAAGGGTCACCATTAATTTTGGAATCATACTGCTGACTAAAAATGAACAGTATGTTATTATATTATAAATGACTGTTGAGATTTGCTGTGATCACAAGAGATAGGGAAAAGCATCTAGATTTGAGAATAATTCCTCTCACTTTCACTCTCTGTGGGTTTTCTTTCCTATACAGAGGCAGATTAAAAAACTGAAAGATCTTCTGTGACCTACAAAAACCAGCAAGAGAACTTAAGGCAACTATATTATTAAACAACAGTTAGCTTAAAAAAAAAAACCAGAACAAACAAAACTTGCCTTGGAGCAGCTCTCACAGATGATGTAGATGAAAAATATTTTTATTGAATTTTTGTTGCCTTGTTTCTAAATCCCTCAAATTTATTCTTACTATATAAGCATAGATCAGAGACCTTTAGTGCTCAGAGATTTCTTTCTCATGAAGCCTCTATTTTCAATTTTCAAGAGAATTAAAATTGTAGGAAGAAAAGCTTTCTCATGCTGAGACATTCACCTGCAGCACAATTTCCAGTAGTGGTAAAATTATGCTTCCTAACACATAAAATGGGTTACAATATGAAATGTTTTACAGACAGCGATGATCTTTAGCTAGTTACATAATGGAGGAGGGTTCTTTGAAACAAATAAATAAAAAATACTCCAACGTTCCTATAGAAAACTCTTGTTATATTTCAAACTTAAAAAAAATCATGCACATAACTTTCAAGAAAACAAAACCCTTCTTGCTGAAACTGGAATAATGGAAGGGAGGGGCACTTTTACACCAAAGTCACACCAGGTAATATGCATCTGCAATGAACAAGCAATAAACAAGTAACCAGTAATCTTTTCCTTTGAAATGCATTACTTTTGTGAAAAAAACAGCTTGTCATACACAGTAGCTTACCTTTTTTCTTAAGGTGTTTGCCTCAAGTCCTGCTAACAAACTGAATGTGCGTTAATGCAAAATTAGTAGTTTAAAGGATTTCAAGAGCCAAGGGAAGCTCTGAGATGAATAACACAGATGATCTTAGAAACTAAAGGTGTTTCTTTGAGAGCCTGCAAACTCATTTGTAGAAGCTATACTGTGCTGAATGAGTGAAGATGAAAATGAAAGGTCTTGAACGTTCTGATTACATGTACACTTGCAAGTTTTTGAAGTAATCTGCCTTAGAAAAAAATGCATTCAGGAAAAAAAAGGTGCAGATCTGTTTTTCAAGTAGTGTTTCGTGACACCCGAAGTCTAAGAGCACGTCTAACACAGAGATCACACAGAGAGAGACTAAACAACTGATGTACAATTTGCAAGGATGGCAATTTTGCCTGTCAGTTAAGAAGAGTGTTACAAGCCCTATTTCAGTTTGGGAATCTTACAGAATCCCTACATAACTTACTTTTCAAATGATTTACAAGCTTACACCAAAACTCATTAGGAGTAATTATTTTGAGATACCAACTGCCCAGTTTCCAGTAGTTTGACCATCTAAAGCTTCCCTAGACTATTTAGTAATTCTAGAATCATGCCCAAATTAAGCAGCCACAAATGGCAGTTATGAAACTGCCATTATTTTCTGTTTACAAATATTGCCATTAAAGCATACACCTAATGTTTAATAAAATTGTCCGGGTAATAACAGAGTAGCATTCTCCCACCGTTTTGAGAAAAACACTTATTTACACTGTAAATGCTGTAAAAAGCCCTCTACTTAATGTAGTAGAAATTAATATTTAAGAAACACTGTCAATCAGAAATCTGAACTTTCACCTGAAGATGTATTGAGATCATTAAGTCTGAACAAATGTATGCCTTGAATAATTTGGTAATAATAGGGCATTCTGTACCTTGTCTGTAAAATCCTCTTTTTTTTTTTTTTCTGTATCACATCTAGCTGCAATAACGCTGCAGATCTAATTGAGATGAAAGGCTGCATAATGCTACCATTTTGAAAACTAGAAACTGCTGGTAGCCTCATGTCTTCTGTCTTTTTACTTTAACCTTGGAAGCCTCTTGAAAACGCAGCACAAAAGCTTTCAGAACTGCTAGCACTCATTTCCACATGGCTCAGTCTACAATGTCAGTTTACTCTGTCTCGTTACCTGACATCTCCACTCTATTCAGGGTTCATCAAACACAGCCACTCTCCTGATTAATGGCTAATTTATTATTTGCCTTGCAAATGTTTATCTGCTGGGAGATGAAGTAAATATACTTCAGCTCTGACAAGCACCATGACCACTCTCTCCCTGCCTGATGGAATGGTCAGTTGATGGTGTCCCAGAGGAGTCGTGCCCTGCCTTAGGTTTCCCAGACAGCCCTCTGAAAGGCAAAGTATCTATTTTTAATGAGCACACTGCAAAATCAATTAGCTGGTGGCTTAGAAAAAAAGAAATTAATAATCATATTTATTTGGTGTTTTCATGAGACCCATCAAAAATAAACTTCCGTATTAATTGTATATATTGATATTTTTATGCAGGATGATGAAACATTTGTTTAAAATAAAAATACAAAATAAGTCCCTATATTGCTACATCACAGTCTTTCACAGCACCAACCTGAAAAATGCCATAGCATGGCCAAAAACAAAAGCACTCAAGGAAAATATAATTTCGGGGAAAAAAATAAAAAAGGGAAGATAAGTGTATGATGTAATTCTCTAATGCCATTCATCTGGGTGACAGCCAACTTCATACGTCATATTGTATTTCTGCAGCACCAGGCAATTCTAGGTGCATCTTGTTATGAATTTTTTGTACCTGGAAATCAACAGGTCACACATCGTGACCTCTGCTTGTAGAGATTTTTCTAAGCTCCTTGTCTTGGTGGGGAGGAACACTAAATATTCAAAAATGGAGAAAATGAAAGAAATGAACTTCCACAAGTTCACAAACTTCCACAAACAGCAGTGTCAACAGAAAATGCTAAAGTAGTAGGTAAGAAAAATACAGGTAGCAAATAAATACACTATACAGAAAAATACAAAGAACATGCATGTATATAATGTGTGGGGGAAAAAAAGGAATAGAAAAAGGAAGATAAAATAGAAAGGAACTAATATATCAAAGCAAGGTACCTACCATGTGAAAAGAGGTCAAAAAGCAAAAATAAGAGAAAAAGGGAACTAAACTGAGGAAAATTAGCATGTGTGTCCTTCATACCATACACTACCTACATCTGTGTAAATATATATAGTGCAGGGTAGAGAAAGTAACCAGCACTGGAATTTCAGTAAAGTGGAGTGGAAGGTGCAAACACTTCAGCAATGGTGCTGGAGTAACTGTGTCACTTTGCTTGAAAAGCATTCCGACTGTCAATTCCTCTCTGCACCATTTTTTCCACTAATTACATGTGGAGATCATACGTGAGACAGGCATCATTCACATTCTGTTAGTGTATTCATACACGTATTTTTGGGGAGGTACAACTTCATTAAACTACTGACCACTAATTCATTTTATTCTTAATCCTTATAGGTAGGACCAGAGATACAGGCCTGTGGGAAGGAATAGGATCATTCCTAAACCACTGCCTCCATGTTCTGTCCTTGTTTCAGAGTTAGTGGCATGCAGGGAGCTGAGTGCTCTGCCTTCTCCTGTGTTTGCTGCAGGAGACCTTGGGAACCACACCAGAGAAAAGTCTCAGCAGGATGTATATTCCAGGGAAAAAGTTTCAAGTAAGCGTAAATGCACTGTCAAAACAATAATTGAGGTTTGAAGAGAGTACCTCTAAAACACTCTTTGAAAAGGTCTGCTCAATCTAGAGCTTCTGGCAGGAGTGGCAAGAAGAGCAGTAAAGAGGAGACTATAGATGATTGCAGATAAGCCAGATGTGCTCTGTGCTGTAAATCCAACATTTAGGTAATTTCTTAGGTCTCCAATTTCCTGATAGCCCCATTCTCACCTCAGCTTTCAGAAGCAAGAGGAAGTGACAGTTGTTAATGTAATGCACAACTGGATTCAGCAGTTCTCAGCATGCACCACTGAAATCTTAAGTTTTATCTATGATTTCACATGATCAGGTCAAAGTCTATTGCATAATGATTTGTAACTATTACAAGATATTAATTCACAAGAAGTACTTATATACACCTACCAGAGATCTATGTAGTGTAAAATAAGGCTTTCAAGATGTAAAGTTCAGCTTAGTTTGTGTGTTCTGGCCCGGCAGGATAAATATGCAACACAAAGTCCACATTCACAGTTGCCATCTGATTAACTGTTAGGGTAGTCAGAAGGAATTCCAAAACAGACTCCTGAAGGAGCTCAGTGCACACTTCAGAACATTGCCCCCCTCTCCATATTCTGAAGAAATGCTCATTTATTTTCAGGGAGAACCACATGGAAATACAGTCCCTTGATGCTTAATTCCCAAGTAGATTGCCAGTAACTTCTAGCAACAGTCAGCAACTTTCCCAGAGCTAACTTCTGTGTGGACTGAGGAATACACAGTACAATTTATGTCAGTGTCTGAGGCAGGACACTCTGGCCTTGTTATTCAGACATCATATATGTAACTAGTCCTGACAACTGCTGATTATATCTTTTTTAAAGTGCTGCTGCCTTTTTCTGTTTGCCAGTTATCCTCTGGTGTATATGCCAATGCAGACAATGTCCCATCACTGTAATTGTCACTCAGCTGTCTGTCAGTGATGAGAAGAAGAGGGTGACAGCCTTGACATCCCACCAATCATCCCTCTGGAAAATTGATATCGTCCTCCCCAGTAAACAACAGCTAAAGAATCGACCAGCCTTGCCGGTACGTCCCTGAACAATCAGCTTCCATTAAGGGCAGAAGCCACACATTTATCCCCCCGCACTCAATCAATAGTGCACTGACTTGTTCTGCCTTCAAGCATGCGGCTGCTCAAGGTCTCCATTTAGCACACGCTACCTTTCAGACACTTTCCAGGTCTTTCAAACTTAAAGTAGGAAGCAGCTTTTGGGGTCTTTGCAACATCCTCTGTTTCAATTTTAAAATATCTTACTCCCATCAGTTTCACTTATTTACTTCAGTTCACACAAGGTTTATTTTCTCAATTACATTCTTTTTCTTTAACCACAGTATACAAAAATCACTGCATCTTTTTACTGCTTATCCCTTGCAGGCTTGCATTTATATATAGCTGTGCTTTAGAGGAAATAGATGCATATTGTGCAAAAACTGACCTTAGTTAAAATGAACTACCACGTGTATACACACTAAAATGCTGTCTGGCAATCAGAACAGTTTGTTAAACACAAAGTCCACAAACATTTATACATCACCCAGTAACCTAAAACAGTAGACAATTAGCCTGGTAAAACAGTAAAATGATCACAAGCTGGCACATACAATCTCTCAAGACAAGAAAACCAATTATTCACAACACACGGAACATGAATCTTTCAAGAAAAAAGTCCTTAATACAGAAGGAGGAAAATACTGATGTAGAACTTCACTTCAAAACTCACAAAAGAATTAAATAATCTTCAAGTGCAGTTGTAGATGATTACTTTCACTGTACTGCTTGGCACAAGGAGCCAAGGCAGCAGCTGTTATTGTTTCGCTCATGAACAACTCTTCTATACACAATCACACACTCTAGAAATCACCTGAGGCTAGCAGAGTATCAAATCTCCTACACAAAGCACTGTCCACTACCTTCACATTCCCAAGGCCCTCAATTTCTAACTTTGTAATTTGACTGTCCCTTGTAACTTGTGACTTTTCATCAGCACACACCCCGAGGATACTGAGGCAGTGCTTCTCCTGCTAACCCAAGTGTTCTACTCACACCCATCTGCACTGGCAGATTCTGACCACTGTCACAGTGGGTTCTGTGACACAGACTGGTCCTGGATACATGCCTAGATCACTCTTTGCCTCTTGGCTTTTAGCTTGGGAGTCTAGGCAAAGGGATCTTCACCAAAAAAGCCCCTGGGGAAACCTCCTAGTGCATTGCAGAGGACACTTGTCCAAGGATATGCTTTATTACTTTTCACAGGCAACCACTAGGAAAAGTGGTTTTTTATCCTCAGTTTCTTGGATTTTTTTTTTTTTTTGAGGGGGGAGGGATGGGGGGGGGGATTTGTGTGTTTTTTGTCCAAAACAACTTTAAAATTTTCAGATGTCATCAACTCCAAACTCTACTAATAAAGCTTTGTGCAACATCATCTGATCTTGTGCCTGGACACCCTTTGTGAACCACTAACAACTACTGATGGAAGTACAAGATCACAGTTGTTGGTAACCAACGCTGAAATAAATTTTTCTGAAAGTACAAGGAGCAAAATTTGAATTTCCAAACTGTAATCATGATCACAACATTATGTTTCTAGATAAAATGTTACTACAAAACTACATCAGTCATTTATGTGATGGGAGACCTTAATTGTTATTTGTAGTGCTAAGACCCTCCACCATTATTTCAACTTGAGAAAACTAAAATCTTCATAGATATCAATAAACACAAAAGGCTGCATATTCTGCCTGCAACAGCTTTTGGTCTTCAAAAGAAACATACTGGCACTAATAATTACATTGTTAAATTCAATTTTTAAATTTAAGGCTTATCAATGGGTTTTCTTTGTTTGGGGGTCTAGACACTACTGGTGTAATGTGTAAACCATTAGGGAGTTCAGTGTCCCCTTCACTTTGCTAAATGGACACAATCAATACCTTAATGGGAATGTTTGGAAGCATCCATAGGCACACCAAATTGGCACATTACAACACTTTTCCTAGCCTGTGCATTAAGTTCATTAACTTTTCTAATTTGAATTACAAATTTCATTTCTCTGATCAAGATGAAGACATGGGTCTCATTTACAAGATCAGATTTTTGCTGCGTTAATGTTTTACACGGAACGATAAAGTTAATGCAGCGAAGAGACATCATGTCACCCCTATTGGTAGACAATTATAGATAAGGTTCCAAATTCCAATAATCCTGATGGGAGACACACGGGAACTTCCATAGAAGAATGATAAAAATGTTAAGCAGAGAGGCCAAAAGGCTAATCAACCCTCTCAGAAACATATTCATGCTTGTCACAACAAGAGCACACTCTACAAAACCAAAACGCGTTATTTAATTTAATTTCCTTTAATTTAATGGACAAACACAGTCCCATTCGCCTTTGCATTGACCATTAAACTGCTAATTAAAACCTTTTAGAAAGGTTTTAAGTGAAACACTTCTCTAATTTTATGATACTGTACTTAGGAGAGTTATTAAAGCTTTGGAAGGGAATTTTGCTTTACCAAAACTTCCATCAAACTTCACCAGTTCAGATAAAATACAGGATTCTGCACCAAGGAATAGTGCACTTCTTCCAAGAAAGTTTTAAACGGTCTTTTGATAATGCTTGAAGATATTTCATTGAAGAATCAAAATAATCAAACTTTATGTTTTTCACCTTTAATTCAGTTATTCAGGAAATAAGCCTGGGCAAACTCTATGCACACAACCATTTAAAAGAAGAGCAGGTATTAAACCACTATGAAGTGTTTCTCAGGGACTTAGAAATAATGGCATAAGTGACATCCAGGCACATGGAGTTACATTTTAGGTTTCCCTTCAGAGGCAGCAAATACAAAATGCTGTAAAATTCCAACATTCACTTCTCATCTCAGGAAGTGGACATGTTCCTCCTCACAACCATGCCCTAACAATATGGCATTCAATTATCCTGAACGAATGGCAGCTGCAGCAGTTGTCTCCCAAAAATACCTCAATAATTCTCTAACTTTTTCAATACTGCCACTGAGGCTACAGTACCATAATTACTGATAGCAGATGCATGTTCCTGCTCACAGTTGCCTCTGATCAGCACAGACACACGGGCAGATTGCTGCAAACTCCAATGCAGCACTCAATATCAAGTCAGTGCTGGCCATGTGGGAAGACTGACAGCATGGCACAGTGCCTGCTGCTGTCATGTTCACCTATCAAAAATGTCTGGAGGAAGTGGAATTAGCAGCACAAATTTATAACTAACCTGCACTTTTATGTCATGTGGCACTAGGATTTTTGAAGCTATAAAAGGATCCTCTTACATTCAAATTCGTGCCTCTCTTCTTCTTGGTGCCTTGTACATTCAAAGACCACATGTAAAACCTGTTTCCCAGACATCAATGGAGAATCTGCCAGTGCATTCTCCTGAAGTTAGGCACTGTGAATTTCAGGCAGCCTATGTTGAGACCTGATACGAAGCAGATCCTTTTTCACATATGCCCATGTATATAAAAGGTCTGTCACAATCTAGCCTAGTGTCAGTAACTATCAAATACTGTCTATAGCAGTATCACAGAAGGATAATTTTTTCAGAAAAATCACACTTGACTGCTCTCTCACACTCTTTCATAATCAAGGGTGCTAATTTTGAATTTAATTTTAATTTCAAAGTAGCTAGACTGGCCCCATTTAAATTCAAAGCAAGAGGTATTTAAGATCATCTCCTCTTGTGACTAATAAACTTTAGCTCCCTTAGCACAGATGCAGGGAAGCAAAGGGGAGAGACAAATGTCAGTGGAAATTAATGTACATGGGACTGCATACTGTTCAAAATCAGAATTTCAGTAGGAAAAATGACCTTTGTTAAGTGATTATCAATTTTTTAAAAAAAAATAAATGGCATTAAAAAATACAAAGCATAGGGTGTTACACTGCAATATAACTTCACTGTTACACTTTTTCTACTTTAAGCTGAAGGTTTAATAAGTGATGGAAATCCTCTGCTTGAGATCTCAGCTGGTTTTTATTATGTTTTCTGACTAGAGGGAATGGTTAATTCTCACTCATATAATATTCATGGGGGTTTGATTTTTAATGGGGAGTTACATTTACAGGCTTTGTGCAGGTTCTTCATTCCCTTGTAGATAGAGAAAAACCTCTGGATGCCTTTAAAACAACTGTGGTGAAGGGAACATGTATAACAGAAATAAAGAGCATGAGGACAAGGATTAAAATGATATTCACTGTAAATCTGAGTAGTTAAGTAGTTACCTACCTGTAACATTACCAGTGTTTTCCTACCCAGTTACAGCTATGCACACATACTTAAGGAGGGCTGCTCAGGTAAGTGGTTTGTTTTACAAATGGAACAATACAAAATACCAGACATACCCTGGCAGCAAAGTTATAAGTAGAGTGATTTAGAAGTAACATTTCCACTCCACCTTTCCAAATCCTCTTTCTTTCCATTACAGATACACTAAAAAGGATCACCTTCACTACCCAAAGTCTCAATTAATTCAATTCTGTAAATAATTACAGGTATACCATAATATGAAGGATTTTTTGCACTAAAATAAATTCTTGAAAATCTTTATATATTAATAACTTATATATGTTTTGAGAAAGATTTAGAAAATACTTAAACCTCAAGAGAAGAACTATAGGAGCTGACTGTGATTTTTGTTGTCATGCGTGTCTGGAATCCATTAAAAAAATCAGCAACAAACACCACATGAGCAAACTATTATACCAATCACAGAATATCTTGAGTTGGAAAGGACACACAAGGACCATCAAAAGTTCAATTCGTAGCCTGCACAGGACAGTCCCATCAATTCTTCTGTGCCTGGGAGCATTGTCCAAATACTTCTTGAACTCTATCAGGCTGGTGCTGTGACCTCTGCCCTGGGGAGCCTGTTCCAGTGCCCAACCACCCTCTGGGGGAAGAACCTTTTCCTGATAGCCAATGTAAACCTCCCCTGACACAGCTTCAAGCTGTTCCCTCAGGTCCTTTCAATGGTCACTGCAGAGAAGAGGTCAGAGCCTGCCCCTCCTGTTCCACCTCTTGAGGAAGCTGCACTGTGGTGATACCTCCTCTCAGTCTCCTCTTTCTCCATGAAGGTAGGTGCACATGAGACTGTTTTCAGAAAAAAGTGAATATTCCATTATTCTGAAGATATTGTAATTTTTTTCTTCTGTTAAACTGCCACACAGCAGAAACAATGCTACTTTTGAATTGCTTCCTTTTGAAATTTGCTTAAGACTTTTTGCACTATTGCTTCTAACTCCCCATGAAAAGGCCAAAGCCTCCAGTGTTAAACCCCTTTAGAAATTATCAGTTAAGATGGAAACACTATGAAGAAGAAGATCATAGTAGCATGTAATGTACTCAACAAGTGGTTCCCACCAAGTGAATTGCATGGTCCTTTTCACTGCCAGTATACAAAAGTATGCACTAGCACTTTACCTGAGTTACAAGGCAAAACACATGAGCATGATTCTCTCTTTTTTTTTTCTTCTGTCTCACTTGAACCTTTAAAACAGAGTTCAGGGCCAGGACTGAACAATAACCCAGATATCTCTTTGCAGGAAAAGATCCAAGCTTACTCTGGAGAAAAGAGAAAAATACTGTTACCTCATCCTCAATACCTGTGTTGTGTCAATTGAGATCACAGCAAGGTAAGCATGAAATGGGGTAACTAATGTAACTAATAAACAATGTAAAACTGCATTCATAAACCTAACATGTTTGATAAATGAGCTGTAATAGCATTGCTTGTCGATTCTGTGTCTGTATTTCAGCTGGTTTACATTGCTCCATTAGCAAATGAAGCATTATGAAATTATGCTGGGTTTGCATTTTCACGCATAGAATGACTCTGTGATATGGATACAAATATCCAATTCAAAATACATTATTATTATCATTATCATTATTATTATTACCATCATGTGTTGTGCTCTAGTTTTTTTCCTCAAATCCTAAATAAACAGCTCAAAGCCTCTGGGACTTTCATGCCCCACATAGTCCTTTATAAATCCAGCCTCATCCAAAGACCACAAGCTACAGTGCTGAAGTAGACTTGCAATTGCCAGTCTTCCCCAGTTCAGAGTAATTTTTTAGTGGCGCAATGTGTCAACCATTCAATCATATAAGATGCTTTAATAGTATTTTACATAGCCATAATTCTTGTGGAACTGAGAAATCCATAAATTTCATCACCTTCTAAAAAAGGCATATGCTGTGGTGATTTCAGCCCAGAGAAGAGTTCTAACTCTCACTTTTTAGCTGTTTCCAACATGCTACTGCTGTGCAACTACATCATAAATACCTGCCAAGAGTATTCATTTCACATTTCTGAAGATTAATTTCTCTCCATACATTCATTTCTTAGAATTTGTGCCCTTGATGCCCCTTGAATGGGAATATTGGAAGATTTACTCTGGGAGAAAGAGTCTTACAGAGAAATTCTCAGGGATTTATGTTGATGGACTACACACCACATACAAGCTGGAGTTGTAGTTAGGAAGACAGAGGATCCCCATGTTTCACTTTCAATATACATCTGACACTTTCTAACCAGAAAGCCACTTTCTCTGCATCTTGCCATCGCCTACCCAGCAGCCCCAAACCTCCTTAGTATTATTCATTTCTCTCCCCACTGGATAAACTGCTGATGTCTTTGCTTTGACCATTTTTCTCCTGAAGGCAATGCTAAAGATGCCTAATGAGGTCAAAAATAGAGGAGTATACTAGCTTTTGGTTTTTCATGCTCACAGACACATCCATTAACTCTGTTCATGAACAGATAAATTGTTATCTTAAACCTAGTGACATTTTCTAGCCCACTACTCATGTTAGAGGGACACACCAAAGCAGAAGACTGCTGGGGATTTTGATCAGAACATGACAGAAAACTACCAGCAAATTTTTAATGAAAGCAGTTACTAAATCCACATTGAAAAGAATACCACAGTTTCCTTCATTCCTCTAACTGATGTGTAAATGAGCTCTCAGGTGTAGGAGAGTGAAAAAAATCCTGATCACACCTTACCATACACCAATGAAAAATTACTTAACCAATGAAAAATTACTTACCTTGCTGTGACACTTTATGAGTAATGTAAACTCTGTGTGTGGGGATCTACGCGTGTTGGACATACAAATGTAATACGCGTGGAAATGGTGATTACACACATACATGCGTATAATTGTTTATAAAACTAATTAATAATGGCCTTACCTTGGTTGTACTCATATTATGCTAATTTATACATCTCTAGAGAGTGAAAGAATCCTGCTGGATACTATCATCGTTGTCACAGGAATAGTCCAACTACTGTGCGTATCCTGACTATCCTGAACAGATTTTTTTTTTTTTTTTTTGCATTTCTCCTGTGATTTGGCTGAAGAAAACAGGTGGACATTGGGGAGAATTCTGTCACACAACTGATCTTTCAGTCAGGTAGGCTGAAAGATTGGAATATGAAGCAACAAAACAACCATAAAAATGTCAACTGCGTACTATTACCATCATGCTAATTAAATTACTATTAAACCATATTTTAGAAGCTTTTTATTCTTTAAGACCACATAAAGGCTGTTCCCTAGAACAACTTCTGTGAAGGTTAGCTGCTATGGAAAAAGAGGGATTCAAAAGAAGAGAAATTTATTTCTGTCTTTTGTTCTAGCAGACCCAGGAGAACACACTGCACATAGAAGAACTTATCAGAATCCCTTGAACTCAGGGAATAAAAGTGGATTGTAACAGAAAATTAAACTACATCCCAAGTACTGAGTACAGATTGAAACTTTCTCTTACTCAAAACCTCACACAAGCTGGGGTATACAATTTGCATGCAAACTACAATTTTTGCTCTCCTTTCTTCAGGCAGACATTAAAGGGGAACTTATGTTGGGAATTAGTGATGTGCAAGGTCTCTTCCAACCCAAACCACTCTATATAGTCTCTGGATATCAGTATATTAATTCAGGTACCCAAAGTCAGACTGTGTGAAACTTTTGTAGCATTTCCCTTTAGAAATTCAGCCCAGCTCCCATAACACTGATCAACATCTACTTTTCAAAAGAGAAGCCTCTTGCATGTCAAGCTTTTTACTTGGCTTTCCTTATGCATGTCTTCCCTCTCCCTACTTTTCTAACAATCTCACTTCAAATCCTAAACTGTCAAAATCCCAAAATAATTAAAACTAATCCTCAGATATTTTAAGACTTAAAGCCACACACCACTCTCCCATGTTAGCAATGAAAAAGACATTGAATATCTTAATTTACATCCAGGTCTGTGGATGTGCCAGCCAGAAATGCTCACAACTTCTTAAGAACAAATGGTTGTTAGTACCTATACTCTTCTGAAACAGAAACATTTATTTTATTACCACTAAATAATGTCAGGTCATGCATTTGCATGCTATAGGTGATAGCATGTGCTATGTGAATAAATTAGATTTTAATCAGTTTTGAGTTTTATTAAACCAATTTTTCTTCCTTCTTAGAATGACTGTAATTGGACAAAACTACAGAATTTAAGAGAGAGAGAGAAAAGGCTGCATTAATGGCACTTCCAAGGAGCGTAAAGCTTTCATAGTAGAAAGAATGTAAATGCATAGTTCCACTTTTCTCATCCATAGCATCCCTACTTTCTAAGCCCTTCTCCCATAAAGTAGCCATGCAGCTTGCAAAATACCAAACACATACCTGGATGAACCTACCCAAAATTTCTGACACATTGGATAGCACCAAAGCAGGCAGGAGATGAATAAAGCACTGCACTGTCCAATGCATTGCTGCAAGTTATTTATTCCCATTCTGCTACTGCATGCATGAACTGCCCCTGTTTCATGAATCACTGAGGAAAATGGGATCTGACAAACAGCCCCTCTTCCAGCAGCTGGATACTATGACAGCATCAATAGAAAAACACATCATTGGTTCTAAAATGCCACATTTTTGCCATTTACATTGAATAAGACATGAAACTCCTTCAGGGAAGTGGCACTATGTTATCATTAAGGCCTATTGACACTATGGAGGGTGTGCTTTGAACTCTAGGCTGTCATCCCTCTTAATCTGCAACTAATCGCATTCCACTCTGCAGAGAGGGAAGGGCCTTCTGCACATTGACAGCATTGCCAGTGATGAAATATTGCACCCTTTAAAATCTCATTTGCAGATTGGTTTCATTACCACCCACAACTGGCTGGGATCCATGAGGGAACACACCTGCTCTCATTAGGGCCATGTGATGTCTGCTGTTAGCAGTATTTCCATGCAAATAGGGGGACAGGGAGATGAAAGCTCTGGGAAGTGTTTTTATCTTTCTGTTGATTGGCTTTCCTACCTTCATTTGGGGTGTAACACATGCACAATCTGTTGACTACTCTAAGAGGCTTCTGATGGACTTCACTGACAGTTTCACAGGAATGGACTTTCACTGCATGCTCTGGCTTCCCTTTTCTATCATGCAGCATTTCCAATCATCATCTAATGCACATATTTGTCATTTTCAACTGCAGATGAGTCCCTTTAGGCTAAGCAGTCTTCAAAATGTACTGGCTGAAAAAGTGAATTCCAAACTAAGAGTATTTAGATGTACAGAGAACAATTATTTTTTTCTATGGAGTTTTTGGGCATTTAGCATTGTGGATCCATGATATCCCAATAGGGATAGTTGCTTCATGCAATTATAGAACAGCTTGAGTTGGAAAGGACCTTAAAAAGATCACCTAGTTCCAGCTCCCTTGCCATGGGGAGGGACACCTTCCACTGGATCGTGTGTGTGTGTGTGTCAGTGAAAAATTCCCTAGTTTAGAGCTGCTTTTATGTTTTAATATTTAATCCTCTTGGCAAAATCAGGAATAGCATAATTGTTAAGACCTAAATTATGGGTTTTTTTTCCTTTCAGAACTAATATGGCCTTTTCTGTGTTACCTCAATAACTGAAAGAATGTATTTATCAATTCAGTTAAAGAGGCTTGCTGTAGTTGTTTTCAGTCTATAAGGCACAAAGATAAACAAAAAGTTCTTAAATCTAGACAGGAATATCTATTTAGGTTAAATTACTTTTGAAACTTCTTTAAGTTTAATCAACAAATTTTTGCTGTATATTTAAGATCTGTGTGAATCCATATGAACCAACAAGAAAATGGGGAAAGACAGAAAAGTATCACCATTAAGAAAGTCAATTTCTTTGTTGCCTTGAATTGAATATTCTACAAGTTAATCCTTAAAAGGTTTAAGCTCATTCTATAGTTGAATTAAGAATCAGCTGAGTTTTTCTTATAAACAATCTGCCTTTAATTTTTTTTCATTAAAATGAAATAAAAAGCTAAAAATCAGCATCACTTATTGAAACTCTTGCAGATTTCCTGGGAATGTCACCATTTTAGCTGCACTAAAAACACTTCAAGAAAACTACTTTTCATGTTAAACCACTGTGACTGAATAGTTTGAGATTAGACTGAGTCCAGAAACAAAAACTGAAATTCCACCTTCTCTGCCCCTTCCAAGAAAGGATGGAAATTGTAGAAATTCTCAGTGGGTATTCAGTGTCTCCACTTTAACCAGCTCAGCCCTTGGCTACAATAATGCACTTTACTGGATCCAGACATAGCCTGGCTTTCAGTACAACAGCAGAAGGATTAAGAGTGAGTCAACACATTATTTATGATACAGAGCTGCAGAGAACCAAGGCTCTGAAAGAGGTGTTGCTAAACACACAAGGATATGGCATCTGTTTCCAACATCTGTTCTCTTCGCAATGCTCTTGACTTGTCCATAAACCTTCTAAGGCCCTGACATTCAGGTTCCCATGACATTTAAACCACAAACAACTTTTTTAAAAGTTAACTTTTCACATAGGAAATATTTTTACTCCTTAATTAGCACTTATCCAAGACCAGTAACGCTGATATTATAACCAGAATCCCCCTTTCATTGCAGGCAATGTAATGGAACATTGTTGGTACAGACAGGTTTAGCAATATCATCCTACTTCAGCAATATCATCCTACTTCATCTGTCCTTATTACCAGGATCACTTTTAAAACATATTTCTGTTAAAGCATTTAAGCAACAATTAATAAATAACAAAATAATACAGCAGACAGTTTTATGAGAACTCAGATGAACGTTTTTATTCAACTATATGCAATTCTGAGATTATTTTGTTGGTTTTGGCTTATGAAGTGTTTTTAAGAGAATATTAAAAACTGTCCCCACTAAAATAGATGAAAAGGGGTCTACAAAACCATTAGACTATAAGATGGTGCAGTGGACTTGGGTGAATGTCAGTATTATCTGTGTTTGGGTTTTTTCTTTGCTTCTTTAAGTAAATAAGTCTCTGTAGCCAATTGCTGTAACTAAAGAGAAGGGATTTAATGCCTACAAGAATATTCCACACCCACCAAGTGTGGTAAGAAATGGGCCAAGTATGAAATGGCAGTTTTAGATACATTCTGGTTCCTTCCCCTGCTCCTTTGCTAGGCCTAAGGCAGTTCCTATACAGTGGATTACAGAGCACCTTTTTGTTTTCCCATTCCCCTTCTTTCACAGGAGGTCTACCAGGAAAACTACACTCCTCAGCCCTCTGCATTTAAAACCAGATGCTTTTAAGAGCTCAAAGGCCTTAGTACTCCACTTCAATTTTTAACAAAGTTCCCCCTATTTCCCCCTCCTAAGCTGCTTTAAAAATCCTGCCTCTAGAGTGAGCATTGCATGTGTGTTAATTCTAATTATTTTTCTGGCAGGAAATGAAGCAGTTTTAGGCTTAGGGTTGTAAAATGCAACCCTCTTCCCAAGAGAAGTAAAACAGACAGTCTCATTCACACTTTTGCCCTTTACAAGTCACACAATCTTCAATCACTTATACATCTTGCACTCACCACTTCTGTGAAATATAAACAGATGGGTTCTAAATGATTTTTCACAGAAATAGAACTTTCATTCTCAGATGACTACCTGCAATATATCCTTTAGAATGCTGCTCCTGAGAGCTTAAGAGAAAAAGAGCTCAATATATCTATCCCTCCACACTTTTTCTTATTCAAAGTCTCCCTTAAAATCAACCACTTTCTTTAGATCACACTGGGCTCGCTCCAGTGCTATCTAAATAGTCCCTCCTTTCAGTAGCATGGGTTTTCTTTGATTATATAAACACTGTAAAATTATATCACAAATTATAATGTAGCACATTTTATTTTATGTACTATATTTATTTTATAATGTAGTACTTAGTATTTTTATGCAAAATATTGTATGAGCTTTTTAATGTTTTCTTAAGCATTATCTGTATTTATCCCACTATCTAAACAGCACCTGTAAAACAACAAATAAGTGTGGATGTTTTGAAGTTATTATTATAGGATTCAAAAGAAGTGAGAAATATAATAACAGTAAAGACTAGAGAGCACATTTTTCATTAGTGCTCTGTGTTTGAGCAGTACACAGGAGGTTATGATTCTTGTATGTCTTGTAGTCCTGTAGGTATTGCTACAACACAAACAAAGAAACTTAAGGTTAATATTAAAAGGGAGATTTATTACATATCAAGAACAACAACTTTTTGGCAGAGCACATTCCTACAACCACTATCAACATCAGCCTGAAGAAAAACTCTGGTGTAATTATTCCGTAGGCTTTCACTTGACATTGGGGAATCTTATTTTGGTACCTAAGCAATTAAATCCATAAACTCCTGCTAACCCAGACCTGATTTCATCCTCGATGGAGGGGCTGAGACTTCAGTGTCGGCAGTTCCCAGAATACTCCCTGTTTGCCAACAGGCTGGGTAAGAGACAGGGCTGCCCAGCACTTCCACAGTACAGTCATTACAGTGACCACCGAGGGATGATTAACAGCAAAAGCATTGGGAAGCAGAAGAAAATTCAAAGAAATGACTGAAAATGCAAAGACGACTGGGACGGAGATAAGAAAGGGCCCCGCAGTAATACCTGCTGCCATTCTCTGGCATTTGAAAGGCTTAACAGGGAAGTTGATGAATTCATGACATTTATAGGACTCAACAAATGGTAAGCTGTGAATAAGCAGCAAGTGGAAAATGGTGATGAACCAGCGCTAAACCTTTGATTAGATATAGAAATAATTTGCAGTGCATTTCAGAATGTCATTCTTCCCCTCTCACTGTAATACAGTTCTTCCATAAAATACTTATTATTACTTTATCTTCTTTTAATAACCTAAGTCACATTTCCCATTACAGCATCATTTGTGTCTCCGTCCCTCAGGCCACACTGGGCACTTTTTTATGCTAAGAGACTTCTCTCTGAGTGCCTTTTTGTACATTCCTGCCTAAGAACACGGTTTTATCAAGCCCCATGTTAAATTTACTGCCAAACACAGGTCTCATTCACACCAGTCCTGACTGACTTCTCTGCCCCGTGTTCTCCAGTTTCTCAACTCCACATCCTCCCCTGTACTGGACCACTGCAAGCACTTGTGTGACCTGTTCAGAAGTGGCCTGGGCAGTAATCCAGTTTAAAAGGGAACTGGACAAACTTTTAAATTTGGCTAAACACACATGCACTTACCCCCCCCAGAGGATTTTTTTAACCTAGATTAGATCCCCCATCTGGAGGAACTCTCTGGCTATACAACTCCTTCTGACATCAGAAGGGATAACTGGGGACACCTGGCAGGGAAAAAGGAAGAGGCAAGGCAACTTGAGACATCTTTGTCTGTTTATGATGGTTTACATACTTTGGGAAAAATAAGGTTTAAATCTCTTCATACTATATATTTTAGAAGATATAAAATTTTGCATATAAATAAGATTTTCATAATTAGCACAACTGCATCAGTATGCCCCACCCCAGTGACTAAGAGATTCTAACTTCCACCTTCCTCCTAACAGCCACAAAACCTCCCTGTGGGAACTAATCTCACTTGGTATTATTATTTTAATCAATATGTTAAGATTTTTGAGGCAAATTCCAGTAGTGGCTCCATAATAGGAGCACATTTGGTATGAGGTCACAGAATCATGAAGCAAGACATAGATAACATTTACACAACATTAGTGCTGAACCAGTAACAACTCATTAAATTTATACCATCTGCCACCCCCCAAAACAGCATAGAGCTCTCATCTCAGACTCTGAATAAGATCCAGTAATAATAAATGCTAAACCATAGCCTTGAGGCAGCTCATCTACAAACACTTGGGAATAATGCACTTCGTCTATCATCCTTCTGGAGAATGCTTCAAAGGTCTGGGAGAGTTTTCCAAGTGAAGTGGAAAACATCCTCCCTTAAAGCATTCTGCAGCATGGAACCTTCTGAGTATAGCACGGCGCCAAAACTACAGCAAAGGAAGGGAGAACAGATTGTGGAATAAAAAAAGACACATGGCAGAGTTATTCCAAGTGCTAGATGTGTTCAGTGAAAGTGGCTGCAAGCTCAATGAATCCCAGGGTTAACACCTTACTGGGAATTCTGCTGAGACCCGTGGGGTTCGTGCTCCATGTCCAGCTCCTCCAAGCCTTTCACATATGGAGCTTGGAATCAAGGCATCAGCATTTACATCTTGATAAAGCACTAACTGCTGACAAGATTTATAAAAATGAGAGCAAATAGTGATAAATAATGATATTCATAAACAAAGTACATCTTCCCCGGTCTGAAAAGTTGTAACAGCGGTGCATGGGTAAGTTGCAGAAAGACCTGACAGGATGGTTAGAAAGCAGGAGGGGGATGTGTGTAAAAGAAAAGGCAAAAAATTACTTAGCAGTCAGAAGTAAAGCATGTGAACCAGCCCTGTGAGCACAGAGGTGTGAAGAGAGGGGGAAAAGCAAATTCATGGTCAAGGTAACTGTTAAAAATTCTGAGAAATTCTTCATACATGAAATTATACACTCTGATAAAAGTACATTGAATTACAGCCCCTTCATCATTTCACTTGAATGTCTTATAATCATAACTTCCATACATTTCTAGCTGTGTGTGTAGCACAAAATTACAGAAGATAATGTTTCCCATGGTTTCCAATGAGCTAAAATGAGAGTTACTGTGGAGAGAATAGTATATACCCTTCCTAACAGGTTATAGAACAGATTTGTATCAGGGGAAGAAAAAAGTCAAGACTAGAAAGAAAAAAATACAAATGAAAATCTATGTGTTAGCACCAGAATAAGAGCAGAACAAAGGTTTAAAATAATGGCCTATATTGATGCTGAAGGATGTTATTCCCAGGAATACCATTGCAGGATATTATGTTTGTGTTAAGACCAAAGATCTGTCCTGTTATTGTCAGTCGAGAGGAACCTTCATCCCTTGTCTCCTGTGTCTTGCACAAGTGATCTGGATCTGACCATGTAGACACAAACATCTTCATCTGTGTACATATCTCTGAAGTGTGAGTGCATACAACTTGCTACAACATTTGATAAGTAACTATCACCTTCCCCCTTCCATTTGATCTTGCACTGAGCTTAATTATACTATTTTTTCTAAATTATCTTAAATACATACTTTGCCTTTGAAACCATATGTGAAAGTAAATGGACTTCCAGAGCAGCCTAAATCAGATCTCTAAAGGGATCTCTATATTAGCATGCCTCCCCTTCCAAGACCCTAATTACTGTGAGACCAGACCTTTCATTTGTATAAACATAACGTATTCAAACCTTATAATAAAATATTAATAATGTTAAGATCCATAAAAAAGCAGATGACACAGAGAAACCAGAAATAACAGTAAAAACCATGACAAAAAAGACATTTGAACAAAAAGCTTCAAACTCTGGCTTGCAGTAAAGTTCATGTTCTCACTAAGACTGCTGATGTTACTGACTTCCACTATTTTTGGATACATAAGTCCATGGTATCTGACAGGCTATATAGCCCAAACTGGGAGCCACAAAAGAGCAAGTGGAAAAGGCTCAGCATCCAAAACAGTCACCTGTTCCTAACCAGCCAGTTCACTGCACTCCAGTAAGCTCCTCAGCCTTTCTGAAGTCACCACAGTCATGGCAAGCATCCTGTATTCTTTTCTAGAAGTTGTGCTTTCTCTCTCAATTTTTTCTAACATAATTTTATTTATTTATTTACAGAAAATACCCTGGCAGCACTTGCTGCTTTATTCTGGAGATAGAACCCACCAAATACAAACAGATGTAACAGTTTAAGCAGCATTGTTGTCTTGTGATGTGCGTATGCCTCAACAGTCTTAAAATTGTAATTTTAATCTCAAGTGACTTAGTCTCTATTGAAAGTGTCATTTTGATTTTAAATACATAAAACAATAATATAAAATAATTTTTAGTCGTTGAAATAACCTTACTATGGGGACAGAGAAATAATCTGGATATGCCTCAACTAGACATAATTTAGAAAGCCAGCCAAGCAGAAATCTCCTCTGTGGTCAACATCCCGCTTCCTGAAATATTAATCTATTTTTTCCTGAGACAGGCAGACAATAACCTGGTAAGCAACATGCAAAACACACCAATTAAGAGTGATTTCACTTAAAACAATCAAACTCTTAAGCAGAGATAGTTTTATCCATACAGGGTTTATTCTGCTGTAATCTACTCTACATACTTTTATACTCCTACTTCACTATTTAGTTTACTGAATGAGACAGCAACATGAAGCTGTGCAATTGTTCAGATACTTTTCCTGGATTCCAGTTGCATCACACATTGGTGATCTTAGTGATCTTTTCCAACCTAAGCAAGTCTATGATCTCCAGGTACACAACAACTCTGGGGTCACAGGTATGAACTAACAGAAATTACCTTGGTATCTTCCCCCAGAAAGGCTGCACACTGTCCATAAGGGTGTACATTAACTGTATGCACACTATAACTCAAAAAAAGCAGTTAATATTTAGTGTCCATGTGATGCTGGGAAAAGTCAATGTGTTCATCTTACAGATTGGTTACTGAAGCACAAAAAGGGTAGAGAAGCCTTGCTCAAGGTCAGGGTAATAGCTGGGAAACTGGAATTATGGCCATTTCAAGTTCAGATCTAGCCAAAGTGTGAGAAGACAGACCTTGATGAAGACACTGAGAAAACCTGAACATTTGCAGGCTTAGAGAAGAAGTTGATTTACACCCTGATGTTCTCAACATACACGCCTGCAATAAGCATCAGAGACAGAAAAAAACCCTAACCTATGTTTGTTTACGTGATTTTAATTAAAATAAATGCAGAAAATGTTCCTCTTTTGACTTAGTCTCCAGCAAATCACTTATAATAGCTGAGATCACCTTTTTAATCATTCTAAACATTATTTTCAAACCGTGAACAGGGATAAAAAAAATTAAAAATCCACAGAACAAATGTATACAGACACATTGCTGTAATAAGGTTGTTGTGCCATTAGCTACCCTTGTTAAAATGTTAATGAGTAGCTTGCCATAGGCTTGCTGAATTGCAGTTTATTTCTGAACAGGTCAGCATTTTACAGTCCCTACCCATCTGACCCTGTTTTAGAGTACTTTGTTCAATAGTTAAAACTCCCTTAATGAATGCTGCTTCTTTCAAGTGAAATAGGATCACAGAGCATGCTGCACAAGGGCACATTTGAAAATGCCACCATTGGAAACAAAACAAATGGATTTTTTTTTTTTTGTCTGGGTATTAAAATGAAGATGTTAAAGATCAATTTATTCTCATTTCACACAGAAAGCTACCAAAAGTAGCCATATCCCAAATGCCCAATTAGTTTTAAGATTTCAACCATTAACCTTTAGAGAGAATTCCCTCTATAGCAGAGTTTGGAAGTATGTCTTATTTTGCAACCAAGAGTTCCTAGAAAGATATTCCCATGCCCCTGCTCCCATTCTCCCCACAGCATTTAAGGGCAGCGAGTTCCAGATGTGGCCTTGAATGTTATTGAGGTACACAGTGAGAGGTGCAAAATGAATAACAAAATTATGATAATACAATTTGATTATAGTGGGGAAAAATAAGAATAATACTGAAATGAAATTATCTGGGCAGCTCTAACTGGGAGCTACTGTGACTTGGAGGCATATGCTTGTAAAGCATAACTTAAAATTAAAAATCATGTAGAAAACTGACCAATATTTCTCAGTGTGTTTTCTTTGCAGGTAATTTCTTTTCTTCAAGGTCCATGCCTGATGTTATTTATTTCTGCTGTAGTGTTTCACAATGGGCTGCATCCTCACAGGATCCTTAAATAAAATCTGCTCCCATTCAACCTGTACGTCTTCTCAGTCTGAGAAGACTCTGAAGGAGCCAGAAACATCCTTCTAAAGAGAAATACTTCTAAAATGAAGTGACTGCATTAACAGCACACACCTCAGCCTTTTCCTTTTTTGCCAATATTGCACAGAGTAAAGAAAAGCCAAAAATTTTCATAGATCCCATTCAAACAAGCCTACAGGTGTTTTTGAATTCTTCTTTAAAAAGAAAACTCAAAAATATTAAACAGAAGTTGCTTCCCATCACTTGCACAATCCTTTAAGCTGCGTCTTTCATAAACACATGTGTATATATTCAAAGGTACAGGTGCACACACAGAAACAGAATGTTAACTTATTTTTTCCTTCTTTTCTATATTGCAATCTTCTAAATTTTCTTTTGTTCTCAATGCAAATGGTCATTGGTTCATCTTCTTTCACCCAGGACGGTTATGTCACATCACTTGACTAATATGCATGCATTTGCCACTAAAAGACATTTTAACTGAGAGCTGTCACATCCGTCATCTCCACTCGGGCTGGTTAAAATTTTTATCTGCCTTCTTGAATTAATTTCAGCTTGCCTGAGCCCAGCAGGGGACTTTAGAGTGGTTTAGTTAAATTCTTCATTTTGAAAAAGCATTTTAGAGTCCTTCTATTTAGATTTCCCTCTTGCATCTAATTTTTGTTTCACATTACTGAAACAATGAGGTAATTATACATCCAGTGAAGGGGGGAGAAAAAAAAGGCAGACAAATGAGAGAGAGAAAAGAAATTATCCAATTTTGACATTTTCCTGGAAAAGCATTTTCCTCTAGCTTTTCTGCTTTTTATGTGGTTCCCTGTTATTTCATAAATTATCTGTAACTATAGTTAGAAGTGATTAAGCTAAAAAGAAAATATGCAAAATGTAAAGAAAAAAAATTGAGAGAAGAGAAACACTAATTGACAGGCAAAACAAGACAACAGAAAAGATAAACTAGAAATGAAATATTCTGTCATCAAAATATTTTATACAGATCATGTCTGTGACAAAGCAGGATGTAACCAATCCAGTAATCTATTCTTCTCTAAGCACTCCTTCCAAAGTATGTTTTTCAGGCAGCAAGGACATGTATTAGTAGGTAGAGGTTCAAGCTGTGAATTGGATGAGTGGGATGTTGGAGACTGAGTAACGTTAGTAAAGGACCTAAATCTATTGAAAGATGTAGAAAACAAGAGGGACCTGTGGGAATATATCCCCATGACTAGCACTGGACTCCTGACAAATATTCTGGCAATCATCAATGCATTGCTGTATGTCCTGCACATGTTCATAAACACTAAAATTCTCACAGGAAAAGTCATCCACTATGGTACAATGGCTAACCTGTAATAAATACTAATGCTGACACAAAAATGTCTGTAAGACCTGTAAAACTCACAGGACTCGCAGACACTCCTTTGCATCTTTGGCTTCTTTATGATCTTGTGTTCTTTTGATAACAAGCCTGCAGATATATTGTAGCTCAACAGGTGAAATCCATCTACAAATATAGGTGTGGCAGTTTAAAGACCTTTCCAAAATCCAATTGACACACAAATTTACAGTGCCAAAAAGAGAAAATGAGCTTACTATCATTTTAAAAGCTTGAAGGAAAACCCCAAAGCATACAGAAAAAATAAAATATTAATCAGTCCCTATAGAAGACTCCAATGGGAATTACTTTATTCCTTAACTTGAAATTTCCATCTGTAGCTGCAGTATCTTGTGAAGCTGAAATTTCCTTTACAATTTTACACCTAAAGGAGAGGAACAGGTAAGACAGGGATATCATGACTCTTCTCCAGCTCTGAAGCTTAGTGAACTTAACTATGTTCAGAATAGAAACTCATGACTGTCTTCATAGTGTAACTATCAGCAGCGGGTCCCAGGTCTTTGCAGCCCTGGCAGGGGTGCCCCAGAGCTAAACCCATGGGCTCTCTGAGGGATATGTTCAGAAAAGTTGCAGATAAGACAAAAGTTACCTCTGGAAATTTTAAACCTGCCAGGATTTAAACAGGGCATAAACTCCCAAAGGCAAGTAAATGGTTTTGTATGTAGTGGTTCCACTGGGAAGGAGTCACAGTACGGGTAAATTCCCATTACTCCCCTTGAATTCAAAAGGGGCTCTCTACCCTGCCTTTGAGTTACTGCTGTTCCTTAGGTACACAGCCAATCTGATCAAAACAACTGTCAAAGAAAAAAAAAAATCTATTGAAAGGCCCATTACAATACATGGGTTAACATGAGGAATAGAGAATAGTAAATGCTGATAAAAAAAACCTCATCTAAATATGTTTGTGCTTAAGATAGATAGGCAGTTAAAAATCTAAATATTTTTAGGCTTAGTGACCTTAAAACTTACCAGTCTAACCATCTGGAAACTTTACAGCTATTATTACAAATTCTTATCTAAATGGCAGTAAAACCTATTGCTGACATGAAATTAGTCATGCAAGGGCCTGCAGATGTACATCCTTCTGCCCAAGCACTAAAACTCTGAATGTAAAGTCCAAAGTGTTCATTTGGCCACGCTGTGTGGGGCACAGAGACAGACCAGCTCCAAGACTTCCTTGTGCAACAAAAGAGGTAGAGTCTTCCCAGAATTTATTACACATATTCAATTGCAAATGCTGCTCTACTTACTACAGGACTGACCATGTTTTAACCACCATGCATGAATATGCAAATTAAACCTCAGGAATGTGTCTTGTTCTTTGTTTTTATTTCCCCCTTTGTCAGATAACAGCTGTATGGGACCACAGACTAGAGTTAAAATGTAGCAAGAAGCTTATTAGAAGCACTGGCTCATTTGCACTAGGAAAAAAGCACAGAACCTCTGATACAGTAATGAATCATATAAAATAAATCCACTGTAATATGCTAAAATACTAATATTACATTTCATAGCATGAAGATTTTACCTTATGTAAAGATTTTACAGGAGTACTTGAAGCACAATGTGAATTTAATAAGAGGAGTTCATTTTGAAAATCACATTTAAGACCCTTCTCCATATAAAAGAAGCCAACATTCCTGTTGCAGAGGAACATAAAACTTTGCACCATCTTAGATTTTTGTTGGTTCTCATCAAGATCTAAAGATAACACTAAAAAAGGAGAGGAAGAAAGGACAGATCGGTGTAACACTTGTAATTAGGTGAGCATTTGGCAGAAAATTCCATTGGCAAGGCAAGTAAGATTTATAGTAGCTCTAAGTTCACAAAATTTGGCAACTTGTTATTTCATTTACTTTTCTGTAATTCTGTGTATGAAAGCATCTGTTGAGTTAGAGTTGCAATATTGCAAAAGTATCCTTGGATCCTTTGATAACCCAAACCCCACCTTCAAACGCAACAATCACACAGGGTCCATGTTCTCAAAGGCATTCACATATTTAATCTCCTCCTATCTCCTTCTGAAGGACTACACATAAAAGACCCAAGCTTTAGAAATTCAAAACCGGTTGGCATTAATAAAGCCTAAATATCAATAGAAAATGCATCAATTTTGGGAATCAAAATTGTTCAGGCATTTTCTGCATGACAGCAAAGATTACTTGAGATACCCATATAGTATAAGGCTAGATATTGGTTAATACAGCTAATATCTAGTTATTAGGGAGCCTTATCCCACAGCACTTCGTTATTTAACTCTAGAATGGGGATTACATTCCTATCCCCTGCAAAAAATCACCCTTCATGAAAGCCATACCATGAGTAAGAATAACCAAATTAGACATTATCTATATACAGTGCTTTGAGACAAAGTGTGAATTCCAAAGCACAGCCAAAAGCAAGAAGGAAAGAAACATACGGACCAACCAAAAATGTTGGACACAACTGAAGGTATTTGACATCTCTGTGCCTAGAGGACAATAATCAATTTTCCTAGGGCAGGTACAAACAAAAAATCAAGAATGTGGCCCTGCACCTACATTTACTGCATTTACTGGGTTGACCTGGAATAAGCTTTTCCTGTACCTTATTCACTGAAAAGACAAGAAATATACAGTAGCACATGGAATCTATTTTTTTATGCTTCTGCTCCTACACACTCTTATTGGAGTTTTAGTATGAGAAATGCCTAACAAAAAAATTAAAAAGCCTTTAACGAACAAGGTTAAATGTGGTTTCTACACATCATGTGGAAAAATCAGAGGACCCTCCTGTGTAATAACTGTAAACATATGCCTACAAGACCCAGCAGACTACAGATTAGATTTCTCAGCTGATATCAGGGTAGATTCTGTCATTCTTACTTATACTGAATAGCACTTTTATTCTATGTAAGGTTCCGTTCAAGAAAAGTACGGATTGCCCCATCACCCTCACAGGAGACAATCTTTTTGCATCAAAGATCAGAGCCAAGAAATAAAATTAATAGAAAAAAATCAGATGCCATAATCAACTGTCCACATCTGTTAAAATCCCCAATCTGATAAGATACTGGTGGACTCTGCCAACGCCTCCTCTGCCTCCCCAGCATCACTGTGCCTTGGCTCCTCCAAGCAGCCTAATGAAAAGCGCCTGGCGGTGACTTCCCTCCCTCCTTCCCTCCCCCTTTTCCTTGCCTCTCTGTCAGCTCTTTGGATTCAAACATGCCCAGCTCATGCATAAGCAAACAGGTGCAAGGCACGGCTCTGCCAAAGCCCAGGCAAGCACGAGGTACACATGTAGCTCGCTGATTGTGGCATGCTGCTGATAGAAGGCGACAAGGCCAGACAATAGGTGGGGTCAGTAGGTGGCTCTTTGATTTCCCTGGCTCTCCACAGCACAGCAGCATGGGAGTTTGCCTGTGGGGGACAAACACTGTCTTTCCATGGAAAACATGAAAGCACTGGGGCTACAAAACCAACAAGCACCTGGAACGCGGACTTTGGTTCTTATTGGGAAAATTGCTAATGCAAATCAAGATGTATTCACCATCAGCCTCCTCTGGTTGGGAGGAGATAATTAACTGTGAAAACTTTGTAATAAAACAAATAGGTCTGTGTGTATTATGAGTTTCCCACATAAGATACTTCAGCAACCGAAATATAAAAATGGACACTCTTCCATCTCCAGGAGGAGATTCCAACTACCATCCTACCTCACCAAGACTTGCTGTTACACCTTTTACAGCTTTTCTGTTTTTTTTTTTTTTTTTTTTTTTTTTTTTTTTTATCCCACTAGATTTGGTGTTAAGACATTAAAAACAACTTGAACAAACATCCAAGATTCTGTTGTCTCAGAAATATTGTTTGTGTTTTGATGCTTTTGGTCAGTGAGCCAACACTACCTCTGTCTCAAAGAACATGCCCACTTTCAGAGATTTTTTTAAAGTAAGATGACAAGTTCATCAAGATTTAAAAAACAAAGCAACCAAGCAAAACAATTGGTTTGGTATGGTAACATGGAAAATTGAATTAAACGCTTGAACTAAATAACTATAGAAACTGCACCAAGGCCATCAAGCTTACATGCCATAATACCAATTTAAAGCAGTAAGAATCACTGGTTTTTTTTCACATCCTGCTTTTTCTAATCTAACATTTTAAGTACCCACTGAGTCAGAAAGGAACAGCCTTTTTTAACTCATTGTTCTGAATCACTGTGAAATAGGTACCAAAGCTTACACGGTATCATAGCACACATTCCAGTTATATTCTAAAGTATCAGTTTAAGAAGAACAGAAGAGATGCAGAGTTGTACTATCTGGGTAGACTAGGGCATTCTTTGACTACTGCACTCTCTTATTTCAAACTGTACAGTCAGAAACTGTGAAAACCTGGATCACTTAATTAAAATATTCAAAACTTTAAAATACAAAATAAACACCTATATATCGGTATATGGTATAATACAAAAGCATCCAGATGCCAGATCCTCTATATACCTGAGAATGGAACATTGAATTTAGCAGCACCAAGTAATTTATGAGAACCAAGTAGACAAGATTCTAAATTTAAGTGCTGAACCTTATTTAACCTTAAGTATCATATTTGACAATTCTACTTTCAGAAAATATAACTCTTCTTGAACAGTTCTTACCTCACCTGTAACACCAGCCCTAAATTACCTAATGCTATTAAAACATACCCAGTGGGGCTGCTGCTGGTTCCAGGAATGTTTTCAACCCTGTGTCTCTTACATGCAGTTTTCTCTGAAGTGCAGAATTCTGAAGTCAAATTTGGACTGATAAATGGATATTTGTACTGCCAAGTTTTGCTAACAGTGGGAACTCCTCCCCTTTTCAACCTTTCTCTAAAACCCTTGGAGGAGACTAACCAAAATATGGCCTTTCGCTTGAAAAACTTATCTGCCCAACTTCTGCTGTCAAATTATTAGAGCAAATTATATTTATTTTTCTATCTGCTTTTAGGTATCTCCGTGAGGCAGACTATTAAGATTTAAATGACAGCTATGCCCTGTAAACTCCAACTTTCTTACTATGACCTATTTTCTAAATGTTTCAAGACAGATTAGGGTAAAACAAAACAAACTATCAGGAGGTAGCGACAGCTCATTTTATCAGCATGCTCCAATAAACCAAGGCATTAATAAATAATTACATCCCTCTCTCACGAATATCACCAGTACCAGGGGATTTGATTTAAATATGTTTGTCATAAGCTTATGCATCAAAATACAAAATCAGTTTTTATTTCCCATGTGGTTAAATTTACAAACTTAAATAAAACTACAAATCCCTGTTTACAACTCCAGTAACCTCTATGACACTCAGTTACCCAGAACCCTATTTACATTCATAACATCTTTCTCCCTTCGCAATCATTTTACTTCAAAGGCTAAAACTCATGACCATGTGAATTCTCCACTTTGGAGGTTGAATAGCAATGGCTCACACAAAACCTTAAAAACAGGTTATTCACAGTGATGTTTACTGCATTGACAAATATTTCTCCTTCAGTTTGGTGATCTCAGATTTCATATAGCAGAACAAGAATTTCACCTAAATTAAAAAGTGACTCGAAAGTCCATATTTTTGTCACAAAGCAAAAACTGAACCAAGAACAATATTCACAACAACCCTTTATCTGTGTATATCTAAAACAGGAAAAGTCAAAACACAAATTAACATATTGCTTTTTTATCATCAAGTATGCTCCACAAAAGTTACGTAGAAATAATAATACAAATGCAAAAAGACATCCAAAATATAGAGCACATTTAATCTTAAAATAAAAGGTATGTCAATAGAGGAAGCATTTGGTGGCTCTTCTGGATAATTGGCAACGTAACCAAACTATAAAACTTTTATTGAAGTGAACTTTATTTTTCAGTTTTCATTTCCAGTGCATTCTTACATTATCTTTAGTGTCTAAGCACATATGTAGAAAAAGTTCCATAACCCAACTTCATAGTTATCTTATTTTCAAAGGAAAATATATAAATATATATGTGCAGAGTCAAGTTGAATTATTATAGTTTCAATTTGTAATCTATTTAATCCTACACTGGACAAAGATCACTTTTGTAAAAGCAGTTTAATTAGAGCAGGAAGCCAGCAGAAGCATCAAGCAGAAGCAAGCTATTAGCAAGTAGTTAAATGAGGACACCAAATATAAGACTCCCCTACCACACAAGGGGACAGCATCACTGAGATGTGTAATGCTCAGCAGGCTCTCCTTGGTGTCTCCCAAAACTTTCCCTGCTGTATTATTTCATAGCATGCAAAATCAGTAAACACTGAATATGGCAGAATTATGGCACCACCGGTGTTTCTCACGGGATTTTACCCAAGGATGCAGCAGAAATGAGCAATCACTCAGCAAGCCTGCTTGGCCTGCCTCTAATTTATCATGGCTTACATCTCATGCCTGCCAGCAGAGCTGAATTCATATGTTATTGTCCCAAACCTGTCACTTTCTGGACTGCTTTTTAATCTTCCTCCTAGAATTACATTCAGAAAGGTCACTGCTATCCAATTAGAACCTTATCAAAGATGCACATGCAGGCTGGATTCTCGCTTATCGAGAATGGGTCATAAATCCAGAAACTGCACATCACACAGTACCATTACCATAATGAATAACTCCCATGGAAAAAAGTGTCCAAAAATGCTTCTGTATTGTCAGGCAAGTGTCTGACTGTATTTCTTTACACTCTAGAGCAAATCAATGAGTGAAAGGGATATTTATAATTACAGGAAGGATGGAAATCAAAGACCATGAAATTCAGGAACACCTTGAATTTTATACAAAACCTGATATTGCATACGTTTCTACAAGCATAGACTTCCCTGCTTTTTTCTTTCTTAAGTCTCCAAATGTGTGTTAGTCTTCAAGATGATTTGTGAGGATGGCTATCATTAATATACCAACATCTATTGCTTTTCCTTCTATCTCAATGCCTTTGGAACTTATGAAGAATCACACATGTAGTCTTTTATCAATTAATTTAATCAAGCTCAGAACTTGAAAGAGGAATTTGCTTTCAGTCTTCTGATTCAGGTACATCAATCCATAAATACAACACATACATACAGCCATACATTTCTACTCTTGACCTTGGTAAAATAAGTTTCTATATGTCACCAATAGCTTGAGAAATACTGTAGTGTAGGAGCCAGTTGAAAAGGGAATAATTTAGTAAATACAGCCTTGGAACTTTAAGAGTGAAAGCATTAAACATAAACCACATTTTTACAGTGCCTGTGCTTCCAAGATTTCACTCAGTTCTCTATTCTGACAAAGTGCATTTTCAGTGTTGTCCATTCCAGAAGCAGGAAAGCAGCACATGTTTGTCACTAAAAGCTCCACTTAGTTAAATAATCACCTGGAAACACCAAACACTTTCAGTCCCTCACACTTGTTTACAGGGATTATACTGATTTACAAACAGGATCAAAGCAATTCTCTCAAGAGGGTAAGCAGATGAAAGAACTCAGTAGGTTTAAGAACTCCTGTAATAACCATTTGCCAACACACTGCCAACTTCACTGGTCAATATCTGGGAGAGGTCCAAGTAGGTGAAGAGGAATATTGAATAAAGTTTGGGTGGTTTTGTTGTCTTGCCTTTTTTTTCTTTTAATCAGAACTAGAGTCTGAATTAGATATGCATTGTTTGAATACTGTTAAATAAAAAGATCTCTGTATGGATTTGTCTTTACTGGAGCATTTGCACTCTGAGAATGACAAATACACTAAAAGTAAATGCTTAATAGCCTGGATATTGGTGTTCATTCCTGGAGCTTAAACAGGGAAGTATTTCAAAACATAACATATATATTGCTGACAAAGGCAATGCTTCTGAAGAACTCCTCCCTTTCCAATTCTTTTCTGTTTGGTTTGGACTTACATATGGCCACAAGGAAGTGCAGACGTGCCCTATTTCTTTTCTTTCTTAATTAAATGTTGACAAGTATAACACCTGTAGGTTTATTTACTCACATAAGAGGCTGTCAGAATCTGCCTTCATTGGAAAGTAATTGAACTTAGTTCCTATTTATAAAAAAATAGACAGGAAAAAGTGATTTGAGAAAGGCTGCTGCTCCTATCAAGCTTTGTGAAAAGAAAACTGCAAAGATTTTTAAACTCACCACAACAAAAGGAAATCTTAAGAATGCTTTGCCCTGTGATTGCTCATGGAGACTATTCAGCTAGAGATTTTTGTATTTACATTAAATCGGTAACTTGCTATGCAGTCATAATTTAAAATGAAATGTAAAACCTGATTTAAAAGAGAAAAAAAATCATAAAACCCACCCTAACCAGAGTTCCCAAGTGCTCAAGCAATTCAACCCACAGTAATATGAGTGCCTCACATGGGAATCTGATGGACAGTCATCTGTAAGAGTGCCAGGCTTCACAGCCTAGGAGTTCAAATGCAAGTTCTCTGGGACAGAGATGGTCTTTTTGTTGTGCTTTGACACTGTTTATAACATTGGGAAGCCATTTCTCTGGGCCTCAGTGTAGAATAAATTATAGTTAATACTAATAAAATCCACCTTTTAGGAGAGAGTAATGGAACTCCTTATTGGCAGTCGTAACAGAAAGGTCACAAATTACAGGGCATGGAGCAAGAATTCCCCAATCCGGCCCAGAGATGTCTCCTACAGGTCAAGGTTAGGGTGTACTGGAAGCACCACAGCATTTGTTTTTCTCTGTCAACAACGTCCTGCTCCTGTGATTAATTAAGGACTCAAGGCTGCAGGTCACTTTTGAACCCTTCATCCGTTATAAATTCCCCTTAATAATAAGCAGAACTCAGTTATAAAACCTAGTGATTTACAGTAATAAGGATGCTTGTACCATTTTTCCAGAATATCTGTCAGTTTACTTTATAATAGCTAGTATTTACAGAGCACATTACTAACATAAACTAATTAATTATATCCTCAAATGTTTCAATTCAAAATTCTAATGATGTAGTAAGTATCATGAGCACTCATCAAAAGCCCACTGAGACTTCTATGCTTGACTTACAGTATCAGATGAGCTCATAGAAAGCAACCAGGAAATCCAAAAAGATTTTTGTTTATTTGCATCACCCAGTTATGTTTTCCTACCATTCCTTCAGCTCCTCTGTGTAATCCTGTTGGGCACATGACTAATTTCAATAGCAGCATTTTCTACATTGGACTGAAGGATGCATCAGTACTCTGAACTCATTTATCAAGAGCTTGCAACTCAAGCACAGTGTTTTGCTTAAGACCATCAAATAGAAAAGAAATGCTCAACTTTTATTCAAATCAGACTGAAGATTACAAAAAAAACCCCAAAACCACAAACCAAAAACAAACCACAGAACCCCCTCTAAGAGTCAAGGATATTCTAGAGTTATTGCTTTTGTAATCCATACTGGTTATAATTTTTAGCATTCATACGTTGGAAATTGTTTCCTGACATAAATGCAACCTCCTACAAAAGAAGCTTTGCAGGGGTACAAAAATGGAGGTATTCACTACTCTTTAGCATACCCTGGAGCTCTGGGATTAAAGCATTCTCTCTCAAATCTAAGTCAGTGCCTCCTGGCTATTTCTCTTAGGATGCTTAAACTATTGTCCTCCCAGTGGAAAGGCCAAGAGAAGAGGGAGGAATGTTAACTTTGGATACTTATTCTAGCTGGGGAAAAACTGTCAGCGAACCCATTAGACTCTACAATATAAAACCAGCACTAAGTATTGAGAGAGCAACTGAAAACCAGTTTTACCAAAATACATTGGAACTTTAACTCTGAGATGAATCCTATGTTTCCATTAACATTTTTATGTAAAAAAAAATATTAAGCAGGGTATTGATGATACAATCATCTCTATGTTATCAGGTTAACCCTACATTATTACAGAAATTCTAGTAAGTAAATCATATGTCAATTCTCTTTATATCAGAAACCTCAAAGTTTCAAGTGAGGATGAGAAGCAGAGAAATATACTAAATGCATAAAGATTATAATTTATAAAAAGTAGGTGACAACTGAGGTCATACAGATTTCCTAGATGGAAAACAGTTTGGCCCAGGGACATTCTGTATCCCCTAAGTGCTGTTCAGGGAAATATTCAGCCAAGGACAGAACAAGAGCCCTCTCTGTTCCTCCAGCCTTAAGTTTCCCAGCGCCCTGAGTGCATTCCAACATCACCAAATTGCACAAGCCAAAACAATATCCAGAGGACCTGAATGAGAACATTTTATAGTTTAAAAGAAAGAAGTGTGCATAAAAAAGTTTTATTCAAATAGGTCATTTTAGGGTCAAAATAGTAATTTAATTATCAAGCCTTTTTGTCAGCATCCATTGCTGCTAAAATAACAAAATAAATACAGACAGATAAAGGCATAAGAAGGAAGTTGCTAAAGAATTTCCATCTGTTATAAATTGGATAACATCATCACAGCAGATTATTCCACTTTCTAGTCCACAACAACCAGGTTTTATATGCCTTTAAGACAGTTTCATCAAGCAAACAGCACTGGTACATTTTAGTGTCTCTCACAGCATAAGCAGCATACACACTAAAAAAGCAACATCAACAGGGAACACCTTTTAAACCAAAGCTACACCACACAGGCAGGACTGCTTTTACAAAAGAGAAATCAAAGTGTCAAATAATCCAGAATAAAAGCTCTAAACCTGCTGCTCAGAGGGACAATGATGACTATATCACATCTCACTGTATTATGATCAACACATTCACAGAAAAGAGGTTATATACTCAGTGAAGCATCTGACCACATGATATTTGCATTAGGAAATTAGCATCTCACAAATTAAACTTGGCACATACTAAGTGGATTTGAAACTGGTAATTGATAAATCCAGAAAAAGAGATATCACTGGGGAATCACCAATGAAAAAGCAAGTTCCTAGTGGAGTCATGATGGAATTGGTTCACACCCTCAAAACAATTCAATACCTGCCAGTAATCGAGAAGAAAATATAAGGTCATTACTAATCCAATTTTCAGACAACACACATTGCTGGATAATGAAGTGGCAAGCAATCTATACAAATAAACATTGCTTTGTAAACTGGGCATAGTTCAAGATTTATGGTGAGATCATGTTTCAAAACAAACAAAAAACCTCACAATAACAGAATAGAATATTATATTGTAGAGGAAAAGGGAAATAACCCAGGGAACACAACCTCCTGATTTAACAAAGCAGATAAAAACTACTGAAATTATATCTGTACATAAGAAAATAGCAGCAAAAGTGTTTACCCAGTGAGCAACTGCCAATGATTAGGCTATTCCTGTGACATTTTGCCCAATATTACTGTTCACACTTTTATAGTACACTAAAAGCCCTACAGTTTTCAAATTATTCACGTCCTTTTTGTGAAGTTTGTAAAGCCCAATTTATAATTTGATACTCAAAAAACTCAAGATGCTAAATCTATCTAAGGTGGTAAATATTTATGCAAGTTGCATTTTTCCAAGGCATTAGAAAACAATAGGTGGTGACATTCCCATTCCAGGATTTCAGTATTTCATCGCTAGAAGTTGGGACTAGGAAAATTCAAATTACTAGTTAAGTTAATGGATTCAGGATTTGGGTTTTTGGGGGGATTCTTTCGGTGGAAATGAAGCACAAAGTATTCTGAAACCTAAAAAAAAATTAATCACTCTATCTTACTTCCCTCAAAACTGCCTCTGGATCCAAAGACTGTGGATTTCGGGCACTCCAAACCCATCAGACTGCCATCTAATCAGTGCTTGAAAGCTGTACTTATGAGACAGCACCTGGCAATGTGAATCCCATTTTACAGGCATTCCACACAGCTATGCAGGGAAAGTAAATGTCAACTGCATGAAACAGCTGCAATATTTAAGACATATGACTTTTCAGAAATACCTCAGAATGTGGTGTGGGCAGCAAAACTTTTTTCTCTGCACAATATTGAGTTTGTATAATTTAAAAAGAAATCTGATCTGAAGCCTAACAGAACAACTAAAATTCACTAAAAATGAAGTTTTACCTTTGGGTCATCTCAATATTAAAACATCCTAAGGGAGATGTGATTTCCCTCACCTGAAATCTTTACAGAGGCATCTCAATATTTATTCAAAACAACACATAAAAAATTCAGATCCTAAAAAAAAAAGCTTTTTTTTTTCCAGCCACACATTATTGATCCTGCTAAAGAAGTTGTGGTTTGGGTTATGCAGGATGTCAAGCTACATGATTTTGAAAACCCTGACTTAATTTATTCAAATATTATATAATTCAACACCAAAGTGGCAATCCAATTTCCCTTGCTCAGCAAGAATGTAATTAAATAGTTTTGAAAATAAAGCTTCTTAAGTAGACACTCACATACAGGATAGGCAGTAGTTCTAGAAAATAATAATAATTATTAAAAACGTGTGCTATGTTTTAACTTTTACTGCAGTTTTGAGAGAGAAATAGAAACTTAAGAGAGTTGAATCATGTGAGTGGCTTGTTTCTTTCCAAAGCTCACCTGCACCTCTATGTTGTCTACAGCTTGAAGGCATCCAGAAGGAAAGCTGTCCAGGCATAGGCTGGTACTCCCATGGTGGGGAGGAAATTCCCAGACAGTTACAAGGTCTTGTTTTGCTGTCTGACTGCACTCATGATAAATGAAACATATATAAACAAACATTTGTGTGTCTTTATGTGACCATTCCCAAGACTATCTTGAACAGCACTGAAACGTGGGTAATTCCCCTCTCTAATCGTATTTTCCCTCCTCAAAAATTAGAGTAATTCAAATCAATTAAGTTTTCTACTGCCAATAAATTGCAGAAACCAAACAAATAGGTAACATCAAAATGTTTCACCAGTGTCCTCTGACTGAAGAAAATTCAGTATTGCTTTACTTTTGAAATATAAGAACTGCCTTTCCCCCTCTCTCATCTGCTTTAGTGTTAGTTAACCTCTAAATTACAGTCAATTTGCTACCACCACCGATTGCAAGTTGCTCTTCTAGTCACAATTGCAAATGATTGTCCCATCAATTCCTGCTTTTGAGGCTGCCAGTAGAGTTGTCAAAAGCATGGAATTGCTGTGCGAGTCCCTCACAACTGGCATCTCCTCTGATCTGTGGGACACCTCAATTCCACAGCTGTCACAGTGCTGACACCAGCTCCAGTTATTGATGCTGCACCACCTCCCTGGCTCGTTCACCTGCCCACCCTGCAAACAAATGGAGACTAGCAGGGAAGATAGGGAAGTGAGCAGCAGATACCACACTCATCATAATCACTATGATACACAGTAGAAGAAAATCAATTCCTCTTAATCGAATAGAATGACTTATTAAGGGTTATAAGTCCTAGCTGGAGAGCTGCACTGATTGGATTATGCTAGGAGAGAAATTAGCTATGAGCTCTTGAACTCTCTTTCCTTTTGTCTTCTGGCTCGGAGTTGCTATTAAATGATTACCTTATGAGAATCTTAGTAAGCAAGTCATGCTCTGATCAGGGAGAGGAGCAGGAAAAAGGGGACTGAAAAGGTTCCTGATGTGTCGACAGACAGGGACATGAACAAAATATGCCCACAGCAGCATTTCTGACTCTTGATTGAAAGAGCACAGCAACAGTACCTGAGACAAACACTTGAGACTTCCCAGAACAACCCTCTTCAATTCAGTACCGCCTCAGCCACTTGACAGATTGATAAGGAATTGTTTTGATCTTGACATACTGCAACTGCAAATTAAAATTTTCTCAAAATCCAGTTTACAACAAATTTTTCTTCATTTAGGATTTTTTTTCCAGATTGTATAACTGGTGAACCAATCATAAGTCTTTACAAATGCTACTTAAGAGATTAGGAGACAAAGTTAAGGTAGAATAGAGCTGGAAAATAAATATTTAAGATGAGAAATGGTAAAAAAAGAGTTTCTCTTTCCCATTAAAATAGCAGATGGCTGTCCTGCATTTGAATTGTATTGCTGGCTTTTAAGTATTAGAGAAAACCTAACAAACCCTAAAAGGAAACCTGGGACTAGGGAGTTTGTGTGTTTAAGATGAGAAAAATATGCTGTTCTAGTTCTGGGCAGGACAGAGCTCATTTATGCTACAGCAGTCAGGTGCAGTGGTGCCCGCCTGTAGCCCCAGGTGCCAGGAGGCTGAGCCCGCCGGATTCCTTAGCCAAGGAATTCTGGGCTGCTGTGCACTGGCCTGAGTGGGCATGGCCACTCCTTAATGTTATTTAATACCATCTTACCTCAGTGCCAGGTGGCTGGGCAAAGGGACTCTCTCATTTCCCAGAAAAAAGTTTTTTCTGACATTGTTTTTCACTACTGGGCTTGGTGAATGTTTTGCATGTAAATCACCCTCTCTTTCATTAGTACTAATTTTGTGCTGTTACTGTTTGTTTTCTTATCTCATTGCTGTTTCCAGTAAATTGTTCTTAATTTACCCCTCCATTTTTACCTTTGTGTCTCCAATTCTCAACTCCATCCCCAGAGCAGGAAGGGGTGGGGGAAGCAAGTGAGCAGTGTCTTGATTGGGAATATCTTTTGGGGCACTGAATTGAAATCATGACACATGCATTGAAATTATGCTTCCTTTGACTTTTCAAAGTGAGAATCACTGGAATTAATGGAAGTTGTGTGCTAGCAGTCTCGAGGATCACCATAACTGCTACAGATGGAGTGAAGGTGCACATAGCTTTTATTACCAACAGTAGGCCAGGCTATCCACAGTGCATTCCTACAAAATTCCAGGGAAGCAAATGATACAGAGTCCATGAACATCAGCTAATGATCTGCCTCACTAATCCTGAAGCTCTTTCAACAACCAAATTCCAAAGGGGAAAAGCTTTGGGAAATATAAAATTTCATTATTTCACTTCTTAAAACAGTCTGTCTGGAGTTGTATTACTTGTAATCTAGCCGAATAAAAGTTAACGAAAAAGAGAAGACAGGCTCTGGATCTTCTTTTGCTCCCACACCACAACAGCTTGTGCCTAACATTAGTATTCCCAGACAGTAGAAAACCAGTACTAATATCTTCCACAAAGCTGTACTGGTAGCTTTAACCACAATGATTTTGCTACTTACAGTTAAATAAATATTATTGAATAAGGATTCAGCGATTAAAAATAGAAGTTCTGCCAGTTCCCAAAATGTCCTTACATTTGTCCCCTAGGAACCCCAGAAACAGCAGTAATATCCATGTGATCAATTATATGTTATCATGCTCATTTGACCACTTCAACTGCTGCCTGCATGCTAATCCATTACTTTGGGAATTATTCAACCATTCCAGACCCCTGAGCTTCAAATGACCACTGTTAGAATGAAGTCAAAATTGCTGGGAATAGTTTGTTCACCAGGGACTGAGCACAAGCAACACTGATGGAATCTTCAGGGTATGTAACTGCTTAGGAGCTCAGAGACTGGCAGCTGAACCCCATAAAAAGTGATGTCTTGAATGGATTTTGATAGCAAAGTGAAAGGGAACATTCTGGTCCTAAGTATCTAGGTACTTGCAACCTTCTCCAAAATCCTTCCTTGGATTTGGCAAGAGGTAGTCAAAGGATGCTGGCTCATAAAACACTCATCTTTAGAAAGGGGCAACGTTTCTGCCTTGATTCCTTCCTTTGCTTTCTCCATCACAGCACTCACAAGAAACCATCCTGAAGGCAAAGCCAAACGTGGCTCTTCAGATGAAGTGATCACAACTCAGTAACATCATAGACAACAGAAACCACTCTTACCTTGGAAGAAAAGAGTAGACAGTGTTAAGATAACAACAATTATCTGGAATATAACAGATACATATGTACCACACATGTACATATACAAATTTACAAAAAGGTACCAATACAGACAAGCACTTTTGCAATTCTTCCTCTTTAGTATTTCCTACTATTTAAATACACTTACTAGTTAATGCTAACAGAAAATTAAACATTATTGCAATTTGTCAAAGATCTTCCTGCTCTACATAAATACAAAATTTAATAATCCCTTCACTGATCATATTTACAGTTCACTCTGGTTTTGTGTAACAGTAAATTGGGGTTTCCTCCTATTGCATTACAGAAAAACTTTACTGAATGAATGCCAGCAACTGTACCATTCTGTAAGGAGTAAGTGTACTTTTTTTCTATAAGGTTGGAGCCATAAGAATCATTTAACTCTCAATACAAAACCAGTTCTGTCAATGTACTTCCCTTTGACAGCTGTAAAGACTAAATCTATTTTGATTATCACTTCAAATATAACATAAATTGACATATTACAGAAAAAAAGTTCTGTACTAATCAGAATGCCAAGACCAGCACTTGCCAATAAGCCTGAATGTGGATCACCTTATTGCTTTATTGTGCCAAATTCTTCAAGTGACTGAAGAGAAAGAACTTATTTGCAATGCACATTATTGTGGTATTAAAAAACCTGATACATTTTATTAATGATTATACAAAACTGTATCCCTGTCACCAACTAATCCCGTTTACGATAAATAGATCAAACAAATTGAATATAAAACTGAACTGATCCTCACTTATAGAATAATTTGAAGGGTGTAACTATAAGAATATATATATATATTAAAGAAAGTAAGAAAACCATGTCCATTTCTTAAGATACTAAATTTAGGAATGTATACCAGACCAGCAACTAGCTCCTTCTCTTTGCAGCGTCTATTTAACTATTATTTGATTGCAGTAAATCTACGTTCCCCCTCAAGTAAAACCACACTGTTATACATGAATAAAGGCCATGCTTTTTCAAGGGTATGTTCATATAAGAAGCATACTTTCATAAAGCTTGCTCCTCCAAACCAAAAGAATAAACTCCTTAATAGCACTTCTGTTATTAACAGAATTAGGACCATTTTTCCCAACATAAGCTATTAAATATAGAATGAATGAGAAGAAAAATATATTGAAAAGAGTGTTTCAATTGAATTTCTTATAAATTCATCTGCAAAATTGAGTTACAAATTAAAACTTAGGTAAAGAAAGCCCTGCCAGTCATTTTGGCACTTTCTTTGGGCCAACTTATCTGAGGCAGCTGCAAAACTACATTTAAGGGTCATATATTTTCTTTCAAATCAGCTTCCAAATGCATCTCAGAGAATGGGCCATGACAATGGTTTAAAGCTTTTTTCCCCTCTGCAGCTACAAGTCATCACAATGCTGACTCTAATCAGGTTACTCTGCATCTGTCTGCCGCAAATAACCTAGTAACAACTAAATGGATTGCCATAAATCTTTCCATTAGAATTTATAACTTTATTAGCACAATATTTTTGAACTGATTGCATTACTTTGAAGAGCAGCTTTCATTTATTTTGTCATTTGGGGGTCAAATGTGTACAATGGCTGGAAGCTGAATACACAATAGGAAGCCTTGCTTCAACTTCACGGTGGTCTCCAGGATTTCCCTTCTCCAGAGACTACAGCCAATTTCTTTAAAGGAACACTTTGTTTGCTGTGCTGAGGTTGAACCACGTGGCTGAATGTGACCAAGTTTCTTCATGACGTACAGGGGTCACACTGCCAGTTTTATGGCCATGATAAGGATTCATAAGAGTAATTTGCCACTGGGTAAGTTTTCAAAGGATTCTATGTCTTTTTGTGATTTTGTTTAGAGCTGTTGAAATCCATGCCACAGATCGTATCTCTACACAGGGGATGATAATGAAGCGATATTCAGTGATCCTAACCAATGTGGTTTCATTCACCAGTATCTTGAGGTAGGGGGGAAAAAAAGCACAAAAGGCATTAGTTTTCTAAGTAATTTAAGTATTTCTTTCACTCTATTTTCTTTGCTGAACTACAACAATTCCAAACAGTATACATTATGGTTAAGAAGAAATAAGCTAAGCAGTTTGCATAGATGACTATAGCTCAGCATTTTGACAACACTGCTATACAAACACAAATGCATTTATGTTATATACATAGCCATGCATACACCCCAAAAAATCAAGGTACAGCTTAATTGCATTTTTATTTTAAGGGATTAACTTCTACAAAATTTAGACATAACAGACAAAATTTGAAATTTGGAGAAAAATCTAACTTTAAAATTCAAGAATGAAACTGCATTAGGGTAACTGAAGCCAAAGGCAATTTCCCATCTGAGGACTGAAAGAGATTACGACTTTCAGTGGAAAGGAGAACCTTCATAAGATGAACACTCAGAAATAGCCATACATTCCTTTGTGTTTTGTTCATTATTAAATGGGAGTCTGCAGAGTTCTGCAGGGCTGTTAACATACATTGGATTCTCTGGCAAGATCTAAGGATAATTTATCAGCTTTTACAGGCTGCTTGGGTGAAACTGTGAGCACAGACAAATAATAGGTCATTCATTGCTGTTTATACTTGGAGATGTAGGTGAAAGGTGCAAAACAGATGAAAAGTGCAGGTACAGAGACACCATGTCTAACAAGGTGCTTCAGATCATACTTAGGTGCTACAGAAAAAAAAGCAATTAAGCAGCCCACGTACTAGAAAGACATGGAGTCATGAGTTTTGATTTTATTTCTTCCTTGCAAACACAGAAAATTTTGCACAAAGAGAAAGAAACCTTGCTAAGTAAATTATTACAAAAAGGAACAGTTCATTACAAAGCTGCCCCTGCCACACCCAAATTAAGAACAGATCTACATAAGACTCTAACATAGGAAGTGAATCTGCCCTGCTTTTTGTTCTGCTAACTAAGAGTATTCAAATGTAGGCTTGCAGCCTAAGACATTCTCAAGCACCCCAGAAAATGAGTCAAGACTTGATATTTCTATGATCAATGTGGATCTGTCATGGCAGGAATCATGAGTGCCTCTTGAACATGCATGGCAACCAAAAGCCATGAAGAGCCAAAAAAACAAAATCAGAAGGATAAATCACCCTCCTTCCTACTTCCACACATCTCTAACCTTTAAGTGACTTTTCACCCAAACAAAATTTTGTTCAAGTTAGCCCAGGAATCTTGAACTAGCTCATTTCTTAGATGCTATGGAAGAAATGTCAGTTGGTAGAAATCACACTGCATTAGTTTTCAAACACATGAGCCATAAGGAGCCAAAATAACTTCTGGTTTATCCTTACACACCTTTCTTTTTCTGTTATGAAGTTTAGGAAAGAGCCTTTTGAAATTGTTAAAGAGTTAAAAAAAAATCCTTACCCACTAATAAAAACATGTAGTCGCAAGGTAATTATCTTCTACACTAGAACACTCTTAAATCTCTAAAGAAAATAGGAAAATGTATTTTAAAAAATATAATAAATGTTCATGTATTGTCTAAAAATGACAGTTTCTTGTAGTAAAACTGCTCTTCTGTTCAAAAGCATCTCCCCAGGAATTCTTAAGGAAACAGAGTGGTTAAATTCCTTTAGATAAAACTAGAAAAAACATATAGACTAGGCCAGTTTGTTATATTAAACTGCTCATAGTTTACATTTAAGGAGACATGGCTTGATTCTCTCTATTCCTGGTTCCTCTTCAGATTTAATTACACTCGAAGTCCCACCACTTCTGAGTGCACAATTCCCCATGGCTCCTGGCTGGCCACCACCGAAGTGTCCACATTTGCCTGTGTTGCCTGCATAGAATACAGGCAGTAGGGCAGTCTCATCCCAGCCTCCGAGCCTATAACAGGGAGCAGAGCTAGGAAAAAGGAAATACAGGCCACCTGTGTTCAACTTTAAACCTGTCAGACATGGTTTGTGACATTATTTCACCAGACCATTGTGCTGTCAGGATAAGAGATCACAAGAATTTCTTGAATCTGCTTTAAGGCTTGCAGTGTTAATAAAACATAGTTTACGGAACAAAAACATGAGTTAGACCATAAAGCTTTCACACCCTTGGCATAAATTTGAGGTGTCTTTGTTTTTTCAGCTCTGAATCTAACAATGTTAGCACTGCATCTGCTTTTATGAAGCTTTCTGAATTTTCTTCTCAGTATTTCGTTAGGAAAATGCATTAATGCACCTATATATTAGAACAATGAGCATCATCCACCCCAATAAATAACTGTTACAGACCATTCTCTTTTGGAAAACAGCTTTCATTCTTAAGACCACCTAAGGTTACCTAAAAACTTTCTCAAAACAAACTCCACAAATTCATAAAGATTTAAAAACTATTTCTCAATACAATGAGCATGTTCAGTTTTGAGAAAGTCAGACAAAACTTACGTACCTAATCTCCCTCCTGTTTAAATTCCCTTTTTATTTAAAGCTAGAAGTTTCTATCAATTATGACTACATGTTTCAAAAAGCTTATTTTTAACTCAAGACCATACTGCTATAAAAGCAAGAAGTACCTAGTGTACCTAAAACCTCATTAGATTGATCTGTATTATCCTTAACCACTGAAATGGAAAACTAAGAATATTAATATGGCAGCTTTGACATCACAACAATTGATGCAAATTCTAGGGTCTAACTTGATAATTCCGGCATGCTTCCCCCAGTGAAAGAGCAGAACTATTGTCATATTCTGAGCATATGTGTAGTTTAACCTTACTTGGTTTTTGTAACGGGGAATTGTGACAAAGAACTGGAATTCATTTTCTAAAATAACACATCTTATGTGTCAATAAAAAGAAACAAGAGAAGTCACAAGAATTAATGAGGCTGATTATAAGTCAGAGATCTCAAAAGGATATTATCAACTCTTAAGCAAGTCAAATGTCAAACTTGGGTTAAAAGTCATTTCAAGTACTGCATATATTCTTCCACACTTTGGGATAAATAATCCCCTCTAGATTAATGTCGCCTTCTCATTTTCCCCTCTCAGTTTATTCAAAACACTTATCAAATGAAAAATCAAGCAGGCAGTAAAAGCCAAGGTACTTCTGCAGTTAGAAAATAAGCAGCCAAAGCATGTGAAGCCTCTCAGGGCTAAAAGAATAACTTGTGTATAAAGCTGTGCCTGTGGATGAACACTGACCAGACCCAGTGGGCAAACAGCTCTTGGATCAACGGGAGCACAGTGTCCCACAGGTACCTCCTGAGCCAGCATTACTGGGGCATTTCACACCAGCAGCACACCCAGCTCGCAAACTCTTCTGGGATAAGGAGGTATTGTCCAACAGTTTGTAAAATAAGGGTGGTAACACCTAAAATCTGAAACCACAGCACTTTCTCTTCCATTCTAATCAAAACCTGGAACGAATATTAGCTGAAAGGAGAAAATAATATGTATTGTACTTTTACATGGCAAATTGAATAAAATTTAAAAAACAGTTTCTACAGTTTGTTTGTACAAAGTTTTAATTCAAATTTATTTTCATAGGCACAGTATTTTTCAAGTCATTAAAAAACTTCAGATCTTGAAACAAAATCCATTCATTGCTTGATTGATACAAGCACTGAATGTAAGGTTTGGGCCTGACTTTCATTTCAGTACTAGTAATAAAACTGTGGTTTAATCCTCTGGAAAAAAAAATATAAAAATCAATCAATTTACCTCCTCTCAAAGCATCTTTTCCCCTTGGCTGAACATGACATTAAAGGTTTCAAATGTCATACTTGTAAACTATGTGGAATTAAAAGACTTCTCTCTGGAACTGCTATATTATATGGATCTTAAAGTTGTTTATGATTCAAAAGAATGGTAGGAATTAAGTACTCGAAAAACCTAAAAAATGAAAAAGGAAAAGAAACAGGCTCTTAAACATTCCAAACATAAAACTCACTAGATTAAGAACTGTAAGAATTAAGGATTACGACCCCCTGAACCTTAAATATAGCATGCACTACAAATGCAAAACATTAACAATTTACTTCCATCAAGACAATTGTTACAAGCTGGTAGAACGCCAACACAGAAGCTTTATTAGACTTCAATTGATAAAAACAAGGTTTCCCTCCAAACTCTCTCATTACATTTCATGATGTCCAATAGAATATAGATTAAAAGTCATATTTGCTCAAATCTACACACAGTCAACCCCCGTTCTGGCTCTGTTGTCTGGATCACGTTGTACGATAAAGAATAATGACAATAAACTCAAAACATCTTTGCTGTGTTAGATTTCACCTCACTACTGCAAACAGCATTATTCTCATCTTTGATGTCAGCAACCCAGAAGTATTAGATAAATTTGCTTCACCCTCAATGTAAGAATCATATTACAAGTGTCACAGGGAGGGAAAAACACAAAATAAAAACCCCAGCAAAAAAACAAAGCATGTTTGATAATTTTTCTTTGGCCATTTTTTTTTTCCTCTGTTAATTTTCATCATTTTCCCAAACGTTAGGATCCAGGGTTTATTTCACTTGTTTTCTCAGTAAATCCTGTCAATTATTCCCTTCATACTTCTTATATAGTATGTATTAGATATTGGGCTAAGAAGCTGATGTTATTTCTATTATTTATGAACAGTGTTTTCACTTCCTGTATTAAAGTTCTTACCATAAGATTGAAATCACTTGGACATTTTCACCTGCTTTAAATCCAACAAGGAAGGCAACAAGGAAAAACTGAATTTCATACCTCACTTTCGGACACAAAGATTTTTTTTTTCCTTGTAGGCACACACAAATTTTTGAAAACAAAAAACGTTAACATAGGAGCACCAACAACTCACTGATTCATACAAAAATGTTTTGTAACCTGGAAGTACAGTAGGGTGCCACGTCCAACTGGCCTTGCCCCTGGACTAGACTCCATAAAAATTCCCCTCATCTTGATAGGCTGTCAGATAACAATAATGAGATTTACTATGTAACAGAGATGAAATTAATATGTCTCTAAAGAGATACCGCTTTGATATGAATTTTCCAGTTTCAGACTTCAAAAATCACTGCATATTTTCTGTCTTACAAGTGCCCAGTAGCGCTAAAGCCAAAGCTTCTTTCCTTCTGAAAAGTACTTTAATTTCTCTAAATGCTCCAAGAAAAGACAAATATCAGTGCATTACAGCTTTGGTATTAACTATGTTTGCCACTGACCTGAGAACACTCTTCAGTATTTTTTTTAGTAAGTGTGTTTATCACCAAAAGAGATGATGCCCTTCTAATTCCTGTGACATCCGTCCTATCAATCCTGAGCACAACGCTGCCAGTTCCTAGACCCATGATCACACAGGTAGCCGAGCATGTTACTGCTCAGGCAAATGTGTTATGAATTCTCAGATGATGAACTATGGTAAGGCTGGATGTCAGAGGTGATGAAACTGATAATCCATCAGTAATTTTCTAACCATCCCAACATCTCTGACCCATTGAACTAAATAAATGTATTTAATCACTGACTAGTCAACTGATCAGAAGGTGCCACAGGGTGAAATGAGTGTCTTGACAAAGGGAAGACAGGCACTACCTAAACTACTGTCACAAGCATATCTTATCTCAGCCACAGTTTACCCACACACAGATTCAACCTTAAACCGTACTACAGAATAACATTTCTGTTTACAACAAAACACAAAACTGATCTCATAAGATTATCCTTAAGAAAATAACTCTGGCAACGTGTTCCAGACTCTTTTCTTGTAAACAAATTAGGTTAAAACCACAAAAAAACCCAACCCTCCAATCACTTCTGATGAATCATGGCCCAAATAAGACAATGCAAGCAAAGGATGCTGCTTCCATAGAAAGTTTTCCAGCACCTTTCTGGTCTGGCTGTTGCCAGCTTCGTGACTAAGAAGAATGGCAGGACAAATCTGACACCCTTCACAGAAGTCCTTAGCAAACTTTATTTGGCACACAAAAACCTGATTGCATAGAAAGTGGTACTTTCCCCAGGTGTTCCTATGGCAAAACAACATGCCTGCCCAGCACTGGGTTATTAATGTCTCATTCTCCTGATGTTCTGTGTTGGCAGCCATGACAGAAGGCTTTGAACTTGTTTATTCACACTTGTTTAATCCTGTCTCCACACAGCACATCACAGCCTGTGGGGCTTGGAAGATGGATGAGTGAAACCAAGGCCACGAGGGGGTCAGGGTCGTCTCTGAATCTCAATAACTCCATCACTCACTGCAGCAGGCACTTCAGAGGTCACCTCAGCCGAGGAGTTTGGGATAGATGTGCAAAACAGCTGGCATGAGTATACACATATTCCCTGCAGTTGATGCTGCACATGGAAACAAGTATAAATCCTTACTCACATGGTGCCTTGAGCTGGTTTTAGTCTTGGTTGTAAAAAAAAAAAAGAAGGAAAAAAAGTTGCTTTAAAAATAGCTGGCGGGTATCAAGCAGCAGCACACAGGCAAAAGAAAGAACCACTAAAAAATCAGAAAATAAATAGGCCAGTTTAAAATTTCTGCTGTAACTAAGGGAAAGGAGCAAAAACAGCACATGATGTTGCAGACTGGCTCTAGTACACAGTGACAGTGGAGAGCAATACGTTTCATCCCACTTGCATTGTGACACCGTGTGCCTGACAAAGAAGTTCCTTTGAAGCAAAGAGCACAGATGACATAAACTCCTACTCTGTCCATTACAAATTAATTTTAATGTGCATCACTGATAAATCCTAATTTTTAATAGCTTTATATTAAGAACATATGTGTTTCATATACATATATATTTCATGCATATTTATACACATATATTTTATATATATAAAATTAAGTATCTAAAACATACAATAGTTAAATAGTTGTATACTGCTCAGGTCCTAAACTATACTGACAATATTCAGTATAATTTGAGAGTTTTTATTCCCATAACTTTAGCAAATAATTATGCTGTTCATAATATTGTTGCACACTATATCCTGTTCGTTCACCTGTTCTGTTTGTCACTGGCAGGAACTTCATCACACACTGATACAAAACTCTTCCTTTCTTATAGCTCTGAACTTGTGCTTTCTACATCCACCTCATAATAAACCACTCTGCAAAAGTGAAATTATTTGCAAGAGAGATAGCTAATAATGCTAATTTGTATCTTTAAGCACATGCGCAGCACTGCAATTAAAAGCATAAATTTGATCCAACCAAGTTCTCATTTTTTCAGAATGCAGGTGTATAATGAGAAAAGTGACATATAAACCTAGATCTGCACATATGCACCTAGTGTATTTATGATAGCCAGTCAAAATATTTTGATGAAGAGGAAAATTAGCAAGTGAATTATGTAAAGAATAGTCAAAAACAAGCTTTTATTCTAGGAAGAGAAAACAACTCCTTACAATGGGACCAAGCTGTTTGAGAAGAAACTACAGATAAAAAATAAAAACACTAACAGGGCTCTGTCCCAGTCTCTCCAAAAAATGTAAAAGCATAGGCTTCAGTGTAGACATCACTTAGACTAATAACCCTGGCATGGAAACAAGTAGTTCTACAATAATTTGTAGATCCATTTTTTATGCCTTTCTTTCTTTTCTTCCAGAGAGGGCAGTGGAATGGGTGTGATTAGGATTTTGATTTTTTTTTTTTCTTTTTTCAGATGATTGGTTTTTCGAAGCATTTCTGTAAGATATCAATTTCTTAAAAACAAAGGAAACCTTTTTGTTAGGATTGCTGCAACTTCTTTCCCTATGATCCATTTTCTGAAAAGTTTATTTATTTTAAGCGCTCCCAAGGGGGAGGGTGGGAGCAAGGGAGTCATATTTCCACAATTTTCAATAAGACTGATACAATCAAAGTTCACATAACACCTATAGATATCTATTAAAAAGTCCAAAATTTGGAGTAACTGATACATTCAGGATCAGATACTGCTCAAATGGGAACACAATCTTAATAAAAGCATGAAGAAAGTCACCTGTCTTTTTTATAGTAGGCAGAAGAAGGCAAATAAAATGAAGAATATCCCTCATATTTTTAAGAGATCATACTACCAATCAAAATATTTGGCTTCTCTCTGTGGTTGGGCAATCAACATGATACATGGCTTCAAACAGATGGCTCTGAATCTCAAAGAAAGCATGACTGATGTTCAGTATTGGCACCAATGACTTCTAGACAGGCATCTGTGGGAGAGGAATTTACAGGTCTAAAACAGGTAATTAAGTTGCTTCTGGTACAATAAGAATTGTATATGTGCTGAGGGAGGGACCTGGAGCTCTAAGGTACAGATCTTCAGTGGCTTCAATCTCTTTTCCCAGGTGAGTCTCCAGACTGCAGGCTACTTAACTACTCCAACAATCTGAATGAACAACAAGATTTAGACTACTTGAGGAAAATGTCACTTCTAGTTGCTGATTCTAAGTTTGAAACAGAAAAGAAATATATAAAAGTGAGAAGACAGAGTTAGAAAAAAATGTAAGTAGAACATAAGAGTGAATGCTTTCTGAAAACAAATTCAATGTTCTTGGGTTTTTCTTTTTGCCATTTACTCTTTAGTAACCAAGATGCTTTGCTAAAAGAAAAACCATTCTGACAAACACTAAAGTTTTAACTTTCCAGTTTGCTTCAACAACTCCAAATTTATACCCAGACTGTGCTTTCCTGAGGGCTCTGCTATTGACTTAATTTTAAAACATTCTAAACACTCTATACTTCAAGAGAACAGCAAGGTGCACAAAAACCAAGGAAGCTTAACTCTATGCAAGCATCTTTTTCATAAAGACAATCTTACAGTAAAGATGACACACATCTCAGTGGCTAAGTGCTAAGTGGCTAAGGCGTTTCACCTAGATGCTATCAACTACTCCAGGTTTTTCACTACCTGTGCCTTTTTTGGATTCCAGCCAAGAAAAATAATTATACTTGTCCAGAATCCATAAGGGGAATGAGCCATTTCAAGTGCTTAAACTTCCAACATATGAGCTTAAACACCTTGTTCTCTAAATCAGTGGTTTTTTACTATCCAAGATGGGCCATTGCACTAGATGGACCAACTGGTGAGAGCCAGTGGGTCATTATGCCACTGCTTCCCATGTGAAAAAGACATGATATATGACTACCTCAACAGTGCTGCTCTGGAGAAAACACAGGAATTCTTCCATTCTAAACACACCCAAAGTTCCATTTGGCATTCATCACTGCTACAATACAAATTGATCGTCCTACTATCTGTCAGCTTTGAGATAAGAGTCAGCAGATGAGGAATTTTTGTATACATTATGACCTGAAAAATAATTCCAAGCTTAGCCAATACAATTTCTTTTGCAAGACTGTTGCTTAGTTTATCCCCTTTAAACTGGTGATATTTTTCCTCAGGTTCTCGTGTATGGTTTGTTTTGAGATTACAACAGAAAGAAACTACTTCCCTTCCCACAAGCAATGTTTATATGTTCTCATCTTTGCTGGGTTGGTAATCTCTTCATAGGCTGACAAAACCTTGTTTCCTTCTCATTTATTTCATCAAATGATATTGCATATGAAGTGAGCAACAGGCAGGTTTGAGTCCAATTAGTCAAAGAAAAGTCCTCCAGCAAGATGCAGGTGGTTTAAGGAACTGCCAATTTTGAACATCAAGGCCAACAGCTATTTTGGCATACAAGATTAGTCACTGAACCCAGCAGGACCCAACAGAAGGATCATTAGATGGGAAGAATGGGATGACACTGAAAATTAGTATAGGAGACACTAATTGAAGTGGAATAACAGCAAGTGCAAGGCCATGTTCTTTCAAACCCATCACAGGGAAGTTTATGGCACAGAAGAGCTCATCTGTTACACATTACAGAGGAAAAGATCTGTGTCTGATTAGTATAGAATCACTATGAGTTACCAAATGCTTATAAAAAGTTAAACATGATCACAGGACTGATCAATCAGGGAACAGTGAAGATGGTTATTAACATTAGTTCATCATGCACAGCATGCAAGTCTTGAAGTATTACATGCAATCTACCCACTCAAGTCTCAGAAAACATATTCAGACGAGAACAGGTGATGAATAGCTACTAGGATCAAGCAAATATTTTCCAAATAAACTCATGAGCTTTCCTTGTTTAACTTAGCAATAGTGGAGATGAGAAGTGACGCCATGGTGGTCTGTAAATACAAAGGAGACAGAACAACTACAGAAAAATCAGATCATAGAATAGTTTTTTAAATGTCATCTAGTCCAACCCCCCTGCAATAAGCAGGGACATCTTCAACTCAATCAGGTTGCTCCATCAGAGCAGCCATCCAACCTGACCTTGAATCTGACCTGTTTCAGGGTTTTACCACCTCCACAGCAAAAAACTTCTTCCTTATATCTACTCTTGATCGACCCTCCTGTGGTTTAAAACCATTACCCCTTGTCCTAATGCAGCATGCACTGCTAAAAAGTCTTTCCCCATCTTGCTTATAAGTCCCTTTTAAGCATTCAAAGGCCGCTTTAAGATCTCCCCAGAGCCTTCTGTTCCCCAGGCTGAACAACTCTAATTTTCTCAGCCTTTCCTCATAGGAGAGGTGCTCCAAAATCACAAGAACTAGCATAAGTCAAGCAAGTTCATGTTTATAATGGAAACATGAAAATTATTTTTCTCACTCTTAGAATACACGAGCTCCAAGACAGGCTTTCGACAGAAACGGAAAGGAGCGAACTGGGGGATGAAGGGGAAGGCAATCAAACTGCTTTTCAGACTGCAGCTTGAAATGTTTCTGAACAGAATTACAAAGTACAGCTGTGTAGAATACAGGAACTCAGCGATCCAGGGCTTCCAGTTCTTTACAGCTCTACATCCCTTTGTAGGGTGGCAAACAGATCTGTGAGACAGCAGAAAGTGACAGTGTACGCCTCCCTTCTCTATCACAATGAAGCCATTTCCCAACTATCAGTACACATTCACATCACTGCCACTTGAAAAATTCAAGCAAGAAGAGTGGAACAAAACCACCACATCATTTCCCACATAAATTCCACATATTAGAAACTTATATGAAGTATAAAATCTGCGGGAACTTATGAAGTAGCACTGAAAGACATGATTAAATTTTAGTCTTCCAGGAGTAAGAGCAAGGGAAGCTCATGTCTGAACAAAGACAAGGAAAAAAAAGAGGTGGTTAAGGGTTTCTTCAAAAAATAGGGTGATTATAAGAATAACAATCAGTATATATACATAGAGACAAAGATGTGTAGCTAAACATCCGCCGACCTCATCCTGATAATTACTGTTAATTACCACAGTACTGAATCTTGTTAGAAGATCCCGAAAAATTTGCCAAGTCATAAGCTGAGCATTACTTCAAATGAGTACATTTTAAAGTCTGACACTACAGAATAATACACCATGAATGAAGCATATGGCCAGTAGTTAATATTTCAATTAACATTCAAATAGTGCTTATTGGCTCCTGAGAAAAGAGAACAGAGTTGTAAAAATTCAATGTTATCTTGTTCTCCTCCATTTCCCATATGAGCTAAAAATCAGAAATGTCAACCAAAAAAAAAAAAAAAAAAAAATCAACACATGATGATGCACCCACTAACAGATCAATCAGGAGCTGATTTCTTTCAAGGTTTCTGTAAGTTTGCAGATGTTCCTTAGCTGTCAACATTTTCTGAGGTAGAGTACTCAGAGTGATGCAAGCAGCACATTTGATTTTAAAAAATAATATCAAATCAAAGTTAAGGGGAAGAAAGAAGCCGATAAAAATCAAGTGAGGAATGGGCAAGAAATTATTAGAAGCAGAATCAGATGAACTGCAAATACATCCTAAAAACATATTATAAGGAGACTACAGTATGAAAGAAATGAGGAGAAGGAGAACAAAAACAAGGCCTGGAGAAACCTACAGGCATCGTACAGCTTGATTTTATGAGTGATAGAATTCTAAATACCTTTGGATTTACTTCAAATGTAAGGAGTCCTTAGGTCTTTTAGACTTAAAATTTGCAAGCCGAGGTAGAGTTCAATGGCTGAGAAGTGAAGATGTAACTTGTGATGTCTTGTCCAAGTCCTAATGGATGACGGTGGCAAGTACTGCTTCTGCCCACATGGAAGGCATCAATGCTGTAGCACAAACTTGAACAGTTTGTGAGAAATGTGTCAGCAGCAGAATCTAGGTTATCCTGATGAAGAGCACCTCTCTCATAAAAATTCTAGTTCATTCTGGCTATTGGTACAAAAATCACACCCTCTTAAATATGTAGCTTTAACTCAGGTGATTTCAGAAGACATAAAAACACTCAATTAAAACTAGATTAATAAAGTAAGTAAGCAGAACTATTTATTTGGCTCAAAGAAAACTTTGCAATAAGGCACCAAGTCACGTTTTGGTTTATCTGATGTCTTCACTCATTTATATCTAGTAACCTCTTTAATTTCTAAAAGTGACGAAGAACTACTTTCCTATATAGAAATGCAGTTTTATGTAATGTTTTCAAATGATGGTGTTCCCACTGGCTTCATCCTAATACACAGAAAAGTCCACAGAAATTTCTTATTGCGAGCTTCAAAAGGACAGAGAAGGTTGAAGGTATTCACACCTTCTTAGGAAATCTACCTTTCCCCAGATTAAGTAATCAGATACAATTTTATTTGTTCTCTTGCTCAAGAGGAATTTACTTTTCCTTAATCATGCTGTGATAGTAGCCATGATTTGTTAAATTTCCTCTTAGAGAAAAAGCAGGATGCTTTTCTGTGTCCTGACATTGCTCATAGACCAGACCATAGTCTCCAGCATTCCAACTTCCACAATAATTATTCTGTCGAGATAAGAGCAGAAGAGTGCCAACTCAGACAGAAAGCCCTTCATACTCTGTTAAAAAGGATGAGGGTGAGAGAGATATAAGTAACAGGACATGCTCTCCACACATGAAAGTAATCTCGGGGCAAATCAGACTTCAGAATTACCAGTAACAAAATTAATAATGTGTTACTATCATACATAAAACAGAAACTAGATGGAAAAAACCATCCACCCATTTTACAGTCACATACACTGTGCTCCTCTTTCACTCTGAATATCTCATAGGAAATTATTAACTCCATTATTGTGAACATATTACAGCCTTTTCCACATGCTCCAGCAAATAGCCATTAGCATTATGATGCAAAGATGATTGCATAGCATATATTTTATATCTCTCAACCTTTATTCACTGAACATTTCAGTATATCTGGTTTATTTGTAAAATTACTGTCTGCCATGTTTAAGATGTGGCTTAGGCTTGCTTTGCAGAACACCTATGACTTCACACTAAACTCAGTGTACTTCTATAACCTCTCTTGTTACAGATAAAAACATAATTCAGTGTTGAGTCTAACACAAACAGGATCATTATGTTTAGAGAGTGTTCCAAAGCCTGCTATCCAAGCAATCTATGGCATATAAATAATGCAAGACCTCTTCTTTCTCCAAATGACTTCAGTTCAAGCAGAGACGCAGAAAGATGGAAGCCCAAATTTATACTGCCATTACAAAATTCAATCTATTTCTGGTTCTTCAATTGAATTATGAGCCAGAGGCTTCCACTATATTCTGCACCAACCCACATGCTCACAATCTTTATGAAGCCATGCAGGAAAGAATCCTATTTGTGAATATTCCTGAGCATTATTATTATTACATTAAAATGGCAGCAAATCCCAAGTAATCTGAAAAGCTTCATGTTTGCTTTTAAAGGAAACTAAGGTAGAAAATCAGTCTTATTTCCCCTCCCCCCTGACCTCTGAACCACAACCTCCTCGCCGCTAAAGCGTTCAACACCTCATTTAATCTCTCCTCGCTGCATTGGCACAGTACTGCAAAAGGAAAAGGGAAAAAAATAATCTGGGGACTTCATCAATTTTTCATGAATTTTCATTTAGGCCAAAGCCCCCTGTAACAGTGGTCGATAGATCAAGCTGCTGTCACATATTTAACACCTGGAGCTACAGCTGCTCTCCCTGGGGGATGCCGCTGACTCCGGCTGGATCAGAGGCAGCCCAGGCCAGCGCGGGGACCCCGGCGCTCCTTCCCCACTCACATGTGGCGCCCCGGTGCTCCCAGCTGAAATCCTATGCTGCAAATGTGTTTCCTGATATTCCCGCTGGAAAACTCCGCCACGCAGCTTCGATCGCCTCAACTGGTGCATTGTTAAAAAAATGTGCTTTTATTTTGAGACTTCTGGCGTTCGAATACAAAAGCAGTTTGGTAAAGGATAAAACTATTTCAAGCCTACTTCCCCTTCTACATTCTCCCAAGAAAATCTGAACATCCACCTAAACCTAATAATTGTTCAATTTCAATTAAAAAAATACTAATGGACAAAATCAAAAGAAAGCTGTTTTACTCTTTTGAATGCAACTCTTCATAGAGGTTTTAAGGCTGGAACATCTGTTTTTAATGATTTTACCATAAAACAAAAATACTGCATGACAATTTGCCATGTACAATTTGGAAGACTTCTTTGACTGGTAGTATTAGGATTATTTTTTCCTTCTGAGCAAACTCCTGTGGAAGAATTAATCTGCATGAAGCACACCATGAATTAATGTATTTAAACAATTAAATTGAATGAGCCATATCAATCCTAAACTGTGCCTTCAAATAACAACTCTTTCTTCTAAATACCAACTATTTCTTCTTAAATGTCTTCAGGAGTGAAGATATTCAAAATTAAAAGCTGTATGCATGTGCTCTGAAGAGGCATGGATATGGAAGCATACCTTATGTGCTTTATAGGGGCTGGTACCTAAATTCACGTCTGGGAAAGGTGTAAACAGTTACTCAACCAGAAAGAGCTTAAGGATTTCAGCAATTTGAAAAAACTGTACAAAAAAAAAAATGGGGCAAAATGACTGTGTTCAAGATGGTTTGAACCACTCTGTGTCCCAGCTGAATTTAACTTCTGTCTTTACATATAATTATGGATACATCGGAAGACTTTCAACCCCACTCCTTTTGTAGCAGGTGCTCATGGAGGGGGTAAAAAAAAAAGAAAATAAAAGTAATCATAATTAACATTGTTTATCATATTAATGCATAAGCACAAACACATCTAACATACATACAAACCCAGTAGATATTTCTTCATAAACCATTCAAAAGTTGCAAGAGCACATTATTAGCAACTGCTAATTTAATAAGCAAAGTAAAACAATTACAGTTTCTTACTCTAGAACAGCACACACAAGCATTTCAAACCAGCAATTGGCCCCTCATGGCACTATTTGAGGCCACCTACAGTCAGATAACAATCCAGAACCCTGTTGACAGCAAAAGACAACCATCCTGTTTCTGGTGATGAAATCAGCTTGGCTCGGTGTGGAAAGAAGAGTTTTCAACACCATGACAGAGAGCACAGGGGCGCGTGCGGCCCCATGGACAGGGCTGCAGCATCCAGGCAACTCAACAGCTTTCGAGCAGGAGTTGAGGACAGGTGAATGGGAACTCACTGCTGACAACAGCCTGTCACCAGGGACTCATTTCCTGAGCATGCAAACAGGCTGCCCGTCTTCTTCAGCCCAGAAATGCTGACACTAGGAAAACAAGCAAGAGACTCCAACTGTTCCCTGAAAGTCACTTGAAATCCTGACTTGCAACCAAAAATTACCTCAAACCCAAGCAAAAACTGTAGTTTTGCTATTATTTTACATCTCATCATCTTTGAGACACACCAAGCACTGCCATGTGCTTTTGAGAATCACAGCAGAATCTCTAAAATTAAGTAAACAAGCAATGTATGTATTATTTACATTTTTCTTCTTTGATGAAGACCATTCTGTAATCTCAGCCATGATACTGCTCAAGGAATGACAAAGCACTGTTGCAGTGAAAGAGGAGAGCCTGCTTTAGACTACTAAACCCTTTAATTGGGAGGATTCAAGAAGTTAAACTAGGGAAACAGTAAATGCACAATGTTATTGCATGGTTTCAGATCTCAGCTTCACATTCATGTTGCTCCTACCCTAAAATACCTGATGAATGAGGACAGCTTCATTATTTTTAAGTATTATTTTACAAGTTTTTTACTATCTCCCATACGATTCATGCCTGACCTGCCAGTAGCTATAGCAGCTAAATTCCAGAGACTGGAGATGGTGTAACAAGAGTCTCGCTGTAGTCAATGAAGTAAGGATGAGTGAAAACTGACAAGATATAAAGCACATTTAAATTTCAAAATAATCAGTCACTTAAATGTGATGACTCAAGGTCCACCTGGTACAATCCTTTGAACTTCATCAGGAGATCCTGAATCTCAACAGGATTAATAAAGATTTCAAGTGCTTAGGTGTCTCTCAAAATTTCTCAAGAGTTAAAACACATGTACAAAGACACAAATAATCCAGTAAATTTATCTAGTAATACTCACCCAGATTTCAGCCTTCCTTAAGCTGATTTCTCCTCAATTTCCAAATACCAGCCAAAACTGAAAAGCTTTCTGTGATGCATTTACTGGCACATTTACTTCTGCTTTGATAGTGTGCCAAAACTGTTTTCATTTTTTTGTTTGACACAGTTTCGAATCTTAGGTTACAACAGGTGAAATGTAGTGAAAATGTCTGTTCTACTTGGCCTATTCTGCCATTAAAATATTTCAAAAGCAGCAATTTCTGCAGTTTCCAGGAAAACAGAAGACTCAAGATTACACCGCATTAGCTACAAAAGTTTGAAGACTGTATTAGGAACAAAGATTTTTCCTCTGTGCTTCCTCCCTTTAAACATACCATCTACTGTGAACTTCAATCCATTCTTTATCAACTAAGCAATACAAATTTGTTCTAAAGCCCTACTTCAAACACATTTTAGGGAAACTACTTTCAGGTGAAGAGCTGTGGCTGAAAAATTCAAGCCCAGCAAGAAGAGACCACTCAGAAATGTATTAAAATACAATTATAAGCAAAGATACACATTCTGAATAAAAAGATCAGTGTTGAGTCAACACATATAACTAAGCAGCAAAAAAAACCTATGTGCTACTGATTATATTTTATGTCTGATGAGCTTGTTTTCTGTGAATACAATGAATGTATCTGCTAACTCTACTGGAAGCAGACTCCTCATGCCAGGTGGGCTCTGAAAGAGCCCTGTTGACTTCTCTGTTAAGACAAAGAGAATCAATAAAGAACAAGACTGCTCTGGATGATATGAGAAATGGCCAACAATTTCACTTGCCATTCACATAATGAATGAGGCCTGGGTCAAATTTATGACTGAGGAGCATATACTGAGGTTTCTAGCAGTACAGAGTATGAGTCACCAAGATGCTGTCTGCTTCTATTGAGGTAACAGATTATGAGATAAAGAGAAACAGACAGCACACCTTAGATTAAATGATAGGTATTTTTCCACATTAGTTCCAGCAAAACCAACCCTGGACATCATTTAAAAATTAGATTATTCTTCAGAGGAAAATTATCCTTTGTCCATGTTTTTGCCAATCATGATTATACTCTGGCTAGAACCTCATTTCAGTATAAATCACTTGTTCTGTACGGTCACTCCTACTGAACAAACACATGTAAAAATGCCTTGACTAAGAGCAACAGCTAATGACAAAACACTGTACTTATCCCCATTTGTTATCTCCAGGATGCTGGCTGTGTGCAAGTGCTGGTGTGACAGCACAAAAGCCACCGTGAAGTTTTACAGAATACTAAACAAACAAAACTACTCACATGCCACTTCCAGAGATGCGTTGCGACTCACAGCTTCTCCAAGGTAGTTCCTTGCTACACAAACGTAGCTTCCCTCGTCGGGTTTACTCCTGCGCCCGTGCACGATGCGTAAGAAAAATAAAGATCCGCTGGGCAGCAGCATCCGGTGGGAGCGCGGATCATCCTTGTCCGTTTCCACCCGCTCGCCATCCTTGTACCACTCGATGGTGGGCGTCGGCCTTCCCTCTGCTTTGCAGTTCAGAGTAGTTGGCTCTCCTTTAGACACTATCACATCTGAAGGATGCTCAACAATCCGTGGTGGAAAGTCCTCTTGGCGGAGACGGGATCCTAAGGAAAAGGACGGAGGGAAGGGAGAACAATTTATTTGTGCTTTAGGCATCACAAAGCACGAATGTTATAAAAACTCAAAAAAAACCCCAAAACAAAAACCTATACAACATCTGTAATTGCTTTGTCTGATATCAGAGACTGTATCAGACACTCCCCTATCTAAAACCTGAGATGGACTAACAGAGATAACCCTCTATAGTGTTTTTAAACCCATACCAGATGCACACTGTGCTTAGAGGAGGATCCCTTACACATACACATATGACAATGTTTTTTTTTTTCCTGATACATACACATATGACAATGTTTTTTTTTCCCTGATAATCTTCCTATTTACATTTACTTCTAGATCACTGTGTGCTTGCAGATTCCCTTCCCAGCTACTGCTTTCTCAACCTTTCATCTGCCAGATTCAATAGGAGGACATCCAAAAGCACACTCTCTTGCCAACCCCATTAGTTAACAGGTCTTTGCAGTTTTGTACGCTTTGTATCCCTTTTCCACAAACAGCCCCAGTATGGAAAGACAAGGAGAAGAAAGAAAGCAAAAATGGAAATCTCACATGTCAGCTCACTTTAGAAATTTTCAGCTTCAGGGATGCATGTATACACACACATGTAAATATAATATAAGCAGAGAATCATATAATGGCCCGGATTGGAAGGGGCTTTTAAGCTCCTCTCATTCCAACCCCCTACCAAGGGCAGGGACACCTTCCACTAGACCAGGTTCCTCAGAGCCCCATCCAACCTCACTTTGAACGCTTCCTTCCACACATTAATGGTACAGACACTTTCCACTCCTCCCACACTGCTACAATTGGTCTGCACTTCTTAAATACAAGGTAAACCAACCTCTGCAGGTTAGTGAAACATTTGTCTCAATTTTCTGATCAGCAGTTTTGCTGAGTGGCAGAAAAGCAAATGTCTTAATTATAGTCTAGGCTCTACATACTTTAAAATATTTTCAATGCCTCATTTACTGCAAAAGTTATGAGGAAAGGCATAAAGATCCATTCAACAGAGTGAATCCACCTTTGGACTTCTGTTTTACTAACACTCAGGTCATTAAACTACGGCTTGCCACTGCAGTTAAGTGTTACATTGCTGTTGCACAAATTGGTTCTTTCACTGGCTTCCAGATTCTATTACCAGAACAGCAAAGAAATCCATAATCTGCAATGCCTGTACATGAAAAAATCCCATAATCTATAGCTAAGCACAGATGAATTTATGGGACATTTCAAAGAGAATGATATATTTTATTCTCACTTCTACTGACTAAAAATAAAATAAATTCTAATAGCAGAATCTCCAGCTAAAAAATAACCCTAGTCCTTGACCCCATACACAACATCAAAAAGACTAAAATCACCATTAAAGTAAAAGATAAATATCTGACAGCACATGGGAAGAAAAAGCCAACTTCACACTCTCATTAGAAACAATTTTATGTCCAGACATGTCTAACAACTTAATTCATTGCTAATTCTCAAAAAGAAAACAAAATCCCCTAGTTGTGTTAAGAAATTTCTATTAACAGTATCAGGAAGAAAAGGAAAACTGAGGTGTTTCCGCAACACCAGAGGGACTTGAGGCAGAGTACAGATGCAACTGAATTTTGATAACTGCTTAACATAAGGTAACAAAATCAGTAGAAAAAACATCAAACAAATCCAAAAAATTAGTTTTCTTGTAGACAAAGGTTTGTTGATAGTGTTCAGAACTCCTAGAAGTATATCCTACACAGCCTTATGGGCCATGTTTAAAGCTGTGCAAAAAGCATTCCCCCATAAAAAGCTTAACCTTATACAACCCAATTAAAAACCCCTTCTGAGGTGACAATAGGGCTGATTCTTCCTCAGTACTGATGCTTACCCACTCCATCCTAAAGAAGCAATTTGTGCACAAGAGAGGGCTGACATGTGAGCAGTCAGGACCATGCCAATGTACAAGGACAAAGGCTCAGGAGGTGTTTCAAGAGGGGATCAGACCACATATTCCTTTGATGGCTAGGCACACCTTCAGCTACCCAGGGGTACAAGGAATTCCCCTCATCATGCACTCAGAGGAGGGGAGAAGCAAAACACGCACAAGATCATTCAGAGCACACTGAACTTCCTCCTTCCAAAGTGAACGGAGCACCAACACACATTCCAAAAGTTATGCTGATTTAGAAATAACAAAGGAAATCAGAAATTTGCCTCCACTGCCTGTTTCTAGACACTGTCTGCATGTCAGAAAGAGACAGACACAAGTGGTGTTTGATTCTAGGTTTGATTCTTTTGCTATGGTCCCCCTCCCAATTCTCTTACGAGTACAACCTCATTTAGAAGGAACAGAAATTCAAATAGCCCCATGAGCTGTTTGGGCAGAAGATGCTTTCACTGCAGAGCAAGATGCAACCATGACCTTAAGCAGGCAGCTGTGGTATATCCTGGGCTACCCATACAGCTTCCTTTTCTATTCCTCCACCCCAGGATTTCCATCTGGTGCATGCATAGAGCATATGAGTAACCTCTGAGTTTAGGAGCCCTTACATTACATTAACACACTGCAATACAATGTTTTGTCACTAACAAACACAGCTTTCATTTTCAGATACCAGAGCCTGCTAACTACTGACAATTGCTGACCTGATAAATGCTGACTGATGGGAAACACTGTAGTTCTCATAATAACATTACAGATTTGTCATAAACTGTCACTTCATAAGTAAAGAACATTTGCATTCATATCTACCTTTATATGAATAATTTCTGCAACTGTCACTGTTAATGTCCTTTGAGGTCAGGACATGGAATTGGAGAAGTCCAGCCTCATATTGGAACGAAGCAAAAGGGAACTACTGGGGGACACATTTCGTCACAAAAAGGCAAAAGAATGCACCAGTCATTTGTATGTCCCTGTGCAGCACATGTATTGAAATATATTCACCAACACTTCTTACACTTTCCTTCCTGTGTTATCAACTTATATACTTATATACTCCCAATCAAGGTAGGGAAAGTAAGAAAAGTGAGGAAAATTGAAAAAAGCAGAAAAAAAAACGTAGCTTGCATATTGTACTTCAGGTGTCAACACTCCGCTCTTCTACTCCCCTACCTGAACTTAATTCAGATGTACTGGACAAGAAATTCCCTGAGAATCACCTCCAAGACTACTCCTTTGGGAAGTGTAAAAGACAACAATCACTCATTCATTTCAACACCAGGGTGCCAACTAAGTCAGGTTGTCTCCACAACTACCACTGAGCCTCACAGATTTCCTTTTATATGCTCAGACTTCCTCACAAATCTCTTCAGGGACCCAGTGTACAATATAGTTACAGATATGGTAGCATATCAGCATATTCTTATTATTTTCAGTTTAGTCTGGCTAATCCTACAGTCAAATAACCCTAAAAATTATGTGGATGCAAGAATTTTTATTAATAAATGAAACAGATTTGCTGTAGACACACAGGTGCAAGCAGGAAAGGAGACTAAAGCAAAGGGTCAGTAAATACTCTATTTTTCTTCACTGCATTTCCTCAGACTCACAATGCAATCACTGTCGTAAGAGGAATGGTCTGGGTCCCTAAAGATTATCTAATTCCAAACCCCCTGCCATGACTTGACCAGGTTGCTCAGAGTTCTGTCCAGCCTTCATGGGATGGAGCATCCACAACTTCTCTGAGTAACCTCTTCCAGGGCCTTGCCACCCTCACAGTTAAGAATTTCTTCCTAATACCTAATCCAAGCCCACTCTCTGTCAATTTTAAGCCATTCCCCCTTATCCTGTCACTCCATGCTCTTGCAAGAAGTCTCTCTCCATCTTTCTTGCAGGCTCCCTTCAGGTGGGAAGGCCTGGAAGGCTTCCATTAGGTCATGTGCTCTCTGGGTAACATACACAAATCATCACAGAAAAAGATATTTGGCAATTTCACCTTTTAGTCCTCCTAGTCCACTGTCTTTCAAACTTCTAGGAAGAGACTTTCATTTATTGCACTTCACATTCTTCTAGTTTTAATTTACTTCACATAAAGACCAAACATTGATTTAATCTATTAAGCCTACTCTCTAAATAAGCATCTACAAAGCTAATGGTCTGTCATACCAGAAAAGCAACGGTACAGACTAAATTCAGAGACATTTAACTCATTTCTCAAATCAACAAAACATTCATGGCTACTGGGACAGCAGTGATTAAGAGACAGGCATTATATTGCATTGTAACTACTGAACAATTTTAAAGAAAACACAATATTGCATTAGTTTACATGTTAACACTCTGAGCTGGTATTTCATAATACAGATTTCTGAACTGCCTTCAAGAACCTCCTCAAAATTCTCTTTCCCCTGCTGACATTATCAGCACCTGTCACCATCTGACGTCACATTCATTTGCATCTGTAACTCTTTTCCAACTTTTACCAACCTGACTTCCTATGTATAGAAAAGCTCTTCCTGAGCTGACCTCTAAGACTACTACTCTTTTTATAGCCTTCCTTAAGGTTCTCATTTTGATTCCTTTCACATTCCAAACACATAGCTTTAATATACTTGGATACCTACCTACTCTCCAATCTACCCTACCGTTCTCATGCTACTGCTGTGAAAGGGATGCTTAAAATGGGATGTGATGTTTGACATTGTGTCATGTATCTGAAATATTTCCAGTTCAGGATTTCTAACAGGTCACACTTGAACAGGTGTATTGTATATTAAGTTCAGAAAGAAATTATTGCAAACAAGAGCAACAGAAGTTGTTGCAACTTCTTGGACTTGAAAGACAAACTCACAGACACAAAATCCTTTAGGTTGGAACACACCTCCAGGACAACCAAGTCCAACATTTTACCAGCCACCACCCTGTCAACTAGATCATGGTACCACATCCAGTCATTTTGTGAACATCTCTAGGGATGAGGACTCCACCACCCGCCTGGCAGCCCATTCCAAGGTTTAACAACCCTCCTGTAAAGAAATGTCTCCTGTCCAGCCTGAACCTCCCCTGGCACAGCTTAAGACTTTGTCCTCTTCTCCTATTGTCTAGAAGAAGAGACCTGACTCCCACCTGGCTGCACTCTCCTTTCAGGGAGTTGTAAAGATTCATCAAGTCACTCTCAGCCTCCTTTTCTTCGGGCTAAACAGCCCCAGCTCCCTCAGATGCTCCTTATATGAGTTATTAGTTATTTCATGCCACTGATAGCATTTTGAATGCATTCCCTCCAAGAGTTTGCCAGCAACACATGTTCTCCCTGAGACAGTGCAAAAGGACTGTTTATCAAGGAGACAAACAGCAAATCTGTGTTAGGAAAAAATTAATCTCCTACAGCAGAAAGTTATAAATACATGAAGAAAAGGCCCTGTGTACATTTGATTCTACAGAGAGGACAGATCCAAAGTTATATTTAATGCCAAAGAACCTTCTTTTTTGATAGAATCTTGGTTTATTTTCACTGCAACAATCAAAACAATTAAACCGAAAGCAAGGTATTAAAATCCCAATTAAAAGAATCAAGTGCTTTAAATGGATGGACAGCTACAGAAGTGTCTCCAGAATCTCTTCTGGCTACATCAAATGTGTCACATGGCCAGGCTCCAGCTCTTTTTTTTTACTTATGCAGACTCTATCAAGACAATCCCACAGCTACTTAGTTAAATCTACTGAAGGACAGTCACTGTTCATTTTCCCACTTCTTCGTATGCCTCGTTTCACAAGAGAAGTACTTATCAGAAACACTTATTGCACACATTTGTTTGATGTAATGAATAAGTCTGTTGCTTTCACCACCCTTTTAGGCACAAAATTGACTGAAGGCAAGCCGAGATCTCAAGAAGAGAGCCAGTCAGTCACATCTTAGTTCAAACAAAATATAAAGAGGAAAAAAAGTCAAGATAATGAGAAAACTCAACTGGAATACAGGCTGATGCACTGGCACCAGGCTGATTATTCAAAATGCATTCCTCTAGGCAAAGTGACATGCCAAGGACAACATTTTGAAAATTTATACTTTAGAGTCTCTCTCCCCTTCTGAGATTTGGTAGATGGGAAAAGACTCCAGTGATACAACTGCTTCCAAGGTAAGGTTTTTGTTCAAAGCTCTGTCAGCTATGACAAGGTCCTCTGAAAGCTTTTCCTTGAGCAAAATTAATCCATTAAACAACATATCCTAACTTCCTCAGGACATGTGCCTGCAGATAAGTCACCTTTCCTACAGAGTATGTCTGCCAAGAGGGAGAGCAGGAAATGCTGACAAGAGAGATCAATAACTGTCATTAAAAACATTGACCAAATCTTACTGGAAGGTTGATTTCATTAAGTTTCTCTTGTATGAAACTCTGACATTGCTAAACAAGGTATAATGATCTCCACTACTAAAGAAACACTGTAAACAAAATCTCTTTTTTAATTAATGTGGATAATAATCCAGTGCCACAGTATAAGCACCCTTTTCCCTATATAAAATTATTTCAGGAAATGTCAATTCCAAAACTGACATAAAGGCTTAAATGCAATTTTACTCTAATTCACTTTTCTTCAATTGGTTTCTCATCACGTATAAGCATTCAAGTGTCACATTTCACTTTTTTTGCAGAGCCTTACCACACCTTAAAATTTATTTCCAGCACACTGCCTGGGATGGAACAGCACGTTAGGGATGCAGTCAAGAGAGCAGGAGTGAGCACAATAGCCCTGAAAACTGGAATATAGATTCACAAATGATTAATCTTTTTTCCCCAGGTGAAAAGTGATGTTATAAATACAAGTCACTGCTTCAATGAGAAAGTTACATCGATTTGTTTATTGCAAAGCACAATGGTTTAGAGTTCAAGTCAAGAAATAAAATATCTACCAGAGCTATGCTCCCTGAAAGAAGATAAGAGAATTATTTGCTTAATAACACACTAGCACCCACACACATGCACACAAAAAACCACACAAAACACCCAGCAAACCCAAACCAACTTCACTTTTAGGTTCTTTCTCAAAAAAGCTCTAGGTTTTGAAACTAGAATAGTTGCTCCAATGTGAGTATGGATTTCATTAATGTTCACTGACTCCAAATAATGAGATTACAAGAACAGACTTTAAGAAGTGAAGAAGATAGTTAGAGAAGAGGAGCACTTCCACCTGTGAAAAGCAAAAAGGACAGTATTTATGTGTATGTGTGCATATATGTCTCTGTATTTATATGCTGTGTGTAGATACGTGCCACATCTATATTTACACAATGTACACACACCCCTCCAAGTGCCAGGTGACCTCCAGAAGTCCCTTCTAGTCCAAATTATTCTATGATATATACACAGCGTAGTACAAAAGCATCAAAGATTAAAAAAAAAATATATTTCTTTTCATCCAGAAGAACTCAAGCACAACAGCTCTTCCCTTGGGAGCCTTTCCAAATCACTCTGGAATTTAACAAAGCAAAGCATAAGTGTATGCCCAGCTCTAAAAACATCTTTCAGCTATTTTCAGGTCAAGGATGGAAGGTAAAAAAAGCAGATATTGCTTACAGACAGCACAGTAATTTATTGTACAGGGGGCATGTTATCATAGCACTGGAGAACTGGCAAAGGCTCCTTATCAGCCAGGCAAAGGGAAGTTTGCAGCTTCCCTGATACCAGTGGAGAAACCAACGGCTCATTAGAAGCAAGTACACTTTGCTCTTGCATAGAAGGGTTGATAACCACAGGTTCTCTGAAGTCTAAAGCTTTCTATTGATAGATGATAATGACCATCCAAGGCAACATTAAAAGATGCATTTAAAAGCTTTAAAAAGGAGCAATTAGAAAAATACATCAATTTAACAGTGTTAAGCTAAAACAGCTATAAAAAAGCTTTTAAATGACAACCGGTTCCAGATCCCACCACGAACCACGAGTCAAATAGTTCTCAGAGTAGAATAAAATCACTACAGTCTGTGAAATCAGACTACATTTGAAAACAAATTCACCCAGCTAAAGAAGTCTTAAAGTAATATTTTGAGGAAGACAGGATTTCTACTATAAGCACAGCAGGCATTTTAACTTTGATGTTCTGAATTTTATCCTAAAGCCACTATCTTGTCTGAGGACACGGGTCACAAAGATTCCCCGAACCACACCACTTGTGAATGTCTAGGGAATTATAAGTACCTAATACCAATACTTGACTTCAAACTTGACCCAAACATCCTAAAGAAATCTTTCATAAAATTCCAAGTAACTATCAGCTAACAAATACTAATTTCACAGCAAAGATCTCAAAATTTAAAGTAGTATGACAACTATCAAAAAACTCATTGTAATATCTTGGTTTAGAAATCTACAAATTACATCTTTGTGATTTGTCAAAGACTCTCTTTGGAAGCTTCAACTAGTTTGGAAAACTTTTTCCAAATATCCATGAATGGAAAATACAGATCAAGCTCTGTGAAGAACCATTCTAATCCTACTTTTTCTAACCCCATATTGAGTAAATAAGCTCAAAAGTAAATATGCTCCAAAGTGGAAGGCTTTTGAAATTAGCATGAACTTCTCACAAGCTGTATCACTCCTGCCTATGTCAACAAAAAATAAACAGGTGAACAAGTACAGGCACTCCAAGACTTAAGGATATGTTTATAATTGCCCCTTCATTTCACCTTTTGCCAGCTGGAATTTTAAAAACTCATTCAGCCTCCCAATGCTTGAGAACAAACAAATTCTACAAAAAATTCATTCACATGTTATTTCTGCCTGTAGAGGTCAGGTTTAAAAACACCTCATATATCCCAAGTACAAAAGATCACAATTCTTACACTGGTGCTTTACAACATGCATTTGTCTTTTTATATATTTAGAAGTTTGATGTTCAGGTTTTTTGTTTGGTTGGTTTTCCCATGACTAAAAAGTAAATATTTTACTGCAAATACTGCATTTCTTTTTTGTTTGATCACCAAAATGTCACCAGCTTTTCAATGGTTATCACACTGATATCTGAAGGTCATAATATTGACTCTCTTTGTATAAGGAATTCTCACCACTAATAATGGGAAACCTCACAAAAAATTCAAATTTATGCACAAACATCTGAGTGTCCTAACTCTACTTTCTCCTGATGTATGTTTAGCACAATTATATACACTTTTATATATATATATATATATAATGTGAGAGCATCTTCTGTTAAGAGAATATTTGGAGCTCCTCTGCCCCAACATCCTCTCCCATGTGCGTGTCCTTCCCACCCCCAGAAAAAAACAAAACACCACCTTGTTCCTTGTCCCTTTCCTTTTGTTTCCTCTCCTTACATATTTCACAATTCTTTACTTACCTCATCATGTGTATTTTAAGGTAATTTTTCTACCTTGCTACTATTATACCTGCAGCTAATAAAATTATGGGGGTTTTAATCCAAAACAGTTCATCAACTCTGCTTACAAGGTGCATCTTTTCTCTTTTCATTCTCCTTTGCAGAAGCCATCCGGTTATCTGTCCCATTAGATAACAAAACACAATTTTGCAACTTCTGCAGCCAAAATGGGATTTAATGTTCTTGGGCCTGGTGACAAAAAGCAAACACTCCAGTATCTGTGCCAGCTTATGGATTTTATTTTTTAAAGCAGCCCTCAGTGATTTTTCTCTCACCTTTTCTGTTCCACATATTTACACCCAAAGCTGGCACAAATTAGTGAAGTCTTTCCTAGTACTTTAGGCTGAAGGCACAGGTCCAGTGAGAGGTTTTATTGGCCCTTGCTGTTAGTGGTGGAAGCATCTTGCCTTTCAAGGAATATGAATTTCACAAGATTTTTCTGCAGCATTATATTACCCTGTCTATGTTAAAATGGAGATTTTTTTTTCAACAGTAAAGTTGCAGACACTGATTCAGAAACCTCTGTTGTCTATCCTGTTTTTATAGAGATCTCTGTTGATTCTACTAATGGAGCATAGATTACTGATAAACAACCACCTCTCAGAGCTGTGGAGTGGCAAGGGGACTGCTGTGACCTTCTGAGAGCTTCTTTCCAGCCTTTAACTTATTTACTCTGTATTTTTCTACATCAAACAGCACTACACAGAAGCACACAAATAAGAGTGTCTGGCAGCACAGTAGGTGAAACAAACAAAAATTCCCAGGCAGCTCTCAAAGTGCTTATTGTAAGCAAGAAAATTTGTGAAAATAGCAGTAGAGGAAGTAAACAGAAAATATAGAGGAAGTAGATTTCACTTTTTCAGCTGTAACCTTAGACTTCTAAATCACAGTATTTACAAAATATAACAAATGCTGTCTAGACAAACTTCAGAAATAAAATTCCACCTTTAAACAGTGGTAGGTTGGCCCCAAATGACAGCCAACTCCAGCTGCTCACTCACCACCATCTCCCATGGGATGGGGAAAAAGTAGAAGGAAAGAAAGACTTGTGGCTGGAAATAATGGCAGCTAAAAGGGAAGGAAAACACTGTGGATACAAGCAAAGCAAAAAAGAGGAATTTGTTCACTACTCATCAGCAAACAGATGTCCAGGCACTTCCTGGCAAGCAGGGCCTCAGCATGCAGGACTGTTGCTTGAGAACACAAATGCCAAAACCATCAATGTCCCTCCTTTATCTTCCTTTCCATGAGTTTTTATTGCTGAGCATATGATGACATATGGCACAGAATATCCCTTTGATCATCTTGATTCAGCTGTCCCAGCTCTGCTCCATTCCAACCTCTTGCCAGCCCATGCCTACTACACTCCCTGCATAGATGTACAAATCAAAATTTTCAAGAGACAGACCTTTTTTTAATGGCTTATTTTCAACAGATAAAAAACCCTCAGGCATGATAAAAAAACCTTTCCTTCTGCAAAACTAGTTTGCAGTGAATCTATTTCCACCAGAACATATAAGCATAATGGGAGACACCCTTGCAGATGCCTTGTAATTTTAGGTTCCAAAACCAGATATTTTTATATCTAACATTTCTCTGATTAATAACTAAAGGACTACAGCTACAGTGAGCTTTCTAAGTGAAGTAGAATCAAAGCTTCCTTGCCATGAAGGAAAACAAATCATATATATGGGAAAATAGAAGGAAAAGTTTAAGGTTGACACTACAGTGGTGCTCACATGGACCATTTGCCAGTGTCTGCACTGTGTGTGTGAATATCATAATGCAGCCTTTCTGCATCACACCTCTGTGTGCACCTGGGGAAGGAAAGAGTGATAAGTCCTCTTGATTTTCACTATTTTTGCTAAGCATCCTTGCTTTATCTCATGTCAATTTCCAGAAGACTGTGGCTAAAAAGGGAATGTAACTCCATTCCTTCAGGGTCCTGGTATACTTGTTAACTATTTTACAGGCTTTTTTTTTTTCCTTTTGTGTTTTTTCCCATTCATTGAAAAAACTCAAGCTATTATTTTGGGTCACCTTTCAGAGTTAAGAACATCCCAAATATTTATCTTCTAGAGTAAGGGAAGCGTGCTTAAAATCCAACACTTCTGTCATCAGCCAGTTTTGCACACCCAAGGAGATGCCCCACATCAGGTGTTTCAGGTACAGCACTCTTCTTCCACAAATATCTCTTTACCCAAGATCTTAGAGGTGCACACACACAAACTTTCTTAGTTTTCTCCCACTAATGTCATAGCTAAAGTTTGGTCATTAACCACAATGCTATGCATTGTGCATGAAATAAAATATAGCAAGTACAAAATATAAGAAGTACATTAAATAAAGTATATTGAACTTTATTAAATATGTGAGAAGGAAGCTTGTTAGTGGTAGCTGTAGAGATCAAGGCAGGACTTCAAAAACTATGCTGCTGGATTTATGAAGATTGGTTTATTGTAAAACAAAGCCCGATAAATTTCATTTAGGCCAAAAGCAGCAGCAAGCTTGAGGAAAATGACACAGGTCTAGTGTAACAGTCAATTGTAACTAGCTCGGCTAAAGAGAGATTTCCATTTCTTGGCGCGGTAACAAATCCTCAGGCAGAGAGGGGCTACAGGGGTGAGATTTTTTCCTCTGTAAGTAACTTAATGAATGAAGTACTAATTAACATTATGGCATTGATAAATGGAGAGAGAGATTAGGGATGTACTCGATATTCAGGCCTTCCCAGATGGACCGTCAAAGCCACATTAATTCCTATCTCATTGGAGCATCTGCTTCTCCCATAATCCATTGCCCCTTGGTACAAACAACACAAACTGTTGTGACTCAATTCGATTTATATCAATCTAATTTCTTTTAATCCAATTTGTATTCCAATCTACTACCTTCTAATCACTTAAATCTTCAGCCTCCATCTGGTAAATTTTCTCTCAAAATTAACCGAGCAGATGCCTCTGCAATTGTCTTCCACAGTCAGGCTAATCATGCCCTGGCAGTGGCCTACAGAGCTCGCTGAATAGGTACGTGACTTACAGCATTGCCCTTCTTATTACAAGCATGGCGATGCAGGAAGGCCATTTTGTCTGTCATTAATTGGTTAATTTGCATAACACTGCCAGGGAAAGATGCCTGGGAAACAAAAGCCAAGAGTGGAACGCCTCAAGAAGGCAGCATGACATGCTCCTCATTAGTCACATGGCCATTACACTTTGAACTATCTATTGTTTGAGGTAACAAACCCCAAACTGCATTACAGCTAAATACATAACAAACACACAATATTGGGCTGCATGAGTTTTGCCACTGCTGCCATTGAATATGCAGAGAACATGGGGGCTGTCCAAACAAAATTCCAAGAAAAGTGCAGGATGCTGAGAAAATTAGAAAGCACATTGTTTTGCCAAAACTTTCAATCCTCTCTCAAGTAAATTAATTCTCATGATGCTACAAATACACATGCAAACAAAGCCAAACTTGCTTGCTACAAAAAACTTCCCAGGAAACTATGAGCCACAGGTTATGCAATACATCATAAGTAGAAGGAGTAAAAGAATGAAGCTAACTTCTCAGCCAAGGATATGTAAAATTCTGAGCCCTAAGCAAAATGCAGACAAGTGCCACTGCTTTAAAACTGGGTGCCTCATTAAGAGCAATGCTAATCTTTCCTCTTGATCAATGCTACAGAATTTCCAAAAGCTGATGGTATGTTCAGCAAAAAGTGGATTTCATCATTCAGGTGTTCACACAATCATGGACTGCCAAAGTTAGGAAGCTTTTTAAAGTCTGTTGTTCAGAACAGAAGCTTTTTAAAGTCTGTTGTTCAGAACCCTAGGAGAACATAAAGGAAAACATTCAATGTGGCACTTGTGATCCCCAAGCAAAAGTTAAGTGAAGAGAAATTATGAAAACACAACAGGTACTTAATAAATAGTGAGGGAAGCATACGAAAGAACAAGCTGGGCCAGTGGAGGAGGAACAAGAGTAGCTTCTGTCACAGACAAGCAGCAACAAAAGGAGCAAAGAAAACTTTCACTTGGCACTCAGTCCCTTGCATCGTGAGCTACATTCTTGCTGGCCCACAACCACTTACACAGGATCAGCTATTAACAGTCTTCAGATTCAGAGAGATTTGTAACACCCTTTTGCCATTACAGATTACATATAAAATTTGTTCCTTCCCATTCTTTTAGAACAACATAAATCCGACTGACATGGAAGGATTAAAAAAAAACAACTTCTGTCGCCCAAATTTTCAGTAGCTGAAAAGTGAGCTTACCAGAATGCTCTCCCTGGAGCTCACTACTGCTTCCTCCCTCCCTCTCAATCTTTCACATCTACACCTGAATAAGAGGTTTCACTTACCAGCTAATAGGTACCTAGTAAATTTTTTATAACCTAGGGATAATAAACAGTATAAATGCAATGGATACAAGCCAGAGGATGCTAAAGAAGGAAAGAGAGGGTGTGCTTGGTTAAGGAGGGGGTGGGGTGGGCAGTCTTTCTTCCCCTCCCACAAGCTGTCAAGTCCTTCTGTGCACACCCCCTCCCTCATTGCTGCTAAAAACCTTCCTCTCTCTGCCTGCCATGACAGGTGGTCCAGATTTTCACTTAGAAAATCTGGCCACCCTATGTTTGCAACACCTCCCCACTTAGTATCATCTGTGAATTTAATTAGCATGCAGTTTACCCACTCGTTCAGATTATTAACGAAGATGTTAAACAAGACACAATCCAAATAAAAAGATCCCTGTGGCAAACCAATTGATGCCTTTCTTTACACCAGTTTCTTGCTATCTATTGTAACCCTTTATTTACAGATGTCAACCAATGATTTATCCACATGATAGCATGGACAACCAAGAAAATCTACCTTTTGTTTTCCCAGCTAACAGGCTGTGATACACTGTATATAGTAGAATTATACATAATAATTCCCATTTCCCAAATCCTGTGTCTCATCTACTACCCATATCATTTCATCACATTAAGATATGTGGCCCCTTGCTTCTCCTGGTTCATTGGTCACTCCTTGGCCATGTGCACAGAATCAGTGCTAAATGATGGTCAGGAAAAATCACACCATTTGTGATCATTTCTAACGTCAATCTAAAACCAGTCCATGGAAATCTGGCAGAGGGAGACAATCATAAGAAAAAGTAAGATTGTTAAATATATTGAATCTCTCCCAGTTTTATAGTCTGGATTTGAAATGAAAGTTTAGCAGCAGTAGGACCTATGCAAGGAATATGTAAAGCAAAAAAACCCATAATTTTTATTTATGAAAAGGAATGCAAGACCACTACTCCAAGTCACTGGCTTCAACAACAGCATTATTACAGTTTTACTCATCAGATGAGCAAAACTCTGGTGTAATGTCTGGGTAATGATATTTAGGTTTTGAAATTAAAATAAATGTAATGGCATTTTACCCATAAAGCAAATCACATTTGCGAAAAAGACAAACAAGAATGGCAAAGAGAGCTCTCCGTAAAACTGAAGACTTACGAAATGAGAAGACTTCACAGAACGTATCACTGAATTTACACACAAACAGATATACATATTACAGAAATACATACAGCTTTGCTCATAAACCAAACCCACTCATAGCTTAAAACATTAGGTGGTCCTCCCTCCCTCACAGAAGTGCTGTGATTCAAGAAGCAAATGAACATTTGAATATCCAAAGCCAAATGCAAATTCTCCCTAAAACTGGTGGCCACACGTACCAGAGTCACAAAAGCTCTCTCTGAGCTTATTTATGGGGTACTTGTTCTTATAGACCTTGTTGCCTGGAGGAGTTGTGGATGCCCCATCCATGGAAGTGCTCAAATCCAGGTTGGATGACCTGAGCAACCTGGTCTGAAGGAAAGCGCCCCTGTCCACGGCAGGGATGTTGTAATGGGATGACCTTTAGTGTTCCTTCCCACCCAAAACATTCTATGAATCTTTTCTGCTGAGTAATCACAAAAAAATTACCTCAAAGCAGTTCCAGTGAACTTAAAACATTACAGCCTCCCTATGAATGTTACAAAGAGTAAACAGGAGAGCTCTAGCCCTTCCATTGAGCCTTCCAATTGTCAGCATAAAGCAAGACATTCTGATCTTCCAAGGTAATACCACGTTACAAGTGGAGAAAATAATACAAGAAGCACAACAGGTTTCCAAAGCTATCTTATGACAGAATGCAAATGGCCTAAGCAGAGACTAAAATAAATTCACAAGTCTATAAATTCAGTTTATGCTGAACTAAAAATGAAACTCAAGTAGAGGTCTGCAAGCTCCTCTTACTGACCAGCAGCACCCCTTAGCAGCTCCTAAACAAAACACTCCATACCATGCTATCATACACACTGTGTTTCTACAAACTCATGGATAGGAACATAATTTAAAGACACATTTCAAGCAATATAGTAGTAATAGAAACCTGGCAGAAGGGAGAGCACATAACATGGTGAAAATGCTTTGAAAAATATTGAAACAGTAATTTTTGCTAATGTAATTCTCAAGTCAGTTCTCACAGATATACACTTAACACCCATGTCTGCAGAAGAACCTAATTTTATATAGCCTGTGTCAAGAGACCTGATGCATTCTATAATGAGTGAAGCACAAGCAAAAATAGTTATTTTCTTTCATATTACTTAATGCAAACTGACACTTAGTTTCAGAACTCAGCTGTTTATGCTTGTTTCAAATAAATCATATGTAACTTCACCCAAGTGGAAGTTATCACCCTTGTGCTCACATTGTGATTTACCATGAACAAGAAAAACCTCAGACACTGGCGACCTATGGCTATATTGTCAAGTCCTCCACTCTCCAGAACAGACAACACGACACACTAAGGCAGCTCAACCTGAAGATATTGCAGACATTCACAAAAAAAGAAAAGGGCCACTGCATCTAACCATTAAAATGAGTCAAAGAACCTACAAAGCACCAATGCCACATCTGCTGCCTCCTCCACACCAAAGAAACAGTTGGTGCTAATGCACGATTAGGAGCTGAGAGGAATGCAACAAAAGTGTATGCAGGTGGCAGAGGTCACTGAGGGACAGTATAAAGGAAAGAGAGGGTCAAGTTATTATCTGGAATGCATTCACAGGGCACAGCCATCTTTTAAATCAGTTTTCATAATAGCCATCCCTGTATTGATTTAATAATATCTTTATGCTATGGATTTACTGAGCACATCATGAAGAACTGCATCAAAGACTGAGTTATGAAACCAGGGCTTGTTTCTTTTCCTTACACAAGGTAAGGAGCATATGTCCTACCTTGAAAGCCTCCATTTGATCTACTTTTAATGTTTTATTAGCCTTGTTTCCTAAGAAAAGGCAAAAATCTGTCATCCAAACATCAAGTATTTCAATTACAAGTCTTTTGGTAAAATAACACAAACACCCAAAAAATTAAATTTCATTTTTAAATCAAAGTGGCTGATATGCCTCTGTGTACATGGCAACTAAAATATTGGGTCATTTACCTTTAAGCCTATATTATTATATACATAAAGGTGAAATGGAATGGAGTGAGAACACCCCCTTAGAATTATGGCTGCATCACACTGGTCAATGAAACACTTTGGGGTACCAGACCTATGAGTTTTTGAGAATCAACAGGCACTGAAATTATACAGACATGGCAGATGAAATACTCATATACACTCTCCTAAAAATACAGAGAAAACTAGCTTAAGGTTAATGTTTTACTTAAAGTAAGGCTGATGCTGGCAATAGGAAACCATTCCCAAGTCAAGCCTCTTGGGCACTTAGAAACCATTTGAATAAAAGCCTATTCCTGGTGGAACACTGACTGTTCCACCACTTGCCTCCCTCCACCAGAATGAGAGGAGTAAGAGCAATAGTTCAAAGAGGCAGAAACAAACAATAAGGGTCATTTTGAGCCCTAAGGTCAGGCTTTATGTTTCAGGGTAGGGGAACCTGAAGTAAAAGAGTTACAACTTCCCAGTGACCCTGGAAAGGAAGTTACTTAATATTCATGTTGACAGAAAAGAAGAAAGGATTAATCATGTGGAATTAGCATTTCCATTGAGGACCTTGGTTGAGTCTTGTGTTCTACTTTGAGAGAAAGACAACAGCTTCACACCAGAATTTTACATCTCTCATTTATCGAAACATTGCAGCTTGCTCCTGTCATTAAGTGATGAATAATGAAAGACTTTATTTTTTACCTCAGAGTAACCATGCAGCCCCCTCTGTTTATCTGCCCTGAATGTGTGTTTTGAACATTAAAAAAACCCTAATATTTTTTTAATTAATGTGGAGCAAAGAAAACTCTAATTATATTTCAATTCTATTGGGAAAAAATAGTCTCAATTGAAAGGACATCACCTGAGCATTTTCACCTTACAGCTTTGAAGTGTTACTGTGCACTACAATTTCTCAAATTGTCACATCTGTGCTAACTTCAAGCCATCTTTATATTACACAAATAAATTATTTAAAAAATCATCCCTCCAATTACCTAACACAGAAAAATGGTGTAACAATTAATTGAAACAACTACAACATGTAGACTTTACAATTAGTATCACAAAGTAAAAATACAAAACACTGTACAAATAATATAATAATGTCTCTCAAAATAATCAGGCCAAGCTAAAACAAAGCTTTGCAAATCTCTTCCTGGTTTTTTTGTGACACTCTCCACAAGCTCAATTTTCTTGAAAATATATCAATTATATAACAAATCAAAGTATAGCAATCATTACAGTACAATACAACTTTGCTCTCAGTATTGAATACCTAAAACATTGGCCCTAGAATAGTATTTCAAAATACAGCAGATTTTTGTGCATGTAACCAACTGAGGATTAAATAAGCATTTTTTTTTTACTATTAAGCATCTTGATCCATCACTTGCAGACTCATCACTAGCTTTAGTCTGTCAACTTCAAAATTACTTAAATGGCAGGTACTTCCCATCATTGTACTAGAAAGAAGGTTCCACACTGGGTAACATCATGCACATAATGCCAGTGCATCACATCCAGTTGGGCCACATTCAGTTACTCTTCTCAAAGATTTGTTATCACTACAGCTCTACAATTTAACATTTAACTATGCATTTCCTTATTGTGTTACATCCCATTTTAAATTTCAAGGTTTAGTTAAAATACTTGCAACACTACAGTATTATTTTTGTATGATACAGACACATCTAAAATTTTATGCCTCGTCTACATTATTTTGACCAAAAAAAGGATGAAATGTGTAAAAATTTAGTAGAAGCCTTTCAAAATAGCAACAGCCCTCCCAATTTTTTTTTTTGGGGTCTCCTCTGGCATATTCTCTTTCAATTGCTCATAAAACTTCTTTCTCACTAAAGTTCTCACTAACCTCTTGTCATAACCTTTGAGTTATTCTCCACTTGGCTGACACAGTTTTAAATCATGGCACCTAGAACTCCACATGCTAAAAAGCCAAGTTCTCATCCCATCTGCAGAAAGCTGGCACAAACTTTCCATTCCACTGGAGTTTCAGCTTCACTCTGCTCTCTTGCAAAGCTAATATTTTTTTTTGCAGTTTACCATTCCCAAAAATGCTCTTGTAAGCCACGTCATTGATCTCCCATGTTGATCCTTGTTATATATGATTTGACTATTGATTTTTTAAATTGCAACCCATTTTCTTCCCTAACTCCATGACAAACTTCCTGAAGTCCTTTTGTATAACTGTGTAACTTCCCTCTCTTCAGATCTGAGACCCCAAATCAAAATTTTCTTCCTTATTTTAGTGTAAAGTTTTCCACTTAATGTTATCTTTACCAAGAACATTTCCATCCAGACTAAATTCACACGTATCTACCATTACTCTTTGCTTTTTCCTGCTTCTGCCCCTAAAGGAAGGGGCAGAATGTGCTCTTTCAAAGAAAAATTGATAACTCTGGTGATTTATAAATGCTACATTAAAATGTAAGAAAACAAAATTGTGCCCCAAAATTGAAATGTGATTCTCCTCCTAACAAAAAACAAAGCAAGATGCATTTACTGAGCAACACGAATGGAATCTTCACTCTTCTGCTGTTATAACAAGTGACTTCCTTGACCATCTCATGTTTCATTTTCCTTTAAAGTTCTCCCCGGAAGTATTTTGAGACTTAAACTGGCATTAAATACTATTTTCATTAATCTTACTGGTGTTCAAGAATAACCTGGACCCTTCCTCACTGAAAGAGTGGAAACAGAATAGCACCAAATGTTGATGTTTGTGGCACAACACCATACACACAGATTTTCTATCCCATGGATCAAAGAAACAAGAAATTGTCACTTTGAAACAGTATATCATACATTAGGACAGCTAAACACAGTGGGAGCTACAAAACAGCCTTCTCTATTTCTGTCACGCTTTTGTTCTCCCTGTGGATGACAACACTTTTATTCGCTTGGATTCTATGCTCATAAATTCTTCCAAGCCACATCTGCTCTGTCAGGGTACAGATTCTGCTCCAGCACCCACGTGGGCTCCTGAACACACAAGGTAAGAGTTCAATGCCAGACTTTACCATCATTATGATATCTGGAGATATTTCACCAACTTCAATTTTTCTACTTTTAAAATGCAGACGTGGCCACAACTCCCTTGTGAAGCATTTTGAGATGCACTGATGGAAGTCCCATGGAACAAACAGCACTGTCAGTTTACCAAGGTGTCTTCCTGACCTGTGCCCTGCATGCACAGATGGCTTACAATAGTGTGTGACCAATGTCACTGTCCTCCTGCTACGCCACTGAACAGTCATAGGCAAGATGCATATAGCTGCAACTTCTTGATCTGCTCTGTTTGAGTTTTATCCTCTGTTCTCCTGAAATGTTTGGGAGCTCCAGGTTTCTGGAGCCATTCAGGGGCAATTTTGGTTTGTCAAGCTGATCTCCCTTATTTCACTTTAGTCATAAAACAGAACTGTTTCATAGTTTCAAACTAATTTTACATGCATCACATGGAAATTCCCAGAGTACTAGTTTTTAATACTACGGTGTCTTAATCAATTTACCTCTTTGGAGATGCAAAAAAGCCCATTTAACAACTATATCTATTCACTATTATTTTACATTATATATATACACGTACATAGAGCAACAGAAAAATTCATTGCTGGATAAGCAAGAGGTTTTTTTCCTAAAATGCCAAGAGAAAACATTATTATAAATCTGGAAGAATATTGAGAATATTCATGAAGGAAATGTAAACTAATTGAGAAATAAATTAAGGCATATGATGTTTCAGAATAGGGCTTACACCAAAAATAAACCTAGCATTTAATCAGGATCTGCATGTTCTATTCCCCCCAAACTAGAGGGATCATGACCCAATTTTACCACACAGAATAAGCAAAATGCTGACAGTATCAATAGTTATTTTATTTATTGAAACAGTTACTCTGGAAATAATTGCTCTTTCCTTACACTTGAATAAATTTATCAGTTTCAGAACTGATTTCAATAGGAATGATTACTAAGCAGTAGCACTTTACATTGTGTGTTGGTGAAAAATTAAACAATCAGATTTCCACACTGTCAGAGAAGGCCAAACTTCAGACAAGACTTGTTGCAAACACAAGTGCACTGCCTCCAAGCGCACCACCTCAGATTGTAGGAGGCACTAGAAAGTTCAACAGAATTTTCCATATTGAAGGACTCACAGGGACTCTGTAATTTATGTTTGCTTACACGACTGCACATTTGTGTTCCTGTCACTTTTACCAAAACAGTCAAATGTTGCTTTACTGCCTGCATTCTATTTCTCAAATAAATAATTTAAAAAAGCCATCTAATTATATTTCAAGCATTCTTAATATTAAACAAGTTGATTAAAAAGCAACAAATGGAATCTGCTGTCATGTGAGATATCCCCTCAAAGACAAATAAAGCCCGGCAACCACTAAGGACTGAAAAACTGCTGTCCCAAACAGTGCTTCCTCCAGCATCCCTCCTCACAGCAGAGTGCAAGTCCTACCAGTCTCCAAGGCTGTAGTAATAGCTGTAACCCATCTGTGTACTTTGAACTCTGCTTTCATCCCTTCTTTTAAAACTTCCATTATGTTCTGCACCTCACCCCACAGAAGTTTAAGATCATCAATGCCCAAGTGTTGAAACCCCTATTAATAGTAAAATTAAGATAATTTGAGAGAATGTTATAGCCAACAGAAAGGTGGATACAAGTTGAAATGCATTTTAGGTAGGATGCTTTTTTGGTTTTTCACCAAAGCTCAAGATTGGATTTTTGTCAAAATGAATGAGCACCAGTTCTTACCCTAGATAATAAAGGTCATGAAGAAATGTTCACAGCAAGAGTAATATCACAACCTGCATTTAACACAGGGTGGTCTCTCACAGCACTCTCTCACCCCAGTGCCCATCTGTGCTCCTCAGCAGCTCTGCAGTTCCCAAGCTATTCCCCCACATCAGTATCAAGCTTTTGCTTTGAAGCTTGTCCAGTTGGTGACTTATTCACTCAAAAAGCTCAGAGTGATTTTTCTAACTTTGATAAAAATGACTCACTTCCGTAAGAGATTTTGTGCATCTGAGACCTTATTAGTAGGCACAAGAGGTATGTAAAGCCTCTCCCAGAGCCCACTCCATTAGTACTAATCAATATTAATTTAAAATTGCATAAAGGCAGCTTTTCAACGAGAAATTATTTCATCCTTTTTCCCCCTGCCCTGCTCCCCAGCAAAAACCCACAACTTTCACTATATTTTAGATACCAGGACACTGGGTCTCTGTGCAAAAGTAATTTACAGATCATATCCAGAATGGCTTACCAAGTAGAGACATTACTCAGAACAGCTTGATGAACCTTGTTCTTCACTTCTTACCTTGAAAGCATGTGAATATATCTAAAAGGAATAAACTGCTTTTAAGAATCAACACAGCACGACTAGAAAAATGTAATTGCTGTAATGGTCAAGTGGGAACAACTGACATGGCTCAGGGTGAGTTTCAGCCACTTTCCCTCCCCGATTGCCTTAAGGAACTTCAGCTGCTGCTGCACCTGTAAGATCAATGCTGCTAATTGTGAGGAAAATTATTCAGGACAGCAGAGAGCCTCCTATTAATGATGCCTGCCAGTAGAAAGTCAGTTTATCAGCTATGCTAAAGGTTAACATCAATATCAAGTGCAACAACCTCACATGATTATATCACTGACTTTTTAGAGAAAATCACTATGGTGCTGCAATAGACTTCAGAACTGGCTGCACTTTAAAATCATTTTGGTTCCCTACTCATCAGGTGCCCTGCTTATGTTTGTTGGTTAGTATTACTTCATTTGACAGCAGCAAGAAAAAAAAAAAACATGCCTCTAGTGATTCTTTCAATTCTGTCAGTATTCTTTAATGACACTAGGCAAAAGAGCTGATGTAGGGACAGATAACACAGGAAATGGTTTGCTGGAACGCTTCTGTTATTTCTAATCAGAAAAACCTCAAAAAGCAAAGAGCAAGTAAGCGTTGGGTTAAAAAAGAATCCAAACCCAAACAACTGGCTACATTCACAGAAGTTAACCACTAATACAGCACCACAGGAAGTCAATAAGCCACTAACACTTAGAAGCTGGAAAGACTCAAAGTGCTTGTCCCACTTTATTTTCCAAAATGCATTGTTTATCTACAATGAGACAAAAGCCATTAAATGACACTCCGTTTTTATATTGAATATCTTTAAAACAGAATTCCTTGTTACAAACATTTTTATGTTTTCCTACAAGTAAAATAGAACACATATCACAACAGCTCATTTAATAATTACGATTATACACTTGCACATGCATAAAAATATATTAAATCAAGTAACAAAACCAGTGCATTGTGAAGAGCACAAAAAGTCACCTCATGCTGTATTAGCCAAAATCTGGTCTAAAACACTTTAGAATCTGCTTCAACCCTTTGAAAAGTTGCACGTGAAATAGAGCTCTACAAGGGCTGTCCCAGTACAGACCCTGCAGCTGATACAGGAAAAGGGTAAGGGAAGGAATCAGAGGCAAACAGGCACATTTCTTAACTTTTGATACATGTTCAGTCTCAGTCTACAAATTCAGTGTGTTCTGACAAGATCAGAAATCCTCCAGGAAAAACTCCTAATTTACTAAAGGAAGCTACCCACCCATGTGCAGCTCCTGCCCTTCCCAAATAATAATGACACAACTCAGCACTCAAAGACAGACTGACCATGAAAGCAGGCGCCCCCACATCTTCCTACATTTCAGTGGAGAATCTTCTCGCTCCTGCTTGGGCTTTGATTTCTTGTTCCCTTTTTAAATCTTGATCATGCTCACCTGGCCTCCAGCTACAAAGTTAATAGGTTGTTTACAGAATAGAAGCAAAACAGGGGAATTCAATATTTTTTTTTGTTCAGCACATTAACCCCAGAGGAGATTAAAATAACCTGCATCAGCCTTTGAAAATAAATCCTATAGTGGCTCAAGTAGTGGGATCTAGTCCTAAGCATATGAAAATGAAGTATTAGAAGAACAAAAACTGCACAGGTTGCCATCACAGCCTACAGTTTGACTGCCATGTCTCTGTGTCCACAGACTGTACCTTACTGACGGCCAGCAACTGTGAAACTACTACAAAAGCATGGACACACCACAGGACAGTAAAATCCAAATACATTTATACAATAAACAAAATTTATAAGCAGAATTAAAGGGGAAAAAAGCATTTAGGACAACTGGATAGAATCACTTCTGGATCAACAATTCACTTTCCTTCTGTGTGTCTAAGTAGGATGTCTTCATTAGGAAATCCTGTGTGTAAGGTTAATCCCTTTCAGCTACTTAAGGCTTAGAAGAGCTCACATCTCCCATTCCTGCCAGTAAGTTCCACAGATGCTACCAAAAAAAAAAAAAAAAAATCTCATTTATGAGGTGCTTCATTAAAACTGCACACTTCAGGAATTTTACCACAAATTTCTATCCATCTCCTATCCTTAGAAATCACAGTAACTAAGCAGCATGAACAGCATGATAAGACAGTTCATTCCATGTTTTGAAGGGATTTTGGTAACTGGAGAAAAGTGTTTTGTTTTCTTTTTTCTTCCCACTCCTCTCTCCTCCCTGCCTGTTCACCCAGACACCAGTTATTGAAACAAAAGGTGCACACTTTGAAACATGTGTTAAATTTGACCAAATAGGTACCCCAAACTTCCCTGATTTAAGACATCTATTCTAATTTCTTGTACATAATCCTACTATGGACATATATGAGACAGTTTCTCTGATTTTTTTACAATTGCACATGTTTATATTTTATAAACATTAACCAAATAGTACTATGTGATGTAATTTTCAAATTCCTCATATAAAATGCCATCTGACAAGCTAGAAATGTTTTTCAATTTTTTTTAAAAATATTTTTCTTTTTAATATACAAAAAAAAAGAGATTTGTGTTCTACTTTCAAACAGGAGCATAAGCAAATCCACCCTAAAAAATGCTGTAATCTTCCCTTAAGAAAATTGTTCCCTCACTAGCTCAGAGATGTACATAAACATATGCAGGTTGACAACATTTCATTTTGAAGTTGCTTCTCTTCCTGGAAACACAAGACAACAAGCAGAACTCAGTGCATGCCCATTGTCATTCTGGAAGTTTTTCCCCAATTCCTGTACTGCATAAATGTATTTTACAATCCTTTTCTCATCTAAATCTGAAGATTTTGGGAAAACATGTCCTCCAAGTATGCAAAGACAACACTGAGCACACTGACACCTGGAAAACGGCCTTGGATAACACCACACAGAATACTGGTCAAAATGTGGATGCAGCTTCTTTCACTGCTTCCCAACACCTCCCATACCACCTGGGGTTAAAAAGGAGGCACTGAGTAAAAGCTGAGTAAATCCTTACTCCTCCATATCATCTGACTGCTAAGAGAGTGAGGTACAGGACTCCTGTAGCTCCAAAGGTTCAGCCCAGAAGACACCAGAGCAAGAGTGGGAAAACAACAAAAACTCTCCAGCTAAGAGCAGTATGATACAAATTGCTTTTCCCTTGGAGGAAGAATCACAAAATCATTTGGATTGAAAAATACTTTCTAGATCAAGTCCAATAACAAACCTAACACTGTAAAGTCAACCATTACACCATGTCCCTAAATGCCAAATCTGCACATAATAGATTCATAGAATGGTTTGGATGTGAAGGAACCTTAAACACCATCATGTTCCAAACCTCATCATGGACAGGGAAACTTTTCACTAGTCCAGGGTGCTCAAAGCCCCATCCAGCCTGGCCTTGAACACTTCCAAGGAGGGGGCACCCACAGCTTCTCTGGGCAACCTGTGCCAGGGCCTCACTAATAATAGAAAAGAGGATGAACTGCAATTCCTACAGAACCTCCAAAGAAAATGAGGAAGGAAAGCCACATGCTTTCCTTCCCTGAAGTTCAACCTAGGCTTAACTAAATAATAATATATTCTGCATTAATTTATCTTTCTCTCCACATGCCCATCTTTCATAAAGTTCAAGACCATCATTGGAAGCTATCTGTCATGAGCAAATGGTAAGTTAGGCAATTTAAACATCTCCGAGCATCTGGATTCCTATCAGATGTAAGAAAATAAGGTACAGTCTCCTACTGATTTAATTTCTTTATACCAAAAGCTTTTTTTTTTTTGAACTTTATTTAAAAGAACAGCTATAGCACTTAAAACATCTCAGACAAAAAAATCTGTCAGCTAGGGATTATTAAGAGAGGCAGGAGCAGATTTCCTTCACAGACCCAACAACGACATTTACCCTGACCTACAGGGAACACCTTCCTAAGCAATAAGAAATAGTCCACTCTCAATGACAACTCAGTCCTAAGAGAATGCCAATTATGCCAAGTTTGCACAAACAGATGTACGGCAATTTTGTAATATGGACTACTTTACACCAGGGACAAACCTAAAACCATTTATCTCAATTAACTTAGGATCTAAGGATTAATTTAAGCTGTTGCCTTAAAGGTGAAAGGCCACCACTTAATCCAACTATCCACCCATACCTCTTACTTACAATAAATATAAATCTCACTCCATTTTTAAAATTATATCTTTCAGAATATATTTTTACCCTCAATCTCTACGCCTTCTATTTCTTGTACAAAATAAAAAGGGTAGTACCATTTTTTCAGTGGCTGAGTTTCAACACTCCTATTATGGTTTGAAGAGATGGCCAATTGCCCTAAAATAATGAAACCTAATCAATAGGAGGCATGACGATAATGAAATTCCTCAAATTAGGCGATCACTTCTAGCTTACAAATTACACTAATAAGTGACATCAGATTCCCACTCACCCAAGAGCTACTGGAATTGAAAAGCATTTTGAAACACACACAAACAATAGAATGAAATAGTAAATGAAGGAACATAGACTAGTGAAGAATCAATTCCTCAAAAGAATATACCAGCAGACAAGAGCTGTCTGTAATATAAAGGTTCATAAATCCACCCAAATTTATGAACCTGGCATTCCTGCTGCTTCAACCCTACCAATGAGTCATTCAACAGTCAGGCAAACCCTGTGCAGGAATATCACACAGTTCTGTCATTTTAGAGCCCACAATATTCCTCAAGGTTTTAACCAAGATCTCGCAATAAAGACTGCCAAAGGAGACAGACTGGCACGTCCTGTGTCACACAGCCACCGTGAGCTCCCTCCTCTGCAGAAGTGGACAGCTGCCTCCTCCATCTGTGTCGTCCTCACACCACACAAGAGTAGGTGCAACTCACTGCCTATCAAACTTTGCACAAATGAAATGTGACACACAAGTAAGTGTGACAAGGTATGGCTAGAGCAGTATTGGCCTATGCAATCCAAGGTATGACATCAATATATACAGCTTCATAAACCAACTTAACTAGAATTACCAGTATTTTATAACTGGAGACCAGAAATTCATGGAGTACACAGATAAGCCACCAAGTAGTTACGTATATCTGTATTTTCAGAGGCCTCTCAATGAACAAAGTGCAAGCAGAACTAAGATTTAAGTCCTTTTATTTGTTTTAAGTGCTGTTTTTGAGATACAACAGTGAGCCTTCTTTTAGCACTCTGTGTTTTAACATTACATGAATGCCCAGCTAGTGGACAGGCTATAACTGTGTGCCTAGACAAGCCCAGTTTTGCTAAAGCTGTCAAGACTTGCACCTCTCATTTTCTACATAAAATCAGATAAATGTTCAGTGAATTTTAATTTTGTATTGTTCAAGTGACTAGCTTATCTATGGTCCAAAAGATTTTTTGCCTTGGTTATGTAATAGCTCTCAGAACTGCAGTTAAGATTTAGAATACATGAACTCCATTTCATTCACTAATTTTTTAACAAAATCCAAGGTCGGTTATTTGCAGGCATAAAATCTCTATTTTTTGAAGGAATTTTGAAATCTATTTCCTATCTGAAGAGATTTTGGTTTTTTGGGTCTCCATTTACACTTGGATCTCTAAACATTAAATTATATCTTATACTGTAAAATCAGTGTTGGAGATAAATAAAATAATAAATAAATTCTTTCCTTGAAAGGAGAAGCTTTATATACCTAGTTCTACCTGGGCTGAGATGAAACTTAACTTTGCAGGGGGATTTTTTTGATTAATCCTTTCCTCTGTGTAGTTTGGAGGTATTCTCCAGTTCCACAGCAAGGCTAATTCAATTGCTCCCACCACTTGGAAGATTAAAAATAAACATAAATATAGACTATAAGGCACACTGTGAATCTCTGCTTATACACACAAAAGTTAAAACTCTCTAGCAAAAAATTCAGCAACTGAATGCTCCCCATTTACTACTTCCATTAATAATTTTATATAACATATCTATATAAACCAACACATTCATATAATAAATTTATTATTGTATAATAAAGCAATCTCATTAAGTCTTAATCTTCTGAATTGCCATCTCACTCACCTCCAAGTGTCTCACCAGTGTGGGCAAGAAGTGCCATGTACACCATGTTTTAACCATATTTCTCTAAACTTCTGAGTATTTGGTTTATTAAAGAGGCAGCCACAGTGCCACACAGCCAGGTTTATTGTCACTGTCCACCTCGTTTTAACAAGGGAAGGATTCTGAAGCACAGCCATCGATTCTCCCCCATGAGCAGAAAGGGGAACAAGAGCCAATGACATCTACAATACATTAGATATATATTCCATGAACACTCAAACACTTTAGTGGACTGAGTTATCTTATTTTTACCATATTTACTGGCAGTGAGTAAAGCTTCCAAAAATCCTTACAAAGCAAAAACTCTTATTACTGGAAAAGTAAAACAAAACCCATTTTTAAAGGAGATGTTACTGAAACTACAGCAGTATTTTTGCTGATTTTGATGTATTTGGAAAGGACCAAAAGAAGGTCTGTAAGACAGTATTTATTTTTCTATTATGTTTGTTTTACTTTGTTACTTCTTGAAACTGCTACTATGATTTGTATTTTTTTTCTCCTTCTTGGATGTCTTTTTTCACTAAAAAAGTTACAGTATAAGCACTTGGAAAAGTACTTACAAACTCTCTATAAAATTTCTTTATTGAAGACATGAAAAAAAAAAGTCGTTTTTACTAACAATTTATCTATTTGTCCCAGTGGTCAGACACTATTAAAACTATTTAAGGACATTCATAATTTTCCTCAAAATTATCTAAATAAATACACTCCAAGCAATTTTAAGGTCTGTTAACAATAGTTGCATTTGCCATTTAAAGCAAAAATAAATGCAAGTGAAAGTAATAAGCAGTATCTATTTACAGCTTTCCAAGAGAGCTGCACAAAGAATACAGCATGCAATAGAATAATGTTCTGATTTACTTCTTTGGCTTATAACATCCAGCTAGGTTTTATTTATATCACACGCATATGCAACCAATTCATATCATTTTATAAAAAAGCTTATGCATAGGAAAGTAAGCTGTGATCTGGAAAGTCTTCTGACACAGCAGAGAATATTAAAGAATCTGTTTTCTCTCCAGGTACTCAGTACAGGCTGAGCAATTGCTTCACTTATAAACATTGGGATGGGGTGCTCCGGGAAAAGGTGGAATGTCTGTTCCTGAAAGTGTTCAGGAAATGACTGGAGATGGCACTGAGCGCTATGGTTTAGTTGACTAGGTGGTGATCAGTTAAAGGTTGGACATGCTGACCTTGGAGCTCTTTTTCAACCTTAACGATTCTATTTCCTTTAAATGTCTGATAACACCTGTATTCAGGAGAATTATAACTTATATTATAACTCCTCATCCAAAGAGTGACCGAATTTATTCCATCCTTATCCCTACCAAGCAGCCTAGTAAGACAGCTGGACACAAATGCTAAGACGCATGAAAGGAATCTGTTATCAAATGATTCCCTTGCTTTTCTAATTTGCAAATTTATTAATTGATTTTAAAATAGATTTTTGGCTGCTCTAATAGTAAAAAATTTTAGTCCTGAGAACAAATGCAGCTAAAAGTAGTCACCAGCAGTGAACAACCAGGCTCTCTTTGAAGATTAAATAAAGGTAGCTTTCATGGTGTTATCGACTTCTTTCTCAACTTGCTGATTGCACCATTTCACTGCTTAATCTGTTGTACATCATGGTCTTGGTTTCCCACTGGTTTTCTAATGGAGCACAGGTGAAGCTTCTGCTATCTGTTAAACTCCTGATTACAACCTTATATTTAATTTTTTAAGCTCTGTATAATAATAAAAAAAAAAAACAAAAGGAAACCAAACCAACAAACAAAACTTCCTCTTCAGCATTAACCTCCCACATTGCCAACCGCAACAAAACCAAAACTGTGGCCCCACTGACATAATTCCCAGCATCTTCTACTGAGTCAGGGTTTCATTTACACCACACTACAAAAAGTAAAATGTGTTCTTCAGCAAGATGAGGATCAACTGTGAATTAAACAAACAAACAAACAAACTTTGACACAAATATTTCATCCAGCTTACCTAGTAAATTAAGAGAATTCTCACAAGATGTTTTGCATAGTACATATACTCTACTTATACATGTACATACTTACTGCATTATCATAGAACCACAGAATACTATGAATTGGAAGGGACCCACAAGGATCACCAAAGTCCCTCACAACTGACTTTCTTATATATAATACTAATTTATAAAAAAGCTTATATATAAGAAAGTAAACTATGCACAGGACAGCCCCAAGAATCCCACCACGTACCTGAGTGCGTTGTCCAAACGCTTCTCGAGCTCTGTCAGGCTGGTGCTGTGACCACTGCCCTGGGGATCCTGTTCCAGTGCCCAACCACCCTCTGGGGAAACAATCTTTCCCTGATATCCAGCCTAAAGCTCCCCTGACACAGCTTCAGGCCACTCCCTTGGGTCCTGTCACTGGTCACAGAGATCAATGTCTGCCCCTCATGAGGATGCTGAAGACTCTAATGAGGTCTCCCCTCAGTCTGCTCTTCTCTTATACACCAATATCATGTGTAGATTATATAAACATAACAGAAATCAAGTCCTCAAGTAAGATCAATTATTTCAAAAGCATCAGCACAATAATAACACTCAAATGCTGTTTCTAATCAGTAACAACAGTCCCCAGTATCTTTTACCTTTTATTGTTATTTTTTTTCCTTACAACTTGGTAAAATATTAAAAAAACCCAGCCATTGATACTTAAAAGTTTATTACTCTATGTCTCAATATTTCATAAATGGAGAAAGTTGAACCATTTGCAAGAACAGAAAACTTAACAAATCATGCATGAACATAGTTATCTGTAGCTCTCACTAGACTGAAAGAGACAATTCTCCATGACAGAGGAGAAACTTGTATGTTTTAAAACTAAATGGAAGACTTAAGACAGTTTAATTTTCAGGAAGGTACTGCTTTCCAACTCCACATAAAATTTGGCTTGCATATGTAAATTTTCTAAGTTCATTTTAATGTATTTTAATTTCCTCATGGCACTAGTTAAGCATGGCAGAAAATTATGACTGCACAGAACTTTATGCATAGAATTCACAAAGTAACCCTGCCAAAGGACAAAGTTTCTTATAATAGTACTTCCCTCTCCAACACTGCAGTACCACCCCCCACCCACCCCTGCTGTCTTATAATTCTTCATATTCAAGCAACATGGTTAGAAAACAGCAGCCAGAGGAGAATGAACAGAACACAAAAGGAGCTAGAAAACAAGTCAAAGCAATTGACAAGAAAACAAGATAGAAGAAACTCTTCAACTATGAAATATAAGGAGGCAAGTGACATGAATAAAAATACAGAAGATGAAGCAGGGAATGAAAATTTGCAAGCACAGAGCACATTTTTCTCCCTGGCCTAGAAGAAATCTAGAAGTTTTAACTCCACTGATTTCTGTGTAGAGAGCTAAGACATCTCTCATTTTCTGGCCTATGCAGAGGAAAATGTTCTACAATTAGAAATGTAAAGCACTGAGAGCAAGGAGATTTCACACTTGAAACTTGACAAGAAAGTCACACATCTCTCATCATAGCAAAATGGTAGGAAATAGACTTAGCAGGGGAGAAAAAGTGTAAGATATGGTCATAGATTTGTCTCATATGAAAGGAAAAGTGAATGCAAACCTGCCTTCCTTACTTGGCTTTTCCACTTCAGTATCACAGCTATAAACTGCTCCTTATTTAAATAGATGTAGACTACTTAATCTGAAAGTTTATTCTACAAAGCTCTGGGGAACAGATGAGATCTCTGGAGAATGGTCCTTCCTTCAGCATGTTCAGTTGCATGAAATGAAACAGGAAAGACATTCAGCTAAATGTCACCATTTACAAGAGGTTTTGTCTAATTTCAGACAAGCCCACAGCTAGCATTTCTTTCCTGACTCCTTCCCTAGCATATTTAGCCTCCCAGAGGCACATACCTTAGGACTCAGGGGAAGGATAAGGAAGGACAGGCATTGCTCAATGCTTCACCGCAACAGTGCCTGCTCCCCCCACAACCCCTGTCCCAAACCAGCAGTGCTGAATCTCCCTCTACCTCCTTTTTCCTTCATAATTCAAGGTGGCAGGGCTATCAAGTAACAGAAAGGAAAATTATTACTAAAAGGCATATTTAATGGTCTGTGATTCTCCCATTTTGATCCTCCTGCACCTCAAAAGTTGCCTTGTTTTAGATGTCAGCCAAACAGATGTAGCAGCAGCAGAAACAGTTCAAGTCACCGTTCTTCCTCAACTATGAGCAAATGCACACTTCTCCCACCATCAGCTGTGTTCTTGGAGACCAAATCTCACTATTCCCTCATGGAGTTCCTAAGTGGTACTGGGCACATCCTTCATATTAACATACTAACAGCTAATCCAAATTCTTTAACCCATATCCACATTCAGCAACAAAACCATGTCAGTTTCCCCATGCAGGTCTCGCAGGAATAAGGACTCAGCAGTAAGAAGAAGAACAGTGCTTTGGGGGTAGCACTGAAGCACAACTGAGGCAACATCTGAGGTGATTTATGGAGGGAAAATTCTTGGTCTCAGCACTTGCAGCTTTCATTGAAGTACCTGGAAATTCAGCTGTACTTTGGATGGTACTTAAACTACTCCTAGAGTCTGTGTGGATCAGGAAGAAAAATAAAAAACCCACCGCACACAAAAGAACCACACACTCACCCCACCCCCATTAGCAGCCTGTAAGATAAATTACAGGGAACTGTCTCTAACTTACAACTCTTCCATCTTCATTCTTCCCTGGGGGCAAATTCAGCCCTGACCTAAACAGACACAGATTCCATTAAATTACACTGGGACTCAACCCAGTACTGCCAGGTCACCCAACAGCCTTGAAAATATGGGTGAAACCAGTTTTGTCCCTATGAGAATAAGAAATGATCACAAGTTGCTGCACTATTTTCCAAGTACATCATCACTGAATTTCTCTATTATCTGCATGTCACTAAATTGAGTCAACACAACATTTTATATTGGTAATGAGACCCTTGGCCACTCACCATTTACTCCCGGTAGGGAATGACACAGGGGCCTGTTCTGTCCACAGACAGTCAGCTGTTTCCACAGCCCAAATCATAGATCTCTGCAGCCACACATTCAGTTTCCTCAGTCACAGGACTCATACACAGCCTCTTCAGCAATCTTTCTTGAGAGATATAATTACTGCTTTAAAACTGCTCTCCAGGCCAAGTTTCATTAAGCACTTGAAGAAAGAATATATTGTCTATCCATTCATCCCGCAATCAATTTCAAGTGAAATCTGCCATAACTCTCATGATTTTGACAGTCTGTTAATACAGACAATATTGCCAAACAGTTTATACCCGTTACATCATCACATACAACCATTTCTAACAGACAAGGTTTAAAAGTAGCCATGACATTTGGATAAGGCCACTTTTAGATCACTACAAGAGGTGATGGTCAAGTGATTCTTGCCACAACACACAATTATTTGAAAAAGCATGATTTAAAAAGTGAATAAAGGGTTTCACAAACTAGAACAAGAGTACCACAATTATTAACAACCCTTTCTGATTTTAACATACATAATGCAACATTGCTACCTGAATGCTTCAAGAACACTGAATCTTCTGCTGATTGAAATAGTTTGTAAACAACTTTAGTATCTTGCATTAAAACTGGCAGGAGAACTACGAAGACTTTTTGCATGCTTTTCTAGCTCTTGCTAAAACCAGAGGGTATCAATCACCCCGGTTTAACAGCAGCTGACTGGAGCCATTCACTGAGTTGTGCATTGCTACCACTGTGCCTCCATGAATAAGTCTCAAAGTCTCCCCCTCCTTTTTTTGTTCCTCTGAGTGGACTCTTAACAGCACAATTTTCTTTTTTTTTTTCTTTACTTTCTGAATGGCTTCAAGAGATCAGCTGGAAAGAAACACCATTAGTAAAAACAAAAGTTTTCAAAGAAAAAGTGGGGACAAAGTGGACATATTAGAGACAAGTTGTGATTCACGGCCAACACTGTGCTTTGCCCCTCTCTTTACCTCAATTCACTTTTCAGCTTTACTGCTGGATAAGAGCAGGGCAGACCACTGCACTTCTCCTAGCAACCAAAAATCACTGAGAGGAAAAAAAGGCATGTTGTCTGCTGAAAGGGGGAACAGAGATATTTGGGGTCATACAAAGACAGACATATGTTCTTGTGCATTTGATTCTACATTGAGCAGTTGTCAAAAAAGAATCAGTAAATAACAATAATAAGCAGTTCTGGTTTATACTGATTCATATTTAATTAAATATCTGTTTGCCTACTTGTCATATTTAATTTTAGTTCACTACTACTGTTTAGAGTTTTGCTTTCAGAGACATAAATTCTATCCCATACAGTTTCTGAAGTTATTTTCTATACTTACATCTATACACACTTCTAATGATCTCTTAATACAGTTGTTTTGGGTTTTTTTAATCTAGATCTATACACAGATAAAATTGTCTTTTAGTGCCGTTATGTTTAAATCCTTAAGAATAGTTTTATCATAGTATCCTCCCATTCTAAATGCTGAGATTTTACCCCATAGATAAGATTTACATGTTACAGAACACATTGTCTGATCTCATTTGGTAAAGACCACACTGTACAGTTTAAAATGATGAAACAAGTTCAAGCAGAAGAAGAAAAAAATCAAACATAGAATTTTGTAACTCAGACATACACCTGAATAGCCAAGTCACACTGACTAGCTTAAAATCAAAGCATTATAATTTAAAATCCAGTTTGGTGACAGAACAGATGCATAGATCACGGATAAAATGCAGCCTGCAGTACTTCTGATAGTTAATTTTTTCCCCACTGGAAGTCCTTTGTTTAATAGCTGTTGCCTTGACGTAAACCAACCATTTTAGTCAGTCCACCGAATTCTTCTTACATATCATAAAAACACACATACAAAAAGCTCCAGCCAATTTATCACAGCACTTCTGCAGTGCATCAGGTTAAAGCCAGCTCAGACCTTGTTAGCTGCATCATACTACAAATAAGCACTTTCTTGAAGCCACTCCAAACAAATCTGGACTAAAATAATTCAAAAGAAAAGCTTATTCACTTCATAGATGTACAAACAACACAGCAATGATAAAAGCCTGAACATACTGAGAATGAAACAACCCTGAAGTGTTCAGGGACTGGCACTCCCCTGGTAAGCATGGCAGAGGTGCTTTGCTTCCCTGTTCATTCCCTACACCATCTAACCCAGCTCCTCTGTTGGGTATCCCTCTCCACCAAGCCATGGACCTGGAAGCAGGCTACTAGTCCACTCTTTCTCCCAACTCACCATGTAATTTCTCTCTCTAGAAAACTGTCAGACTGGGGCAGTGCTACTGTACACGCAGGAACAATAAGCAGCTCCAGGTCTCAAAGCTGACATAATATACTCTGGAAAGTGAGAAGGAGGATGGAGCTACAGAGCCTTTACCTGCAGGCTTCTACTACGGAGTGACAGTCTCAAAGAGATCAAGTTCTCTAGGGTAAGGCAACCCAGGTGAAGAAAACATACTTTTCCAACTTTTTTGGTCCAATAGCTTTGCAATGCCATTTGAATTTTTCATAATACTGAAATGAACTATTGTGCATCATTTAGTTGCAGGATTCTCTTCAGCATAAAACGAACTGTTAAAACTGGCCATTCCATTTGCCAGGATGAAGTCATCTGGACTACAGGACATACAGACCTTGAAAACTGCACAGAACGACAGCCTGAGCTCCTCCAGCACTGAATACTTTTCACAACTGCTTTTTAACTCTTGACATTTTCACATCAGTTAAAAAAGTACCTCTGGTACCCTAGCATGAAGTGTCCTTCCATTCAAGATGGATGAGAAACAAATTGACTGATGTCAGTTACCTGACATTTTGTTTTCAAAAGGTTAAATTTTTTCCACTCAGTTTCTCTTGTGATCAATGGCAAGTGATTAATACAAGTAAAGCACAGCTCTCTGTGTTTTACAACTTGCTGCTGGCCGTTAATTCCTTACTTATTTGTCCAATCTGCATTTATGACAGGCACATCACAGAGATGCTCTTCTCTCCTTGGCACACTGCACTGAAGCTATAGAGGCAATGCCTAAATACAAATGAAAAGACCATATGCTGCAACAGACAGGGTGGCACAACCATCTAGGTAGTCTCTAATGAGCAAGACCATACTTAGCTCCTGGCATCCCCACTCATTTACCAGTTCATTAACATGTATCCGACCAAATAAACTGTTCTCCAAACTAACGTGAGGAAAAGTGATAAAAGAAAGTAAAAGCAGGATATAACAAAGTATAAAGTAGCACAATGGCGGGGCCTTCACTGTCATCAGACAGAAGAACTCTGCAGGAGCTGAAGTGGTACAATGAAGACTCACTGACAAGGGTAATTCTGCAAGCAAATACCACGTATCACTAAGGATGCGCCAAACCAACCTTGGAAAAATGTCTTGTGCTTGCGCACTGAGCAACTGAAAATGATGAGGAATGAACCCAAAAGACATTTTGTGTTCTTCCAGTCATCACTCACAGAGGTAGAGCTGAAGGAGTATCCCCACAACCACGACAAATAACAGGACTGGAAGTCTGCAATAGCACCTGCACGCACACAATCTCTATGGGTTACAAAACACACACTGGAATCACTAGATAAGGGTGACCTTCAGTTATCAGCAAGCCAGAGACATGATGGTTCCTGGTAGAAACAACAATGCAAACAAGCAACAAGGAATAATGTTTGCCAACCTATCTAGTACGTAAGTAGAAAGCTCTCTCACAACCCAGTTAAACAGATGTATTAACCCACGGATCTACAGATAATAACTATTATTTAGTTAGTTTACAGGGGAAAAAAATTTTCTCAGAAAAAAAAAATCAAAAGTGACTGGAGGAAAGTGGTAAAGAGCTTGAAGTTCAAAGCACACGCACAAGATGCTTCTGCCAGAACAACATTCAGATGAATATCCTCACTTCATATTTACCCAGAACCCAGAGATGAATCTCAGTAAGCCTTGGCCATTAGAGCACAGCAGCTCAATATAAGTATCAGCAAGTTCTTACATGGGTACTACTGGTTAGTTTGTCCATTGCTGCTCACATATTGAGCAGCAATACAATAACCTATTGATGAAGGTTATAATTTTAATAACATTAAGAGAACATCTTTGATCTCTTTCGTGGCATCAATGCCAAGATAAGCTGCAGAGATGGAATTAAAAAGCTGTTTCTTATTTCATGAATTTTTGGCTTGAGAAAGCATTAAGAAAGCATATCTTACATACACAACATTGTCACAGCATATGCTGCAGTTGAGATGACCACAATACACAGATTACCATCATATAATTTCAGAAAGCTTCAACCAATAAAGAGTAACACCATACCACATCAGAAGGCTTCAGACATCTGCCCATACAAAATCACACCATTTCACTTCAGAAGGCTGCAAGTATCTACACCTCTTGCTCTTCAGCCCAACCTCTTATACCTCATGCATTGCATGCATTGCAGCTGTGTGCCCTCTGTTCCCTTTGGTGGTTGGTCAGTGCCCCTGGGCACTCCACGGCTCATTACCTTCAGTGCTGCTCACAGCCGTAACCCATTAGGGATGAGGCTCAGCCCAGCCCCACTCCCAATTACCACAAACTCTGCCCCTACAGGACAGCACAAGAATTAACTATTTTTTACAAAGGGCTCTGCTATAGTAAAGAGAGCACTGTAGAAAGGAGTGAGCAGAACTGAGGCATCAATACACACTTGTACCCTCTAGTATTTTTGTAGTTGTAGTGTTGCATGTAACAAGAAGCCAACTTCATCTCATGGCAAGATTACAATGACAGTAAACTAAGATAACATTGCCTGCTTTCTCAGTGTTCTGTGAACTCTACAGCAAAATTCATACAGATTTCAGTGCTGGAAAATCAGAACCTAAATTAATGGGCCTTATTTAATTATCCACTATAACAACAAAAGTTATTAACCACGCGTGATTAACAGTTATTTTGTTAAGGAAAAGGTTTGAGGTGAGGACAACACTAAATTCAATCTTATTTTTGAGCTGATAACTTCAACTGTTCAATTGTTGTCTCCAATTTATAATAGAAGTCAGTTGTGAGAGTAAAGATGGTGACACTAAAATACACATCTGCAAATCTCTATTTCTATACAAATACTTTGCATTCAAAGATCTCATAATTAGCGATGCACATGACTATCCTGCATAAAAGGTATCCTTAACATTCTCTCTGAATAAGTGATTTAGGATCAGATCCTGTACCCGTCTACGTACCAAAACAAATTGTTCTGAATGTATAAGGCATGCATACTGTCAAAACCTAAGTACAAGGATCTTCAGGCAGCAGTAAAAGGGAACGTCAAAAATTCAGTTACACGTCAGAAACCAAAAACCCAACACATTTATTTATTTATTTATTTGGCAAGAGCAAGTACTTGCTGTATTCTGCCGTCTTGAGAAATAAAGAGATTTCTACAGAAAGGTAGAAAAGCACAGCAGTAACAGAGTCTCTTGGCAAGAAACAGCATCAATATGATCACTAAGTACCCTCCCCAAGGTTGGTGTGAGAAGCGTGAGCCAGATGGCAGCCACGGGAAGAGCATGCTCAGCCATGCCAGCTGAGATAACAGATAAAACCTGACAGCAGCGTCCTCTTAGGTGGCTGAAACAGAATGCACAGAACCTGTTAGCAATCTATTTAGCCCAGATCAATATTTGAATAGCAATTCAAGGGTAACAAATGGCTAAAAAGCCATTGCATACTCTTCAGCAATTTCCACTAAATGGTTCAGCAGTGGACAGAGCACGTCTCTAATTCAGGGCTATAAGCCCACATAGCATTGCTATGGAAAAGAGATTCCTGCAAATGGAGTTGACTGGACAGACCAGCCAAAGCCTCCTTTTTCTCTCATCACACTTTTTGGCACATGTCCTTGACACTTTTTATGCATCCTTAAATACGTACTTTAATTCTTTTGTCTACTTTTAAGGTTGCATATCTTTAGCCTGCACTGCTAAAACTCAATTTCCCTGAGCAGTATCAATCTCATCATTACAGAGAGTTGCTAATGGAAGGATTATTGAAGTCAGTGCAACTCAGATAAAGGCTTAAAACCCCCTAATTTCAACTTCTCAGGAAGATTTGTGGAGTATCAGACTTTTACAGAGCTCCAAATTAGCAAAGACACAAACCAAATAACCTGGATTATCATTTACTTTTCAAGCAAATCCATCTCTGGAGGTTGACAGGGTTCCCTCATTGCTTATCTTCTGCACATAAAAACATATTGTTGCAATGGCATCTTACAAGACAGGAAGTAAAGAAAGCAAAATCTTAAGACTAATTCAGCAAAACTTGTCATCATAGGCATAAATTCATCCTTACTCTGCAAAGTTTTAAAGCCTACGATTAACTTGAAACGTGTTTAAATTCTTATTAACTTCTGCAAGGCTGTGGCTAAGAGATGGAAACACCTAAATGCTCTGCAGAATTGGGTCCTATGGAAGAACAAGGTAACAGAAACAAAACTGCAAACTCTCCAGAATTTTACTCTTAAGGCATTAAAATGCACACATTTCACAGAAGCAAAGGTTATCCATCAACAGCAAAACTCACATGAGAGATCAAGACCCTGTCAGCTCAAATATTCACTGGAACAATATACTCCAGCTTTATATGTAAGCCATGTTCTCCAACAGGCAACAGGGACCTGCACAAGGCCACAGATGTGTAGCTCATTGGCATGAAGAAATGAAGTGAATTTTTAAAAAATAAAAAGGAAAATAAATACAGAATGTTTCAGCCACCACACCATTTCATATGCACACTTTCCATTAAGAAGTGTGTTTGAAACATATTAATATGGTGATAAAAGGCTGTTTTTTGAGAGTTATTCTCATATATCTTTAACACCTTCTCCCATTCAAGAACATCACACTTGCTTTCAAGGGACTAAAAGCCAGCTCTGACATAAAAGGTTGTAATTTTCATTGAAAGTACTTATGAGCCCTACCAGGCCAGAGTCTGTCTCACCAATACCTGTGTTCACATCAGTTGTTACCTTTTAATAGTTGTTCTTTGAAACTTTATTAATTATTGGGAAAAGGACAACAAAACACAGAAGAATGAAAGAACAATCAATTGAACACTGTTAAAAATCCACATGTAATCAGCTCATTTAACTCCAATAGCTAGTGGCTTACTTTATGGTGCAGACTCTGTCTATTGAGGTGTTCTGTTATTTGTTTGGGAGAGTTCTGTGTGTGTTTTGGTATTTGGGATTTTTTGTGTTTGATTTTTTTCTTTGTTTGCTTTGTGTCAAGAACAATAACCAAGACTGATAGCTAAAGAAAAAGATAATGGAAGTTATTCACACACCAGAGTGCAAGTATATGGGCAGGGTTACAGGAAAATTAAAAGCACAATAATAAAACCTCTAAAATCTACATACATGGAGCACATATTTTCTGCCACTTTCATTGAGCTGTGTAATTTTCAGGTGTTCTAAAACCATGGACAGCAAAAATAACTTTAGAAGAATAATATTATAATTTTGATCTATACTGCTTTTCAACTACTAAATAAAACAAAACTCAGAGGGATAAGGATGGTTAACATGCCTCAAATGCTACAGTGTCTATGTCTGGACCTCTTGCCAAGAATAAAAACAAAAACACCCAGCCAAGCCTAACAACAAAACCCCCTCAAACCCAGAAATGTACTAAGAGGTAACTTTCAAAGATAGAAAAGAAACCAAGGACGTATAAACATGAAGTCTGTTGGGTTTTGTCTTTTATTCTTAAACTAAAGCATCACAAATGGTGCTGCTGTTGATAGAGTTCTTTTCAAAGCAACTAGTGGTATATGTCAGCCTAAGATGTGATTGTAATTACTATGCTTCTAAAGAGACAAAAGCACTGTGTGCCAAGCTTGCCTGCCAGTATTTCTTCAAAGCTACTTGTTAGTCATTTCGACAATAACAGCTTATATCTACTTGGTCATGATGTGCTATCCACAAAGCTCTTTATTTATTTATTTCAGAGAGTTGTTAATGCAGGCAAACTTGACAGTCTCTGCAATATCTTCCCACAAAAGGGGAGTATCACACATATTCCGGGAGCTGCTTGGCCATTTTTTTCCTAATGGTCCGGCTCTAAATTAGCTGTGTGTTTCACCTGCACCGCCCCACCCGCATAAAGCTAAGCCAGAACAAACGTTCTACATGTGTTCCCCATGACAAAACTCGAATAAATTATGTCGTGCTCCTGTCGTTCCAGCAAGCTGGTTAATTGCATTTGTTTCATACATCTCCAAACAGACTGGTACTTTAATTACATTCTGTAACACCAAGCTCCTCTGATTCATTCTGTCACTTCCACTGAGCACTCTAATTGTATTCCTTCTAGCTACATACAATTTTAAACACTTACTAATAATTACATTTCTATAACCTGATGTTTGCAGTTTGTACACAAAGATCCCTCCAACATCAGTGGCCTTAAAGTTAAGGATCTTTTGTTACAGCAAAAAAAATACAGCAAAACATAAAACAAAATCCCTTCAGAACTATGATTACACTGACAGACATAAATGTTCTATGAAATCCTTTCACAGTTAAAACTTCTCCTGTTTAGTTTAGCATGTGCATACATTATGTAGAAATTTTCTTATTGAGTGACAAAACCTAAGATTCAACTGCAGAGCATATCATACACCCAAGGTAAAACTGCACTTTATTCTGTCCCTCTTCTGTTTTGCCTCCTTTCTTGCTAGGGGGTGGTGGAGAAACACCCAAAGCATTCTGTGACTGCAAACAATAAACCCCGAGCCTTTGCCTCGGGACTGATACAGCAAATGCTGTGAACAGCTTCTTGGAACAAAGTTTGCTCAGACAGGCAGAAATATCCAGGGTCTCAGTCACTGCATTCACCTCAAAGGTGAAGGAGTGTTCAGGGCTGCGAATACCCAATGCTAGCCTGTCCAGCACTGGGAGCCAGCACACCCTCTGTGGAGCTGGATGCTCGCTCCTAGTCGTGTGCTTGAGCTGCTCCAGTGCATCCACCGCCTGCGCAGCAGCACAGCGCCCACCCCTCCTCTGAAAGGCAATTTGCCCTTGCGCTGAAGTTCTTCGCCGTGCTAAACCGTACTTCCCCGAGATGGTAATTTACAGCTCCCCATCCAGCGCTTAAACTCGAAACCACAAGAAACGTTGCAGAGCACACCCAAAGGGGAGGGGCGGCTGTTCACGAGGAAGCCCACCCTTTCCCCAGACGTCGCTAAGCTCCGGGCAAACCCTCCCTGCGGGGAGCTCGGCATGAGGACGGAGCTGCCGGGGGGCCGCTGCCGCCCCACCGGCCCGGCTCGGCGGAGGCGGAGCGGGGCCGCCGCCGCCCCGCGCTCCCTGCCCGCCTCCCTCCCTTCCCTGCCTCCCTTCCTGCCGCTCGCCAGCGCCGAGCCAGGCGTTCTGGAAATCCGCCAGTCCGCCTCACCTGAAGCTCAGGCAGGGCTAACCTATTTATTTCATCAGCTGGCTCTACCCGCGGAAAGTTTAACAATAGAAGGCGGCAAAGTAATACCAGCTACAACAGCGCTCTGCTTTTCCTTTCCCCTTCCCGCTCCCCACCCCCAAATAAAAGATTTATCACGGGAGTTTTTTACTCTTTGCTCGCCACCTCAAGCTGACATTATTCCATTCATAAGCTGCTTTTCCATTAAGTTGGGAGACGGGAAGGGCTGCTTATTGGAAACATACATTCTCCCTCTTCCGATCCCTCCCTCCCCAAATACCATTTTTATACTAGAAACAAACTTAGGGCTCTGTAACGTTAAAGCTTATAATGCCATCCATGTGCTGTCCCAAATCAAATTCAGATGAAGGGGATTTCTGCACAGAAATGACATATCTAAAATAAGCTAACTTACCATAGACTTGAAAAAACGCAAATCCGAAGAGCAGGAGTGGCGTCAGCAGACCCATTTTGACATATTAAAAACAATCCCGATCGCTTGCGAGACAAATTCCACAGAGATTAAAAAAAAGAGGAAAAAAAAAAAAAAAGAAAAAAAAGTATCCAAAGCCAGTAAGAGGTAGGTCCAAAAGTTTTCAGTTTCTTAGCAGCTACTTAAAGTGGAAAGGGAAATCTTCAATTCAGGAGCTGGAGATGCAAAGGTCTTGAATGTGACACTTTTAGATCCATACAGATTAGAGAAGCAGCGAGTGAGCTCCGAAGGCTTCTGCTTTGCACACACGCTCCTTCCTAAATTCCCACCAATCCAGCCCAAGCAGGGGAATTATTCAAGTGTGTCTAAGACTCTCTTTAGGATCCATGGCAATCCAAAAGCAAGCTCTTTCTTCGGAAGACAAGGAGAGACTCTGAGGAAGGACCTGATTCCTAGAAAGTGCTCCACAAACTTCCCGGCACTTTGCAGGAAAACCATTGGTTTGGTTCGGCTATTTTGCCTTCCTCTCGCTCTCGCCCTCCCCCTACCCCCTTTCTCTCTCCCTTTCTCTCCCCAAATCAGTTCAAGCTGCAGAGTTTCTCACTTAACTTCCATAATAGGAACGCCCAGGCAATGTGCTACACGGGAGGGGAACGGCTTGCTTTCTCAGCATCCCCTCAAAAGAGAAAAAAGATAATGGAAAAAAAAAAAATTAAAGCCGTGTCCCCTGCACCTCCCTCCTTCACTGGCAGCGGAGCGGGAAGAGTTGGAGGGCAGGACCCCGGCGCGGTGCCGCTGCCCAGCGCTGGCGGGGGCTGCGCGCAGTTCGGGGCTCTCCCGCTGCCGCGGCTCTCCCGGGCGGCCCCGGAGCCCGCCGCTCCTCTCCTCGCTCCGCTCCTCTCTCCCCTCCTCTCCCGCCGCCTCCGCCTCCCGCCGCCGCGGACACACCGGCTGGCAGGGAGAGGGAGGAGAATGAGCGCGGCTCCCGCGGCTGCCTGGGGAAGGGAGGCTGCGGGGTGTGGACTAAACCACTGCGCTCCACACCCACGCGTCCCTCTCTCTCTCCTCCCGGGGTAGGGAGATGGGGACGGCGATGCCAGCAGGCAGCCGCAGGGCTGGGAATCAGGATCGCTGCCTCCCCTCTACAGTTGGGTGTAGGTAGGATTTACATGATTGCTCCTCACCGCTTCCTCTTTAATGGGCAGCTAATTTTTCGGTAAGTGATTTTCATGGAACTGTTCTCTAATTATTCATTTTCCCTCTCTCGCGCGCACGCAGGCGCTCGGGAGTGAGACCCTTGAAAGGATATTCCCCAGGGATTTCTCTGCTGGCCCGCTCTGTGGAAAAGGAAGGGAATGTGGCAAATAAAATAAAACACAAAACAAAAGATCGCACGTGTCCCACAGAGCCGGAGGGCTCTGCCGAAACCCAGGAGCCTCCAGCCTCCCTTGGGCCCCTCGGATGCAGCGCAGCTCCCGCCAGAGGGAAAGTTCCGAGGTCCCCGGAGGGGGCAGTGACGGAGACGGGAGAACGAGCTGCCTCGCCCCCCAGGAGCCGGGAGAACAGCCCCTCTCCCGCAGACGCTGGGAACAAACCCCGAAGCACCACAGCAGAGAGAGGGAGGGACACGGGGGAAGGAGCCACGCGGAGGAAAGCGCGTTGTGAGCGGAGCGGGGCAGACCCCGAGAGGGGGCACAGATATCCCGTGAGAGAGACAAAGATACCCAGTGAGGGGGAGCACTGACACCCCGCGATGGGAGCTGAGGCGCCCCGTGATGGGAGCACACACCTTGTGAGGGGTCACAGCCAGCCCCTGATGGGGGGCACACACCTTGTGAGGGGTCACAGCCAGCCCGTGATAGGGGCACACACCTTATGGGGGGGTCACAGCCAGCCCGTGATGGGGGGCACACACCTTGTGAGGGGTCACAGCCAGCCCCTGATGGGAGCAGACACCTTATGGGGGGTCACAGCCAGCCCGTGATGGGAGCACACACCTTGTGAGGGGTCACAGCCAGCCCGTGATGGGAGCACACACCCTTTGAGGGGTCACAGCCAGCCCCTGATGGGGGCACACACCTTATGGGGGGTCACAGCCCGCCCGTGATGGGGGGCACAGACACCCCTAAAGGGGTCACACACACCCCGGGGGTCACAGACGCCCACTCAGGGGTGACATACACCCCAGAGGGGACACAGACGCCCCGCTGAGGAGGCGCAGACACCCCGGAGGGGCACAGACATCCAACGAGGGGTCACAGACACCCCGAGGGGGCTCAGACACCCCGCTAGAGCGACACAAACACCAAATGCGTGTCAGAGACACCCCATTAGAGGCACACAGGCGCCCCGTTAAGGAGTAACAGGCACCCTGTTAAGGGGGTCGCACACACACCAGGGGTCACAGACACCCCGTTCAGTGGTGACACAAGTGGGGGCACGCAAGTCCCGTGAAGGGGACACACAGACCCCGTGAAGGGGACACACAGACCCCGTTAAGGGGTCACACCCACACGCCCCGATGGGACGCAGATGCCCCGCTCGGGGGTCACACCCGGCCGGGCCGGCCCCGCTGTCCCGCCCGGCCGGGCCGGCGGCGGCGCCTCACGGTGAAGCCCGAGCGCCCCCTACTGCCGGGCTGCGGGCAGCGGCCGCCCCCGGCCCGGCGCTGCCTTTTGTCGCCGTGGCTGTGGGGTCTCGAAGGTTTCATCCCGCCGTGCTTTCTTCCTTTTTCTTTCTTTTCCCCACCCACCTTTATTTTGTATATGCTAGAGATTTATTCATTTAATAATTTCTTCACGTAAAGGATCCGAACCGCATCTCTGCATAATGTGCGCTGCCCACGCATACTCCCGTAAATGGTCCGCAAGTTAATTCTTCCTTAATTCTTGTGTGCAGTCAGTGACAGCTATTTTACCATTTCCAAACGTTGCAGTGTCAGGGTTTTTTAAGTGTCTGAAATGATTACAGCTACTTCATACAAAGCCTCTTGATGCAAATCAGGAATGGTGTCCCCTAATACTCACAATATACTCTGCAAATAAATATCACAGAATGGGTTGGGTTGGAAGGGACTTTAAAGGTGATCTAGTTCTGAACCTCCTGTCTTGGGCAGGAACACCTTTCATTATCCCAGGTTGCTCAGAGCTCATCCAACCTGGCCTTGAACATTCCAGGGATGGGGCACCCACTGCTGCTCTGCACAACCTGTGCCAAGGCCTCAGCACCCTCACAATAAAGCATTTTTCCCTAATGTCTAATATAAACCTATTCTCTCAGTTTGAAGCCCTTCCCCCTTGTCCTGTCACTCCATCCTCTTGTCAAAAGTCCCTCTCCATCTTTCCTGTGGGCTCCCTTCAGGTACTGGGAGGTCCCAATTAGGTCACTCCAAAGCCTGCTCTTTCTCAGGCAGAACAATCACAATTCTCTCAGCCTTTAATCCGCCTGCTCCATCCCTCTGATCCCCTTGGTGCCTCCTCTGGACTGGTTCCAGCAGGTCCCTGTCCTTGCTGTGCTGGGAGCCCAGAGCTGGATGCAGCCCTGCAGCTGGGGTCTCAGCAGAGCGGGGCAGAGGGGCAGAATCCCCTCCCTCCCGTGCTGATCATATAATACTACACCTGAAGATTACCTCATGAAGAAAGCTAACAGTAAGACTAATGAAGCTAAAGTCATCAAAAAGATGTTCTTCGTCACTGTGTTTGTTAATTGGTAAAACAAAAGGACTATAACTACCCAATGCCAGTCTGTATAAAGTACGTGAAATATTGAAGGATATTTCCCTTTTTAGTGGACATTTGAAATACAATGGCGTTAGTGAAAATGTTGAGTTGCTCAAAGCAAAGTTTTAAATTGTAAATAGCTTAACGGTGTACAGTTCTTTTCCTGCTTCTCTAATAAACTTAAGATAAATTTAATAATAGCTGATGTAGCCCAGAACACTTTGTTGTGTTATATGTTGTGTATATACAGTCTTCAAAACCCTTAGGTACAGAGATACCTGTAGAAGAGTATAATTACTTATACAAACAGTAAAATCAGTGGATTATCATTACAGCTGCTATTTTATTCATTCACTTCCAAAGAACACCACTTTTCAACTATTAAACACTTTCCAAAACTTTGAAAAGTTTCAGCCAAATTTAACCAAGCTTTTTCATGCACAGATTTTGCTGATGTGTGTATCACTGATTTTTTTTCTTTTCCTTTGAGGAGATTTAGCAGTTCCCCAAAATAAAATAAAAGGTCATCCAAAGATGTGCAGGATCAGAATAGCAGAGGTACAAATGTGTTATGGTTTACAAGCACAGGACAAGTCGCAGGTCAGAGTCACTGGCCTGTGAGCAAGGTTTGCTAGGAACAGTGTGTGCTGCCACTCTGAGATGTGGTCCAATACTGGAATAAAAAAACATATGCTTGCCTCTCTGGTCTTTCAATAACGTTCAGTGAACACGGCCAACAGGACAGATGTTCTCTGCTTGAATAGCAAAGTCTGTACAGAGGAACTGAATGTGCCAACTATTTGTTTGGCCACGAGCAATATGCCACCTGATTAAATACTTGTGCGAGCAGGATGAGGAAAAGACTTGTCAGGAGCAGTGCACATAAAGCTTCAGTTCAAAGGGTGTTGTTGAGGGGGGACTTTAGAACAGGGAAATGGCACAGTAAGACTGCACTCATTCATATTCAGGTCAGTCATCAAGTCAGGCAGGACTAATTTGGTAAAGCAGCAGTGAGATCAGATTTGTTAGTGTTACAAGTAAAAGTTTCATTGCTTTCCCAGTCTGATATTTCATATCATTGATTCCTAGACCTATACATCTGCATTAAAATATATATTTAGTGTATGAAAGATTGGATCCAGTGCTTAAAGAACCAGTGTTCTAAGCACAATCCTCTCTTTTCTACTATTCACAGCATTTTTCTTCTAAACCAAAATTACCATTTCTGGAGTTACATGTGTATTTTACACGAGTAAAATACTCTACTTTCTGGTTGCCATAAAACTCTCTTGTTATCATCTCAAAGAAGAAAGGTTTAAGTTGAGGTGGGGCATATATAATTTCTTTTGGACACCAGAGCTATTCACCCAGGCAGTTACTGAAAGTGAATGGGGATCCTTAATATCAAAAAATGTACACATGATGCCTAATTTAAATGTAGGCAACTAAGTTAAGATGCTGGTCCTTCTAGACTCTGGAGCAGAGGAAAAGGCACATCCAGAGACTAATTCAGAGCATGTAATGTTAGGCAGCATCAGAAACACAAAAAGAGAAAGGAAGAAAAATGACACAGTGAGCATGGACCTTCCCAGAGAACAGACTTTTGTCTTCCTCTCTGCTTTTCTGTTCCAGGTCACTGGCTTCTGATACCATCTGACTATTGAATACATGATGAGAGAACAGAATTTATAGATTTTAATCCTTATAAATGCTGAAGCATGATTATTATTCCTGCTACAATCAATAAGGTCTTCCACAGGAAGATTGTTCATGAGAGGTAAATCAGGAGCTGGGTCCAGGGAAAGAAGACACGTTGGTAGAAGCAGTGTAGGTGCCGTGGCTAGATGTATCTCACAAAGCCCCCTGAAGAGTCATTTTCCTGCTGATCCTGGATACCATAACTCGGATAACTCTGACTAATCTGCTTTTCTAAAACCACCCTTGTGGATCAAAAAAAAAAAAAAAAAAAAATTAAAAAAAAAAAGAGGTGCCAGTAGCATTTGCTTTTTTCCTCTGTCTCACAGGTGTCTCTTGCAGAACAGAGTGTTACCTTCTGCTACAACATTAAAAGTTCCTGAGTTGTGGCATCTGACTTCAGAGTTTTTCTCTGGAAATATCAATCAAGCAACACTAAGAACCCTATTTTGAAATACCCTTACTTTGCTAGACTGAGATAGTATGTCTGCACTATTTTTAGTTACTAGTGCAGCTACAGTGCTTACCACAATTATAAGAATGATCCACAGCATTGGTAAGAAAAATATTTGGCAAATTAAATTGTTGCAAGATTTTCATATACATCGTATGCTCAATTTAGGGTTTACATCCACAGCTCATTAAATGTGCAAAAACTGGTAGTAGAAAGATGGCACAGTTTCTTGATAATCATTAAAACAGCCTCACCTAAAATAAGCACAACATGATTATTTTAGAGTGAGATTCAGAGCAGGTAACAAGCACAAATACTTAGCTGCAATGTGGGAAGTTTCTAGTTAGGTGTCAGGAAGCAGAATTTACAAATCTACAAAATTTACAAACAGGTGTCTGAGTGAGCTGTGGCATTGCTGACTCTGGAAATACTCAGAGTTTCACTGGACAATGTTCTAGCCATTGAAGGTGAGCCTGTATTGAGTTGGACTAGAGGATCTCCAGAGGTCTCTTCTAACCCACATTTTTCCATGGTTCCATGGAGACAAAGCTCCAATCATGCAAGTGTACTTTGTTTTACACCAAACACCAATGTTTCTTAGTACGGAATTGTGTACTCAAGTGTTCAGTAGCACTCACTTCTATTGCATAATTTACATAAAACTGCACATACAAGCTATAAATAGAAGAATTGCTTGATTTTCCTCAAATTTAAGCCTGTGGCAATAATAGGAGCCTTTGCTGAGAGATTCCTATACGGATTGAAGAGTGAACATTACAGGAGTAGAAGTGCATTCCTTGCTCTCTTTTGATTGGAAGCACTTTCCTTTGCAACTGCAGTATACAGAATTAATAGCTTTTCTGCCAAGTGCAGTGAGTTGCACCTCAGGCTTATGGCTGTCTCCACACTAGACTGCAGCATGAGTTCATTATTTGCAGCAGGTCACACTGCATCCCTTCCAGTCCTTCCCCTGACTACATCTAGCTGGGCCTTCCCCATGTCAGGAACTTTCTCTTACACACTAGTATTTTCATACTGGTCTGTCTTAAAACATCTCCTGTTTGTAAGAGCTGCCAGTGTGCCTGTCTGCTGCATCAGGAACTTCTATTCCCTCTCTTATATCCAGAACTCTGTGTAAGTTATGCATTTCTTTGACTAATGAAGTAAAAGTCAATTACTTAATAAGATGAAGGCACCAATTATGGAATAAAGAGCTAATCTATGTAAATAGGAGCATCAAAGACATAGTCTACCAACTAGAAATAAGACTCCAAGAGTAATTTAGTTTATTCTCTTAATAGTGTGTCCTCTATCTGGACATTCATTTTAATTAAAAAATAACAAAAATGCACTCTGCCCTAATTGATGCAGAAAACCAAAACCATTCCTTAAGTGACAAGGTAAACTTAATTTCCAAAGACAGTTTGGCTTTCCAGGGGGCATAAGGTGATCATTGTGTCACTCCAAAAAAGAATGAGCGTTTAAAATTAATAACTGGAAGGTGATAAAATCTTACCCTGTCTACAGGAGAGATGTAAAAGTGAAATTCTCACTAGAAAAAAATATTTTTTCGTAGTGCAATCAGATTTGTGTAAAATCAAGTGTAGCTACTGCACCCTGACTTCCAAGGATCAGAAAATCAGGCTATACTTCAACACATTTCCAACTGTACACAACGATACACAAATAAGTCTTAAACTGAGCTCCATATTCCTACATAATTATATTAGGAATGGCATGTTATGCTCTCTTATTAAGTGACATATGTCACGCTTTCCATAACAAGTGCTTATTGACAGCCAACTAGATTAGGCAACAATATTTACACTTCAATTACAGCTTTTTAAATGGAAATATGTAACTATAATATGTACATAAGTTAACAGTTGGGCTTGATATCTTAGAGGTCTTTTCCAACCTTAAGAATTATGTGATTTTATTATATGATATGTTAACAGGGCCAAAATTCATAAAAGTAGATCCCTGTGTAAATGCCCTTTATGTAGATACCCATTTGTAGATGGGCAAATATTCTTATAATAGGCAGTGTTTAATTTAATAATGTAGGAAACAAGATTTATTATGTCATTAACAAGGCAATTTACTTGGACATTCTAATAGACACATCCAGTATTGTTGTTCAATCTTAAATGGCTTTTGAATTTAGCTGGATTTCATAGAGATTGTTCTATAGAAGACAGACATAGTGTGTTCCCTTTGTTACCTCTGGCCTCCAAAGTGCCATTGTCACAGATAGGTTAGGCTTAGCATAATTTCTGCTTTATTGCAGTCCTCAACTTTAATCATATATTAGTCAAAGCAAGGACCAGTTGTGGTACCAGAGAGCTTCTGATTTATGAAGATGTCAGCTCCCAAGAATCTGGCCCATCATTGTGGTGGCACCCCTAACAACATTAGAGGGTTGTGCTTGTGTCTACCAGTGGATTTGTAATGTTCCCAGCAGGTTATGATTCTTTTTTTGCAATATGGTGCTGTCAACACTGTTCTCATCAGTTATACATATCAGTGGATTATTAACAATATTTGTCAGACTTCTATATTAGTTTTGTCCCACAACAGCTTTGCCTCACTTCAGCAATAGAATTACATTTTACATTGTCTCAAGAAATGTTTTCAAATTAGAATTGATGTTTCAGTTGTATGATTTTTCACTGCTGATGTAATTTAGTTTTCTATCTAAATTTTTATATGAGTATATGACTTATTTTTTAGAAGTGTGATCCTATTAAAAACAGCTGAAACATAGAGACTTCCTGCAGTAGAATTGGGCTAATATCTTTCCCATACATGGCAGACTAGAAGAGTGGTCAAGACTCATATAAATTTCAAAAGTAAATGGAAAAGAAACATAAAACAAGAAAAAACGTGAGACCTCAGTGTAAGACTTCTCCTTAAAATGTATGCACTTAATCAAAATGTTGAATACAGACAAATGTAAACATCAAGTATCTTGTGGACTCACTAGAGGAGCTATCATATTTTGTATATACTGCAGCTAAAGCCATTATAGGATTTGATTGCTTAAATTGTATACAAAATCAACAAACTTTTACCAGGAAAAATACGTGGGAATGTTTTCCTCTATGCTGCATATCCCATTATTCTGGGAGCAGCTGTGCCAGTACACAGCCCCTTTAAAACCAATAAAACTGAACATGCAAAGGGGCCAGCTCAGAACACAGGAGCAGAAGCCAATGATTCATTTGAACGTTTGTCTCTGAACTGAAACACAAAATAGCAATTACCTCAGAGCTGCTTGCTGCCACAGCTAGGAAGACCCTCTCACATTTAAAACACTCTACCCACACAACAAAAAATAGGGGTTTATTTCCTTTTTTTCCTATTCATTGTACAGCTTGCAATACTGGGCTGATGGTGGAATTTAACACATTTCAATCTCAGGCACCAGTTCAAACCTTACCCGTGATGATGGTGTCCAAAAGTTATTACTTGATTCCCACTTAAATTATTTTACAGTCAGCCCCTTGTAGACAAGAGAAACACATTGTAAGCTTATCTTACCCAGACAATCAGCAATAGCTCAGCACTCTAGGACAACCTGGAGAAGAATAGGGCATTTTGCACTGCCATGGCCCAGAAGGTTCTTATCTCGAGAATGAGGAAAGAATTGGGTTTCAACAGCATCTACCACAATGAGATCCTGTTACCAGGACTGTGTATCTGTGGACTTCTGTAATATAAATAGTAATTAAATCCCACTGCCCCATTACCTGCCAAAAGATTTTCTAAAAGAAATGTGTCTTTCACGATTCTGCCAAAAAGTTACGTAAAAAATTTACTTTTTATTATTTCCCAAGGAGAAAAAAAACCCCAAAACTAAACAAAACCCAACAAAACAATATGCTCTTTAATCTCTAAGTGGCATATCTATTGAAATGCCAGATTTAAAGTATATGAGCCAATAGGGAAGCCACAAGATTATTTTTAAGTAAAAAAGGGTAAATACCACTAGACATTAAATTCAGAATTTTGTAATAAAGCTTTTAGATATGTAGGTGGCCTCAAATAATGAAGAAATGTGCAGGATTTATTATTTTGCTGTTTAAAAAGAAACAACCGTCCAGCCTGAAGAATGGAAGAGAGGACATAATCTCATCTATATTTGCCCAGAATTTACTTCAAAAGCTTCCACAGGTGCTTACAGGACTTGAATTCTCATATAACAAAAAGCACTGTAAGTCTTTTCCAATATCCTTTGGAAGAAGTAGCACAGCTGATCTCAAGTAATTTAAATAATGCAGCAGAGCACCTGAGAAATTTTTCCTCTGAGAATTGTAGAGAACCTTTCAAGTGACCTCTATTTCAAAGAAAATTGGCTTAAAATCCAATGTTCTTTTACTGCTGACCACCAGTGTTCTTTAGTGCTTCTGCAGGCACAGGATAGAGCTGGTTATGTAATCACCAGTAGTACTGGCTCAGAAATCTGAGTACCCCTTTTTTCTTTTTTCCTTCCATAAATCCATTTTTCCCTTTCATCAGAAACTGTAGTGATAGGACAAGAGGGAATGGCTTCAAGCAGAAAGAGGACAGGTTTAGGTTAGATATTAGGAAAGAAATTATTTACTGTGAGAGTGATGAAGCAATGGAACAGCTTTCCCAGAGAAGTTGTAGGTGCGCCATCCTTGTTCAAGGCCAGGTTGGATGGGGATCTGAGCAACTTGGTCTAGTGAAAAGTGTCCCTTCCAACCCAAACCATTCTATGATTCTGTGATTCTACCTAATTTCCTTAACACATGGCCTGGAAGTTGGTCAGTGATTCCATGTATGCTCTGGTAGAAGTTTGACTCTATTAATTTACAAATGAACATAAATCCACATTGCCCAAATGAAATGTATAATGTCTTCTGAGTCAGGGAGGAGCTTAAATCTTAGCCATCAATAATAATTTGCGGTGTCTACCCTTAAACTACTTAACATGAAAATACAAAGGATTATATTTCTAAAATTTTGTGGAGGCCAGAATATATCAGTGATCAGCATATTTACAGAAAAGTTCCAGTTGCTTAAGTCATGTCTTGGACAAGGAATATGTAGAAAATTGATATATGCCTTCTATAACAGCAACACAACAAGAAGTGACCTGGTGTCTGATACACACCAAGATGCCTCTTCCACCAGAAATAACATTATATATGCAAGAGTACAACAAGAAGGCTACAGCATCTGAGATGCTAAATTCTAGATTTGTAGGCAATGACTTAATACAAAGACTGCCAAGTGAAATCTCAGTGGTGGACCAAACAATTGAGGAAAATACTCCTTAAAAAGTGCCAAAATGAGCAAAAAAATGAAATGAGTGTTGAGTGACAAGCAAGTAAATGTGAAGAACCTCTGGCATCTTATATGGATGTCTTGAAACATCTTAAAATACATTGGAAATTTTGGATTTGAATTCTTTAAGTCCCTAGAAATCAAAGATGTAATAATTAATAACTACCTTTCATAATCTAGGCAAATAGTAGATGATAGATGGTTCTTATATATAGAAAAAGTGTCCCTTATTACATTTTCAAAACTCTTGCTTACCATTAACGTTTTAGATTTACATCATATTTAAGATGCTTAAATCAAACTGCTTAGTATTCTAGACTGACAGGCTCATTAAGCTGAACAGTAGGATTGCTGTCATATGCACTTCAGGCACTGACAGTAGGAAATTTTCTATTTTTGATTCCAAATGTTTAAAGGGAAAATTTTATCATTAGAACTGTAACTGTACTTCTTTTATTTGAGAGGCTTTACTGTGTGTTCGGCATCTCAACTTTATTTTGGTGGTCTCTTACATTCTGAACTATTTAAGCAAAAGAGTAGTGACAGCAACAGCTTTGGTATAGTAGTTACCCTTTTTTTTTTTAATCCATTCATAATCTCTAGTAATTTCTGCCTTTCAGTATTAAACAATCTTTTACTGCAGCTATAGGTGCTCTGACTGATACCACCGTATACTAAGTCCCATTTGGTCTATATAATTTTAATGCATTAAAAGTACATACCAAATTTTATTCAACGTTAAGAGCAAAATCATTTTGCAGAAAAAAATGTTTCTTTGAGGCCAAGTTTATCAAAATCATATAGATGTGCTTCACGGCGCTGTGAGGAATTGTGTGGAAGCCTCATTAGTGCTGCAAGTCAGTGTGAGTTCAGTTTCTAGCTGTTAGTTTCTTTTGAAGGTTCTTAACGAGTACCTTTCTAAACATCTTTATTCTGTCCATGTATAGAAACTTCCCTCATCAAGATCATCCTTGATCTGGAGATCTAGAAAATAAATCAAAGAAATTTTTAAAGGGAGTTTGGATTGCTAAGTAGTCTTCTTTCAGATCAAATAAAAAGTGGAAGTACAAATCACTTGAGTAGTAAGATGCCTGGTATTAAATGGGAATTAACTCCGGATTCCTCAAGCAGCTATGCTGGGTCAGAAGCTGTGTTTTGTGATTACTGGTGAAGAAAGCAAAGACAAAGGCCAGGAGACAGGGAATAAAAATGTAATGTATAAGAACTGACATGAGCAGGAGCAGAAAGGCAAATCCAGGACAAAGGTAGGAACACAAAGGTAATTTAGCACACATCTGAGGAAAGAAATTACTCCTAACACTACTTTTGTTACTTTCACAGAAAAGGAATTTCATATAGTCTTTGAAGAAGTCAGGAAGGACTGAACCTGTTTCAGTGTCATCCTCTGAAAAAAAAAAATCCACAAAATGCATGTGGAGAAATTCAACTATTGACCACATATTGTTATTTCATGTTTTCAATAAGACAAGAAAAAGCATGGATTTTAGTAAATATTTTACCAGAATATTAGATCTCTACTCATAAGTTACAAAACCACTCTGTTTTTTCTGCTGTCTTCTCAGGAATTATAATTATAAGTCTGTTCAAAGACTGTATTTGTAGATCAGTACCTTCACCATTTTTTCCCTAATTATATAGAAGCCAAAATTGTAATATAAATAGTAGCTAAATCTCACTGCCACATTAAATCTCAGTGCCATGACAACATGTTCTTGTTCCTAGAACTGAACTGTTTTTTCTTCTCTTTCTCCCTTTCTTTGTTGAGATCCAGCGAGAGGAAGAGTTCAGCTGAATGACTCTACTGCTTGGGAGGTTTGACCATATGGTTTGCTGAGACTACTGAGGAACTTCAAGATAAAATATCCTACTATTTTTCTATTCTTGTCAGAACTTGTTTCCTTTAATATTGCATCTTGAAAGTGTAGTAACGCCATTTTTATTCATCCACAATTTTGTGTTTGTACTCCCCTATATGATTTGGAGATGTTGCTGCCATTTCTCCTATGGTCAAGTTTCTGAGCTGAGACTTGTAGCCACACCTGATTAATTTAGGCTCATTGAACTTTTTTCCGCAATAAAAACAGTCTAAAAATCGTCTAATTGGTGATTTGGATTTGTTTTTATAAGACACAGAGGCTGTAAAATAAAAAAAAGGTTCTGTTAAAAAAAATCCGTTGGCAATCTCAATAATATTGTTCTTTCTACTTATTTTGGCTCTTTTTCCTCAGTGTAAGGTTGCATACTGGAGGCATTTCCTCTTAAAGTTAAAAAGTGAGGTCACTGAAACCATTGATAAGATATTCTTTCTATCTGAAATTAGATACATCTGTCTTATCTCTGTTTGATTAATTCCACTGCAATAGAGTCATCTCTTGTTTTCATATAAGCTCCTTTCAGCTTCCATTTAACTCCTTCCTTTTTAGTTTACAGAAAAGATATGTACTTAAACAGAATAATCAGAACAAAGCCAGATTTTAATGGGGATATCTACACACTAAAAGTAAAGTTTCCAATTTTACTCTTGAGGAGGGACAGCTATCTGGTAGATCAGTTTTATTTTTCTTCCTGGTCTGCTCAAGGTGAAAATTACTAATTTAAAAAAAATTAAAAAATCTATGTAATATGATAAGCACAGAATCATAGAATGGCCTAGTTTGAAAGGGATGTCAAAGACCATTTAATTCCAACCCCCCTGCCATGGGCAGGGACACCTTGCACTAGACCAAGTTGCTCAGAGCTCATCCAACCTGGCCTTGAATGGGGATGGGGCAGCCAAAACTTCTTTGGGCAACCTGTGCCAGTGCCTCACCACCCTCACAGGGAAGAATTTCTGCCTATTATCTGATCTAAAGCTTTCTTTATTCACATTGAAGCCATTCCTCCTTGTCCTGTCACTCCAGGCTCTTGTAAGAAGTGCCTCTCCAGCTGTCTTGAAGGCTCCCTTCAGGTACTGGAAGGCCACAATTAGGTCACCCCAAAGCCTGCTCTGTTCCAGCCTGAACAATCCCAGTTGTCTCAGCCTTTCCTCCCAGCAGAGCTGCTCCATCCCTCTGATCCCCTTGGTGCCTGCTCTGGCCTGGCTCCAGCAGGTCCCTGTCCTTGCTGTGCTGGGAGCCCAGAGCTGGATGCAGCCCTGCAGGTGGGGTCTCAGCAGAGCGGGGCAGAGGGGCAGAATCCCCTCCCTGCCCTGCTGCCCACGGGGCTTTGCATGAGCCCAGCACACGGGGGGTTCTGGGCTCCCAATGGCCAGGGCATGTCCAGCCTCCCTGGGCTGCTCTGGATCTGTCCATCCCCAGCCTGGACTGGTACCAAGGGTTGCTCTAACCCAGGTGTAGCACCCTGTACTTGGCCCTGTTAGGTCGTAAAAAGAAGTCAAGCATTTACTTTTAACAGATACAAACTCTAGTACACCATCAGATATGATTCATCTTGTTTTCAACAAGAAGCAACTACCTCGAGATAACTAAGCACAATAATTCTTGGCTAGGATAGTTTGTATAAAGCAAAGCACTCATTCTGTATTAACAAAATACTATAAAACATAAAGCTTTTACCAGACTGCAGATAGCAACCCTAAAATAGATCTACAAACTTCTTTTACTCCCATTTCATATTGAAAGGAAGATACATCATTGTTAAGCCATGTGTTATATCTCACATAAAGCTGTGGGGAAGTCCAAACATTGAGTGTAATGTGAATTAAGACATAGACATCATGGAATCATAGAGTTACAAAATATCCTGAGTTGGAAAGGACCACACTGAACATCAATGTGCAACTCTTGGCCTCACACAGGACAGCCTCGAGTCCCACCATGTGCCCAAAAGCATTGCTCAATCACTTCTTGAGCTGTGTCAGGTTAGTGCAGTGACCACTTCCCTGGTGAGCCTGTTCCAGTGTCCGACCACCCTCTGGATAGAGAACCTTTTCCTGATATCCAACCTAAAGCTCCCCTGACACAGCTTCAAGCTGTTCCCTCAGGTCCTGTCACTGGGCACCAGAGCAAAGTCTGTCCCTGATGAGAAAGTTCTATACTGCAATGAGGTCTCCCCTAAGTCATGAGGCAATGATAAAGGTTTGAACACAAAACACTTTCCTTTTTGCACCATTGCTCCCACTGAATTTAAATTATTCTGAGTAATACTATTTTTAAAAAATTAAAGTCTACTTAAGAACTCGTAGCCTAGTCTAAACATGTGAGACAAGTCTGCTTAGCAAAAAGGAAAAGTTGTTGGAAAATTGTGATTTGGGATTCCAAGTTTTGAATAGTACCCTCTAACTTCAGTGCACTTTGTTCTCTATAGTATGTAAACATGAAAAATCCAGCTAAAAATAGGTCTTACATTTCATAAATATATTATAATCTGACTATGGGATGGACCTGAAAAACAAAATTTGCATAGGCTGGCTTTGATTCATGGATAGAAGGAAAACTTTAATATTTAATGATCCTATAGCAACCTCAGAGAGGTTCCAAGGAGACCGAAATAGAGTACACTGTTACTATATCACTCACAGACAATGAAGAGATGTAATCTCTAATGTATTGTAATTTTCAGGGTGTGCATCTTTTAAATTTGAGACAAACATACAAAAGTCCCTACTTTAGAAATCAGTTACACACTAATACTGGTGGTGTTATCCCCTCACTCTCTGCATACATATATGTATTTAAACACCTCACTTAAATAGAATTAACTGTGGCTAAACTAAAAAGCACATGGCTTTGATAAAGTAAGAGTCACACCTTTCAAACTGATTTTGGATTCCTGATTAATTTCTTTTAAAAGTTATTTGCTCAATGCCTTCATGGTCAGCTGAACTAGAAGGAAAAAACAGGGCATACCTTGGCTGTTTTCTGCCATGCACTGAAAACCTCTTTCATTTTTCTTGTAGAGTCATATGGCCAATTTTTAAAAAAAAAGCTAGCCCAATAAAAAAATGTGAAATCAAAATTCTAACCCCATAGAAAGCAAAAGTAATGTTTTACCTGAACAGTTTGAACTATCCCAAAGCTCCATTCTCCATCTTTAGCTGCCCCAGGCTGCCAACTAGTTCATACAAAGAAAAGAGCAGTGAAAATGATATTTTAAAGAAAGTTATGGTGATATTCACTGGTTTCATTAGAGGTGCACCTAATACTTTTTTTTTTCCTATTGCTTGTTCTTTACTCTGTATTTTTTTGAGAACCTTGCAAAAGAAGTGTTCTACGTGACCTAAAAATTAAGGTATAGTATTCAAAAAAATATATAAGAATTCACAAATGTTGCTCCAAAGGTATTGTTGCTGTCACATAATCTAGTAAATTCTTGTCATTATCCCAAATGCTGGTCTTAAATTATTTTATTTTACATCTGTGCGATAATTACTTTCTATTTCAGGATGGTTCTCAGAGCCTATGGACACTCCCCTAAAATGGGTTAGAAGACTGTGCACTGTACGCAAGGTGAAGTTCTTCACAGCAAGTAGTTACACTGTCACCCTAGAAGGGTTTTTCTTTTCTATATGAAGATTACTGCTCTAAAGATCAGCATCAAACCTTTTTTTTTTTTTTTTATAATAATAGCCACACATAATTTCTTAAGGGCAAAACACTTCCTTAGTATGGAGAAATCACTCTGTCTCTACTAGGAACCAGTATGGTGCAGTCTCTGCTTGGAGTGATAAATTAAATGAATGTAGACAACAATGAACTCATTTCTTTGTTGAAAGTGAATGGTAATGACATTTATCCTGTGCTTCATGATAAATTCATTTAAAAGACCAAAATGCTGGGGGGGAAAAATCCTGCATTTTAGGAAATGGGTGTAAGCTGTCCTTTACTTGCTCAGTTACAAACTGCTGTGAGTAGCAGCAATACATATTTAAGTTGTTCCTTAAATTCTTGTGTCTATCTGTTATATGTCTAAAAAGGTTTTTGTAAAAGTGTCCTGGCTTGCATTTTCAAACTGAAGAACAGTTAATAGCTCATAGTATAAGAATAACTGGTTTTACAAAAAAAACCAAAAAAACCAAAAAAACCAGATTGGAGAATATATGTATTAATGCACAATGCAATGGTCTCATGCTCAGGGCCATTCAACTAAGAGTCTTTTTGTTTCTATTTAGAATTCCTTTGTCACTTTGAGGGTAATGTTACATGAGGGAGCTGATCTGCTTCCTTACCACTGCTGCAAGTGAAGGATCTTCCTCCTCTTTCCCAGGCTTTTGTCTTCTGGGAACGTGATGCTGATCACACAGTCCCCAGCTTTCCTTACCTAGCTAAGGCATTTAGTCTGCAATTTAGCATTGCTGAACACACACCTGCCCATGGGAAGCGGTGAATTGATTTTTTGTTTTTCTTTGCTTGTGTGTGTGGCTTTTGCTCTCCCCATTAAACTGCCTTTATCTCAGCCCAGGAGTTTTCTCCCTTTTACTCTTCCAATTCTCTCCTGGATTCTGGAGGTGATGGAATGAGTGAGAAACTGGGTGGGACTCAGTTGCTGGCTGGCATTAAACCACAAAAAGCTCTTAAGCTTGAGCTTAAGTTCATATGACCTTATCCACCCTGAGCCTATCCTCCACAGGACAATGAGCTGATTAACATCTTGTTCCTACCGAGAACAGTCTAGCAACAATTTTTTCCCCTTCCCAGCATTAATTCTTCATAATTTCTCTCTTTCCTGCTAGCTACACAGCCTTACTTCCTCCCTTTGACTGAACAAATGTAAATCACTAAAATCGGAAGGGAGAAAATAAAAAGCAAGCAACTTTTGTTTCTTTATGGTTGGGTAATTTTCTGTGATTTTAGTGAATTTAACAGGCTTGCAGATGGCCAAGAAAATTAGCAGTAAAGGCAAAGGGAAGGTGGATTAGGATTCCTATCCAAAGCTGCCCTGTAGATCTGTCACTCACAAACACCTCAAACCAGCTTCAGCTTCACCCCGTTCTTATCCTGCTTTCTCCCTTCACTGAAATCAGTGTTTCTGTCTATACACTATAAACAACTGATGAAGCAATTTTTTTCACTTGCGGGGCATTTTTGTTTGTACAGTTGGGTTTTTCAAATTTGTTTGGGGTCTTTTCCCCTTTGGTTTAACTCAGATAAGCCTTTTCTTTAACTATATATTTTGGGGAAGAATTTTTTTTTTTCCAGAAAATTTTTTCCCCTCTACCTTCCATGTTATTCACTAAGTGCAATGAAGATGCATAATCTCTACATTTGCTCTCAGTCAGAAACTTAAGGAATTTTATGAATTTCCCTTTGTTGCTTTTTAATACTCTCCCAGGTTTATAAGTATATAAAAAGTTGTATATATTGTTAATTCTATAACTGGCATTTCTCCAAATTTTTCAAGTTTGAGAAAGAGAACAAAAAAAAAGGTATTAAAATTAAATAAACTGGAGGATTTCTAGAATAATCCGTTCTGCTGGGTTCAGTATAAAAGACAATTATAGGAGAGGAAAAAATAATAATTAAAAAAGACAGGTGTCTATATTCACATGATAACCTTATACTTACATTTTATATTATAAATATGAATTCTCAAAAAGTATGTGTGCATGTTAAAAAAATCAAAGAGCTCTTATTGCCTGTAGATGTTTTCAAGAAGAGATGAGTTAGGGCATTTTGAAGAGGGAATTAGTTTCACCTAGATCTGTGATCTATTGAGTGGATAACAGTTGTTTTTGGAGTAGGAAAAAAATTTGAACAGATACTTCACTAGTAGTGAAACACAATTAAGCAGGAATGTAGGTTTAGATATGTGATAATACTGAGCTGCAAAGTAGGGTCCTTGAGATCCTGGGAAAAAAGGGAACAGCTTTGCCTGTGTTCTTGTAGTTTATCAGAATGACCTGAAATTCTTCTGCTGGGGTTCTAAGAAAACTACTCCTCAGCTAATAAATACCTTTTGCCTTGCCATGCCAGTTTCTGTCCTTTCAGATTCCATTTTGCTTTATTTTTTCTTAGACTCTTGCTGAGTTTGTTACTTTATGTGTGTGAAAGTACTTCTGCATTAAAATTCCTTAAAGAATTAATCTCTAAAATGTTGTATTTACTTGAAAAGTGACTTTAAATATACCAGGGATAATTAGGACAATTTTCAAATGCTAGTCTTTGTTTTGAGGACAGAAACTCTAAGAAAAAACACATCAACCCAAAGTTGCTTATTAATTATGGCCAGGTTAAGTTTGCTCATCCCCCTTTCTTTTGAAGAAACTGACCCTCTCCCACAAGATATTTTTCCAGTTTTTGATGGATAGAACATAGTTCCTTAGAAGTCTTGTACACTGAATGAACAGGCAGTCCTTTTCACTGCACAAGTCACACACACTTAAAAAAAAAGAAGCTGGGGAAATCTGAGCTCATACTCCTGTATAAAGGCTGAGGTTGTAGTGCCTGTTATGGTGGAGGTAACAGGTAATTCTTTGTTGGAAATGTGTGTAACCTCTTGTGGGAGATAAGAGGTTTGTTGACTGCTTGAAGAATGATGTGGGATACAAACAGCAAATAGCAATGCTCTGTGTTCTGGAATTTGTTTGGATTGCTTTACTGGCATATTTTCAGAAGTGCCACAAGCCTTCTATTGCAGGTTTACTCACTGTAATGGGAGTACAGAGAGTGTGACCCTGAACACTGGCAATTCCTGGCTGCAGAACAGTCTCTTTCCTCTGTGGAGAGTATCAGAGGGTCAGTCCTGCTTCTTTAATGAATTCCCATAACTGGCATGGTGTATGACCAACTATCCATCTAAAAAACGAGGCAGAGAACTTTAAAGAAGTTAGTCCTAGATGCCTGCTGAGAGACTAAAAACCACAATTACATTATAGTTTTAAACAGACGATTTTATAAACTTTTTCTATTGTTATTATTTCAGCCATGCATTTATAGACATATTTCAATAAAAGTTGAGTTTTTTGTATTACTGCTGTGAATGACAGTACTATCTATTATAAAGGCACCAAGTGCAGTATGACAAGTCAAACTGTTTACACATGATGCATAATAAGATATTTATTTACTTATTTAGAAAGCAATAGTAGGTAAAGATCACTTAATACACTTGGTTGCACCATGCATGGTATCAAGATGGTGTTAAAAACATCCAAAACACAGAAAGGATATATTTCCATCTTTCTCACAGTATTAAAAAAGAAAAGTCAAACCAAAGACATAAGATTGCTTTAATTAGGTTGATTTCTGGTTTCAGAAATAGTTTTTGTTTTACCTCCAAACTCCATACAACTTTTTGAAATAAAAGAGCTGTAGTTGTTGGGTAATAACAGTACATATGGTTAACTACATATGCAAAGCTGGAAGCTGAGAACTGAGATATGGAAGTAAAGTGAGAGGAAAACAAATGAGATATCAGCTACATGCTCAGTGGCTTTTCAGGCAGTATGTTTGGATCCATAGAACAATACTACCATACACTGAGTTATTATTTGCTACATGATACCAAGGCACAGATTCAGGCAATTGTTTACTATTACAATCCATCCTGTGTAATACACTTCCAGAAAAGGAGCTACTGCCAATATATGGCAGTATATTTGAAGGATCTGGTGAATAGCCTGAATTTAATATGTTGGGCACTATTGCATGCCTGGTGTGTATATTGACTTGTACCAACAGCTTTGCCAAGACTTTGTACCTGTGCTTTTTAACACCCTGCCTCTTACTGAACTTGTTAGCTTCAATCCCAATTATTATATTTTAATGAGATTTCTTTCCCTATCAAGATGCTGTCAGATATGCTAATACTTTTCATAATTTCAGGTCTTTGTCAAAACCATACTATCACTACTACTGTACTGTAAACAAACAAATTAAACATTAAAAATATTTATACATTAAAAATGTCCAATTACGTGATAGATAATTTTAATTTTAATTATCTTGCTATATAATTTTAAATTATGTACCTCCTAATAATACTTCACATGTATGATGCCTTAGGTGGTCCATGTGATCAATTCTTACATTAAAAAAAAACCCAAAACAATTAAACTGGCAAATCACGGCATTGCAGAAGGAAGAGATTACAGAGGAATTGGGATATTTTTTTTCTATTGTGACCTGAGAATCACACATTAGTGGGATGATCACTCACAGAGATCATGGATGCTTATAGAGTTTACAGAGACACAGAAGCAAAGATGAGAACACTATTTCATCTCATATCAGACTGTAGAGTTCTGCATCAGGCTGTAGGTTCTGCATTCCTAACTAGGAATGATTCAGTGGAGACTTGCCAAATAGTTTGTTCAGGGAATAATCTAGAAAACGTGAATGTAAAGATTTTTAAAAAGACGTAAATATTAGTATTCATTTATAAATCCTTGCACATAGGAGCAGAGGAAAAGTTGTGATATGCTTCTACTCCAATTGTTAAAAAGTCAGTCCCAAGCACTCAGCTGTACCCAAAAGTATATGTTATTCCCCAATATCTAGAACTGAGATTGAATGTTCTTCTATGAGACATCAGATCAGGAAAAAAAACAGTAATCATAGTAATTTTAGAGATTATTGAAGGATGCATAATATCTGGTTCATTACAGGAAATCAGAGTAGACAATGTTATTTGGACATCAGTCCTTGTGTTTACGGAAGTGTCCCTTTAGCTGAAAGGAAATTTGAGCTGTGTTATTCCACTTCACACAGGAAGTTTTAATTAGCTACATCGGGTACTTAGAATGTATCTTGATTGCAAATATGTACAATCTCACAATTGTATCCTGCTGTATCTCATGAAAAGTCCAAGCAAAAGCATCAGGTCTGCTATGGAAAAAATCTCAACCACTGTGATCTTGCCTCTTTTATTGGTTGCATATGCTCTCAGTTATCCCAAGCCTGTAGCAAAACTCTCTGAAAGGAGATGCATAAGGACAGAATGGAATTTGCATGTTTACATGTGCAACTCCCCTTTTACTCTGGATTGGAAAACTTACATTCTTTTTCTGTAACCTTTTTGGGGACAGTTTTGTTGCTGGTATACCTTAGGTGGACCTCTTAGAAGTAGAAAAAAAAAAACATGTTCATTCATATAAAGCTATTTACTGAACAGGAAAAAAAAAAATGTAGTACCTTGTATCATATGCAACCAGTGAGGTAGAATTTCTCCCTATTCAAACACAGGGTTCTAGAAATACAGGTATTTGTAATTAATTTTCCACTACTTTACACATAAAATTAAAGAAATTCAATTATGCATCAATGATCTGTCTTTGATTTTATTCCTTCCTCTCTGTTGTCTCCCTTCTCATTAGAATTTTTTGGGGATTTTGCCATTATTGTTATTTCAATTATTAAGCTGTTCTTACTTCAACCCACAGGTTTAATTTTGTTTGTGACTCTCCTCCCCATTCCACTGGTGGTGGGGGTCAGGGGGTGAGCAAAGGGCTGCAAGGTACTTAGTTTCTGGATGAGGTTATGACATGACAAATGTCATGTCTGCAAATAAAATGACTTTTTTTTTTCCTTTTTAACTGCATCAAGTCAAATCAAATTTAAACTGGACAGCCAAAATAAATGCTTTCAGCTGAGACATACCACATACTTTTATATATAGGGGTCTACTATCAGCTACATTTGATGCTATTCTGAAAATTGTTGAAGACACTATCAGCCAAAGAGTATTGGAAAAGAGAAGTTCACAGGAACAGAAGAAATAAGGAGATTCTCTTTCTCTGGTCAACAATTTCCATATCACATTTCTGATGAAGAGAGAAAATAAAAAGATCACACTGTGGAAGTTATTTGCTTCTTGTGTTAATTGTTGAGCTGTTTTCATGTATTTCACTACATTTTAAAAAAGAACAAAAATATCAGAGTAATTAGTTCAGTCCATTAATTCACTTCACTTGACAATGTGTACTTGACACATTGACAGACTTTTAAAACTTGTGTGTCAAAGTCTAATTCCCTTATTCAAACTAGGTACCACATTTCAACGTGAATAACATTAGAGGAATCTGGCAGTAACAGGTATACCAGACCCTGTTTAATGCAAGTTAAAATGGTGCTTATGTCTTAACTCTATTTTGTTCTCAAAAGGTCTATAATCATCACATTTGTTTATCAGTATCCTGGGAATGCCTTTTCACTGGTTCCATTTTTGATGCACTATGCTGACAAACAGTGTATTTCATCCACACCTCCAGAATTATGTTTATGATCAGAAATTGCTTTTAGATTCTGGGAGGAAAAAGTGTTCTTGAAGGCTTTCATTGAGTTGCTGGACTGTTTCAGTGAGTTCATTAGGTCATGAATCATGTGAACTTGTCTGCCACAATTTGCAATTCTTTTATTTAAGATCAGAATTCCACTGTGGTTTGAAACACATTGTAATGATCATTCATTGTAATGATCACAAAACTATTTTTAATATTTATGGAATGGTACTGCAGATCCCACTATAAATTCAGAGCATATGTTTTTACCAGTGACAAGAAACAGAGGAATGTGCTAAATTTTATGAACTGTTAATGAGTCAATAAATTGACTGCTTTGCAGCCAGAACCCTGTTACTACTGACATTGTCCAACATTCCAATCTGGATTTCTTATGGAGAAGGAAGTTCTGTTCCAAATTTTGATTCTATTTCTTTCCCTTTTTTTTTATTCATACTAGAGTTTTGTGTTTTAAGAAGAAATATGCAATTGAATGAGAACCCCAAGGTATGTTGCAGAGATAGGAAGTTATGAGAATATGAGTCTGTTCAGCATAATTTATTTAGTATCACAATCACATCACATAATCCTCTTCATAAACTTTACAAGCTCCATTTTAGATGCAGTTGGACTGTAAGACAGTCCCCAAAATTTCAGAGCTCTAATGTTTAGGGATATTCCTCCTTTATTCCCAGCCATATAAAAATATGCATGAACTCTGCCAATCTTTAAAGACCTTAAACAGCTCTTTACTCTTTTTTGGGTTTTTCCCCTGACACTTAATTCCTTGGTACTTCTCACTGCTGTTTACTGTTTATCCAGTTCCTCATCTATCCGCAAGGTTTTTGTCTACTAACTCTGAATTTCTCAAATCAAGCATTTTTAACCTGATATTCATAAATTTCCTTACAACCATAGTCCCATCTCCCAGTTAAAGCCAGGATTCTTTTAGGTACCAGTAGGATGAGCACAGCTAGAGCATATGAAGGCCTGGAAATGAAGACATATACAAATGGACCAAATGGGATGACAGAACTGTCAGAGGAAATATGAGATTACAAAGTTCTGTTTATTAAGGCTTTTTTATAATTGCTATGAACAGAATAATGACTATATTTCTGTTGCTAAAATTCAACCTGTTACGAACTGTGCCATCAAAACTATACTAGCAGTAGTGTTGCCTATTCCTCTGGTGGTAGGAGTCAAGTGGAAAACCTAAAGCAGCTCTTCATTTTTACTTGGATTTCCTTGTGTTCTGTTTCTTCCAGGCCTCACTTTCCTGCAGTCCGTCCACTGTATTTTTAAAGGCACCTAAAGCATTATTCTAGCACTGCTGCATGCTTGTCAGAGAATTTAAAGTCCCATTGCAACATTAGTCATTAAGATGCTTGACCAAGGAGCTAATCTTTTCATTGCCATTTAAATCCACCAGTCACAAAGATATTTCCAATATGTTCCTAATTAATTGCATCATATACTTTTATGTTAGCTCCACACTAAAGGCATGGTAGCCAGCATATTCCTTATGATCCAGTTGTGTGACTTACAGTGAAGTGTCACTGAATACAAAGACATTTTATAGTGTAGCTGGTTTAAATCTAAAATATGTAGAACATGCACAGTGCAAACACACAGGAGATTATGGACTTCTCAATCTAAAAAGAATATTCTACTCTAAGAGGAAAAATACAGCTGGAAAAATGGAAGGTAAGAATAAAGGAAGACAGCCATCCAGAAAACCATGTTTTTAGAAAAGGTAGGTTTTTTAGTTTGTAGTAGAAAATATCAACACTCACTTGTCTGCACAAACTTATTTACCCACCTTTGTTATAGTAAGAAGAGACTGTAATATTTTTTCTTACCACTTCATAGGACAACTCCCAGCTCACAGTCACAGAAATTTTCAAATCTGCTTTAATGTATTGGGTAGAGTGTTAGGAAATTATTTTGACCTGTCACACTAGGATAGCAGAGAGGCCTACATTAAGTAAGATAAACACTATTTCAGTATGAAACAGGAAGTTTAAACATTTTATTCGTTTTGGATCAAGGAGATAAAAGAGAACTGTACAAACCAAAAAACTGTGAAGACACCAAAATTGACAGAAACATGTCAAATGAGATGGTGAAACAGTGCATGACCTTCTGGGGCAGAAGTTCACTGTTGAAACAATCTGCAGCTGATAAACAAGCAACACCTCACAGAAAGATCATGCCAGTAGTTCAAATTATTCTACTGGCATTTACTTTTGTATAAACTGAACAATTAAATTGCAACAGCTTGGGATGCTACGATTCAATGAGAAATGATTTACATCATTTTCACAGTCATATGCCAAGGCCATCTGCATATCCAGGCTGGCCACAAAACTGCCTGAGTTAAAGTTATGACTCATATCACTAAATCTACTGGGCCAGCGGTTGTCTTTTAATTACTGGAGGGAGGAAAGTTCCTTCTTACCTCTAAGAGCTTTGTTTAAATGTATTTAAACTATTTATGTCCAAAGTACAGACTAAAAAAAGAGGAGTAGACAATATCACTAATAACATTTTACTTATTCACTATTTTATCCAGCTTTTTTCTTTCTTATTCTCATCAGGGAAGGGCATCTGTACACATACCTTATGTGTTACATTAATCAACATCTCCATAGCAAACACGAGCCAACATGAGCAACCTGATCTAGTGAAAGATTCCCCTGCCCATGGCAGAAGGGTTGTGCTGGATGATCTTTGAAGGTGCCTTCTAACTCAAACCTTTCTATGATATTTTAAAAATTTAGTCCTCAATACATTTGCTGAGCAGACCAGGGTTCCTCCAGGACAAAGACACTTTCCAAGACAAGAAAAACAGTAGGTGGACAGAATACACTACTCAGGTTTTTGTTAAGGGAGTGGCTTGCAATTTAAAGCAGTTAAACAGGTAGATTTTAAAGTCACCATTCACTACATGTTGCAGTCCTTTCTGAAAACTCCACTAGAAGCCTGATGGCAGCAGGTGTCCATGCACCATTACTAGTTTCAATATCCCTTACACTAGAGGGAAAACCCTTCTTTTGAGATGGCAACATATGACCATGCACCAGTCTTCTAGTAGTTAAACATCCAATTTCCTTTTAACATGCAGTATTGGATATTAAAATCTACATTTGCACTTCAGAGCAGCAAATTGTTGGTTATGAGTCTCAAATAACATAGTCTCATAAAACATTTCTCAAATTAAAATGACATCTATTTGGTGATTACGCCTATTTGGGTTTCTTTTCATATGAAAGTACTAAATTTACTTTCTTAGAAATCTATTAATTGTGATTTCTTATGGTGAATCTTATTTTATGTAAGTGCTCACTGCCTAATAAAAAATTGACCACTTAACATTAGTCTTCTACTAAAAGTACAGGAGAAGCCAGAAAGATGACAGATTTCACAATTCCTCATGTAGATTTTATTTATTTGCAGTCAGAATTGGCAGAAAAATAAAAGGTAGTGCTCTGCTGGAGAGCAGACAGTCTGTAGTAAATACTGCAGAGCTCTGCTTTGAGGACACTGGTGAATACATTTCTCCTGAGGGTCAAAATTAGCATCCATGGTGGCAAACACCAAGATGTAATCCTGTCCCCACTGACATCAAAGGAAGCTTTTCTCTTAATTTCAGTAGAGCCAGAATATCTTCTGACAAGTCCTGCAGCAGTGGCAGGAGAGTATTTCCTACTGAGTAAGACAATAATTTCAGCAGTAAAATGGATTTGCACTCATTGTATTTATCTCCTCCTAATGCTTTTAGTTCATTGAAAAGGCTTAAGCCAGGACTTTATCCTGCTAAACTTAAGAAAAAAAATTGTGAATGATGGTAATGGAAAAGTAATTTATTTTCGGATTTCGATTGCAATGATAGCTTTGGTAAAAATTCCACAAATACCATTCTATATGCATCCTATCCATCTCTTCTTAACATACAAATGAAAAGATTATGTAAGAGCTTCTGTTTAATCTCCTCCACTGTCTGTTAAACATTCCAGAAAAAGAAGCCATTTTTCTTGAAACAAGGAGGTTATTGACCCAGATGGCATAAACCTCACATCTACAATGTCAACAGAAAAAAATTACTGCTGAAGACTTGAAAGTACTATTTGCCCATGTAAATTCAAAGGCATGGCCCCTTTTTATCTGTATGTTTTTCATGTTCACTGTTATGTGAAAGTCCGATTAAAAGCTTTTCAAAATAACCTGAGTGTGTAATTAGGGGGCACACAACTCCCATCCTGAGGTTAATATCCTCACAAACATGCAAAGTACAAATCTAGCAGAGAACCAATCTGTTTCATAATTCAGCTGCAGTGTCTCTCCCCTGCACTTAAAGGCTTACAGTGTTTCACAGAATGATACACTCGTTGGTTTATCAACTTAGAGAAGGAGTAGTTGTTGAGATATTCATGTTATACATACTAATAGGTTAGTATTAATATTAATAAGTTGCCATGTTCATTTTCATCTGGATTTGAAGACTAATATTTCACCCAAAAGTCAAGAGGTTTTTTTTTCTCTCCCTTTTTCTCCTTTGCCCTGTGCCATGATGTAAAAATATGTTTTTATACAGTACACTTCAGGAAGTCGTAAAGCAAATTATTTGTTTTTAAGAAATTATTAGACATTAAGACATACCAGAAGTGATGGGTTTGGATTCTGTGGAAAAAATTTGAGGAAAAAGACTTTTCCTGAAAAGACTCATGAAGGCAAATGCCAAATATTGATAGGATGTGAATAACCTATTCACAAAAAAGCCAGTATTTGAGGAGGCAATTCTTTATTACTTTTTAACCAAAAAATAAAGACAAAAAGCTCCATCAGAAATGTCTGCAGCCATGAAATGGCAGCACTAAATAAATCTACGTTCTGGCTGAAAGGAATCGATCTGTAGCTTTGATAGCTGCATTTATAGCCACAAGATGTAGGGACTTAAACATCTCCTCAAGATGTAGTCATGAATACTCATTATACAAATACAGACAAAGGTTAGCGTGAAAAATAAAATTCACCCAATGACCTGTACTGAACCATGAAAGATGGGACTGTGGCTTCAGACCATTTGGCATCAGATCATTTTGTGTCATTTAGCTGGCTCTGCACTTTTCTGTACTTCCTTTCCTATCAGCCTGATCACAATATTTGTGTGTTTATAGAAGGTTTTTTCTATCTAATTTATTCTTACTGTCTTACACAATTTATTCTCTGCTTAAAACATCAAAGGTTTTAAAAAACAATGAACTTCTATACACACTAAAACAAGAGTACAACATATCCCACAGAGGAAGATGTAACGATAATCAAAGGCCAACATGTAAGATTATATTTTAAAGGATATTTTTAAAAAACAAAAAAGTAAATGGGAAGGAGAAATGCTGAGCTTGCTTCATAGGAGGAAGAAGGAAGATTATCTTGGTATAATTTTTTTCTCAACCATTATTTCTCCCCAATGACTTTCCAAATTAAGTAGTTTATGTTAGAGTATCTCCTGCTCATTTTTCTTTCTTTTTTTTTTTTTTTTGAGGGGTGGGATAGTGTTTCTTTATGCTCTTGTCATTTATTATAACTTTTAAGAGTGATTGGCACGTGTTTATGAGAAAGAGAAAGGAATGGCAGTAGGTGATACACGTCTTGAACTAAGGTGGTAAGTTCAATTAGCAATAATAAATAATATGCTATTTCAGTAAGAAGATATGGCAGAGCAGACAAATAATTCTGCCAGAGAGATCAAAACCTTTCCATCACATTTATTCTGCTTTGTCTTTCCCAAACAGAGGTATTGAGTTTTACATTATGCAGATAGAGTAAGAGAGATTCTGTTAGAAGTGGGTTTTCTGGGAGAGCATCCAAGACCTGAAAGTGAGCCAGGGGATCAGAGAGCACTCCCTGGGTGGTGCAGGAGGTGAGCTGCTGCAGCTGATTGCACAGCTCCTGCCTTATCGGCCACAGGTAGGAGTGGACCAAGAGCAGAGTGGGAGACAGAGAGTGTTATTAAAAGCTCTGTCTCAGAAAAATGGGAGCAATCAAGAAAATCTACACTCTTCAGCAGGATTCAAGATGAGCTTTGGGGTCTCTCCTGTGAGAGAGGGGTTTAAAAGCTGCTCCCCTCTGCCTTAACTGGTACAAAATATCCTTCCCGACTGCTTAAAGCAGTGATAAGGTATTGATAGGGAAATGTCAATGCAGGCACATGAATGAAGACTTTGTTGTGGCACTGATAAGGAAGAAAATTACAAGGAAAAAGTGAAGATCTGCCTGGAGGCAAGAAAGTCATATCACAACTAATGAAATAGTTCAATCAAGAGGAAAAGGCAGACAAAACCTGGCTCCCTTCCTGCCCTTTGTCCTGTTGCTCTGGGTACAGGAGCACTGTTTATCAACAGGAATAGTATAAATAATTCTATGAACACATGTTCTTCATAAGTGGCAAAGATCTCTAGAGGACAGTGCATTAAATTGTGGATATTATCTATCCAAACCAAAAATCAGAAAAGCATGAAATTAGTAATTGACTCAATTTACCTCATTTATTAGCAGCCTAGACCTCTGTTTGAATTAATATTGCCCAATGGAATTTCAAGTGGTACTGACATGGTGTAGCACGACACAAATTAACTCCTGTTCCCCCTACTGTACTGCAAACCACCCATATCTCCAATTAGGCCTGTTCTAATCTAATCTACATGGTTTCATCGCTCCTATTGACAATAAAATATGACTGTTTCATCCTTCCTTCTCTGATGCCAGACTTGTTTTACCAAGCAGCTGATTTTCCTAACAGCATTTGCATATAGGGCACTGATTGCATTCTCTTTCTGACTATCATAGACTTGGTTGCTGTGGGCTGCACTGTAGAGCATGTCCAGTCACAATTAAAATTGACATTTTGTACACAAGATACAGTAATGGTCTGATTAGACATCTGACTGCACTACTGTCCATCATTTTACAATGTAAATTATGCAATTTAATGCTTCTTACTTATCTGCTCTTTTCCCAGCCAATAGTGGGGTTTGCCATTTTTCTTCATCGCTAACTTAAAACGGAAATGTTTTTTTCTTCATATGAATTAACCCTGACATTGTACTAGATACCCAAAAAGCATTTTGATTGTGTCTGTAAACTGGGCTTGATCCACAGGAAAAAATAGCAGGCTTTCTGTTGATACTGGGGGGGTTTTAGGTCCTTAGAAATGTCCAAACACTAGTGTCATTGTATCCATATTACATGCAGTATTTTACAATTAATTATTAAAATGGATGAAATAAATTGAAGCAAGGCTGCTTTTTTTTTTTGTTTTAGGAAAAAGGATTGTAATAGCAATCATGACCTTAGCATTGGGAATTTCCTGGGGATTTAATAACCAGCCAGGGGGTAATGGCCCTTGGCTTTGCCTCAGGCCATCAGCTCTCCCAGCTGGTTATTAATCCCTAGAAAATGTTCTGTATGTCAATTATTAATGTTTTAAGTCTTTCGTAGGCAAATTCTTGCTTTATTCCACAATTTTTAAGCAAATAAAAATAAAGACTCAAAATTATGTGAAGTACAAGATTGAAAAAATAGTGGCAAAATATATTTTTATGTTGCTAAATAAACTCACAATATTTTATGATTGATCTTAAGCAAATCATGGTAGCTCTATTTAATCCTGTCACCTTTTGACCAGGCCCAAACTTCTATGACTATAGGTTTTATTATGTTATAATTAAAATTTCTTGCATGCAGATATCTTACAACAGTGATTACCAATCTATGTGTTTCCTTCAGAATTCAGTGTTTTTTCTTTCTTTCTTCGCAGGGAATTTTGATAATAATCTTATCCTCAGAATGAAGAAGCCCAGCAGCAAGACTATCATACCTAGGAGTACATAAACATTTTTCTTCCCTTTGAGAGAATGAGTTTGGATCTCAGGTCTGAAAAAGACTCACAGGAAATAGAGGTGAATTTCATGTACCTGTTCTGAATCAGATAGAAGCCTTGCTGTATGGAGAAGAAAAAAGATGCTTGAGGAAGACCATAGGTTATGGACTGAATTGCTTTGCATGGACATGAAAAGCTTCTAGTAACACAGGAAGAAAGTAGTAAAAAACAGAAAAGGTGTATTTTCATGCAATATAATGATCTTTCCATCTTGTGTGGCTTCAAAATAAGTTGATCTATGATTGCAATTAATTGCTTGCTTATTTTGTTATAAAATTGAAGATGATTGGCAAAAAAAGGAGTCATACTTTACATTTTATTTCATAATGTAATACCTGAGAGTTTTATAGCATCAGTTCAATTTCCTATCTCCAGAATATTTACTGTGTACATTTTATAATTAAGCAATGAGATGAGACAAGCAATACACTTCTGCAAGATTACAACATGCCTCTGGCGGTGTTATACGGGACAAGGTCATATCTAGAATTACTTTAATCACCCAAGTATAATAATTGCTTGGAAATACACTCCCTGCAGTGTCTTATTGCTAATAGAATTGTGGCTGAGTCACACAATGCAAGCTATAGTTAAGCCTAGATAAGTAATTCTAATGTAAAGACTTTTTTTCAGCTGCTTGTAACTTTCAAGCATTGGCCTTTTAGTCTTAGCTTTGACTGGTAGAAGCTTTGTGGTGTTGAAGTGCTCAAGGCCACCTCACAGAATTCATTTTTATTGATAACCATGCCCATTATTTGTAAAAAAAAATAGGAAATAATTAAATTAATTTAGTTGAGGAACATTTGAGATGGCTCGATAGGGAAAAGAAAAGGCAAAACAGTAATGCGAAACCACCTGATCCCAAAGCTAAGGAGAATTCATGGGCTTCACAGAGACTTTCCCAAACTTCCATTTCCTCTTTCTACAGACTAACTCACCCTGTTGCCGAGATCCAGCCAAAAGTGCTTTTTATTGCTGCAGTCTGGCCAACTTTGTGCAAGTGTAACTTAAAAGTCAGCTCCTACAACAGGAGGAACCAAGGAGAAGGTACCAGCAAAACAAAGACACTGGTGTTGTGAAAACCTGGCTTACATTTCTGGAAAAAAGCCAGGTTGCATCTGCTTAACAGTGATGCACAAACTCCCTCCAAGCCAAGACCAACAAGTTTTCAGATTTGGATAACTCAAGTCTGAAGAAGTGTTGCTGAGGTTTGGAAATACATCTGAAGATGAAGTGAACACCCATGCACAGGTATGAGAAAATTAATCTCTTTTAGAGCTTAAGACAATAACTGCTTAGAAGAGTTGTAGTGACATTTCTGGTCACAAAGAACCAGAGCAGGTTAAATCTACAGTACTAAATGACCAAGACAGAGGATGATGATTAAAATCCTAAATTAAAGAAAGGATAAATTATAAAAAGCTAATCTGATGATCCACCAAAAAACAAAAACAAAGAACAAAAACAAAAAAAAAGCAAACAAAAAAACCCCCAAAAACAACAACAAACCCCAACACTATCCTAACCAAAAAAGGCTCTCTTTTTCGAAATAATAAATAGGTACTATAATAAAACTAATATTATCTGAGGAAAATAAAACTAATTATGTGAGACATGACTTGTCAGTTATAATTGCAGCAGAGGAACCACCAGGTGTGCTGTACATTTGCAAGGAAAACCATGGCATCTTGGCTAAGTTATAGCCTACTTGTCCTCATGCATTTTACCTTAAACCTGTGTTTCACCAAGGATGAGGAGATCAGGAACTATGAGCTGGTCAAAAATAGCCAAGTAATAGATAGTGCCAATTCCAGCACCAGCAGCCCTGTGTGGCCCAGATATTTCCTTAGGAGAAAGTGTGGAGATTACTAATGAATAAAGGTTTTGGGAGGATTTTTTTTTATCTTTTTACCAAAAGCTCCTGTTTATAACTTCATTATCTATGACTTCCTTTTGAAGAAGCTCCTATGAGGTGAGAAAGAGGCCAGTATTGTATTTTATTGTCTAGCTAATCTTTAAATTATGATCTTAATGCTCCAGCTATACTTGTCAGGTAGAATCATTATTTCTCTTACTTAAACTTCAAAGGTTTTTTTTTAATATGCCTCTAATGAAGGGAATATAGTCACATACATGGAAATTTTACATGTCAAAATCTATTATATTTTACATTTTCTCAGGAAACAATTAGATTCAAGCCACTGGGCTGGCTGAATACAGATAACCTGCATTTCTGTAGCATTGTATATATTTGAGAACATTTCTTGAGGTATTTATAGCATGTGAGTTCTTGTGCCTGTATTCCATTCTGTGAGCAAGGAATACTATTATCCCTATTTGCAGGTAGGAATATAGGAGAGTTTATGATTTGATCAAGAAGAAGTAATCAAATTTAGGCCTCCTAATTCCCAAGAGCTATTCCTTTCCACACTAATTCAGCTTCATTTAATATTGCTTAAAGATGTGCCTGGGATAGATAGAAGATGTGAATATGGAGGACAGAAAAGCAATTTTATATTTACCAGCAGGAGTTATAGTTCATCTGGAAACTTTTTTGAAATCAGGTATTTAGGGATAGATCATGAACTTGGAGAAAAATGATAAGAATGATCATGAATCTGGAAGACATGTCAAGATTGAAAAGGTGTGAGATTGTTTACTGCTGAGGAAAGAGGAATAACAGCTGTCACAGTAATCGTGTATGAAATAATGATGACACATAAAGTTTCTCACATGGTAGCATGAGAATAAAAAAAGCAAAACAAAAATGTTTTTTCATAAAGACATATTATCTGACTGAAGAACTGATTACTGCTGCCATCAGGAATACAAGATTCAGAGACATCTCTACAGAAAATATTTTATGATAAATATTCGTAATAAAAATGTGGAAATAAATTACCCTTCTGGGTTTGAAACAACCTTTAAGTATAAGCGATCAGTGTCAGATTATCCTACACAAGCCATCTGTTAGGTTATTATAATCTTCCTTAAAAGCTTTTTACATAGGGTATTGCCAGAAGAGAAGGAGCTTGGATCTGAGCCAGTATTCCTATTCCTACACTCTTGTGCAGAACTATCTGAAGAAGTGAGGCCGCCGCTCCTTCCCATGCACGCTGAGGGAGCACAACCACTCATTTCTGGGAGAAATGAAATTCCTGGAAAGATACTGAGTTCCTAAAATAATAACAGAATGGAGAAGCCCCATTTGCAAAAGTAAGCAGAACCATCTATAAGGATGGATCTGTAACAGTCATGTTAGGAAAGGTCAACATTTGAGCAATGTAAATTTATTTTAAAGGGAATTGATAAATTCTAGAAATATGATCTATCCCACATGAAAACAAAAATTCATCCATTCCAGGTTCTCTTTCCTTATACCTTAGCACAGCAAAGAAATATTGGTATTTATGTTTGTCAATATATAGAGATGCCATCTCAGACTTTTCACAGAAATTTCCTTAGAATTAAACAAATTAAATTTTCCTGAAAGCTATGTAAGCACGCCAGTCTAAGGCAGCAGGGATTCTTGCTTCTCATGGGTTTAAAATTATTTAGATAAGCAAGTAAAAGTCATAAAGAGGCAACAGGGTGAAGCCTAAAATTCTCACATCAGGAAGCAAGTGGGTTGTTATTTTTTCCCTTGGATCAGAAATATTAAGTTTAAATATCACTTCACCTTACTTCAGTATACACCACCATAGCGTAGCCTCACACAGGTATGGCCATATTTAGGTATGATCACAAACCTTTATAGGACAACAAGGGGTGATCATAAACCAAAGTAATCCCTGGAAGTGGCATAACACAAACAGCAGTCCTGAGTGATCTGTAGGACATACTGCTATTTTAAGATCATCTACTAAAAGGTTGATTCTTTCTTTTTGTAGGTAACAGTTTCTTTTATGCCACCTTTTCAAGCTGAAAAAGAAGGAAGTTTAGAATGTAATTCTGTAAAGCCACTACTGCCATGACAAGTAACTCCTCAGAACTACACTCCTCAAACACAGGCAAGAAAATGCCATGTGCTAATGGGCTTTGCAAGTGGTGATTTAAGATGACTGCTTCAGAAAAAAGCGTTCATCTCTAATAGCCATCACCTTCACTTTATTGTGGTTATCTGTCCCATGCACTTCATTCCACAGGCTTTATTCCATTCCATTCATCTGCCTGAGAAAATAATCAGCAGAAAGATGCCAAAGCATGCGGATGATATAAAATTATTCCTAATGGTCAAAAATGAAAAAAAAAAAAAAAATCCTGAGGAGTCCAGAAAGACCAAATGTATTTATAGAGTGATAGTTAAAATAGCAATTACAATTCATTATCAATAAATATGAAGGCTAATAAAAAAACCCAAACGTACACAATGCTGGATTTGATTTAGCTGTTACTCATAGCAGTCAGGATGGCAAACAGATTGTTGGGAGTTATTGGGAAAGGAGTCTGGGTATAAACAGAGACATATTAAACTGCTTGTGGATATTTGGTGTGCCCACACTGTAATTACTTTATGCATTGCTGGCTAGGCTGTCTGAAAAAATCATATGGTCCAAGTAATAAAAACATAGAAGGCTGACAAGTGTGAGCAGGGGGTGCAGCACAAGTTCTGCAAAAGAGAAAAGACTTGATAGTCTCCAATGAATAAAGGGGCAACTGGAAGGGTATTTGAAATTAAGGAAAAGGAAATCCTAAATGGTGTGAAAGTGATCAGTCAAGAAGCCTTTTTTCACAATGCAAAAATTGAGTCCAGCTTAAAAAAAATTAGATAATAGTTTTAAAGCAAATGAAAAAAAAACAATTTTTTTTTTTTGCACAGCAATGTCAAACCGATTGCCATACTATATTAAAAATGCAAAAAAAAAAAAAAAAAAGGCAACACACTTATATGAATTAATCAAGAAAAGATAAACTAATGGCTCTTAAACATGACCATCCAGATTATGATCCAAAGCAGGAAGTTCTGATGCTGCTGGATTTGGAGGGTGTACTAGCAAAAGACTTAATTTTGTATGACTTAAGTATGACTTAATTTTAAGTATCTCTGGAAGTACCTTCATTAGTTACTGCAGAGACAGAACATTAGGCTAAACAAGTCTGCTCACTCAGAAGGGAGTTGGACTGAATGCCACATTCCTGTTTTCTTAATATTCAATACCTGAACCATCACAGTTCTAAGTTAATATTGCCATCATATTTTGAATAATTATTTACTTTAATATCCTCATGAATTGTTATATTAGTTCTGCCTGTTTCTAAGTGGGTTGTATATAATTCACGATAGCACCCAAAAACTTCGTCTATGCACCCAAAATTCGGGTGGGCTTGGTTGTTCATATGCTAAAATTATTCATCTCAAATTTGTGGAGTCTTTACACCACATTATTAGAGGTATGAAGCATTCTTCAAAATTAGGATATCTTTTCTGGCTTCTAAATTGGTTTCTGTTCATCTCTGTTTCTATGCAGGGCTGTTTCCAGCTCATCTTCCTTAAAGAATTGTTTCCAGTGAAAATCTCTCCTGTGCCACAGGACTCACTATCCCACACTGTGGTTACTTAAAGCATGCACAAGGTTGTCAGGGAAGTTGTCAGTGGAGGTTGAACTGACATGCCTGAAGTTGGCAGATACACTTTAGGCACCCCTACAGTCTTATGCCTCTTAATTTAAACTGTGTTCAAAGTGGGCATAATCCCTGCAGCACAATGCAAGTGTGCCATATTCCATGGGAAATTCATTCCCTGGCCAAGCAGAATATTACCAATCCTAGCTAATGAGTTGTATGTACAGCAAAATGTTGACCAAATTCAGAAAATTAATTATAAGTAACTTTGATCAGAGAGGAAGAGACACAAGGAGAGGAACACACACATCAGAGCTTATTCCCAGTGGGGTTGTTTGAGAAGGAATCAGGCAACAACTTCAGTGGCAGAATATTGAAAACTGGCCTGGAGAATTAAGACTGCTAAAATATTTAGAGCTCAAGAGTAGAAATTACAAATTATTTGTTACATTCATAACATATTTCTTGGATTTCAAGTGGCACAAGAAACACAAAGTCATCTGATACTTGAGAAGCAAGGCTTATAGAACACAGTCTTCATGAAAGTAGCAAATTCATATTATTATTTTATAAATGCTCCATAGAAAGTGGAGAGTTTGGAAATTAAAGGGAAATTACAGTGGTCTGAGGATACATACAACTGAATAATTATGAACTCCACCGAAAATTATTCCATTGAAAACCAATTAACAGCCTTGTCTATACATCTCTTTCAAAAACCTGGTAGTAGAAATGTCTATTTTGGTATTGATTTCCATTGACTCTCATACACTTGCCTGCCATGTAAGCTATTTAAGAAAATGATTTTTTTCCCCCAGAATCTACTTTTGAACAATTTTGTAGTGTTAAAACATAGCAGCATTATCTATTAAACCAAAATACCCCATTAATAACATTGAGTACTGCACCTCTATATAAAACAGGGAAAAAAAGTGTGCATTTCCCTGTGGTTTTACACACAATATTTTTCCTGGGTGTAGTTGAACAGCCCTCTGCCATCCACCTGGCATACACCAATCACAAGAAGAAAATTCTCAATATGCACATGCCTATATAGCCAAACACAGCAAAGCAAAGGAATAACTCCACCTGTATAATTAAGGTATTTTTAAAAGGGAAAAGCAAGAGTGAAGACGTGGACTTCTAAATGAGAGAATTTTAAGTAGAAAACTCTTTTTTCCCAATAATTCAAATAATAAATTTCTGCAGAAAATGTGCTGAATTTTCACCCTGTACATCTTATCTATAAGGTGTCCAGATATCAGCTCCCTTTCCCTCTTGTCTTTAAACAGGTAACACCTCCTTTTAATCCTTCAAAGGACCCACAGGGCACACTTGAAGCTGCTTTTCAAACTCTTAATTAAAACCTCAGCAGGGTAATTGCAAGTGTAAGAAAGGTAAGAATGGAATGGCTGTTTTTGGGAGCGATGGTTACTGGGGCAGCACTGGAGGCACTGCTCTTCCCAAAACAGAGGGAAGCACTGCCAGGAGACTGGCACCTCCCTGCCATGGCAGCTGCTTTGACACCTACCTCAGGAACTAAACTGTAGAAAACAAAAAACCATAATGATCAGTGTACCAAGTTAAATACAATTATGTATCAGGCACGTGGTCTTTTAAAGGAGAGCAGGAAAACGTGGATCTTTTCTGGTAAGAGAGAAGGCTTTTCCAAAGAGCTTTTTTGTTTTTATTTTGTTACCCAGAGCAGCTGCTAAAGTGAAGGCAAGCTTTGGAGAATATTGCATTTCAGAGATGATGATATTATAAAGGGAAAGAGTTTTAAAGTGGATGAAAAGAAAGGACAGAATTTTTATCCATATTGTCCCAAATCTTTTCTGTTTGAATTTTTTAACCCAAACTCTCAGCATACTCTTAGAAGAGAGATCTGTGGGCCTGTTGCCAGAGCTTTTATGTGTAGAATCAAGGTCTCTTGGATTTTCAAAAGAGAACAAAAAAGCTAAACTGTTCCTGTTAGTTGCAAAATACACACAATGTGCGAAGTTGACAAGTGCTTTTTCTTCATCTGGGTTTGCAGTGACAACTTCTAGAGAAAACAGCAAAACAATTTTATTCCACATCCACTGAGCTAATCAGGGACAGCCTTTTGAGAGGGAAAATCCTCAAAAAATACCCTCCATGAGAAGAAAATAGCTCTTGAAAGCTTGCTTAGATAATAAAGAATATACAATAGTGAGCTAAGCCATGGAAAAGGCTGAGGAGCCTGAGTATATCAGATCTGCAGTGCTTGGCTAAACTTTACCTCTCCAACAAAATGCCAGTTCAGCCTGGGAAAGGAACACTCGGTGTGGGATGCAACTTGTGAACACTTCTACTGCTGCTGCTTGGCTTCTGAGACAGATGAAGTCCTGTCCAACCTACCACAAGAGGAATCTTTTCACATGAAATGAGAAAGGAAGAGAAGAAAAATTCTTCTGCCATAAGTACCCCGTCTATTTGGCATCTACTATGGCTTGCCCCTCGCTGGTCCTTCTCCACATGCTTTCAGAACATACAGGGCAATTTCCACTGATATCTCAGATTTTCCCTAATGACCTCAACAGATTAATTATTATCCAGCCCTGACAAACTTGTCTTCTTCCACAAGGAATGTCTGCTGAGAAAGGTGCTACTCTACCAAGTGGTAAATAACAAAAGATGTGAGAGGATTCGATACCCTTTGCCCTAACCCCCTGTTTATCTGAGGGAACATTCCATCTGTACGTAACAAAGCAGGCACTGTTCTTTAAACCACTGTAGAAACTTTGCTCCTACACATTGGGTCATTCATGTCCAGCATTTTTCAGACTGTGATTAATTTCAGAAGTGAAAATGCAGATGGTTGTCTAGCCAAATATTTGTGTGCACTTAATATCGCATCACATTACGTAGAAACCCTTACCCTAATTAAACTGAGGCATGAGCAATGTCTGGATACACTTGAAGGAGAGGGTATAAGGTTAGTTTACACAAGTGCTGAGTAATCCAGTTTATGTGGAACAAGATACTCTATTCTTCTACAAAAGACCTGACTGGAACTGCTGAGGTATTTTTGAGTGCCCATCTTGCTTCTTGCTTTACCTCAGTGTCTGTTGTCTTTTCTTTGCTGCTTGTAAGCATTGGAGGAAAGTGATAATAAAGCCCTGGAGAAATTAATTAACTAGACACCCCCTAAAATAATAAAGGAAAAAAAAAATTAAAAGATTGGCGTTAGTCAGAGGAATCCTAGTGGACTCAATTTGAATGAAATCACAAAAGCTTGGTGATTAATATGCTTAACAGTCTTTATAAAACATTATAAATCTGCTGAATACCTCCAATGTATAGATTATAAATATATTAGTTCAAGAAGCTACCACAAGAGGATTTCTGAAGTTAGAAAGCTGTGAAGAATTTTCTATATTTATTCATAAAGCTTTAATCTTTTATGCTGATAAACAAGCGTCCAAAAATATTCTGAATCACTTACAGCAATTGTCTGCCTTTCAAATGTGAAATACAGGATAAACCCTTCTTTGCAAAATGCAAAATAAAAAGAGCTAAAAAATATGAGCAGTTTTCACTTTCCTATGTACAGGATTTAAGAACCGTATTTATTGCATTAGCTATGCATCTGCTGCAAATAGACCCAATATCGACTTGCTTCCTTGAAGGAAGAGTGACTGCCAGTTTGAATTTAGTTCTCCTGGTTTGATCAAGTGGGTTTCAGTGAGCTAAAGTGACAACTGGACATTTAGCTGCTGCCCACAGCCCTGCCCTTGTCATATTTTCAGAGAGAACAGGAGAGAGCCGGTAGTGGCTGCAGTTGTCCTGAGCATGTTTGCATCCAGCAAATCTTATCACCCAGCTTCCAGTCCTCTGGAGTGCATCAATTGCGCCATATATTTTAATATTAATTTATTCCAGCTCTTAAGATTGATGGCAGATCAGGAAACACAGGCTGGGCAATGAGTGCTGTGATTTCTTAAAGCTTCATTTACCATTAATGCAAATCACATCAATTTCTTCATATGTTTAATGCTCCCACTGCTAACAGAGAACATTTCCAAGACTTCCAAGCTTGTTTCTATAACCTCCTGAAAAATATATCACCTAAATGCTACCTACTATTTCAAAGGGTGTATGTGATCTAATGCAGGATGTCTTTTTAAGAATCTGTATTTTCATAGAGGTATAAAAATTAAAGATTGAAAACCTAAACATTTTTAGCTGCCAGGGATTGTCATAAATGAAGCAAATTTAGCATTTAAAAGATGAAATTTTAAGAACATCTTGAACATCTTTTAATACACATATAGACTAGAAGAAGTCTTCTGTAGTCTTCTTGAGCATAAGGAAAGGGTAAACAAAGTTTTAACATAAAATACTTATTTTAAACAATCCTGAAGCAACAGATCTACTTACACATTATGAGACCCAGCTGGCAAAAAACACCAGAGAAGTGGAGAAATTAAAAACTACAGAAGAGGAGTTACATAAAGACCAAACTTACTGAGAACACCACAGAAGAAAGAAGAACTGCTGTCATGGAAGACCTGTAGCTAAAAAGATCAGAAAATCCACTCTGAAACACAAACAGTGCTAACACCCAAGCAATCATCAAATTACTTACACACTTTACTTGTACTTGTTTTAAAATGTGGAGGAAACACAACTGAAAAAGTGCTTAGCATCTCTCTGGGGATATTTTATGCTTGGATTTTCAATGTGTACAGGCAAAAAATGTGTTGTGGTTCAAATGGGTATTGAGCATTTAAATGTGATTGCACTGCAGGCTTAAATTAGTGAATTTGTGTTCTGTTGTCTTTCATAAAAGTGCAATTAGTTATGCTATTTGACCCTTCCTGTGCCTGAAATTCTAGATGACCTTGCATGCCATGACAGTGATGTTCTAAGGGAGAAGTGGGGTCAAAGTTTTGCATAAATGCAATAAGAGATTACTTCAAAAACAAACTAAACATGTATGTGTCTGTACTATGAATTGTTTGAAAATTATGGGATGGATCTGATTTTTCTTTACGTGTACCAGAGTGAAACAGGATTGAGTCTGGACTTGGATTCTACTCTTTCCTTCAGGCTGATGGCTGAGTACATGTCCTTAGCTTTATTCTCTTATGTTTCTGGGTTTAGTCAAGTGTAATCTGTGGGAAGAGCACCAGTTATATATATATGTATACAGCAAATATATCAAGAACTCACTGTCTTTCCTTTCTGCCCCCATCCAAGGGGGAGTTGTCTGGTTTGTGAAGACAGCTGATAAGAGCCTAGAGAAGCACATTTTGCCCAGGTGCCTGAGGGATGTTTAAATAAGGGGGTCAGAAATCCAGTGGGTCTCAGAATGGAGAGGAAAGCCCCCACTAAACCATGTCCCTCAGTGTACATCCACATCAACATCTTTTAAACACCTCCAGGGAGGGTGACTCCACCACTCCACTTCCCTCAGCAGCCTGTTCCAATACTTGATAACACTTTCTGTGAAGAATTATTTCTGAATCTCCAACCTAAACCTCCCCTATGCAACTTTCGGCCATTTCCTATTGTCCTGTCACTTGTTACCTGGGAGAAGAGGCTGGCTCCCACCTGGCTACACCCTCCTGTCAGGGAGTTTTAGAGAGTGATAAGCTCTCCCCAAGCCTCCTTTCGCCAGGCTGAGTTCCCCCAGCTCCCTCAGCTGCTCCTCACCAGACTTGTGCTCCAGACCCTTCCCCAGCTCCATTGCCCTTCTCTGGACTTCTGTTCCAGCCCCGCAATTTCTTTATTGAGAATGAGGGGCTCAAAACTGAATGCAGGATTCAAGTTGCTGAGTACAGGGGAATGATCACATCCTTAGTCCTTCTGGCCACACTTTTTCTGACATTTAAGTATTGCTAGAATATTTCTAGATATGCTTTTACTCTCCATCAAACAGTGTTTGTCAGACCAAACTGAAGTGTTTATTTTCAAACAGCAAACATTCAGCAACAGTAAAATCCCTTAAGAGTAAGTACTGATTAAGTAAATCTTGCTGCTTTTCAGTTCTTCTAAGAAATACAAACAGGAAAGCATTCGGACTCTAGCAGAAAAATGTCTGATGTAGGCTTTAGTAGGGTTTTTTTGAGGGGGGAGGGAGAGCAATTGCTCTTATTATTGTATTTAAAGAAATACTCATTATCTATTTAAATTTTCATGATACCCTCAGTGATGGCATGGACAGCTTCTCTGCAGAAATCCTAGCTGATCATTTCTGTTGTCAGTAATCAGCCACATGTTCTGTGTCAGCTCTGTATAGTTCAAGACACATCAAACTATTAGCAGAGGCAAAAATAAGAGGATTTGAGATAGTAGGAGTGAACTATGACACCAAGATTAAAAGGGACAAGAAGAAAAATTGTGAGAAAGAACCAGATGAGATCAGAAATCATGTTCTTTCCAGGCAGCTAGATAAAGACTTATTTTCCATTTAACTTGCAAAGTAGCAGTTGTCCATCCATATACATATTGTATGTGCATTTAGATATGTATACACACATGTGTTTACATGTGGGTTTTTCTAGCCCAAGGGAAAGCTATTACTCAAGCACTGCAGGCAGAGCAGGTACTGAGAGTTTGCCTTCCCTAAAACTGATTGAATTTGAGGTTTGGCAGAGCTCACTGGAACCTGAGAGGCCTCTGTGACCAAGACTTATCATTCTGACATCCTCCACAGGCATTTCTTCTCTTTTTCTAACCTGTCATGGTGACAGCCACTGCTACTTGTACAGACAATACAGAATAACACAGAGCAGTATTTCAATTTTTACCAAGCCCTGTATAAATGACTCCTTGGGTTAAAGCCTGGCCTCTCCCAACATATGAGTGTAGAAATCATTCTGCACAGTTGCAAGGAAAAAGTAGAGATTAGCTCCCCAAACTCTACAACATTTTTGAAATCCTAAACATAAACCTAAAATAAATTATTTATTAGATGAATGAAATATTTAGATGAGAATTATTCTGACATAACTGACACTTAAAATCAGTCACAAGCTAAAACTTTAAAAGCCAAACAAAAGATTGCTTAACTTTTTTTTTTTTCCCCACAAGAACCTGAAAAGTGTATTATAGTGAGAATTTTGATGGGGAAAGATGTTACTGTTTTTAATACTCTCATGTTTGAACCATCTTTTGGGTTGCAATAGCAAGCTGTTAGTTATTTCCTTGAAAAAGAACTGTATCCTCATGCCTTAGGCTAAACAGCGCAACTTAAGAATGCAGAAAAACTCAGAGCACTATGAACCTTCCAGATTTTCATAATGCAGTTTTCTCTGCATCTGTTCCTTGAAGTTTGGCTATGACAATAGGAGGCACTGCCTCTCAATGCCATTGTGAAGCATATGAACATTTCTGTCAGCTGCATCTTTAGGCTGCCTTGGTTTTAATTTTGAAATCCTCGTGCATTCCAATACTCAAAAGTGATAAAAAACGAAAAGGAAAATATCCAGGAAACGGAAGACTGAGCTGTGAAACCCTGGTCATGCAAGAGAAAGCAAACAAGCAGATGCCTCCACCTACTCCTTCACTTATGTGGACGTGGCATCAGTCCAGGAACCTTTTGATTCCAGGAAATGGGCCTTTATTGTTGCTGGACTATTAGTGATATCAAATCAGCTACAACATTTATTTTCATATTGATAAGTCCTTTTTTTTCTTCTAATTGAAGAATCATCAGACTGTTTCAGCTGTCCTTTTAGAACACTGGAGAAGAATTAGCAAGGTTCCAATCACAGTGATTGTCTCCATTCAGCACGAGAGGCATCTGAAACATATTCCTGCAGTTTTACTGTGTTTTTCTTTAGCTAAAACTTAAGACATGTTTTATGGCCAGGCCTAACTGGCTGAAAAACAGCCTCCTGTCTCTATCAGGTAATCGAACAATAATACCTTTCCTATTTAAGCACACCTTACATCTCCAGTTGCTATAATATAAAAATATTGAACGTACACATAACTGAGCTGCCAAGCTGTGCTGTAGCCATTTTAAGAATTTACAGGAAATGCATTAAACAGCTTCCATGAAGACTATTTGTACATTTACACTTAAGAAGGTTCTGAAATATCACTTGCTAAGTTCAGTATTACAAATAGAGTTTTATATCCCTGCTGATGGCAAAACAAGAGGAAAGATAATCTACATGACAGTCAGAAACTGTGGGATATAGGAAACGACCAGGCAGTGCATTTGGAGGGCAGTGAACTGCCAAGCATCACACCAGGAGTCATGATATGCTCAACAGGGTGCAAAATAATTTGTGATAATCTCTCTAGGAAAGATATTATGCACATCATGTGTTATTATTTATTGTCTTCTGGACGGCAGTGGCTGACTCAAGGCCATCAGAACATTTGCCTGAGAACTGAAGTAAAAATTTGAAATAAAACTGGCATAAAACTAGTGGCAGTCAGACTGAAATAAAGCACATTCTCCACAAAAGGGATTCAGTTATCCTGAAATATAACCTCAGCTTCAGAGAACTCATCAGATTTATTCTTTGCTTGATTTCTTCTACCTCTAAATCAAAAGTTGTAATGCTGACATTTTTAGAGTGCAGCACCTCAGGTGTGGCCACAAATCCACATTTAGTTACTTGGTGAAAAATAGCTCAGTTGGGAGTGGTGTTATTCTCATCCAAAAGTCCTTTTTCCTTCCACTCCTTACATTAAAGAAGTTGACTTCTTGATTTTTTATGACCAAATCTTCTTATTAAATTATGCCTCATTTCTTTGGGTCAAACTCACCAATGACAAATGCAAGAGCAACTACAGAATAAAACCAGATATTCAGTGGCCAGAGGGAATTTAACTTAGGAAACATGAAGATTAACCTTTTTCTCACATGCTCTTCAGACCAAATTTGGTCTTTTTCTAGATTCAATTTAAAACTTACAGTGTTATTTGGGTTTTGGTTTGTGGGTTTTTGCAGGTGTTTTTTGTGTGTTTTTGTTGTTGATGGTTGATTGGGGTTTTTTTTAAAGTCATTCATTGTTCACAGTCCCTAGAGATCAGGATTCATAAAGTAGGAGAACACAAAAGTTAATCAAGGACCCAGTCTTTCAAACTATGGGAAAGAACTAGAAAAAGAGCTGGTTTAGAAACACATTTCTTTCATGCTTCAAGATCTAGCCAGTATTTTACGTGTGGTATATAGTTCATATACTTGCTTCTGCCAACATCAAAAGAGCCATTTCCGATTCAAAGAACACTGAGGTAAAGTCTAAAGAACAAAGTTTCCAAGCAGTTTGCCCCTGCTTCATGGGCATCAGCATAAAAGTAAAGGAATTTAAAAAAGAAGGGAAAGAAAAAATACAGATAAAGTATTCTTAATGCATCCAGGGTCAAAAGGAAGTGCTTATTCACATAACACGTAATTAAATTGTGGAACTCATGGCCACAGGATGTTGCGAAGGCCAAAAGGATAAATGAGTTAAAAAAATAATTAGGCAAATGATTAGAAAAAAAAATCCATTAAGGGCCATTAAGCACAAAGATGTGCATGCAGCCTCTGGCTCAGAAAATCTCAGTGCCACAGATTGTCTGAGAATGAGAGAATATACTAAGAAAACGCTCAGTGTTTAGCCTTTTATGAAACTCTTTTCCTAAGCACTTTGCTGACTACTCCCCAAGGAGGATAGTGACTGTAGAACTGAACTAGTAAAGCTGCTCTTATATCACAATGCACTAGCTGGGTATGCACAGCATCTAAATAACTCCAGCAGCAAAAAATGTCCTCCCACAAGGTAAATTTTTAGTTCCTGAATAATATTAACTTCTTTTATAATTTTACAGGGCAAGTCTTATGACTTATTTTCAGTGTGAAATTTTCATGTAAGAATATTAAAGAAAATATATAGTACATGTAGACAGGGAAGAAGTTAATTGTAGAATGATACAGATGTTGCTACAAAATTAGATATTCTGCACCCAACATAAGTCACAATTTCTGTCAGAATGACAGTAAGAAGTCAGTGTAACAGATTTCTACTATAGATGTATGCTCTTTATATCTGTATGTGTGTCAGTATGACTGCATGTGCAGAGACAGAAAGGGATTTATGTACATATATATATGTATATAAAACACACAAGTCTTGACAACAACATACGAAAATACCTTTTGTTTGGAATGAAAAATCTTTTTTAGCATCCCATAATCACACTGCATGTTGCATTGAGTATGCAAATGTCAGTGTCCAGATTGTTGAGGTATATTGTATTTAGATTGCAATTAACTCCCTATCATCCATTTCTACTCTGAAAAGCCAGATCTGTGAGGTGTTGTGTGCTTTTTTGTTTAGAGCCAAGGAACATCAGGAAAGGATTCTGGGTACTTGGCTTATTCAGCTTTCTTCACAGCATCTTTAGCTGGGTACTTGCAAAGGCAGAAGCCTGACTGTGTAATCTAACCTGATATTTCCATCCTTCCATTATCCGTTCGGTGAAGATTTACATGTCTTACTGCACACCACACATCTACATTAATGTAACCATCCCTCCTTGCTCACAGTCCTCCTGATTACAGAGCTTCCATTTGCTCTTCTATTATTAAAATTTTAGTCTGTGGTTCAGTGGATATTCAGGTTGGAGCCCCACTTTGCAATGCACTGTGAAATCATGGCTGCTCCCTGAGAGTGCTTACGTTTGACAAAACGTGACAGATGGATCAGGCAGGCATATGAGATGTGAGGCTGGTAGGGAAAAAGGCTAATGGAGTGTCTGCAGTTGTTAAATGAACCAAATACTCTGCTCTGAACTTCGATGGCAGTGTATAAGCAAACCTGAATATTTTAAGTGGTAAGAATCTAGGCAAGTGCTGCACGATACCACCCTGCTTAATACCATTTGGATTTTTTTAATTTTGGCAGTTCTTGGGATAGACTTGAGCTGGGTTGCACATGTTAGGTCCTCCAATTTTTACTGAAAGAAAATCTACAGAAAAGCAAATAATGCTACACTGAGGAGCAACAGTGTTTCTACCCTAATCAGCCATAAAAGCTTTGGTGCAATCATGCTTGGATCAAGTTTAAAAGAGGATGAATCCCTTCTGTACTGAAAATCCACATCTCCAGTTAAAAAACCAAACTTGCTATGGGTAGTGAATGCCATCACCACTCCTACATAAGGACAGCTTCTGCATTGCTAAGCATCTTCAAATGGACCCCAAATTCTGTCATATTGCATTTCACAGATGATAAATTCCCTTACATAAGAAAATAAATCTGTAGTAATTTGGTTAGCCTCATTAGCAGCTACTGATTAAAATTAAAAAAAAAAACCCTAAAACCAACCCACAAACAATTCAAAGCACTCAAAATCAGAGGGATTTGTTCTTCTCCTGAGATTTTACATCTGTAACTTATCTTACTGTTGAATGATAAACATGCCCTTAGTGTGGGAACAGAGATGGCGTGTTTTCAATTAATTCCATATAAATTATAATATTAAATTAATCTTAATTTGTGGCACCAAAGATAGATGGAAATTATATTAAACAGTTTATTGTTGACTTTGTTTTTCCCTTACAACTCAGAAGCACTAGAGATGTAGCTGTAATCACAGCTGGTGGCCTGTTTAGCAATCCAACAAAAAGGGAGGATGTAGATGCAATAACTTTGCTCACTTTTTTCAAGATCATATTAATCTCATAATTCTCACTGTCTCTCAGGAGGCTGCACATAGCATAAAAATAAACTTAAAAAATTTTCAAACCAGTACTCAAGCTTAAAAAATCTTAAATACCTGACCAGGTATCTCTTATTCCATTAATAGATATTAGCTATTTATCAAGTGTTAGCATCTGAGATAAACAAAACAGCAAACAAGATTTCTATTACGGAAACATAAACCCCTATGAAATTACCATAATTTTCATATGAAGAAAAATAATTAAAAGGTATTGAAACATTGTCAGTTGGCATACAGCCACACGAAGTTGCTAAAAAACATCTTGGATGTAAACCAGTTCCAAAATGTATGAGAACTAGAGATGAAAATCTAAAGCTTGCTCCATTTTAGCGTAGTATTGTTTGGTGTGCCAACATCTAAGTGACACAGGTAATTCTCATTTAATATATTTCAAAAAATTAATTCATTTTACCTCAATTGTATAAATATTACACCTCAATTTCTGATTTTTTCACAACTGACATTTTACCACCTATTTCTTAATTAAAACTCATTAAAATATAGCTTTAGTTTCATAGGAGAGCTTGTTTCTTTAAAAAATTTATCTTGAGTATAAACCCTTACATTTGCATTTTAATATGGGGTTTTTTGAGTTGCCTAATACTGTCTTTGAGTGCACCAAAACATTTTTTTAAGCATATTGGTTTTCAGTTTAGTTTTAGTTGAATAAAAATCTACGGCAAAACATGGTTGTATTAGCTCTAGTGGAACCATTCACTTGAAAGCAGAGAAATTGCAGGCAGACAGAGAATGCTCAAATAAAAAAGTAATACAGTTTTTAATTTCATTAATTCTCTTGAGGATAGAGCATTTAAATGACCTAGATAGGCTAGAAATGGAGGTCTAAAATATTTTATTGATTTACTTGTATTTATAGATCAATTGTATACAAGTTCTTTGTTCAGTGATTGCTCCACTGAAACAAGTAAATGTTGGGGTTTCTAGACCTGGGTGCCCATCTTCAAATTAAATTGAATACACATTTAATTTATTCTTATTTCTTAAAATACTTTTTTGATTTGCAGGTACAACTGGATTTTAAATCTGAATCATTTCAGGTACATCAGTTCAGGAGTGTAGGTGACTAAGGAGTGTTTGGTACAAACTATATGCTAAACACAGAAGGCTTTAGCTCAGGTTTTGTAGTGAAATCTATGATTCTCATGCTACCTCTTAATAAGTTGAGAAGTAAAAGTGAAAAGGATGTTCTAACACCCCAGCTTCATTCAAGACCTGTGGAAAACCAGAAGCATATTTCAAATTCATCACAATGTAACAGAAACTAATGTGGTGAAATACACAGGTGACTCCATTGTCTCATTATTTCTTCTCTAAGATTCAATTCCCATTATGGGCAGGATTTGTACTCTTTGCCTACTCCAGCTCTCATTGAGTTTTACGGAAATTTTAAACAGACAAAAATGTAGGGTCAAACTTTCAAATTAAAATGAACCCTGTCATAAAAATCTCAGTAATTTCTAATTTGCCTCAACATGAATCAAAAAGTTTTGTTTTGGAAGTTTGTTTGTGTGCATGTGTTACATTCAAACAAGGAACATAATTGCAGACCACCAACTATTCATCGAGGTTCCAGCTTTTCTGGACATCAAAAATAAACCACACCATGAAAGTCTCAAAACTCAGGCAAAGCCAAGGACCTGGTGTGTGGTTTATTCATAAATTAGAAATAGAGTCCAGATCCATAAACCTTTTGGGAAATTTGGGCTAAGCTTTGAGTGAATTTTGGAAAATTATAGTTTTTAATGAAAAATCCATGCAAATAATGTTTTTTACATTCTTATCTTTTGGACACTCTCAAAATGCTAACCTTGAAATAAAATTCAAGGAGATCATAATAAAAGACTTACTGAACATATTAAATTAATTTGGAAATATATGTTTATATATATACACTTGGCAGATTCTCTGTATGCTTTTTCAACAGTGAAATGTGTAAAAGACTGAGGGGTTTTTTCAGTACAAAACCTAAGAATAATAATGTTTAAGAAAAAGAAAAAACATTTTTAGCATTTTTTTTACTTGTATCATAAATAATGAAATTGTTGCAGTTGGATGGGAGTAGAGTATTATTAAAAATATTTTGGACATTTTCAGTATGCTTGCATGGACCTGGAGTTTTCCTAAAGGGACTAGAAAACGCATTCTTCCAGCTGAACCTATATGGGATTCTCTTTTCTCAGGAAAAGAATTAGGTTTCGAAATTTTTATAGGTCCACCTGGGGATGAAATTTAGAACCATGAAACCTAGTGTTGATGTACTTCCATTCAAGTAGAGAAACAGCTTGGTATGGGCCTTCCACCCCCAGTAAAATGCTGTATTGTTCATTATATCTTTGTCTCAGTGCTTTAGAGGGAAACCTTTCCACTTAAAATTGTTGCATCTAATAAACTCCCATTTAAACCAAAGGGAATGGCAATATAATAATCACTGAAAAGATTGTATGTAGCTCAGCAGAGCTGAGCAATGGATAATGGCAGCACATTGTTAGCCACTAAAATGTAAATCCGAAGCTCAATTACTTATTATTTGAAAGTCTTACTGGCTTCAAACAACTGTAACAAGTGAAAAACCCTAAACAAAGTCGGCACCCCAAATTACTTCAGATTAAGTAACAGTAATATTTTCCAGTAATAGTGCTGATACATGTGTCCTCTCAGATAAACTCTGCACAGCAGATAGTAAGAAATATACATGTACTTTATGAGAGGAATAGTCTTGAATTTCTTTATGCCAGCTTCCTCACCAAAAAAAAAAAAGCTGTTTCATTTGCCAGTGCATTTGTACTTGTCTTGTACCTCCTTATATTAGATGATTATATATGTACGTGGGCCTGAATATGTTGTTTGTTTTCACTTCTATGCAGCTCACACAAAGAGTGGCACTGCTGATACTCAATGAACCAGCCACTAAATTTGTCCTCCACAATGAGCCTGAGATCAATAACTAATTTTGAAAACTGATTAGTTTGCAGCAGGGAAGTAGACACAGTCCGAATCTTGCCAGAGGATATAATCAGCCAGTAAATAGCAATATTAGTGCTGTAGGTAATAGGCTGGGAACAGCAGAGGAAAGGAGTCTGGCCCAACTCTCAAAAATAAAGGGCTTGACATGGAGGCCAATTCAAATAATCTTTTTTTTTTTTTTTTTTTTAATGTCACATGACTTAGGCTGAACTCTTTTTTTCTTCTTCTTCTGGTGCTGGACTAAAGCTTATTTTTATCACGTTCCCTGCCTGGAGACTAAAGAGTGTTTGTAATGCATCCTAATAAAGCTTGCAAGTGCAGCCTTGGGTGATTATTAAAGAGCTACAGACATTTTTACAGATCTTTGCTGGTTGTGAACTCCAGATGTTTCCAACATGAAAAATGTTATGTTCTAACAGTTAATGTTGTATCACCAGCCATTCAGAAGATGTATCTTCTTATTATAGCTGGAATGTTGCTATGGTGATAATTGTAAAACTGTGACCTAGAAGGAAGAAAACAAATGTATTTGGCACAAAAGAGGATAGGTAGTGTATCAATTAGGCCAATGAATGGGAAGATAACAAAAAGGTGGTAGGAAATTAAAAAAATTATGCATGAATCATGGATAACATATGAGGTACTGTACAATTAACACTTTTATTTTCATGTGGAATGCATCCTCAGTTACCTTTGGGGACAGACAGTACCCTGTCTACATCCAAAATTACAGTGCTTTGCCTTTTCCACAAAGCTCATCCATAAAAAGCACCTCTATGAAAGACTTGCTCACATAAGGCTTTTTATAATTAATTAATGTTTTGTATCTCGTGTTTTGGTACCAAAGACAGAAGTAGACTGTGTCAGCAGATGCAATTAACTAGAGGTTTTGAACTATCAAACTTCAAAGGTCGGAACAGAAATAGATTTCATGCAAGTCTGGCCATGGATTATTTGGGGAGCTATGCTTAGGATCACCACAATTCTGCATTTCTGCTGAGTCTAGCAGGGGTAAATCAGCTCAGGGGAGTCGTACAGTCTCTGGGGCTCAAACCACACAAGGATCCAAGTCCTCTGCCAGCCCTCTGCTCGTCACCTTGAGCTAGTTTCCCTCTGTCTGCTCATCCATTTCATCATTTGCTCGATAGAAACCCTTTTTACAAAGAGCTTTTTCAGATCAATGGATGAAACATGCTCTTAATTTCTAAGCTCATAAGCAGACGCATATGTGGAAAAACAGCGGCTCCCATTACAAGGGTAATGATCAAATATCCCATCTTCAGTCAACTGCTATTGCTGCTGCAAACTGCAAATGTTTTCCAGCTCACAAGCAAAGAAAATTTCTGGTATGTGCTAAAGACATCACCATTACCATTCATCCCAATCAGCTTGATTAGACTAAAAACAAACAACAGGAAACCATCTATCTGTGTGCACATCAGCCCTGTTCCAGAAGTCCTTGTCACTGAAACAGAGAGTGAAGCCCTGCCACTTGTTCTTAAATATATATCCTCTTCAATATATATCCATAGTTCTTTCCTACACATCAGGAAAAGAAGGAAACAGAGTAGATTACATTTCTTATTAAATTTATGTGTTATAACAGTGTGCAATGTGCTTGGAAATAAATCACAGAACAAAGGACAAAATTACAGATTGGACTGGCACACTGTAAATCTCTTGATGTTTTCAGATGGAAACTGAATGTCTTTCTGCAAGTTATGCATCAGTCAAAACACTACTGAGATAAAGGCTTTCAAGTGATATTTTCAAGCCATATTAGTTGTCCTGTAGCTCTGCACTTCACTCAGACTGGAAAGTGGCCAACAAGCATGGCTTGAAATCTGTTAGTTTATGTCTTGAGGGATTTTTTCCAGCTGTATTAAAGAATTAAGACCGAGCTCCCCAACCCTCTCTGCACTGCCTGCATGCTGATCTGGGGCAGGAAAAGAAACAGAGGCATGGTGAGGTAAAGGGATTAATCCAAGGTCAGATTGAAAGTTAAATGTAGGATTTAGACATAGATGCTTGCTGCTTGATTATGTTGAAGTCAGAGAAAACAGTGAAGAACTTTTATTTTAACTTCAAAGAAATACAACTGTTTTGCACATGGAAGTGCAACAGCATGGTATTGGGGAAGGTTTTACATCAAGGCAAACCACAAATATGACTCAGACCAGAAAAATCTGACATTAAAATTCTTCTGAACTTTGCTTCTCCACACATATATACCTGTTTAAATAGACTTTGAGTGAGGAATAAAAAAAAAATATGGGAAAGAAAGAGAAAACTCTAGCTGAAAAGGTAAAAATAAACAGAACAAAATCAAGCATAGCTGGAACAAACAGAAGCCTACACGACCTAACAATTTGAATAAGACTGTAGTTTTTCCCTTTGTATCTTTTTTTCCTCCTTCTTGCTAGCTGAGGCAGGACTAGTGACAAGCACAAAGAGAAACTGTATGAGGGAGACAAAGGTCAAGATAATGGTATTACTGTGCCGGTGCAAAGAACGCTTTGCTAGATGGCAAAAACTAAAGGTCACTTATAAATGTGTTTTTCATTTTCTCTATGGAAAAGCTAGGGAAATGTAAAGAATCCTCTGGAACTATAAGCCAAGAAGATTAGTTTGATTTTTTCATGATAATGAAGAAGAAGTACTCAAAAATATACTTGTCTGGCTGTATCAGGCAAAAACATTCTACCGTTTTAAAACCAAAACAACTACACCACAAAACATTTATGTTCAAGCAGTCCCTATCAGAACAAAGGCAACCCTCTTATATATATATATATACACATATTCAATATATATATTCAAATCTACTTGCCTTGCTCCTCTTGGCTTCTCTCTCTGCTGCCTCTCCCCTCAGAGCTGTTAGTGAGGGTACCCTGTGGTGTCTTTACACCTGCACCCAATGACCAGCTCTTTCCTCCTGCACCTGGGGCTGCTGAGGGGGCAGGCGTGAAACAACTCTCACATGGGTAACTATGACCCAAATGAACCAAACTATTAACCAAATGAAAAAAAAACCAAAAAAACAAAAAAAAACCCAAACCACAAAACAAGCAACGAAAATACCTAAGAAAACAATGCATTACCAGGACAGTGCACTAAAACTCTTGGTTTTGTGGAGGGCAGTGATGGTGAGGACCTGCTGTAAGCCAATATCATAACTTTATCTGCTTTACTGATGTCCAAGGAGAGCAGTGAGTTCTAGCTCTGTCTGAGGAGAAATGAGTGATTTACCAGCTAGCAAAGCAAAGAATAAAAAGAGAGAGACTAGACAGCTAAAAAAGACAATAATAACCTGTTTCAAGTCTGCCTTCACTTTCCTCTTGAAATATTTGGTATTTTACGTATCATGGAATAGCAAATGTACCACTCTGGTGCTACAGCCAGATGTGCTGGCTATGTGCATTTTCACATTGTCCACTCTGAGGAAATATCTCCACTGTCATTCAATAAAATGCTACTACATTAAAATAATTTCTATAGTTATGATGAAAGCATGCAGATTGAATGACTTTATTGCTATAAATTTTGCCCCTCAGCACAGGGCTCATCTAAGAAAATTCAGCCTCCCAGCCTCTCAAGCCTATTCCTGCCTTTTCTGGTCTAGCAACTCCCTTCCTTCCTCTTTTCCTTCCAGTGCCTCTGGGTATTTACCATACATGACAAAGTGACAGTCCAATCAATAGCTGGGTCACAGATTTGCTCCTCAGACCCCTTCAAGTCACTGGCTATGACTCAGCAATAGCTTTTTTTTTTCCATAAAGGAACATTCCTTGGGCAACTCCAGACCAGAATTATGGCAAAACTGAGCTTCTCAGGGTGTGTTTTACTCCAGCAGACCCTTAAACATTTGCATGCAGGAGGAAAAAGTGCTTGAGAATAAGAACCATGTACCCAGGCAACCTACAGGGACTAATGCTCCACAGAGTGTGTACGCAGCAAGCAGCAAAAATGTGCCTCAGTGTATCAAACACTCAGTGAGATTCCTGAATAGAAATTATTCATGTCTTGGTTATGGTGAAACAGAGCAGGAAGAAAGAGAAGCAGAATAAAATAGGAAAGAAGGAGAACAAAGGCACAGAGTGAGGAAAACCAGAGGAGAAAAATGGGAGAAAAAAAAGAACTGTCAGGCACACAAACTAGCTAAGTGTAAGAGAAATAAGGAGAAAATCTTGTCATGCTGTGGTTAAAACAAAATGTAAAAGGGAAATGTGATGCTTAAACATGCAGTAATCTCCTTTTATCCAGTATTTAGGAAATGGTCAACCAATTAAGGTGCACTGAAATATTTTACCTATTTTACACTTGAGAAAGCAGAAACAGTGGGCTTATATAACTTGTCCAGGTCACATATTAAGTCAGCAATGATCCAGACGTGGCTCTCTGACCTGCCTCCATGAAATACTTCTTCTCCAGGGGAAGCAAATGACATGTTTTCACTCCAACTTTTCCACTACACACAGCACTTAGGGGCCTGTAAGGAACCATAAATTTCAGCAGTTCCTCGTTTAAAGTTTGCTTGCAAGGAGATTAAACCAGTTTGCAAATGAAGCAGCTGCCCTCGGTTTCACGGTCAGGAAAGCCCCACCACATCTCACTTTTTCTGTGGTTTGACATCCACTGCACGCTGCTTCAGGTCTTTGGCACTGAAGAACTGGAGAAAAGGGTGAAGTGAATGCATTTCCCAGCCTTACTTTGCAACCAAGCTACATGTAGCACAAAACTTTTACAATTAATAGAGGCCAACATAGTATCGAATGCCCAATAAACACACAAATTAGCTTCCTTTCAGGGTCCATCCACTCATTCTTTGATTTTTATCAGTTAATTAAATTGCTTGTAGAGCAAGAGAAGAGCGTAAGGTGATCAATCCACATATGTGTTGTGTGTTATGTACTTTCAGAAATTACTGATGCAGGGTCTAGGCAGGATTGACAGTTATTATTAAACATCAGCTGGCAGAGGCAAATTGCACCCATTTTAGTCAACTAGTAATGACCTGTAAAATTGGTAAAAACAATAGGAGGAAAACAATTTGCCCACACACAAATTAAAGTAGTGAATGTCCTGGTTTAGGAACACTGGGTTGCATTTGCTGAAGAGCTCAGCAGAGAAAGCCTTGTGATCACTGACAGAGAACAATTTAGTATGTATGAGATCTATGATGTATGGCATATGATATATGGTATAGAAATCCTTACTACCTGGAAACTGAGGGTACACTTTGCAGCTAGGACTTGGAAATGAGCTAAATGTAAGTTCCAGTGAGTTCTTTATGTCACATTACATACTTTACACAGAACAAACTGACCACAACAAAGGAGCAATCCTATATTTGACCTTCTTGCCCCCAAATGTCAATGTTTCACAGAAAATTTATATTCCATCTGACAGAACTGGGTAACCTTGACCCAGAGGAATAAGAGATATTGGATTAGGTAGGCATGTGAGTACAGACTTTCTGCTTTCTTTGAGAGCTTACAAATGACTGAAGGAGAAATATAAGTGGTTTTCTGAAGCGGCATACTCAGATTCTTTCACTGGCTAAGGCTGCTTCATGCTAATGTCAGTGAGCAGCATACCCTGTGCACAAGGATTCTATGGTTTCCTTAAGTTTTCCATAATGCCTTTTCCTGCCAGTGAAACCAGATCCTGCAGTGTTTGGTCTTGAGTGAATTATTTGACCATGATTTGTGTGCAACTTAAACACAGACTGAAAACTACACATAACACTGGAATTGTGGATGGCCCAGGGATTAAGCCAGTGGACTCAGCTTACTGGATATTTTGGCATGCAATGGGAATTCAGATCTGCTGCTGGGCACTGCAATGGTAGAAATAAACTTCATTTTATAAAGGTGTATTTTTAACTGCATAAGTGTGTCCCAATCCCAAATCGAAGTGGAGGACAAATATCTCAAAACTGACAGCATAGTTTATTACTGTATCCTTCCTAAGGTTTTCTGAAGTGACAAAGGACTTAAACAACAAGAGAATATCAACAGAGTGGTAAAGTCCCTTTACACACTACTATGGTTTTTAAAAAAAGCCCCTAACCCTACCTGCTGCACTTTTATAGAATGTTCTTTGCTCCTTTTTTTCAGAATATATGAGTTTTTGGTAAAACCAGGAAGCTTGCTGCTTGCTGACAGACACGGCAGTAAGTAATAGTGAGAATTAAAAGGACAAGATGATTGACATTTCTAAGTGTAAACACAGATGTTTCCCAAACAGAGAGTGGTGCTTCTTGCTGGAGGTGCTGATAAAGCTTCTGCCACATACAGAGACAAGTGGTGTGCAAGGTCAACTCGAGATAAAGAGGTTACAACATTGTGCAGTGAAATCCCCTGCATTTGGACCCTGTGGCAGAAAAGTGAAGTTTTGCAGTACAGACCTCGCCGACTTCCTGGTGACTAAATAGCAGAAAATAGCATTAATAAGTTATTGACAGAATATGTAAAAAAAAATAGCAGCCTAAAGCTGTGCTTACAATTTACATTTAAATTTCTGCCTCTGTTGAAGATAGTTTGGATACAGGATTTACTCTTTAATGTAGAGTAGCAGTGGAAAAATTTACCATTATTTTGCTCTTCTGGTCTTTGTATAGACAGATTAAAAAAAAAATGAGAGAAAACTTTCTGACAAATCTATAGTTCTGTCAATGAATTAAAACCAACCTCATCTATAGGGGAAACTGCTATTTTCTGTCCTTTTTGTACACCAGTCCATAGGTAATTGGGATACATCTACTTCAGTCACCAGCTGCTATGCCAAAACCAAGTCACCACTTGTTGAGCTTGTGAGGTGCAGTGGTAGGAGGCAGGAAGACATGACCTCTGCTACAGCCCTACGCTAAAAGGACCTCGTAGATGAGACCCCTTCTGGCCCCCAACTCACACCTGGGAATCCACCTCAAGGGCCTGCATGGATGAGCAGCACCCACTCAAAAATAAGCCTTGGGTACTAGTGACCAAGGAAGTTTAGGTGACTGGCCATGGTCACTGCTGTGGAATCTACTTTGCACCTGGAAGAGACATTTTTCTTGGGAATTTCACCAGTGCACACCTTCAGATTCTTTCCCTTAAATTACCAGAATGCAGCCCTACAACAAACTTGAAAATGTATGGTCGATGCAAATAATAACTTCCTCCAGGAAAAACAAGAACCATTTTAAGTGTTGGATGGGTGCACACCTTAGTTAGAATTTGAAAATTAAATACTGTATATTTTAGTAGTTAAAATCTTATCATGGGTCTTTTTTATGCAATTTCCATTTGCTCTTCCACCCAAATGTTAATTCTTTTGAGGATTATTTAATCAATTTACATGCAAACAAAGACGCATGCTATACAAAAGATCTACAGTTACAAAAGTGGACTGTGGAGTTATAGAGAAAAGTTTAAATTAAGTCTTAAGGATCTTATCACTCATGGTTTCACTCTAAATGTTTTCTTTACAGTGGCAATCCTTTTTTACAAAAAAAAAAAAAAAGCAAACCCAAACCAAACCAATCAAACCAGCCTACCTTCCTCTGAATTCACATTGATTCATGCATCAGCTTATCTAAGTTACAGAGCTTCTGGTCTTTCATCTACTAATTCCTGAATAGTGTGGCTTTCTTTGTGAAGGTTTAAGTAACAGAGTGCCCTGTTATAAGCAAAATGTGTGCAAGATCTTCCTAAAGGTGATAGAAGTAGAAAAATCATGATTTCTGCTCCCTGGTGGTTTTTTGTTTCCCTCACCATCTGAATTTGAATTGCATCAGTTTCAGGATGAGCACATTTTTTGTTTTCAGATTTCTAGGCAAATTTCAAGGCCTAATATCCATTGCAGTCACACAGCAGTTAGCTGTTAACTACCTAGGGTCAAATGCTTTTTGAAAACTTAGAATTTAGACTCAAATATCCAGAAAATACCTGTTTCTTGTCAGTCCAACCTCAAAATGCTCTCCTCCTAGCTTCTAGTTTCACTTTTTTCATTCCATATGTTGCCTAATCTAGAGCAGATGCAGCAGCTGGCCAAAAAAAAAAATCAGATATAGACCTCATTTTAACCAAGAGACTTCCACAGTGAAATTTCATAGCATTTTGGTGATGTGCATAAACATACCAAGGCCTGGCTTGCTGAAAAAAAAATCATATTAACTTACCTCTTTCTCTTGAAAAGAATGTCAGTTTTCACGTCTTAATAAAAGAACATGTGGAAGTGATTGGTGAGGGGTGGAGGAGGGTGATTTTCTCTATTTTATGGGGGCCTGGTGATGATACACATTTTACCAGGGCAGGACAATAGGACTTGTTTCACTTTCTGAACCTCCTTTCTGTTCCTTGCTTTCCTGCATGCTGTCCCTATTTGATGTTAAGAATAAAGAGATATGGTAGTAGGAAGAAATGGTGGCATTTTGCATCCTTTGTGCAGCCATCCAGCCCTGGTGAAGGCAGCATGTGGACAGTGTTGGCATTCTCTCCTCTAGGTTCACTTTCCCAGATGGATCCAAGCCAGTGTAAAGACACAGCAACAAGCAAAAAACAGAAATAAACCAAAAAATGAATATTCTGTTCTTTTGCACTACATTTCCACGGAGCCACCATGCAATCAGTCCCTGTCCTAAGGGGAATCATGGAATGGCCTGGGTTGAAAAGGACCTGAGATTATCTACACCCTGCTCCATCCAGCCTGGCCTTGAACACTGCCAGGAATGGGGAATCCACAGCTTCTCTGGGCAAGTTTTTCCAGCCCCTCACCACCCTCACAGTAAATAATTTCTTCCTAATATCTCTTCTCTTTTAGTTTGTAAATTTTTCCACTTGTCAGTAAGAGAGTAAGTATGACTTGGGGAAAGGATATATACACATATATACATATATATAAAATGTCTGGTGTTAGGTAGGAAATTGAATATATAAAAATAGCAACTTACAAAGACAAAGCCACTGGATTTATGGCATTACCAACAAAAAAACCCCAAAATAAACAAAAAAAATGATTAACTGTTAACTTTCATTGACTTTTTTTTTGATACAAAGATTTTTCCTGAATATTGCCATGACTTTCTGGGATACCTATCATGCACATGCCTTTTTTTACCTTGTGGAGATAAAAAGAAAAATCCTTGTGAGTAAAGAATTTAAGCACCAATGAAACTGCAAATGTTCTCTACTGTAAGAGTAGAGAAGAATCTGACAAATAGGCATGTCATTCTTTCATACTGTTGGCAACAGGAAAAATGCCATCTCGAATAAATTTTGCTTTCCAGTTACTTTTTCAGTGTAAATTTTGGGAAAGTTATCCATGTTCAACACAGAGGATGCACAAACCTGCAAGTATTAGAATGTACTGGTCTGGTTCATGCTCACTTTTAAACCTTGGTGCAGCCTGGAGTGAGTTCAGATTTTGCAATATTTTATAGATTCTTCTAACAGATATGACTAAGTTCATTGTTTTCTAAGTTATCCTCAAGCAAATTAACTCCTTTCAGTCCCACACTTGTCTGAGGGCGAGGCTTTGCTCAGGTCAACTTTCACCTTGATTTTCACTGACTTAAAACCACACCTTCTTCTTCTGTATTGGAAACAAAATGCTGCAAGACAAAATTTACCACCCTATAATCCTCTGTTTTCCACATGGGGATATTTTTATCATTTTGCTTTCCTAAGGTTAAATTTGGAACACATGAAAATAAATATTTTTAGTAGAAATATTCTAGTCTCAAATATAGTAGCACAACTGAAACTGCTGTAATGCAGTAATATTTTTGTGATAGAACTAGCTTGTAGATCTGTGTAACTCTGGCACTTAATGATTTCTGATGTCTGGAAGGTATTAGACTGTGGTTGTAATAATCTCTATAATTGTAACAGTTCATGCTAGCTAGAGTGCACATCTATTCTTCATCTGTCCTTAAACTAATTTGTTCTACGTATGAATATATCACAGTCATCAATTTAAAGTGCCATCCTTTGGCTATGCAGGTGATTAAGGAGTATACATTATGTATGAGGCAAACACACCAAACTTACACAAATGCTTTTTAGGAGTGTGCCAAATAGCTGCTTTCTGCAAGAGTTTGTAAGTTATTATTCTAATAGGAACACAAGTCACAGCTACAACTAACCAGCAATCAATTACTTCTTTCCATACTTAATGCCATGGATGATGAGAGTTATGCTGTGCCTCTGTGCTGAATTCTAAAAATATGTCTTTTTTTAAAAAACACCCCAAGCAAACAAAACAAAAACCCCAAACAAAACAAAAAAAACCCAAAAACTCCACATCCACTCCCCTTACACCCCCCAAAAGAAAAACCAACCTTGAAAATCAGGTGATAATAAATTTTCCCACTCATTGCTGCCCATAAAGTTTTCATTGCAATTAGTGCAGTGCTGGGTTCTTAAAATTCTTCTTTTTCTGGAAGGGTAATAATGCTCTACAATGCAGCTAAGTATGCAGGGAGCATCTATTAGAACACCTAGCACAAGTATTTCTCTGGTCATAGGTCTGATAAAGAAACAAAGAAACTCTGAGGTTATGATTTCTTGTAGGACATGAGTCCAGTCTGTGGCTGTACTTGGCAAAAACATTCCAAAGGAGACTGAGGACTTAGAGAAGGCCAAGTGGCACTGGGCAGAGGGCTCACAGTGTTAATCTGTATCAGGAGGGTGGCTCAGATAGCAACATTTGATTACTGCCTGATCAGTATCTTACAGCTGACAGGAAATCAAATACTTTCAAACACTCAGTTATAGTCCCAGCAGATGGGCAGTCAGCACCAGGGAAACATACAAACAGAACAGAAATCACTCCTCTGAGGAGCCCCAGAGCACAAGAGGAATTTAACACCAGCCACTATTTTCAGTCTTTGCTTGGCCCTTGAAATTTTACATGAGATGTTGCTGAAGCTTCCTTTGTCCTGGATGAGGTGTGTGTTCACTTGCAAGATACACTCCCTCTTCCTGACTGATTATGGAGATAAGCAGCTAGATCTACCTATGGAGCACTTATCCCATGAAACTGAGAAATAAAACTGCTTTCCTCACCATGTTTCTGATCTGTGCATGCTCAGAGTCACTGAAAAGAAGGATGCACATAAAGTGAGCCATTTCCTGCCAGTACAAGAGGAGCATCTCTTTGGGGACAACTTCTCCAGGAGTGATTAAGTGCCAATCACTTCATTCCCACAGTTAGGTACAAAGAGCAAAACCCAGTCCTTGGTAAATTAAAAGGTTGACAGCACAGAATTTGTTGTGCATCTAGAAGCTGTTAAAAGGAAGAGAGAAAAATACAAGATATGAATGCATTTACATGGGAAGGGGAGGTCATCTATGGGATGAGAAAAGCACACCCCTTACTCATACAGGCAGGTATTGTATATATTATTTTTTCAATGTTTTCCAACCATACTCAACAAACACTCACAAAAACCCATTAATAATGCTCTATGACTGACTAAGATTTAAAAAAGCCAAACCACATGTTACTATGAAAACCCATTAAAAATTGTATCAAGAGTCAGTTGCCAAAATATACAAACTTAGTGTTTTTCTCAGCAAAAATACACTTTGCCATATACATCTGTATAGTATAATAAGGTAATGAGTCACACAGATTTCATATATACTTGCCTTCATATATTGGCATATATAATGCTCATTTCTTCTAGTGTTACTTCCATAATGCCATTGGTTTTTTTTTATTGTTATGTTTTTGGGGTTTTTTGTCTCAGAGGGAGGGAGGGGGAGAGAGAGAGAGAGAAAGAGAAAATAAAGAAAGAGAGAGAGAAAAGAAGGAAGGAAGGAAGGAAGGAAGGAAGGAAGGAAGGAAGGAAGGAAGGAAGGAAGGAAGGAAGGAAGGAAGGAAGGAAGGAAGGAAGGAAGGAAGGAAGGAAGGAAGGAAGGAAGGAAGGAAGGAAGGAAGGAAGGAAGGAAGGAAGGAAGGAAGGAAGGAAGGAAGGAAGGAAGGAAGGAAGGAAGGAAGGAAGGAAGGAAGGAAGGAAGGAAGGAAGGAAGGAAGGAAGGAAGGAAGGAAGGAAGGAAGGAAGGAAGGAAGGAAGGAAGGAAGGAAGGAAGGAAGGAAGGAAGGAAGGAAGGGTGTACATAATGAATGATTACCTACTGATCAGAGTATTTTTACCTATTTTATCATGTAATAATAATAACTTAAAAGTTAATTCTTTGAGTTTCTTGTTCAATGGGATTACATGAGGTATGTCATCACATATTTAGCATCAGGAGATATGGAAAACCAGGAACCCGGGAAAACAAGTAGGAAACACAATAATTTCCCTTCCTTTTGTACAGGTGCCAGGTTCTCCCTGCAGAAGAGGAAATAGCTGAGAAATTACCATACATGGTGCTAACAATGAAGTTGTTTGAAGAGTTAAGGAGACCCTTTTCACCCTAGAAAAATGGTGGAAGATACTCATGCTTTACGTAATGCCATTGGTTCATGTAAAATTTGGTAGTTGGTAACAGATACAGAACTCTCCCAAGTATTTATCTTAGATTAAAGGCAGCCATAATTTGTTAATGAGAAGCTCTGGCTGAAATGGGAGATAAATTTGGGTATTTTTAGGGACCATGTCCTTTCTGAGAAGATGTCTGATGTTTTCCTTAGAAATTTGCATTAGGTTCCCTGGCTCATATTTCTAAGGATTCGTTTTGCTTTTACAAAGGTGATATCAGGTCTGATTTAATAGAGCATAAGAGAATATATTAAAAGAATATTCAGATTATTTTCTTCTGCCTTCCCTATCCCAGCCATTTTCATATTAATTTGTTAATTTAGAGACAGAAACTGCATACCAAAGGAAAGCTGTAGGCAGTAATGAAGGCTGCAAACGTTTGCTGTTTCAGTAGTTACAGTTTTGATTTCTGAAATAGAGGGCAACTGTCATTATTAGCAAACAGCAGAAGAAATTATACAAAAAAAAGGAAAAAAGAGAGATAAACAGAGCAAGGCTCGTTCTTTGAGAGGTAAACCTGTGTGTAAATGCTGAGTAGAGAACCTCTCCCAAGATGAACTGAAGCATCCTGCAAATCTAACATTAGAGTCAGAGGCTCACTTTCCTACTTGAGAAATATTTGTTACAAAGTATTTGTGATACAGTCAAAGCATAATTAGTACAATAATTTTTTCCTATACCAGTGATCTGATTAAGAGTGCCACACATATTCTGAAGTGCAGGAAGGCCAAACCATCCACTGCTTTCTCCATCTTCCTTTTCTGAACAGCACCAAGAAGCAGTAAAAATTTACTCCAGAACGGAAGTGCTTTTCATCAATATATGATTAAATAACCCAATACATTCCACCAAAAAAACCCCCAAAAAACAAACAAACAAACAAACAAACAAAAACCCAATGGAAAAAAACATCAAAAAACAAACAAATAACCCCCCCCCAAAAAAAAAACTGCAACAAAAACCCCCAAAAAACCAAACCAAAATACCCCACACAATAAAAACCCAAACAAACCAAACCAAACCAACAAACATTTTTAAGCTAAGGACATAACACAAAGCTTAGATAAAACCTCAGGTGTTTCCAAACCTTTAAATATAATCCCAGGTCTGAGCAAAGACTCGTTTGAACAAGCAAAGAAGACTGAAAATGGCCTCTACTATTCCACTGCAGAATAGACTGAATAGACTGATATGATTTGTTTTCAGTGTTCATGTGGGATGCATTTGGCTTGGAAAGAGGTCCCTCAAGCTGAGAGATATGTTTCCTGATGTCATGATACTGTTAATGTGCCATAAAAATGATTTAGCAGTTGGGATCAATGTACTGCATTCTAACAAGCCAATAAAATAGCCCCTATGGTATCCCATCCTTATTATAGAGTCCTATTAAGAAAATGGAAAAAAAAATTGTTCATATATAAACTATTTGGATTCTCTGTACAGGAAAGCTATATTTCAACAGGAGGGGAACATTTTAACAGGCTGGAAAAGAACAATGTGATGCCACAGCCCTTACAGTTTTGAATTAGATGTCAGAACAGGATTTTTGCAGTGTACATGAAGCCTGGATGTGAATAGATGAGGTATGATTTTCTGGGTGCCACAACAGAATTTTATCTGCAGAAATTTTAAAAGCTAAAGAAAGCAGAAGAAGGCTACACATGAAATAATATGAGGCATTCACAGTGTAAAAAGTATCATTTAAGAATATTTGAGACCAAATCAGTAGTTTTAACAGGATAGATTAATAAGAAATAATTCAAAATATCCTTTGAAGTGTTAGTATAGAAGAACATTAATGCCTTTTCTGCAAAAACTTACTTGTAAGATATTTTCAAAGACTTGTTTTAATAAAGGAAATACATATTATTGTTCAGTAACAGTTCTTCCTTTCCCACTCATGTCAGTTATTTTCAACACCCTAGCATCATGCTTTTTAGAAGCTCACTTCTTTCCAAAGAGATCAGGGGCTTTTTTTAGATGCTAGAGTAGATTAAGACACCAGATACAGTCTCAGGTTTCAGGAACTTGCTGATACACACTCAGGTGTAGTGCCTTGGCTTTGCCCTTGTCATAATTCCAGCCCCTGGAATAATGGTACTGACAGGCAATATGCAGAATAAAACTGAGGTGTGAATTCACTCACACATCTGTGGGTGCTATCCCTGGCATCCCTGGACTGCTGCTGTTTCTTTATTACAAACAGGGATCAGGCTTGAGATTTGGCCTAGAAGCAACTTCAGCAGAGAAAGTTAAATGAAGTATTTCTGGGTGCATCTCAACTGTATACACTTAAACACTTGGCAATTTCTCATCCCAAATATCCCAGAAATGTTTTCAAGGAACTTCATTTTCAGCCTGTTAACATAAGCAACTGGAATTTGCTTGGAAACTGTAAATCACAGTAGTACCCAGAGTCTTCAAAAAGTAATGTGAAAGGATGAAAAATAACCATAGAAATAGTGAAGTCACAAAAAAATTGAATAATAGATATTGTATGATATAAAGACATGGTTAAAAAATTATAGTGTTTATTGAGTTTTCTGGGCAAAATTTTTGTGGGTGGAGCAAGAGCTACAGGAGGAAGAAGCACCAGAGACAAAACATGCAAAAAATTGGGAGTGAAGTTGAGGTTGGAAAGAAGGGAGGTCTGGGTAAAAGGTTTTAATGTTTTGTTATCTTACTGTGATTTGATTGGTGATATATTAAATTAATTCTGCCCCAAGTAAAGTCTGTTTTACCTGTGACAGGTGAGTGATCTTTCCCAGTCCTCACCTCCATCCACAAGGTATTTTCATTGTATTTTCTCTCCCCTTCCCAGCTGAGAAGGGAAGAATTTTGTTGGACACTTGGTGTCCAGCCATGGTCAAACTGCCTCCCAAAGTGTAATAATTGTTCTCATTTTTAATATATGATAGTGTGATAGACTTCTAATGGTTCCTACAGGACATTTTCCTTTAAATTAAATGTATTTTTAATTGTGTATGTACATAGATGCAGTTTAGGCTTTCATTTGATCATTTATCTGTTTCATGTGTGTGAAAAATTATAGATTGAAAAATGGAAAGATATCACACTGATTGTAAAACCCAACCAAATTTTGCCCAGTCAAAATTCATGTTGTTACTGTAAAAAAATTACTGTTGTTACTGTAAAAAAACACCCTTATTCCTAAGAAAAGCATGGCTGAAACAAATGAAATATCACTTTTCTTAGAGTTCCTTATCAAACATCTGTAACACATACATGGACAACTTTCAAAGGAATTAAATTAATGCTATTGAAATGTACATACAGGTTCTTCACACTTTTCCACTGGAAATGTGTATGATAATGCATTTTTACCTGTAATTTTACTACTGAAGTTCTTTTTTATCTGTTTTTGTTTGTTTATTTGTTTGGTTTTTAATCTATCTGATAATTTTCAGTCACTTTGGGAGTACTGGTCAGACACCACCACCACCCCCAGACCCAACCAGGTGAACTGAAACTGAGTTTTAGATTTCTGGGAGTTAATGATAGCTGAGAGGTGAATGTTTGCTGTTTGTGTGGAATCACCAGTCTGCCCCAGCTCTCTTTTCAAAACGCAAATCAAAACCTAGTGAAAATTGAATAAAATGTGAAGAAACCTGGGTGCCCAGGAAGCTTCCATTAGCCTCTTCCAGTTGCTCCCCCACCAGCACAGCGCAGAACGGAAACATGGAAAAGTCATTGTCGTTGCTCTCTGAAGGGCTCCTATTTCTCTGGCTCCCAGAAGATTACTTATAGAAAGAATATACCAGAACTGTAATACAATAAGCTATAATGTGAAACAACTGTAAGCTCTTGAAGACTTTTAATACAGATGACACACTGGTCTTTTAAAGAATGAAACCATAATTTATACAAGAAGCTGTCAGATACACGGGACCCAAATGGCATTTGAGCACACAGCTTGCTTGCTGACTTGTAGGGATATCAATCAATTTATTAAGAATTAATCTGCACCCCAGTGTTCTCCTAAAACTGCCTAATGTCTTGGCAAGCTACTTGAAAGGGTTCAGTGAGAATTTATAAGGGCAGCTTGGAATCAGGATTTTTTTTTTCTTGCTCAACAAAGGGGATACTGTTTCCCCTCTGAACATATCTCTGTTATAGTTTAACACAGTAATGGATAGGTTTGCCAAAAATCACAGTTTTTAATGGCCTTCAGCGAAACAGTAGATTTGTCTTTGCCTTCATACTGTGTCCTGCATTTATGCTGTTAGAATGGTTCTTAATCTGCCTGGAAGTATCAAATACTCTTGGCCTTGAGAACACAAACTTGTGCACACACTAAAAAGTACAGTTTGTAGAGTAACCACATTTTCCATACATGCAGAAGAGCAAGCAGGACTGAAACTAAAGGATCTAATTTCGAGTACTTTCCAGCTTTTGACATAAAAATGGCAAGAAGGCCGGGGCAAATTTAAAATGTGGTATTCATATAGCCTACATAAAATGTGCTAAAATGGCTTGAATGATGTCACTTGAGCAACAAATCCAAACTACATGTATTTTTGAACTCTGAGAATACTGCATGCTTGGCACTGACCAGATATGTAGGGTGTGTGAGGCTTCACACATAAAATCATCTTATAGCTATTTCAAGCCATTAGCAAACAATGCATGTTTTCACCTACAAATAGCAGAAAGTGATATCACACACACGTTATGCAAAGTTATTGCATCTTTCTGGTTCCCAGCTTTCAAACGTTTCACTTTGACAAAAACAGTCAATGAAACATCAAAGGGGTGTGTGGAAAACATGAACCCTTACTTGTTCGGCCTTAAGTTCAAGGAAAAAATAAACAGATAATGGTTATCAATGGTCTGTCAGCTCTCAGGACTGTTTTTTTCTTTTCAGAGATAATGTCTCTATGTGCACACACAGACACACATCTCTGTTTTAGAGTATTACAGGAGTAGCCTTAATAGAAACAGCTTATTTTGAACTACACTCACGAGAAAGCTGTTTGGTTCATGAATTTTTTCTGCATTTCATGAAAATCTCAGAGTTTGGCCATTTGCTCAACCAGTTGCATTGTTTTTGACTCCAGTGGCTTTGTCCTCTAAGACATCAAATGGAAATGATGGATGTGCATTTCTGGAAAAGCCAGTAAAAAAATTGGTAAAAAAATTCTCTCTACCCTCCTAGAATCCATCACCCTGGTGGGTAGTCTACTGCCCACAGAAGGGTTGTTTCCAAGGCCAGGGACCTAATCTTTGCAGCAGGATTTTCACGGCCATGCCAAAATTTCTGAAAAGGAAGATTGTTTTATATCCATGTTTATATTTTAAAAATGCAACATATTTTACCTTATCCATTTAAATCCTACAGCTGCCATTTTACTGAAATAATTACAGCATTCAACATGTTTGAAAGCTAAACAAAGAAAATGCACTTTAAATTACTGATATTTGTAGGAGAAAACAAATTGAACGCTTAGTGGCATAATGCTAGACAGATAAATTGACCTACTATAAAACAAACCTGCCCCTGTTTCTGACTAATGAAATATAAGGCCACAATAACTGTTAAATACTACCTAACAAGTTTGATTTTAATGTCAACAAAATCAGAATTGCTTTTTTTTTTGACAGTGTGTTTCAACCAGCATATTTTTTGTGAAACAGCTCTTATGTCTTCTTCTCAATTCAAGAGCAAGCAAAGAATTGTGAGCATGAATCTGTGCCCTTGAAGAGAAGTGCACGCTCTCTATTCCCTTTTTCTTCTACCTTATTAATTCAGAACTTTGCATGAACAAAGTGGCAGTAATTAGCCTTGACATGGACCAGTGCCAGGCTTTTCTATCAAGTTTCTTTCCTGTTTATGTTTGAATTACTCTGGGGCTGCCTCTGTGAGCCCTTTGGTCTCAACAAATGTGTTTTTTCCCCCTTACTCTCATGGTACAAAGAATGTAATCTTAGTTGACTGGAGTCTGCTGAACATCACATTATTTCCTTGACTCAGTTAAAGATTCACAAGCTGGAGCGGAGAAAAATGCTTTTGCTAAATAAAGGCTGCAAAACTAAGAGGATATGCTCTCCAGAGAAGAGTTGCTTTGCCTGAAAGTTTTTTTGCTCAGCACTGCTCTAAAATTTTGTCCAGAAAAATCAGTATAAACAGGAGTTGAATGATGAGGCTTCCAGTGAGTGGTCCTCCCTCTGCAAATTTGATATATAATGGATATCTAATCCTGAGTGAGAACCACAGTCCTCCAGCTCTTCTGCCTTATTTCCACCTCCTACCATATCCTGATGACCAGACATGGGCTGGTCTCATGAGAGCCTTACCTGTTTTACTATAATCAAAACCTGCTATGATTACACATCTTATTAAAAAAAGAGGCTGGGCACAGAATCTTTTTTTTTTTCCCAGGAAGGATATGTGGTAGTTTAGTGAAGGAAGTTATTAACTTTTGGGCCTTCAATGACTCAGTGCCCATTTGAGTTGTTATTTGCTTTCCCCCAATGATCAAAAATTATGATCATAATACTAAAAACCCACAAGGAAATGAAACAATAAGGATTATTTTAAATCACAAAAACTGCAGGGGAAATGATTTTCACAAGCAGCTATCACAATATACTTCAAGTTAAGTGTCATACAAAAAGGTTAAAAGAAATCCTTCCCTAGAAAAGGAACTCATCCAGGGGGATTAAGATGGCAATAACTGGAAACACTTTGTGAGACAAAAAGACTAACTTTTCAGCTTACTTCTACACATAACCTCAAAAAAGAATTATGAATTTCAAGCTCACCCTTCTTCATTTTAGCACTGAATATTTTGATACTTCAAAATAATTTTCTTTTCGAAGAATCTGGCCCTACCAGGTTATCAGAATTTGCATGTAATATACAAAAAATTACTTGCCCAAATATCAGCTTTTTCACAAGACAAAATTGACTTAAGATTTTTAAATTGTGTCTGAACTCTGTAATGATGATTAGTTATCCTGAAATGTTTTTAGTGTTACCAACCCCCTGAATCTCCTTGAAATGTCATTGAGAACTATTAATTCTTGTTTCAGGGGATTTGGCTTGCCCACATCACGACATCTAACTTTGGAAGCACTTCTCTAAAATACTTCTAAAATTGGATTCTGGCCTAAAAATCAAACCAAAAACTTAAGCCATGGATAAAGGAATTTTGTGTCTGACACTGTTTCAATAACTCTTTATACTTATTGGGTTTTAAATAAGCTTAAGTCTCAACAAATGCTTGAAACATCACATCAATATGAGCATATATTTGTACCTGAGTGATGTTTTAGTGCAACCACAAGCTGTTGGTGCAGCAGTGGTCTCATCTTTATTTTATTCCTGATGTAGTTGACTGAAATTTAGTTGTGGGACACATAAAGGGCAGGAGTTGAGACATCCTGCAGCTCATCTGGTTAGTTATGTTCCTAAACACGTTTTGATTGGATGACCTAATTGAGGATTGAACTGAAGTCCCCTGGCTTCTGTCTCAGTACTGTCATAGGTGACTTAATGGGTCAACAACTTGGTCTGAGCTGTCTATTCCCTGAGCAGACATAATTTTTCTCTGTCTATTTCCTCCAGCCTCCAGCTATTTACATAGGACCCTATAGATTTTTTTTTTTTTTTTTTTGTGTATGAACTCCAAAACTATCCCTCAGCTATCATTCTGTTTGTAAGGTTCACTGCTCTCAAATCTATTCAGTACGAAGACAGTTCTGGAGAACATTATGTGTGGAGTTCTCTATACATACAAATGCATTCATTGCACAGATATTTCCAGTGTCAGGAAAAGCTCATTTGTGCATTTTCCTGGCCACACGGGAAACAATTTTCCCTTTCAGATAGGTGGTTGTGGCTTACTGAATTCTAAGCATGAATTTAAAATCACAGATTGTGAAGGTTAAAATAATAATAATAATAATAATAATAATAATAATAATAATAATAATAATAATAATAATAATATAATAGTAGTAGTAGTAGTAGTAGTAGTAAATAAACATAATAAGAAATTATCTTTCCAAGCTGAAACATCCATAGGCTAGATCTTCCTATTACCAGGATACAATTGTCAGACTTTTTAAGAACAGATCCAAAACAGAATGAGCCTGATGATTACACATTAGCTATTGTTATTATTCTCTATTATTATTTTAAATATTGTAGTGCATTGTGGCTATTATGGAAGGTAATGTGCCTTGGGAATGGAGCATCCCTGAAACTCATTAGAAATTAAATATATAGAATGAAAGTGTGAGAGATAAAATTGCTTTTCTGCCTGCCAGTATAAATGGAATGGTGTATGGCAGGGATGGAATAATGGGATGCTCTCAGCTCAGTCTATGTAGGAACATCTCCACTTCCTGCCAAGGAAAATAAAATTTAACCTCATACACAAGTGCATACACCAAGAAAGCAAATGCTAAACTGAGGAAGGAGAGCTGACTAGAATTCAAATTTTGACTCAGAAAAGATGGCAAACGTCTGAACTGTAGTTTTTTACCTTTGGGATCTTGGCATGAATCCAATCAGAGGTTCTAATTAAAATGAGTTTGATGGTCTCAGCCTAGCTCCTAATTGATGGCAGTTCACACTACAGAACACATAAGAATTCATTAGACTGCTTATCTGGAAATTTCTGCTCAGAAGGAGCAAAAGAAGGCAACTAAAATGGATTCCAGCAACCTTCCTGCATTTTAGGTAGCATGGTCCTTTCTGGGCAGTCAAAAAAGTGTCATCAATAGCTCTATAAGGGATCAAAAATCAAAGCATTCCTCTAGAATTAACTCAGATGTAGAATTGTAAATGTACTTCCTAGTAATTTATTTTAAGACCCAAAGCATGGATATAGAAATTATGACATGTTCCAAGAAGAAATCTGCACAGTATTTCTTGGCATTAAATTTTATGCCTTGTTGTCAAAATACAAGTCACTTCAAAGAGAATTTTCTACTAACACTTTGCTAAAACCATTTTATTCAAACGCACAAGAAATATAGCCTTTTTTTTCTTTTTTATCCAAAAGGGTAATTTGGTGGTTTGTGTTGAGGTGGCCACTGGTTCTGTACAGATAACAAATAGCAAAATTTTCATGTTGTATTAAATATGCTGGTGAGAAAAAGTATTTGCAAGTTCTGATGCCAGCCAGCAGAGAGACTAGTGTATAGCAACCCACACCATTCATCACTTGGTGGGAAACAAACCAATCTTTGTATTTTGGGTTGGGTTTTGGACCTAATCAACTCTTTTTCTAAGCCTCTTGAAACTTTGGGGTGCTTGTTCAAGGTGGCATGCTCTGTCTTTGAAGAATTTTGTCACTGCTAATTTCTTATACACTCATGTACTACTAAAGATTTTGAGTAGATCAAGAGGGAACATCTACCTATAGGTGGAACATTTTGCCTTATCTTCAGCATACCCATAGCATGCATTTACTTTTCTTTTGAGGGAGTTTTATCCAGTCTTCCTGGGGAAGCAGTGAGAATGGCAGCATTTGCCTCAATGGCCACCAAATAACAGACTAAAAATCCAAGGTTTAAGTTTAGTTTTCAGTTTAGATGAAGATTATACCCAGGTCTTTTGCTGTGCCTCAGCATGTTTTGTCTTACAGAGCTCAAGAGGCTTGTCTGAAAATGAATAGATCTTCCAGAGAAAGAGCCCAGCAGATACTCCATGGTAATCTGAATGTGAGCAATGTTGACAACACTGAGACAAAATAAAAAGTATGAAGATGAGGAACCTTGAGCACAACACAAAGTCTGCTACCAATGCACCATAACAACAAATTATGGCCAGTAAATTTGTCTGAACCAATTGCATGTCTGTAACATACCTCTGCTGTTTTATCTTAACACTGTGCTGGTATGACTTCATGTAATGTTTCTGAAAACCTGGAAGGCCATGGGATTGGTTTTCTGAAGCACAAACATCTCTCCTCTCAATTTCTGATCAACTGCCAGAAATCGTGTGCTGAATTACCAACAAAAATCCAGGATATTCATTGAGGCACTTCATTTGCCCAAAAGAAAAGAAGCCATTATTTTGTGCCAGGTGCACTTTTTCTCCTTGGTGAGTGGTGCTACTTGCAGGATATAATTGTTCCAGGAACAGCACTCACTTCCTACTTGTTTCTGGACACAGTTCAAGCTGTTGACAAGGTTTCCATGTAGTCATTCATACTGGCAAAAAGAAAAGTGCAGGGGAACATTCCTGATGCTAAAATTATTTTTCTTTGGTAGTCAAATTAATTCTATGCTGTCAGAGCTTTAAAAATAGTTTTACTAGACTCTTTCTAATATTGAAAAGAATGGATATGCAATTATCCACAAAACAGGCTTTTGCAGGAAAATGTTGCTTTTTGGGTTTTCAACCTCCCGTCTCTCAGTTTCAATTGATAAATTGACATTCTTCTCAGAGCTGTGTTATTCTTAGACAACAGATTCTTTGTGTTGCTTTAAACACAGTATTCTAAAATAGAAAATTTAAAGTGAAAATAAATCCCTTATTGTACAGATACTGCACTGGATAACAGATAAAAGAGGAGACTCTGGGGTGACCTTATTGAAGCCTTTCAGTATTTAAAGAGGGTCTATCAGAAAGATGGGTGCAAACATTTTGGGGTAGGGCCTACTGCAATAGGACAAGAGATAATGGTTTTAAATTAAAATGGCACATTTAGACTGGATATAAGGAAGAAATTTTTTATGATGGGGGTTGTGAGACACTGGAATGTGCTGCCCAAAAAGGTGATGGATGCCCAGTTCTGGGTAACATTCAAGGTTGGGTTGGACAGCTCTGAGTAACCTGATGTAGTTGAAGGTGACCCTGTTCATTGCAGGGGGCTTGGACTACACAGCCTTTAAAAGATCTCTTCCAAATCCTTCTGTAATTCTGTGATTCTATAAATAAGCTTCATTTGGTCCTCAAAGAACACCTTATTGCCCTCTCAATGCATATGTATGAATCAGGTCTATATTTGCAAGCTTCATGCATTTTGAGAGATAAATTGTGTCTATAATAATTGTGTCTGTACAGTACATGCCATTTAAAAATGGCTTGACATTTTCAAAACATTGTTTTGTCTAGCACTTGTGTGAACAAAAATAATATTTCAGAGCATTTGAATCACAAACCATCTATTCAGAATGTCATCTAGAGGCAAGTGATAATAAAACAAAAAAAAAATGAAGGAACATTTCTTATTGCATTATCTCATTGCCCTGGAGCTATGCAGGGTCTATCTCCCAGTACCTTCACCCTGACCTCCAACAGCTCCACTTTACTACAACATTACCTTCCAACTTACATTTCTTTCTGGTTGTTCATATCTTTTTTCAAAGCACTCATTTCTTACTTGTTCATCACCACTGACTACTTTTCCCTCTGCTTTCCCCTGCATATCAGTCCACAGACTGCAAGCATTTCTAGCCTGGAATATAGTTTTTCTTTCTACGTAAGTTTAACATCAACCCTGAGAGTACTCAGAGACCTGTACTTAAAAAAATCATATTATCCACTGTTTGGTTGGGTTTTTTCAGGTGAGAGTTGAGTATTGTCTACAGTCTGTTAACAGGAAGAAAACTTAGTGGGTTTCTTGCGCTAGTCCACATACATGAATCTGAGAGTTTCCTATTTCCCATAATGTGTTTTGTATCTGTTGCAAAAGTCTTGTAATAATGTTGGACTACTTCACTAATTTCACAGCACAACAGGATTTTTGCTTCTGCAGATGAAGAAGAAAGGCTCATGGTGAGATTAAATAACTTTTGTAGAGTCCCTGGTTTGGTAGATAGAGATTCTGTGTTCCAGCTCAATGAGTTTCTTAGAAGACTGTAATTTCTAAATGTATGTTTTAAAGAAATTAAAGCATTTTACTAATTTTTAATAATTGAAAGCTTAAATTTATTTTAAAGTTTCACAGAATACTATTAATAAAAAACAAAAATAAAAGAGCCTTTTCTTTCTCCTTCGAGTCCAGTGAACTTTGCCCAAAACAATCTGAATTAAGTATGAGTCTATGGCTCTCTCTGCAACTGTTTTCATTTTGAGCAAAGTCAAAAGTAAGCTTTGATTTTCACATGTTGAGCAAAAGCATCCAGTCAAACAACACCTCCCAATATAAAAAATACCCAACGCTGAAATTTGAGCCATAACCAAATCCTCACTAGCCACATACAAAGCATGAGCTGTATAAACTTTTATGTACACATCCAAAACCGCACACAGTCTCTAAACTTCTCATGAAAAGCTTTGGCTTTTTATTATTTGTTCAAAATTATAACAATCCCTCATCTGTAACCATCAGTTGACTAAAAGCATTAATTTAAGAGGTAGGGGTATCAAAGCTAAAAAAACCTTCCTGGCTTTACTCCCAGTGCTCTATGTCTGCATGGAGATGAGGAAAGCTGAGGGGGTTTGGTTTGGGTGGATTTTTTTTTTCTTTGGGGATAAGGAGACCATTTGTAGCATATGTCCTACATCTGGCAGTAGCTCACTGATAAACACGTGTAGCAGCAGGAACCCAATTATCCCTGTTGCCCTTTTTAGAATTACTATGAGTTGTGCTCTTCTAGGCAGCGGAAATAACACATGAAGGAAAAAAGCACCGTTTTAAAGTTTCCACAGCACATTTCCTGGCACTACTCCACAAATTACATGCAGTAACACTCTCCCAAAGAATCTTTTGCTACTTAAAGTGTGGTAGGGCCTGCACCACATTTCAGCTGTATGCCTTACATATTTCATGCAATTGTCAGTGAAGAAAAAGTAATTATTGCAATTTCATGACAAAATTTTTATTCACTGCAAAATATTGTTTATTCTGAAAGGAGATTTTTCTCCTTTTTTTTTTTTTCATTTTAGGTGCTTTTCATTCTTAGAACCTACATCCCTCCTTTTCTTCAGTCCCTGATCCTGGGCTATTTCTAGGCCACTGAGATCACATTGCTCTGTGCTGCAGACGAGCAACATCAGCATGCTCAGAAATTCAGAGCAGGAGATAGAAAGTGCTGAGGTCTTTGTCTTCCCTACTCTCATACTGTTGTTTATAAGACAGTATAAACAATAGCCTATTAGTATTCCAGAGACTCTGCTTCTAAGCTGGATAGTTTGAAGAAAATTACATATTAAATACAGAGAAATATAAAATTGCGATATTTGTATTAAATTGTCTTCAGGAATGAATTGTATTTCTGCACACTTTCATCTAAACCCTTTTTGAAGTCTCCTCACATTCAAAATGATTAATTTACTGATATTATTTTCCAGGCTCATATATATTTATATTACTAAAAAGAATTCAAAATAATAAAACTCCATATTCCAGACATTTATTGTACAATTAGCAACTGTTTTTTCAACTTAACAAGTATTATTTTTCTTTCTGTCTTTTTGCTCTGTTTTAGATTAAGCCAAAATGAGCCAGCATGATCTTACTATATTCAAGGGAAACATTTCTCCTAATGAGTATCTTCATATAAGAACACCTATAGTATGTTTATAAAATGAATGTCTGTATTTACTATTGACATTTCTGATAAGATGGCTGAATTGTGAGAGCAGAATTGAAGTTTTCCTCATTGTTAAACTGGTGTAAATCAGAAGTTAATACATTTATTTCCTTGTCTGTATTTTGGCAGATTTTCTTCAGCACAACAGAAGTCTAAGGAGGTAATCAGTTATAGCAGCTTTTTACTGCCTGCTTCTATGTGACCTCTAGAAAAAATGGGTAAGATTAGAATTGTTTTGGGAAAAAATATATTAATTCCCTTCATTCTTCTTTGCTCTGGTCATCCTCCCATATATCTCTGCTTAGGAAGTTAATTTGTGTTCAGTGTCTGGAGTGTTTGGGACCAAGGGAAGCATTTGTCCATGCAAGGCCAGGAGGGAATGGTCCAGGTTGTTTAGGTATGTGCTTTGAAAAGATAAAGCAACTCAGAATTCCCCCTGGTTAGCTTAGAGGAATGATTCTTCAATAATGTACACATATATATGTTACTACTCAGAAAGTCCAAATGCAGCCACAATTGAATATCATTATTCTTGGACATAAAAAAAAGAAGTATTTTTATATTTATTACATTTATTTTAAAGGTGGTAAGCCCAAAGGTAGGTATCAAGCAACCCATGCCATGCCATTGCCAAGAAGAGCTGCTGGGCCTGTGATGAGGATGTGAACTCACTCTGTCCCAGCCCTGGGTGCTCATAGCCTGCAGTGCAGCTGCAGGCTCCAGCCTTTGATCCAGAAGACTGCAAACACACAAGTGGCAGAAATGTGCCTCCTCTGGAGCTTAAACAGAGCACTGGTCTCTGAGAGAACATGACAGAACCCACACATCACTGGAAACAGAGCACGCTGCCTTCTCTTCCCTGTACCTGTACAGTCCCTGCACCTGGAAAAATCTGCCACTGGGCACTCTCTGGTGGGATGTGGCTAAAATCCCATGTTCCATAAAGATGTTAATTCCTATCAGATAGCTTGGATGTAGCTTGAATCTCAGATTTTTTTTTTTCTCCCAAAAAAAATCTCAATAAGTGTTTCTCTCTTGCTGTCACTGTCCATGCTGGTGTGAGTATTTCCAGGGAATCCACATAGGTAGTTGTGCCTCCATGAGACATAATCTTGGGATGGTTTAGGTTGGAAGGGGCATTACAGATCATCTCATCCAACTCTGCCATGGTCAGAGACACCTTTCACTAGTCCAGGTGGCTCAGGGCCCCATCCAGCCTGGGTTTAAACTCTCCTAGTGCTGGGGCTTCTCTGGGCAATCTGTGCCAGGGTCTCACCACCCTCACAGTAAAGAATTTCTTTGTAACATCTGACCTAAACTTACTTTCTTTCGATTTAAAAACATTGCCCCTTATCCTGTCACTATTTGCCCATACAAAATGTCCCCCTTCCTCCTTTTTATAATCTCCCTCAAGGTAGTGGAAGGCTCTAATGAGGTCTCCCCAAAACCTCTGCTCCACGCTGAACAACCACAGGGATCAGAGATAATAACAGACCTCATCTCTCTTTTTAATCCTCTCTGTTCCTTTATGTAACAGTTTGACTGGATGCAAAGAACTTGTCAAAAGAGACAGAAATGTCTTAATTCCTTTAAATACACTTGGATATTCTGTGTGTTCACAAAAGGCTAGACTGCCATCATGAAGCATGAAAGCACTAGTGAAATACAGCAACTATACTGGAATGGTGCCACTAGGGAAAGAAATAATATTTAAATGAAATTAGACAGAGATCTCAGGCACACAGAACATAAATATTTAATTTGGAGTTTCACCAAGACACTGGGGCTAACACCTTTAACTTGGCACATGCAAGATTTTTAAATGACCACAAATTTTATGAGGACCTCAGATTTCACCTCCCCTTTAAAGGATTGTCTCCCCAGTGGAAAAGATCTGGTGAGAAGCTGATTCTTTATTAGTTCAGGTGGGAATTTGGCCTTCAGTTCTTATTTCATTAATGTAACAGAATCACAACACTCATGCATAGAATTTGGTGGTAAACAAAATTTGTTGCTGTAGGCTTTACTGGGAATTCATTGCAAGAACCAATTAAACTAAGCATATCTTACCTATGAAGTGAATTCAAAAGCAAATGACCCAAATCTTGCAGAGGCTTATTAATTTTTCCAGGAAAAATAAAAATAATCTGCTCTATTTTTTTTCTACCTGTTCTCTGGAACTTAAAAATAAACTAAAATCACAAAAAACTTCAAAGGGAAGAGAATTCATTGTTTAAACACAATAAGCATCCTGTATAAGTCTTTGCTTAGTAATTTGAGTTAATTTATAAAGTGTTTTTTTCTTTATGTCTTTTTTTTTCTTTTTGTCTTTTTTTTTCTTTTTTTTTTTTTTTTTGTAGGGAATGTTGGTGCGTCGTATTTTTTTGGTGGGAATACTGCAATTAGCAGCAGCCAGAATAAAAACAGTAGGTGCGAAAAATTCTCCCAGATACAAAAATCTTTAACACTGTGGCACATTATCAATTTAGGCACAGTGGGTTTTAGAGAGATAATTAGCAAGTCTTGCTTGACCAACTTCCATACTACTGAAATGACGACTAACAGAGAGACTGTTTTTCAACCAGTAATGTAACTTCTGTCCAATAAAGTTTTGTAGGCCCTAATACAAAAATTTTATGTATATTCAGTATCTCATTTGTATAGTGAAATGAGGCAAGAAGCAAGATGCATATAATTAATCTTATAGTGTATGGTCTGCCAGTGGTTTTAGGAGGAAATGCTCATTTTTCTCATTAAAGCTGGTTGGGAATATATCTTCCAATTAAAGTGACTTTCTTTTTTTTTTTTTCCTTTTTTTTTTTTTTTTTTTTTTTTGAGAAGTGGAAATATTTGAATATTAGAAAAAAAATGAGCTTGAAAAGTTTCAACAATCATGAATGGCAAGATTTTCAACATGCCACATGTCCATGTGTGAACATCCAGACTAGACAAGTAAATAATAAATCTACATCCTCCTCCATTTATGGCCCTGATTAAAACTTGAAGCCAAGTTTTTTCCAGTAAAATGAGATAAAGCCATTTTTCTAGGGGCACATCCAGATGGTGATTTATAAACTATAGGAAGCTTGATGTCATTTTGGAAATTCAGCTGCATCCTGGCTGATGCAGCTGTTCTGGTATGCAAAGATAACTGCAAGCACGAATTCTAGTTAACTTCACACACAATTTTTTTACATGATTATGCAACAGAGATGACATCTGAACCTCATTTGCATTTACTCCTAGTTCCTCTGGCAGCAGCCGTGTGCCATGGTGCCAGGGCACCATTACATCCTGAGATCCTGACCAAGAACACCCAGACTGACCCAGTGCCAGGCTCAGGAGGTGGAGAAGGAGCAGGAAGAGGAGTTGTCCATCACTACACCAGACTTGGACTGTACTGAAAAGAGGCCAGAGATTGCTTTGCTTATTAATGCTTCCTCTCTTCTTATCCCACAAACGTCTTCTGATCTATTTTGTTTTTCTCTACATTTGAATTCAGAAGATGGTTTTTAGAATCTGTAGAAGGTGTTATTAAGTTAAAGCAATGGTGAAGTACTAAACGACATACAGCATGTGCATTTCAACACAATATATCCTTGTTCAATAATGATTGCTCAATATATTGAGAGGCAATGATATCTTTTAACAAATTACCAAGAGGACGAATGCAAGACCAGCCAGAAAAGAGACAGATTGATGATATATTTTCTAATAGCTCAGCAAAGTTGAAAGGACTTTCTGTTGACTTTTTTTTCCTTTCAAAGTGGGGACTAGCATCTAGAGAATAGGAAAATATATTGGAGATGGAAATAGGTGAATAGGAAAATATACTGGAGATGAGGAAGGGTAGTGTAAGAAAATACCACTACTGGAACAAATTCCAGTAGTCCAAGTTGAAAAACATTGCATGTTTAATAACTATATATACTTTATCATTAAAGTCTAATGACGAGCTTCCCTGGCCAGGTCAAGATCTGACTAAATTAGTCACAATGAGCAAAACTTGGGGTCAGAAGTCAGTTAAATAGGACAAGAATTGTGTTCTGTATGTGCAGAACAGGTGGCAAAACAGGGCCAGCCTCTCTCTCTAATCCTCCTTGAGATGTGATACCGATTAAGCAGATATTTTTCTAATTTCAGTGTAGCATACCTGATCCTTAAAATGAGACTTTAGCTCTTGGGGAAGTTGATGGCATATAATTTCCTCTCATTTAGACAGATTGCTTGAGAAGCATGCTAGCAATAAAGATAAGCTTTATTTATCATAATTATAGTGACTTGTTCTTTTAATTAATTTTCCAATTCACACTAATGTTTATATATTAAACAATTTACATTACTGCTTAGTGGAGGTAATATTGATATTACTCTTATTTTAAAAAAAAGTGTCTCCATTTATGGTATAAACATACACAATTGTGTAGCATAATTTAGGAAACCTGCTTTGTGTGCCATAGCAGAAATTAGCTCATCAAATATGTTGTATTTGGTAGAGACTAAAGGCCATTAGAAGCATCATGTCTCTTTCCCATCAATTTATCAAATTGTTGTCTGACTGGCATTTCCTGATTACACACTATCTTCTTTATGCATTTTCTTACACTTCAGTACCCGGCTCTGTCAGAAAATGATGGCATCTTTAAATTAACATCCATCCATCTTTAAATTACTTCCATTCATAACTCCTTTAAGCCAGAGCCAAATTAAATTCCAAGGAGCCTAGAAGGGGAAGAGCTTATAAGGAAAGTGAGGATTAATGTTGTTCAAATGCACATTTTCTTAATATCTCAAAGCTCCTTGCCAATCTTGCTTAGATGTTTACTGTTTTTCTGCCAAGTTGCTGACAATTGTGACTTTTAAGTTGATTTCATTGTTAGAACAGCCAGATGAATGGAAATTAGATTTAGTTACTATATAATCAGTATGACTATCAGAAATAATGGTGTCTCCCTCAGCACATACTTTGTACTATGCCTCAGTTTGTGGTCTTTGCAGGCAACATGGGAATTGTGCTGGGAAGCAGCCATGGAGCTTGCAGGGAGAGCACCCCAGCCTTTGGTTATTTTCATTGTTTGGGGTTTTGTTGTCGTTGTGTTTTTTTTTTTTTTTTGGGTTTTTTTTTTTTTTAATTTTTGTTGGTTGGTTTTGATACTTTCTTTGGTGAGTTGGTTGTCTCTTCTCCCTCCAAAATAAGGGCTGACAATACTATGCTATTCTAATAACATTCAAAAATAGAGTACAAACTCGTGAGAGATGGGCAGTTCAAATGTCTTTTGCTCCCTCTATACACTGGATGCAAATATGTGTAGTTAATTTTTAGAAATATTTTTCTGCTGTTTACAGTTATCTTCCAAGTAGCATCCTTCTGACTGTGTGAAATTAGCCACAATTCACGCCACACCAAAATTCTCTTCGATATTCAACACATCCTTCGTTTTTAATACTTCATCTTCTCTCAGTTTTTGAGAGGTGAAGAGTATTCACAATATATCCTGCCCTGAATATAGACTTCACCTTAAAATAGACTTCACTGCTATTGTGTTTTTCCCAGCCTCTCCTACTCATTTATCTTACCAGATGCATTCTTACTTTCCATTCCACCTTTCCACTACCTAATGATGCTCCAGATGAGAATTTTTTTAAATTTTGAAAATTACACCAGGTTCAGGAAAATTAAAATATCATCAAAAAGTAGTTTTTAGCAGTAGAATCTAAGTTATGGTAAGGACACCTATCTGGAATAAACCTGACTTAGCACAGATCACTCTTCATACATTTCAAGTCCTGTCCTGAAGTATTTTGCTTGACTACCAGAGTAAAGATACAGATATCTATATCTATATACACATACACACTTGAGAGAGCTCTTCCCTCCAGGGCTGCTTTCTCTAGCCAAATGCGCTGCCAGTTTGGTCTCAATTTACTCTTTTATCTGAGAAATTGCATTGTGCTCTTAATTTCACACCCAAAATCCAATGACTTACACTTAATTTCTGCTTCTATTCCCAACAGAATATTCCAGGAAAGAGTATTACTCGGTTTCTGTTGGCAAGTTAACAAACAAGAAATAGTGCTCCAAATAGGGTTTTCATTGTGCTTAAAGAGAATGATGTTCTTCAGCTTTAAATTTTCTCTATTTCAACATAATATCAAGGGTCAGAAAAACAATCCCTCAAAAATCCAAAGTGCTAATTTTATCATGAGATGTATCAAACAGCTAGTAACAACAAGCTGCTCTCTTCCAATATCAAACCTCAAAAATAGAAAGAATAAGTATTCCTTTTCTCTTAGAAACAAGGGTAAATGTCCTATTGTGAAAAATATATTTTTGCTTCCACCACAAATGAAAAGTTTTATATTTTGCACTTTTACCTGTCACAGCACTTTAAAAAAATGTGGTAACAATAACATACTGCTTGTAGAGTATAGAAAATATTGGGGACATTTCCAGTAGGTGAAAATAACATGTTTTATTCAAGCACTTTGAGGCCCTTGGGGTGTCATGCACAAAAATTTTGCTCTGTGTTAGCACCTAAATGAGAGGAAAAACAAAGTATAATGGTACTAGATTAAAAGTTTAACTAGTTTTGCATCAGTACACGTCTTCTTTAAAATGTAATAATACCAGCACCTCATGCTGCTCAGAATTTAAAGGAAGAATGTATATTTGTATGCAGTGTGCCACCTTCATAATTAAAAACACCTTTTATTTTAACAGTGCTTGTCCACTTCTGAAACACCTTAGGCTGTTAAAACCTTGCGGTCTAAAATACAGTAAAGGCTTGTGCTTTTCAGCAGGGAGAGCAGAAGAATAACCAGACCCAGTTCCTTTGTTCCTACCCTGCCTTGGTTGCTAATCAATTTTTCTCAGCCTCCAAATCTGTAATTATGGTGTCGCTTTCAGGCTGCAATAGAATACCAGGTTTACACAGCACAGGAAGAGATAAACAAGTACTCAGTGCAATTTGAAAGGTTTTGACCTTTAAAAGCTGTTAATCTACACGTGAATTATAATTAATCAATTAAAGGAGATTCAGTCTAGTACCAACATAATTAGATACAATTTTACTGCTGAATAAGCCATGATAACCCCATACAAATGAAGACAGAGTCCACCGCTCCTTACATTTTCAAATATCCCAGCTCGGCAGTTTTAGCAAAACTATGTGGGTTTCCCATGTGGGATTTTTATGGCTTTGGAAGGCAGAAGTGTTGAAGGGTGAGACTGCGTTCCAAGTTCAATAATATGGAATAGTGCTTGGAAAACTCTTCTCACTTTAGCCTACATACTGTCTTCAAATATTTCCCTGAGAAGGAAAGAGGAAAATGGGATCCAAGGCACTGCAGGAGTGGAAAGAAGTGGTTGCTGGTGACTACTGTTTTTCTGACGTCTTTGAGGCCAAATTCAGGATTAAAACAGTAAACAAAACCCACATAATGTGTGTTGTATTTAACCACAACAGCTAATAGCCCTCAACCTGACTCCAATGGGAATATGCAGTGATTAGAGACACCTGCAGGTTAATAATTGGAGGCATCTAAGCACAGAGGCAATTAATATAGGAAAACTCTCCTGAGGTTGGAAAGGCAGCACTGTTTAAATAAATAAATAAATGAATATGTATGCACACATAAAAGGGAATACTTTTTATTCCTCTGAATAGTCAGCCTTTCTACAGGGACTAGAGACAAAGTCATCACTGGGGCATCCTTCAATATCAGTAGGAGTCTTGTCCCAGAAAAATGGCTGGAATAAAGATTTTGATCTCCTTTCAAAAGTTTATTAGCCTCAAATGTTAAAAGTGTTCAATTTGGGTACATATTTTGAAATTCAGTTTTAGTCGCAACTTTGAAGTTTCTCTGTAGAAACTTCACATTAATTTCAAAGGCATTTTTGTGCCTTTTACATAGCATAGGAAATAAGTCAAAATTCAGACATGGGAGAAGGTACTGAGGGATAGTTTTACATGCCTGAGTCCACAGATCTATGAATGATCTGGGATGTATTGCATACTGAACTTTGTTTTTAATATATAAAGTTAACATAGCTGGCATTTTAAGAAATTACATGTAAACCAGAAGAGATAATATTTTTCCTGGACATTTTCAATCTTTCAGGTAAAATTTGTCGCCCAAGTATGTATGATGCAACTAATATTTCACTACTCATTTTCTCTTCAAAGCCTGCTGCTAAAGTAGATGTTTCAAGGGTAAGTAGCAAAGGCTAATGTATTCCTCAGCAAAATGGAAAAATGATAAAGTGAAAAAATACATTAAAGGACATTAAAGGATAACTCTGACCATGTGACCCGGTCATAAAAAAAAAAAAGCAAAAGCATTTTCAGAGAAAGGAATCAAAACCATGCAAGGGCATGAATTATTTATAGACATAAGGGTCCCCGGGAAACGTACAAAATTTGCCCTTAAATGATTTAGTTTAAGAACTATTCCTGTTGCTTTTCCTTGACTTCTAATGAATAAATAACTTGCTTCAATCTTGCTACATTTTCCTTGGCTGATTTTGGCCTGAAATCCAAGTTATCTAATGCTTCCTGAGTATTCTGGTCAGAAAAGGACTCTGCAGAGTTCTTACTTTTTTGGGGCTGAGGAGGGTTGGAGGGAAAGGAAAGGGAAAGGGAAAGGGAAAGGGAAAGGGAAAGGGAAAGGGAAAGGGAAAGGGAAAGGGAAAGGGAAAGGGAAAGGGAACTCCCAACTAACCCCAAACCAAACAAAACACAGCACAACTACTGATTCTCTCTACCAACCCGAGGCGCTTTTCTCACCCTCTCTTGCTAGTGGAAAGAGATGAGGAAACCTTCTCATCTTTCCCCCTTCATACAAAATACGTCCCACCAGCCTGCATTCTTCCACTGTCATGCATATTTTCTTGATTAATATTAAAATTAATTGAATTGGAAATGTATTTTTAAATACTGAAAGAAGGGAGGAGACTTTTTTGGGGCTTTCAGTTTTCAGTTTAATCCTGTTAGTTGACAGTAAACCTATCCCAATTTCCTTGCACTAAATTTCCAGAACATTTTAGCTCACATATAGCAGAATGATCTGCTCAAGTGCAATCAGAACATGGCAGAAAGGTCTTTCTGAGAAGAAGGGCAAGTCATTTATTTCATATAACTTACTCATTTTTGTTATAGACATTGTCAGATTAAGTGGGCCACGCTGAATTTAAAGGAGAAGATAAGTTATTATTACACTGTGCTCCAAAATCTTCAGAGAAATACTAGAGATAATTGCCTTTAATGTCAATTTATTAAGCAACATTCTTGTGTGGTGCATATGTATTGTGTATTCAGGAGTAGAATTTCTAATTCTAGTTGTAATTTTTGTGTTTACAGAAAGCCAGAACTCAAACAGCATAATTTATGTATAAATGTCCCCTTGGGTAAGCATTTTCCATGTAAAAATAAGTTATAAAGTGGGAGAAAAAACACATATGAATTCACTCAGAGACATGGGAGATGTGTAACAGAAATAGCAGTGAGGGCCCATTTGTATTCTTCCCTAAGAGTTTTCTTGGCAAAATTACTTTTATCCACCAATTTCTTCATTGTGTTTGTTGGTAAACAATATAAGTCTTATTTACCATGTTTAGCAGAGAGAGAAGCAATAGTTAAAAGCAAAATAAAAGACAATTAGCTTGTTCTCTAGTCTATAAATTTTAGGGTTTATAAAGGTAAATGTAATTCTCTCTAATATAGACATTACTGACAATGCAAAACACTACATATATATTTATATATTTATTTATTTAGCTACCTAATACAATTAATGTGAATGTATGAATAATATGACACAGAAGATAGGAATAGTGATTGTCTGAACCCAAAAATCTGAATTGTATTAGGGCCATGAGGCTGGGGCAAGCTAACTGAGACCAGTGGCCTGTGTAAGTGCTTTCACATGCCCCCATCCTGCCTATGGCATTGAAAGATAGGAAAAGGTGTGCTAACATTTGTGGGGGTGCAGTTTGTTCTCCTACCCCTCTTAGGGATGATGCATGAGTGCAGACCATAGCAGAGATGTTTTTCACTCAGCTGAGCTCTGCCATTTGGCTTTGTTTAATAACACAAAGGAGCTGCATGACACAAATCACTCAGTGCAGGGGTGGAACGGTGAAGTTTTCCATCAAATACTTCTATGTGTTTAATTTCCTAAAATCCTTTAGCACCCAGGTTCTTTTTTTCCAATTCTCTTACAATTCTAACTTCATGAAAAGTTGAGTTACACATGACAAGTGGAAACTAACTGGTTTGTCCAGGACAACACACATGGAGCAAGATTTCAATGAGGTATTAGTCCTTACTGTAAGATTAGGATTTTCCTTGAATTTTGGGAAAAATGTAACATGGGAAGATAAAAAAGGAAGAGAAATCTTATTGCTTTCTCAAAGGAAACCTCTAAGGTGTTGTCCTCAAATCATCTAAGTGATTTGATTGGAAATTGCTCATGGTCCTCAAGACATCTCTCTCTGATTTATTTTCTTGTTACCAATTGTTTCACTGGACTATTGTTTCATACACTGCATAGTTTAGGGGTTATGCAAATTCTGGGGTAACTTATGAGACTCGAGAGATTTATACAAATGCTTTTTCAAGAATTCTCACTGTCATGGCCACCAATATTAGCTGAGTTACACATCCATCTCCAAGATCAGTCTCCTCGGGACCTTCAGCTCTGTCTGAACCATAAAGATCTCCATGAAAAGAATGGAAAAAGTTCAGAACCTCTGCCCTGTGAACATCATTTAAAATATAGGAGAAATCTACCTCCCACAAGCCTCCTCCCCAAGCAATCAGTAAATCAGGATATAAGCACATGGAGTGAGCTTCTAGACAGTCCACAAACAGGGAGAACCTGTATTTTGAGAGCTACACACAACTAGCCAAAACTCAATTAAACAGCAAATATCAGACAGCAGGAATCTCTGCCTGACAATAGTTTACATGCCATTTTGCTAAGGATTTTTTAGTACCATACTACACACATTTGCAGATTAACCAAATCTCTCTACAAAGGATATATCGACACGTGCCTTACTGTTTTAACATGGCTTTGTTTTGCTGCTCTACATCTATTCCAGCTTCAATACACAAAAAAATGACAAATTTGGAGACAGATCTTAATATCATTAAACATCTAACAACAAAATTTCAATGACTTTTGATCAACATTTTTGCAAAATTCTCAAAATCTGTAAAGAAATTATAACCCAGACATCTTAAACTTGAAAGAATAGGCTATTTACTCATAATAAAAGGATCTGGAGTTAGAGCTTTAAAAATTAAAATTTATAGAGCCCTAAAAACTGATGTTGGCAAGCAAAATAACTTTAAAATACAAATATCTTCCTGGATAACCTATATATTTCTCAATAAGCCAGTATCATAGGTCTCTAGAGAATGCATCCAAATTCTAAAGTAAACTTTATTACACATTTTCTCTTCCAACTCTGAAAACTACAGGAATATTTGGAAAAGTAAAAATACAATACCCTTTTGCTTCAAACCTAAACATTCTGTAGCTTGGAGCAAGCCTTTAAGAAAATTAAAATATTTATAAAGTGTTTTTCATCATCCTGGGAAACACAAAGTTAGCCTCAGCATATGTTTTAACATTTATTAAGTGACCCATTAGCAATGGATATTAGCTAGCGTTTTCAGCTCTCAATGTGGGCCAAAAGGTAACTTTGTCTAATATCACACTTCTGTAGGCCTTTCTGGATTGCAGAATCACAGAACCATAGAATGTCCTGGGTTGGACAGGACCCACAAGGATCATCAAAGTCCATCTCCTAGTCCTGTACAGAGCACCCCAGGAATGTCCCACCATGTGCTCCAGGGCATTGCCCAGTCCCTGCCTGAGCTCTGCCAGGTTTGCTGCTGTGAGCACTGCCCTGGGAGCCTGATCCAGTGCCCAGCCACCCACCTTTTCCTGATATCCAACCCTTACACCTCTGTAGCCAGCCACAGGATGTGAAATATTGGAGACAATATCAAATTGAGGCCATAAAAGGCGTGTGTGGATTTATGACATGAGTTTACTCTCATGTACTATTTACAAAGAGTTCTCAGAGTAGAAGGGTTGATCATTTACACACTCATTAAACCAGCTGGGTGCTAACTCTTTAAGTAACCTGTTAATATGAATTTGCAACGTCAAGGAAAAAAATATAAATATTCTTTTGCTTTTTGGGATGCTGCTGGGGTGCATGTCTACAAGAAAAACACAAAAACTAGTACTGCAATCTTGGTAATGCTGACTGAAAGACTGAAATTCAGTTATTGAACAATTAACTTTCACAACTAATATATGGCTGGGTTATGGACTTCTCTTTTCATCACTCTTATCCTCTTGTGACACTATTCACTTAAATATTAGATTTAAAATTAAGATGCTTTTGAAACAGATTATTTTTTGTGTCATGGAGTTTATTTTGAAAGTCAAAGCACCTATCTTAAATTCAACAAAAGTTCAAATTGTAATATGGAAATTCACCTTTCGCGTACCCATCATGCCTCACCAAGAAGTTAAATTTCATTTCCAGGTTAATGAAAAATTTTTTTCTGTGTATCCATTTTTCTGTAATAAATATGACCAGACTAGAGTCCTACAGTCATAATACCTGGCTTTTCTTTTGTTACATTAAATGTTTCTTAAATGTTTCAAAACTCTTTTCCCTCCCTTGCCATATTCCAAGATATTGTCAAATTATATTCTTTACATATAGAACATCTGTATAATCAACTTGTATTTGGTTTTGTGCAGGTTATTTTTCAGATGAAATGAAAATATCTTGGGGATTAAAAAATATTAATGTATGTAAATATAACATTATTTTATATGTGTCAGACCTGGGAATTTTCCTGTGTTTTAGAGGAGTATTTAACATTCCTGTCAAAATTCACAGATATTTCTTAGACTTTTTGGTTAATGAATTGTGTGAAAAACATGTATTTGGGCTCTACTTTCACATGTTGTGATGGAAAATGACTGTCACATATGCCACTAATCACAAACATTTTCACTGGGAGAGATTATGACCACTGGGATAACAAAAGCAATTCCAAGCACTATACCTGACTAAATGCAATTAAGTAAACCAGGTTAAGCACCAAACATTTATTGAACACCATGTATGATCAATCTATATAGCTAATTATAGCAACAATATAATCCTCATAGACTGGAATGTTTTCAATAAAATCAAAACTTAATGCATTCTGTGAGGTAAAACCAAGATCAAATTTATCTTTGTCAATACATGAATCTTTTATCAAAATTTGTTCTATGAATTGTACATGGCAGTGCCTTGAAAAAATCTCTGTCATGGCTCAGACTGCACAGTGTCTCCTCCTCGTTCAGGATTTCAGTGCTGGAAATTTCTGCTGTTAGCTGAAACTCTGACCACATTATTTCTCTTGCAATCCCATCTCCAGGTATTGCTATTTCCCAGGAAGGTCTGGCATGTCCAGTTCTCTGAACCTGAATCCATCTATTGCTGTTTTTATAAGATTAGTTTTCCTTTCTGATTTGCATTGACCTAATATTCCAAAATTGTAATCCCTTAAATGCACTAAATGGAGTCTTCTATGAAACAAAAGGTGTAACAGCTTGAAAAGAGAAGAAGATAGGTTAAATTTTAAAGGAAGCTTAAAGCTGAATATCTAAAGAAGCCTATATAGACACACACTGCTTCTCCAGAGCACAATGCTTTGTCCAGGAGATCAAAATAAAGGAGTCAAAGAAAGTACCATAAAGCCTTGTCACTGGCTTGGCCAATTAGATACAGAAAGCAGATAAACGGCCAAGATAATACTTTGTGGTAATCAAATGCATAATGATCATAAGAAGGTGAGTAGTTTGATAAAATAATGTATTGCATCAGCTTGTGAACACCCCTCCTGTCACAGACCCTAACTCTAATTACAATGTAAGTTTTTTGGATGCGAGGTAATTTATGATTAGTGTAGGTCAGAACATTTGAATGAGTTGCTGGAGTCTGGGTCTGGGAGGATGAGCAGACCTGCTCTGCCTCAGAGGCTGCTGGTTGAGCCCCACAGTTGTGCTGGGAGATCGTGGTAAATTGCTGCACAGATCCAGGGTTGGAGGGTTTAGTGATTTCACAACTTGTTTATTCTTAGTGGTATAAAACATATTTGTCACAGTCCTCTGGTCCAAAATGCTTTCTAGGTCCCTGGACTGAGCCCAGCAGAGATGGTCTAATGGAGAAACTGAACAAAATCTCAGAAACTACCAAAGGCCCTGCTGACCTTACTGACCTTTAGATTGGACTGTGAGAGTACATCTGCTTTCATTTAACATGAAACTGAAGTTTGATAAAGAGAGAGATATTACCTTTCACATTTTTGAAATCCAATATGATCTTTTTATTTCTTTTTTTCTTTTAACCTTTAGATCTTTTTGGTATATGGTTACTTTAGTAAAGAGTCTGCTGTAACACATATCCTGCTGATGAAACTATTGGAAAACAGAGATCAAGAAAGGTGTCCTGGATACCCTAAAAAAACCAAACAAAATTCCCCAACATTATTTTTATTTCAGTGTTCATATTTTGTGTAGGGTAGGGGGAAGAAGCAAATGACTTAGTCTACTATGCTAAGCAAAATTTCCAGTAGCATTTTAGGTGAAGCCAAGCAGTCTGCAAAGAACTAATATTGAAACTCAACTCATTGCTGCCAAGAACTGCAATACCTCAGAGAAAGTCACTTATGAGCATCTAAGGAAAAAAACCCTGAAGCTCAGTTGAGGATATCTATGAACTATTTAAACCTGAACATTGAGCTGAGCACCTTCACATATGCTTACATACCTTGTGGGGACATTTTATCTGGTATAAATGTCCAGCAAATAGATAACACAGTTTTCAAGAATGTAAGTGGATATGTACTGGCTCAAGAGGAGTAGAGATACATGAAACTAGAAAAATACAAGGGCAGATTTTACCTGAATTCCATGCCTGGATTAGAAGCCACCTTGTGTCTTCACATTACAGGGTACCATAGCTGCAGTTCAGAGCAAGGTGACCAAGATGAGGTGGAAGATAGTGAAGCACAGATTTATTTTTTTAAATTCTGGTTAATTATTTTATTGAAATATTTTTTTTTATGATTGTTCAGCAGCAGTTTTTAATTCCTAGAGAATTCAGAGGGCTGGAGTGATGGATCAAAAGGAAGCAAAGGGAATATAGTTCAGAAAAAAATAAGTTGTTAACGAGATGTTGCTCTCACTACATAACTGAGGTCAGTTGAGTCATCCTCTCTTGTAAAACCACTAGGAATGGCTGAGTGATTAACTCATTTACTAAATGACTGAACTAGATCAGACTCTCAAGAAATTCATGGGATGAAGAGTAGTTCAGATGTGCAGGTGCTACTACTCAGTGCCTGGAAATTATCCTCTTCTGGCAGTTATTTAATTCAGTCTAATTACATATGCAAAATTCTGTTACTTTTCTAACACACCACTCATTTTCCAAAGTAAACGGTTGTAAGGGCTATGCTCCATGTCTACCCCACATACCTGTTGAAGAGAATTAGGTTAAACCCAGACAGGAAATGTAGCATACAGCTCAAAATAGCTGTCTCAGAGAAGAACTTTTGCAAATGCTCGAAGAAAAAAAAAATTAAAAATTCAGCAGCTATTTCAAACTGATTTAAATGAAAAACAATTGATGATTGAAACATAGTATTAATATTTCCTTGACCTTGATGACTATAATCTATTGGATTTTAAATTTTCCTAAAAGCTACTGGTCATTTTTGGATCTTATGTATTTTAAGCAACCAAAAAGTCCTGCATGATACAGTAACTGTAAAAGGTCAAGAGAATGTACTCAAAGAACAGTAGATATAATAGTGCTCAAACTATATTAGATCATTCAGGTCATTTTTCTGACAAAGTAGAGCTGTTTAAATGAGTTTAATTTCTTATGATTTGTTTGGGTTTTTAAAGGACAATATTGTTGGCTGAACTTTTCAGTAGAGAGTTAAAGTTTGAAATATTGTTTTAATTTAAAAATCACCATAGCTGCTTACCACTGAAAATTCACCTATTAAAGCTAAATATTTCTTAGAAGGTTGGAGCTAAACAGACGGAAGGCCATGTTCTAATGTTCTTCTCTCAGGCATCTTAAATATTCTCACTGCAACAATGATATTGGGTTAAAAAGGCTCCTTTGTTCTAGACTCAGATTCAAACACCACAGTTCCTAAGTCACCACAGTTAGAGCTTTCCCAAGGTTGATTTCTAAAGATGGATAGACAGCAGAGGAAAGAGAGTGAATGCTACTGCTCCCATTGCTAGGGCAGAGAAGTCTTACAAGATAATATTTAAGTTGGACTTCTGCTGTACTGAGACTCTCAATCATCTCCAATTAACAGCGCCAAGCAGAGAGCACATCATGAACCCATCTTCCACACACTGAAGTCTGTTTCTTAATTGGGAAAAATTTGTGCATAAACCCAGGATGTAATTAAAATCAAACCTATATTTATATGAACCTTGTTAAACATCTACAGAGTGTAATAGTGAGCTGTCTGTGCCAAATTTATAACCCTACTACTTTGGAAAGAAAATCATTGACTACTAAATGGAACAGAGTGTCGTGACTAATGGGGTTCACACTAAATCTGCACTGCTTGTTCTGGATGGCTGAAATCAAAAGAACACTTTTCACCACTTGGAGTCTGGATGTGCTTTCAAAACCCTAGACTTCCCTCTCTTTGATCCAATGAAATGAAGTGAAACATGTAGCCTCTAGGCAGTTTTTAGGTCCTGAAAGATCAAATAGATGCTATTACAGTGCAATTTGCTTGGTGAAGCCTAACAGAACGGATCTGCTCAAAACTTACCCTGTATTTTGCAGAACACATAGAAAAGGAAAAGCAACTAAACTGAAATTATAGTGCATTTGTACTGTTGATTCAAATATTATGGAAAAAAAATGCATTCTTTACTAGCACTGGTAAGGTCCAAGATTTGGCTAAGAATTGCTCTGGAATTCCACCTAGCCTTGAATTGTGCAAAACACAATGGCTGTTTAGATAAGGTTTGACTCAAAATGTTTGGATGCTCTTTTTTTTTTTTTTGGTTGGTTGTTTTTTAATTTTTTTTTAAATTTTTGTTTGGTTTGTGGTTTTTTTAAAATCAAATAATAGATATCTTTAAATGGTTCATCACAATAGAATTCTGTGTTCAATCTACATCTTGTACTCTTCAATAAACAAGTCCTGCCTTCTCTGCATGTATCCTTATGAAGTATGACCATAACTTTGATCTCACTCCTCTAATTTCATTTTTGTCTCGTCTCTGCTTTCCGAGAGTATTGCTGCTTTACATGGATATCCATTCAATAAGTGTTTAGGATTCACAAACATTTTCTTGAACGAAATGGCAGAGTTCCAAATAGCTACACAGGAGAAAAGCCCCAGAAACTTATTTATGAAAATATTCCCTCATCATACTTTGTTTGCCATGCTTGGCTTATTTTGTTACAGAAAAATGGAGTTAACATAAGACTAGTAATTATCCAATCAAGAGTGGCATTCCAAATTTGCATACAAGAATTTAATAGAGGACAGAGCAGCATTTGGAATTCACTGGAATTTGGCAGTCCTTACAAGTTTGAATAGGAAATGACAGTATTTTTCCCTGGTCTCCCACAGACTTTTAATTCTCTATGTATAATAATCTGAATAGTTCTAAGAAATCAGCTTTTACAGTGTGATATACAAAGCATTAATTTGTTTTTTTGCTCTTGAAAAATTAATTACTTATTAAATAATCTTTCACAGTGTTAATATGAGAGTCAACAAAACATGCTATAATTCTATAGAAAATGCTAATAACTTGGGAGATATTCTACAAGCCTCAGATTTTAACTGAGTCTACTAGAGAATAAAAGGACAGCAAGATGCAGGTTTGAGATTCTTACAGGCTAACTGGAAAAACAGAATTGATTTCTAAAGATACCCTGCCCCAAACATTTCTCTAGGCAAAACTCCTTTTGTTCATGATTATTTAGAAATAAAATTCCACCCTGCTGATGGTAAAAAAACCCAATTTAACAAAAAAGCAAAACAAAACCAATAAAAAAAACCCCAACAAAACCCAAAACAAACAAACAAAGAACTCCTGCAACATACTTACTAACAAAAACCAGTCTTGTTTTACTAAGAAAACACACACCTCCAATTGCCTTGGAAAGTTGCATGGAATGACACAAAGGTCATATCCCTCCTAAAATACCACCTTCCACCACAATACCTCAGAAAAGACCTGCAGAGAATAACTTTGTCACCAGCAAATAGTGCTCAGTTGGTGTCAAATTACCTTTATTTGTAAATCTACCTTCAAACCTCAAAATCTATGTCATTCAGATAAACATTTCCCAAATATCTTGAGTTCCTTATGATTCTGGGCATTGCTGTATAAGTGGCGGCACTGGGTACCTGACTGAACAAAAGAGATTCATCAAATCAGATGCTGGTGTCAGTCTGTTTCCTTTAACCCTGTGTTTCCAGTTCTGGTTAAATTTAATATTCTTCATTCTAGGCATGAGCAGAATTGCATGTTTTGTATTCATTCATATAGCTGTTTCTAGAAAACAGATTGTTATTCTTCATGACTGAACCCTGAAATCTAATGCATGCACATGTGCATTCCCAGTGAAGTTACACAAAACTGCTACCAAGCATTAATGCAACATCAGCTGGATTGATTTGCCTCTTCCAGGCACTATAAACTTTCAAATCCCATTTTCTTGTTTCATGAAAGTAGTTTTGATTTTACAGATTTAATTTTAGATCTAATTTTCAGCGATGCCTAACTGACCCAGTAGCTATAATTCTGTTTTTAAAACTGACTTAGCCTTCCAAACAGCTAATGAATAACATTAGTTTTATTCACCAGCTGCCAGGTTCTTCAAGATGATGAGGATCTGCCAGTGAGGCAGAAAGAAAACTTCTTAATTTTTCTTTTTAAATTTCAAGCTGATTTACAGCTAAGTGTTGTTACTCATGTTGAAATGAACGCAACAAATTATTCCCAATCTCTAAATTACCTGTGATTGATAAATTCTGAGACTTGGCCTAGGATACTTGACACTCAAGGTGTATGCCACACCTCTTTAACTAGAATTAACACATCCTGCAGCACAGCTGGAAGACTTCCTTGAAAAACAAAACCATAACTTGGATTGCATCAGCTTCAGAGTCAAAATACTTCCATGGTTTCGCAATAATAACTCACAACTGAAGACCTCAGTAGGCTGCCAGCCATTTCTAGGTATGGTTACCATTAAAAGACTAATTTGTACCCTTTGTCAGTGATGTAAATCCCATGGCCTGGGCTACACAATGTTTCCTCTGTGAGGGACTCAAACCACACTCAAATACAATTAATTGCCTACAAATTGTGTCTTTCATTCAAGGGTGTGGAAGCATTAACTTTGATCTTATCTCTCCACAGATTAATGGCAGTGCATATTTTTATGGTGATTTCACAGGACTGCTTGAAGGAAAACAGCACTAGAATATTTTTCATGCCTACTTTTACAGTAAGTTTGTTGTTTTGCCTAATTAAGAGAAAGTATAGATGCTTATATTTCCAAAGACACCTACTGGAAGGTAGGTGTTCAAATATTGATTTTTATGGGATGCAAAAATTCAAGTTCTCTGAGATTCTCCCTTGACTCCTACCATAAAGTCTGATCAAGAAAAATGTGGAAGTGGCACTAATGTGCAAACTATCCAAAGAGGAAAGAGTGAAAAAATGATGAAGATTCTTGCTCCCTTATAAGTAAGCACAGATTAGAGACTAGTGCTGGGATAAGGAAATGAAAAAAAAAAAAAAAAGACACTCATTTCTTGTCATATGTGACTGAACTTAAGTGTTAGAAAGAACACTTAAAAAGCAAAAGCAACATATAAGATCAGGCACACAACAAATTTTAAGGACAAAAGAGCTACTTTTAAATACAGCAGCCAAAACATTGGTTTATGAGGAGCTACTACATGCCCTTACTTTTCTTCTGATGGCTGCATAACAAAGCCAGTAGACAATAAAAAACCCACTAGCACCATAACTGAGACACACTGAATAGAAATATTTAACTGCTTCTCTTCTTTCATGTTACAGATAAACAATCCAATAATTGGGCAAGTATTGTGACTGAACAGGAGGAGCTCTTGGCTTTAAAGGATCCCAGTTATTTGCCAAACCTAGATAAAAGTATGTAACAGTTTGTAGTTCCCCTTATTTACTACTAGTCATTTTATTCTTAAACAATTTCATGTATGCTTATATTCCAAATTAGCAGTTTAAGGTTATTAATTACATTAACTTTGTCATCAGTACAATGCAGAGTATCAATCAGGACACATTAGGATATAAGAAACACGTCGAAGTTTGCTCTCCTTCTAGAATCAAATAAAAATGTCACAGTACTGCAGTCAGACAGTTCAGATATGAATATTCATTGGCAACTGTTTGTGACAGATTTATGAATGCTTTCACCTGCTGGTGGAAAAACATTAAGTTGCAAAATAAAGCTATTAAACTAAGTGAAAAGAAAAAATAAAGGATATACACAGATGGATGATGATCTTGGAATTATGCAATCTTGAGAGAAAAGAATGGTCTTAATTTTCATATTATGAAAACATTTGTTTTATGTATGCAGATTGTCAAGGTCTTAGCATTTAACTCGCTGTCATCACACAACGTTCACCAAACGTGGAATGATGGGCTCAGCTATCCCATCACCACCTTGTGGCAGAAACACATGTAATGGTAATTCTTTAAGGATTTTGACTGCTGTTTTCCTAAACTGTCTTAACAAAAGAGGAAATCTCCATTAAGAGAAGAGCATTTTGTCACCCAGAATAAAAGGCTTGATTACAAATATTGTAATAATAAAAATGTATAGCACTGCTAGAGTGCTTTCAGCCTGAGGATCTGCAATTGCTTTCAATAAATTAGGTTTTGAGATTTTCAAGAGGAAAACATTAGCCCCACTTTAGAGATGGGGAAAGTGATGAACACAGAGGATAACTGATTAGTTCAATTAAAAAAAACAAAGCATAACACACAGGTTAGAGACAAATAAATTAATTCCGTATTTTATTGATGGATTAAACATTTTCTGTGAGTTAAAGCACTTTTTGAATGATTTATGCTCAAGAAGCATCATGATCTGAAGCTTGCTAGAAGGTGTGTAAAAGAAGTATGTACTTGTTTTATTGTTTGTTTCATAGGGGATTTTGATGTGTATTCTTTACATTCCTCTCTAAAATTTCTTGAATTTGGCTCCACAGGCCTAATTTAATTTTTTTATTGCAAACACAACTGAAATATGCCAAAATTCAGATTATTTTAATGAGTGGAGGTGGTTAAAAAAGTGTTTGTATCAGTGCCTATAAATACCAGGCTAATCTAAGTGGATTTGTGTGATACTACCTGACACAGCTTCATAAAGATAAAATCAAAAGAAACAAAGTAGAAGAGATAAGGGATCATAAAACTGTTCTTAACGAGGAAACAAAGAACACGCTACTAAATGGGGAAGAATAAGCCCTGCTGCAGTGGCCAGGTTTATTCATCCCTGAAATAGAAAGAAATGTAATAATTAGAAAGAGATTAGTTTAATCAAGAAGGAAGTTTGGGTGTGTTCTTAACAAAAATTGTATCTGAGACTGCCTCCGAAACAGGGACCAATAGTGAAGCAGGGATGACAAGAATGCAAGATTCAAAAAAGGAAGGTTCAATCTTTCCTGAGACTAAATTTTTGGAGGAGTTTTTTCCTTGCTTCAAAGATTTATCTTTGTGTGAATGGAAAGATTTCATTGCCTTTCACAAACTCATATTATTAACATGATCTTGCTGCTCTTCTGTTCTCTAGTAAGCAAAAAAACCACCCAAAGCTATCAAAGAGAGTGAGGCCAGACAAGTTAACCTGCCTGGCTAACAGAGAAGGTCCTCTTGCCCTGAATGATCTATTTGATCTCCTGGAAGAAAAATGTGACGTTTGCTAGAAAGATGTACTCAGAGGCACTAAAAAGGGACAAAAATGTGCTGCCCAGCTTTTAAACTGTGGAAACAGTATGTGATCTTGAGCAGTGTTCATACAAGGCAAATGGGGTGCAATCCTAAGGCACTCTTTTTGTGCTTTTAAAGCATTTTTTGACAATCAGAATCTGACCTGAATTGTAAGGGGAACCTTCCACATGTTTATGTCAGTTTTTTAGATTTTTTCCCCCCCTAATCCCTTTTTGAGCCCGTGCACTTAGCATCAACAACATCCTCTAGCAATGGTTTACATATTTTAAGTTGCAGAAGTTAAAAAAAAGAGGCACTTCCTTCTGGTTTAAATAAGCTACTCAATAATTTAGCCAGGTGTCAGCAAGATGTTATGAGTAGGACAAACTGATTATTCTGTCCTTTTTCCCTTCTGATCTTCCAAGCTGTATCCTAGGAGGAACCCTTACTCCCAGGTGGCTTCCCACTGAACTCAGAGGGACCCTGGACTAAACAATCCAGGAACATAGAGTACTTTACAAGACTTTTAAACTACACAAAGCACAGACATCCTTCTACAATTATATTTTGCATTCTGATGAAGTCAGAAAGAGCGTCTGTAATGACATTTTTTCAGCTACAACATTAGAAAATACTGAAGAGCTTGGCTACCTGAACTTGGTCAAATATTGGCAAAGGACTTAAAGCCTGGATGACCATTCTTATTTCACTTGCCATTCCTTAATTTTTTGTAAATAATTAAATCTTACTGCAATATTATGGAATATTCACTGAGTTTGATTTTGAATGGAAAACTAAAGTGAAACCAAAGAAGTTGCAAAACCACTTGAGAGATTAATTGGGAGAGCAAAATTGGGGTGGTTTTTCTTTTGTTTTTAATTTTATTTCTTTAGGCATACTAACAAATATGCTGTGGTAGAATTCTATCTTATCCATATTCTCCACACTTGTTTCCTGCAGGCAGTATGAAGATAGGCTTTTAAAAAGGAGAAACAAACAAACAAAAAAAACCCACTTGCTCCCTCTCTAATTAGGAATTAATGTAGTTCTTACTTGATACTAAAGAGGTAAAGGAGCACCCTGGTAACCTAAGAAGAAAACTTATTCAGGATGTGTAAAATGCATTCTAAACTATCTTAATAGTATGCCAGCTCTAAAACTTCTTCACAGACTGCATGAACATTACCTTTTTTTTTAATGTTTATGAATGATTCCTTTGCCATATTCTATGCTTTTCAGTTGAGATTTTTCCCTTTCACTCATTTCTGCTGTCATGAAACCTGTTTTCCATTTTATTGAATTCAATTTGACTGTAACTCCAATCCACTATAATTGAAAACATTTAGTCCCAGATGTTGTAATTTTTTTTCCCCTCACAACAAAAAGCAGTTGTGGTAAACTCCTTCATGTTCATATTTTGTTCCTCCAAATTAACATGCTAATGTTTTCTTTCCTCTTTCTTGGCAACTTGAAGAAGGACAGAGGGATACTGCTTAATCTAAGTCATGATCTTATGTTTTGTCTTTGAAGTTTTAAACATGTAACCAAGAAGATATTGTAGAATGTTTTTTTAAAACATTTCTCGGTTTCTTAAAGAAATTTTAAGCTTTGTGAGAGTAAAATAGAGATAAATCTTTTAGATGGCTTAAGAATCACAAAGAAATATCAGTTCTGGAAAATGAAGAAGAAAAGCTTTCCATTGTCTTTCATGATCAAAATTTAAATGTAAGGGCCTGTTCTGCATTCACACTGTGGTTTTGCAGTAGTCATTGTGCTGCCTTTGTTATTATGTTTTGACCCTGAATGAGCACTGGTTTTCTACAATTTTAAAATTATATTCTGAGGGGAAACCCCAGAGATTTCCCCCATTTTATTAATGGAAAAGAAGATTTTGGTAACCTGATCTGATTGTTGAATCTCTCAGTCATACCCAGGTACCTAATACATATCTTAGTAATAATTTGACCCACATTATTTTCGCTGTAATGTTTTCATTCTTGTGACTCCCATGTGAGACCTGTAAGCACTGTTATATCTTCATTTTGTGAAAGGGAAACAGACCAAATTCTGGTCCCATTATAATCACTGGTAATATTTTCATAGACTTATAGACTTTAGGTTCTTGTTCTAATTATCTTTCCCATTATTATTCAAGACTGTCAAAAAGCCAGAAATTAAACTCGGTTCTCACATATCCCAGCGTATCCCTGACTCTCTCAATAAAAAAAATGAAGTTAAAAATGATCTGTAGAATAATTTCTCGCTGCACTATGTTTAAGACACCAGAGTTTATCAAAATAGACAATAGCTTTTAACACAAAATGTCTTCTGTGTAAATCATAGGGTAGAACTTTGTACATGTTTAGGCCTTTTTGTTTAATAGAGCTAAATGAGCTTCAAAAACATCTCATTAACAAGACCATTTTTTTCTTTTACCTCCTCTACCTTTTCCCAAAATATACCAAACATCCACTTGACAGATTTCAGAAAGAAACAGGATACCATTCCTGGCCTTTTTTTTTTTTCGTAGCCAAAACACTCTCATGCAGAGACGTGTGGATAATGTGCTCCTGCAGAACAATATGGTGTGTAATTGTATGTATGCTGAATGTGCTCATTCTCTAACCAGGCTGTGTGATAGTAGCTCTGACACATCTCATTAAAGGTCTATTTGCCATACCGTTCACAGTTTTGATGATTTTCAGATGTGCCATGCTATAGATGTATATATGAATTAAAAAAATATTCTTGAGACACTGCTGATTCAAGATATATCATTCACCTCTCCAAGTAAAGTTAGTTGTCTAGTGATAAGCAGCATTACAGACAAACAAACAAAACCATATTTATTTCTATTACTTACAACTGTTTTGTTATGACACTTACAACAACTGTCAGGAATTTCAAAGTTAATATTCCTTTTTCAACAGCAGTTCCCAAAGACATTGTTTTCATTGTTCAGTGAGCTATGATTTATATATTGATATCATTTTTTTACACCAGGTTCCTTCTTCCTTTTCATCATGATATGTGATAAAAATTTTTCCCAGTAGCAGTCAGCCTGACTGCTTGGCCTTACACACACACAAGGTAAAGGCAGAGATTGGACTGCAGAGCCCATAAACTGTGAAGGACCACCCTGAAGCCTTAGCCCAAATATTCCTTAACCTAATTTGTGCTTTGTGGCAGCTGAGGGGAAGTGGGTGAGTGGGTGGGCATGATGCTCTTTTTTCATGAGCATATAGCCACCTCCCACAGGAAGAGTACAGAATATGGATGAAAGGAAACCACCCAGGTTTCAATACTTTGCACTGGAGAAGTGATTGCTAAAAAGGGAGAAGGCAATGGGTTCAGGTGAAAGTTGCTAAATATCAGGAAATCAAATTGAGAAATGGCCTTTATAAAGGAAAATTAATATTGACAAAAGCTGTTCAATAGCAAGGCTGTTTTCATTGAATTAAGACTGAGGAAAAACAGTAAGCAGACAGAGCAGAGTTCTTAGCATCTTAAGCACACAGAAGTGTTTGAGTTCATCATGCTGCTGAACCAAGGCTCACAGAACCCAACTGAGCTGCATCTGAATAAGGTTCCATGGCCTCCATAAACCCCTGTTACTCGGTAGCCATGTAATCAATTTATTTATATATAGTGTAAAATAATTATCACTTATGAACTTTTAATCCTGCAGCTTATTTCCCACTTTTCCATCCATATCTTTGGGAAAAATATTTCATCATTCTTTTGCTTCATGCCATTTTCCAAACCCGAAAATGACAACCATGGGATCAAAAGTAAAACTAACTCTAAAACGCATATCCTACTAATTCCATCATAAGAATTCTAGAGAAAATTGCCCAGGTCCTTCTATTGACAGTAATGATTCTATCTCATGAGTTATAAGTTCCTTCATCATGCATAACCATAGGGATAGAGAGATCAAAGGAGAAATTAAAAATATTCTTCTTGACCTGACAAAGAGGGATGAGCTGTAAAATAGGAGGTCAAGCTTGAGGTTGTTCAGAGAGTGACAGAGATCCTATTTTAAGGACAGTAGTAGGAATCAAATAATGTAATTTTGTTTTTGCAGTGCCTTTAGAGGTGCAAGTATCAATAGCTTTTTGTTGCTACATTTCAGCTAATGCTTATGTGTATGGAATAGAAATAAAAACAGAGTTACTGTGTCAGCTTCTACTTCACATCCTAAAACTCAGTCAGCTCATTTTTGTAAGGACAGTCCCAGGCTCAGAGAATATCATAAAAGCTTTGCATTTAAAGTGAGGCTTAGTGAGGAATCCCAAGTGAATCTAGAGTTGCCAAAAGGTACTCGCTGGTTAGTTGTGAGAATGAATCTCTTCTAGCCACAAAACAGAGGAACTGCAGATAGCAGTTTCCTCATGCTTTTCTATGGCTATGGATGAACAATAGAGGAAAAAAAAGATCAATTATTATAGTAATTTACAGTCCTGACCTAGTTTGAACTTGGGTTTGGGCAATGGTTATGTGGAAATGGAAATTTTCTGCTCAGGTGAACATGAAAGCTTCTTGAACTGAGGGTGCTTTGTTTCATTCTTCCTTCTTCAGGTTATGACCCAAAACCTCTACAGGACCTGAGAATGGTCCAGGTAAAACTACAGCCACAATTTCTGCCTAAACTGCCTGATTTAACAAATATAATATATAATTCAATGGGAAACTATCTTCTACTTCAAAAGTCTTATTTTAAAAATAGTTCTTATCTCAAAGAATATTATAGCTGATTATTTGTACTTGGACAAGTAACCTAGGTATGCACACTGTTCTCCAGCATTTTAACTACTTCACATAGAAGGTTTATCTTCCAATCTTCATTCATAATCATTTAAAAACCTAATACTGGTAAAAGTATGATGGTCAGAAAACTGTTTTACATCTCTGAGATTTAGAAGTTGTCTTCTACCCTAAGATCATTTAAGCAATGATTACTACATCACAGATATAGCAAGCATACTATTTAAATCTGAAACAGCAATTTTTTCTTATTTCAGTACAAAAATGACATAAGAAAGCTCTAATTTCAATGGGCTGAAACATCTCCCTTCTTTCCTGTCTGTTCTGGACATTTCTGTGCTTTCTTTCATCCAGACCATGCCAAGACACTGCACATTATGCTTGGGAGACAGGAAGAAACAACAGCTGGACTTTACCTCCTTGAGGAAAATATTGCTGCCGCTGGGCATTTGTTTTTTTCTATCACATCAAATATTTATATTGTTTCAACATAGCTGGACATCTAGGAAGACTGATGCTGCCTGACTGTTTCATATTTATCACTCATGTTGCTTTGATATATCTTGACTTTTGGCCTAATTTCATCCTTGTACTGCTCTTCCTTGATTGTCTCTGTGCATCTAAAAGTAAATCTGGAGCATCTTGAGGTCATTAAGAAATGTAAATCACAATGACAAATTTGCATAATGTGTCATTATGTATCTGGCATGCCCTCGTGGCAAGAGGATTTAAAAACTCTAACACTACCCACACTTTCTTCAAGTTACTTTTAAAAGTCATAGCACAGCACATTCCTACAAGTTTCTATGGTTGTATAGCTTTCAGAAAGTTCACTATGTATTTTATTAGTAACAAAACAGATCCATACATAAACAATTAAATTTATATCGAGGCCTATTTTAAGATTTTTACCTTATGAAGTGATGCCATAGCAGTAGACAAAAAGATCAATAAGTTTGTACCTTTGCTCAGTAAAATAAGTGTATTAAAGAATCACTTGCTCACAGAATACATTATGGTTAAAGAAAATTAGAAAAGAACAATCATTGAATGATGAGAACAGACTGACCACATTAATTCTATCCAGTTATAGAAGTTGATTCTGATTTTCTTTTTTTCCATGAGAAACATAGAAGAAAATTTGTCTTCCTATATTCTGAAAACAAAAGCAAACTTACCTTCCTTTCCACTCTCCTCCCAAATTGCATTTATTCACAAAAAGAGTACCTTAGCATCCTGTCCTTAAAGGCTTTTCCTTACTATATTAAAAAAATAAAAAAGAAAGAAAAAGAAAAAAAAAGTGGGGTTTTTTTCCACAAGAAATCTACATTTTATATGGAATTTATTTAGAAAGGCAGAAATTTTCTTGCAAGTTCAGAGTAACTTGAAAAGAATCAGAGCAGGAAAAAGGAAGAGATATTTGTGCTGAATGATGACCTACTTAATTACAGAAAGAAGAAAGATTACAGTGAAGGAAAGAACACATGCAGAGATATGTTGGTCATCAAGGAAAGTATTTGCAGATGTAGGTAAAATTGGGGAATATAAAACATAGCAAAAAGCTCCAGGGAAATTGTTCTAAATGAACATGTTCAGTGTCACTCTTATTTCTACAACAGTTAATCAGTTTACAATAAATATAGAAGGGGTGGAGAGGCATTATTCTCTTCCCAAGTGTAGTGAAAACATATGAGTATAATGCTATATATGCCTCGAAATTCCCAAAGTATCTACAGTCAAGAGAAAACTGTCCTTTTGTGACTTCTCCTCAACCCAGATGAATAAGCCTGATATTACAATTTTATATTTTTCTTTATAGACATATTGTTAGTGCTAGTTTGTTTTGGGTGAATATTTAATCATGTACTGAAGAAGAAACCAAATATTCATTTTTAGGTTTTAAAATAAAATATTTTCCATTTTTCTATTAAGATAGTCATTGCCAGTAACTTTCATGTCAGAGGTAAAAGAATTTTAATCACATAGCCAAATTCAGCCCTTATACAAAATCAGTATAAAATCTTTTGAGACTGTTGTCAGTCCAAATATTTATCTGTTAAGCAAACGACCTCATTGTTTTCTTGAGTCAGAAATACAATACAACATTTCAGTACTTGTTAGGAGGAACATGAGAGAAAAAGTTAAAATGCATATTCAGTCAAGTGCAACTTATAATGAGCAAACAAGTAGGTGTGAACACTTGCAGAGATGATCATAATGAATATATTTCTATTGAAGGAGGATACTATTGTAAATAAAGTGCGTTGTTGGTTGCAAAGTGCACTCAAAAGGCCCAGGGTCTACTCTTGCCTTTGATACCATCTCCTTGTCTCATGGTTTCTATTCTGGGAAATGGAAAATGCTCAGAAATCCCTGCATATCTGTGAGAGCAGAGCACTACTTACATCTGTTTGGAGTATTATTCATTAACAACACAGTTTGAACCCATCTCTGTTCCTCTCAACCTCAAGATACTAAAATACACATTAAGAAGTTCTTTTAAGGAGGACACCATCCCACTTTTGAGTCAGCAAAGATATTCCATTTTGCTACTATTCACAAAATATATGAAGCTGTAATATCATACATTCAAAATAAAACCTTTTTTTGATGTAAAATCATTATGTATCTTGCATTATGTGCATATCTTGCCTCCAACTGTGAAGTAATAAAATAATCTCTTGTAGTGATAACAAAATGTTAGAGAATGGTCATTACACTAATAAAGAGTAACATTCTGGAGAACTGCTGTGAGGAGCTGTGGGATTGATTGGACTAGTTAGTTCTAAGAGTTACAGAGTCTGTGCAGAACCTGTTTGAAGGGAGGTGGCCAGACACAGTGGTGACATATTTGTAAAAATCAAGGGTCACACCAACAAGTCAGAGCAGTAGCAGCCTCGATGCACCGTGGTTCTCTCAGCTGCTGCCAGAGGATTAAGTTGAAGGATTCAAGAGATAATCCACATACAGAAGCAGAATTGATGTGTGCAGTCCAAGAATAACATTATTATATACATAAATAGTCACAGTGTAACTGAGCTTTCTGCCAAAGGGATCATGTTGCTATAAGGGTGATGGATTTGAACTTTGCTTTGTTACCTTAACACACCAAATTCTCAGCTTCCCATTTCTCAAAAAAGTCATTTTGGTTTGTCAAACAGTGTTCTGCCTGCATCAGTTCTTTAAATTTATGGCATGCACCAGCTGTGCTCGAGGTAGTCTGTGACTCCACAGCATACAAGTGTTTCTCCCCAAACCATGGGCTGCAGGTATTGATTAGGAAAAGGCTTTCAAGCTCCTGCACATGCACATTTCCTTTGCTTGAGTCTTATCCTGAGTTCAGCATGCACAGCATTAATCCTTGAGCTACTGACATGATTTACATGAGCAAAAATTGTGAGACTCTCTCTCTCCTACAGGCTGGATCCTAGCTGCTTCTGCTGCTGAGTGCACAAACACAAGAGAGTCAGAAGGGACACAAAATTAAGATGTAGGGGAGAGAGTCAAAGTCTGCTTACATTTGTTCAAAGAATTGGCTGGAGATATTCAGACTGCAGAAGGCAGGAGCTAGTAACTCTGCTAGGCTTTTTTAATCACTAACTATATTTTTGACTGACCAGGGGAAGCATATGCCTGCCCGAAGTCCACTTGAAAACCTAAGGCTGCCATTTTCTAATGAATAGTTCCTTTCAGAGGCATATCCTGCATATCACATAAGCGTGGAGTCCTCTATAGGAGAAATATATTTCTATGTCTACAGAGCCTCTGGAGGGGATCAGTAGATGGGGCTCAGGACACCATGAAGCTGTACCTGGGCTACTTGGACCCATTGACATCTGTACTGAAAATAATAGAATGGTTTGGGGTGGAAGGGACCTTGGAAATAATTTGGTTCCAACCCCCCACCATAGACAGGAACACCTTTAACTCAGAATCCCATCCAGCCTGGCCTGGAACACTTGCATGGATGGGGCATCCACAGCCTGCCTCTCTGGACATCTTGTTCCAGTGCCTCACCACTCTCAAAATAAAGAATTTCTTCTTAATATCCAATCTGAATCTCTCCTGCTTCCATTTAGAGCCATTCACCCTTGACTCATCACTGCATGCTCTTGTAAAAAATCCATCTCCAGCTCTTGTGCAGCAGAAGTTTAGGCACTGCAAGGCCTCAATAAGATCACCCCACAACCACCAGCTCTGGCCAGCCCCAGTGCCTGCACAGGGTACAAGGGTTGGAGGGTCAATAAAAAGCTGCTGTTGGGAAGGCCTCCTGGGATGGTCCCTTTGGGTGCATTGCAAGGAATACTTCTGGATAACTGCTTCCAGAGGTTCTGGTAGCATGTGTTGTATCATTTCCTGCTCCTGGTAGTGAGTAAAGTGAAAAATCAGCCTTGGAAATACTGGCCTTTTCCAGAAGGCTCCCACTGGGGTCAATCGAAATTGCATGAAATAATACCCATATTAATCTCTAAAAATATGCAATTTCTTGAGTGGTAAAGAACAACATTTAGCATTGCACAAGGTAAGGACTGTGACAATAAATGTCTGAATAAATGCAACTATCACATGGAAATACCAGTATAGAGCTTTCAAAACAAAAGCAGCAGCTGTAGATGCAGATTTGCACTTAGAACCCACACCCTACAGTGGATGTTTCAAACTGACAAACAAGAGCTGTGTAGGAAGCATAAATCCCTTCAGAGCCACAGGCTCCTGCAAACTTCTTCCACATCTTCCTCCCCATCATCCTCCCCCCAGCTCTGCCTTGGCTGAGTGCTGGGATGCATCCCCTAAGTGAGAGGAGGCTGGAGGCTGCTGGGGGAGTCACTGCTGCTGTCACTAATTGCAGTGCCAGGGACGTGCAGCAATTAGCTGCTCCTGCTTTGGCTGCACTTTGATGATGTGACTGTTTTGATCTTACCCATCCTCAGTCTTTTCTATCAGATGCTGGAGCTGTGTACCTTTGAGCTGTGCAGGGACACCACTGGGCAAAGAATGCTCAGTATCTCTTTTTCTTTTTTTTTCTCCCCTGTAATCTCTCCATGAACCAGCCTTGGCAATTTCCTTTTTGTTTGTGCAAAGATACAGGCACAAGAAGTATGTTAATTAGCTTGGAATATGAATATGAATTTTGTACTGTGGCATTGTTAAGCTTTTTCACACCCAGTAAAAAGCACTAAATTTGTATTTAAAAAAAAAAAGAGAGGATTCATACAAATAGGCATTTGCTACAACTCATTTTTATCTGCTGTTTCTAAATGTGTGCATTTTTGAATGGCAAAGATGCCTATTAGCACTTCCAAATTTAGTCTCAGCCTCCACATATAGTGGTATGATCAGCATCATTAAGCTTTTCAATAACTGGAGTTACTTAACTGCAGTGACTCTAATGTTAAAAGACAAGCAGTCAGATACAGTGAAAATTCATATTATTGTGGTACCATTGCCTTCATGTAAGTTTTTAAAGAGGAACGAAAAAGATTGTGAATATAATTGAAGAAAGATATATGATGTCATTCCTAAAAGGTAAAGAACTGAATTTAAAACTATGCAGGGCCCAGATTTGTCAGTCATACCTCATACAGTAGTTACATTTTAAAATTCTATTTCTGATGTTAAAATGGCACAGTCTATTTCTGAGCTGAAGGCATTGTAAAAATAGATAACATTTGGAGGAAAGGAGAAGATCTGCCTGGAAACAGAAAAGGTACTCTTAGGGATTGAAAGATAAATCTGAGTCTGCATGAAGCAAAAAAAATGTTATTTTCTATTTTAGACAGGAAATGCTGTTGCTCAGCCTTTCTCAAGTTTATTTGATTGTGACTCAAGCATATAATTAGATACCATGTGCACAAATTGTCTCTATGCCATGAATAGAACCTTCATACTAAGATAAGAACCTACTAACTTAAACTTTTATTTACATTTTTGTATTGTGCATTTAGTTGTGTGCTAAGACAGGAGAACCATCTATCTCATTCTCAAATGCAATCATTTTCATTTCATGTGAGTAATCAATTTGATTAGTTGATTGAAGAATTTAATGATAGTTCCTATGAAATCCAGTCAAAACAAAGCAGTGTCCCAGAGATCAAGATAAGACAGATGAAGGGCTAGGTGTGATTTTCTGAATAGCAAGAATAGGAGAGAGGAAATGTGTCCTACATATGGAAAGTACATGCTGCTTGTACGTATTTTTACATCTTATAACAAAGAAAGGCAAAGATTCCAAAATGGAATAACAAAAATAATTTTTTTTATGATATGCATTAAAGAAGTAAAAATAAAGCAGTGTTAAAGTATCTCAAACCACAATGCTTGTACCATGTACAGGAACAGCAGAATTCTTTGTAGCAGATTCAATTACAGACTGTTGGACAAAAGTTATTCAGAGACCTGGAAAACCTCCTGGCAAGGAAAAGTTCAGGAAAATATGGATTTTTTTGAGGCAGTTTTGAAGCATTGAGATACTTGGACTGATAGATAAAAATCCAAGAAATATTTTTGGTACTTTAAAGGATTATACACTTGAAAGAAGCCACTCAGATTTAAACTATGCCAGCATTTTCTATCCAGCCATTATTATCCACCACTTTCTTTTTCTCCTTTTTGGTCATGAAAAAAAAAAGCCTTTTGAAAGCTTCTAGAGAATAAATACAATTATTAAGTCCCCAAAGTTTGATGACATATGAGCAAAAGACCCTTAAAATTATTAAATGGAAAAAAATAATGTAATGAATTATTGTAATCTAAATGATGTTTCCATTTTTATATCTAGGATGAAATCTAGCTGAACTGCATTTTGTATATTACAAAGAAAATGGAAAAGAGTACTTTAGGCTGGAAATAGAATTGATTGCTCTGATAGCACTATATTGGTTGTACTGGATGGTATTTGGGAGCAGCTTTATAAGGTGCATTCATCTGTCAACACTGTTTAAAGTGGAATCCAGAAGTGCATGGATCCAACTGTGTTTCCAGTGTAAACCACTTCAGTGGTTTTTCTGGTTTAAGTAATATTTTTCTTCAATGAAGAAGATGTATAAAATACTTTTAAAGTTTTTTTCCAAGTGCTTTTGAGAGTGAAAACTTTCTTAAAAGTCTGTTTTTTACCATCTGCATAGATTTCATATCAGCAGGAAGAAAAATGGCTTTAGAGAGGTATAATAGTCTCTGTCTAAACAATAAATGCAAGCTAATTTCTAAGGTTCATAAAGCAGCGAGTAGTTAATGTACAGGAACAGAAAATTTATAAGAGTCGGATTAAATGAACACTAGATTAACAACATGTTCATCCTGTAACCACTGAGAAACCATTCATCCTGCCGTGCCAGGACTCCCTCTCTACTGCTAACCTTAACCCCATTTCACAACCATTTTACACAGACACAGATAATCATTTGTGAAAAGAAGCAGAGGGAGGTGAAAACCCCTTTCTGTGGGTTTTCAGAATTCAGAATTTCAGAAACACGAGAATATATTTTACAATGTGCATTATCCAAGGCTACACTATCATGACACACACTTTGAATATCACCACCATGATATCCACTACTGCATGACATACACTTTAATGCTTATTCTGCTTGCCTCCACCATGCACCTCACTCCAGAAGAACATAAAAATAATTTAAAGGCCCGATGTATGGATTTTAGAGGTCTTTAAAGCTTTTGAAGCCAGCATATTTTCTCCACAGCAGGTGTGGCCTGGCTTCCCAGGCTAAAGCCAAGTAATACAGAATGAATAGAATATATAAAAGATCTGTGTGGTCTGGGGAATAGGATGATTGAGATGGATTTCTGTTTCAGGCATAGGGATGTAGGATGAGGAAGTCATCCTATATCCCTATGCCTGAAACAGAAATCCATCTCAAAAGAAGGACAAAAAATTTCTTTTCAATTTGTGTAGAAATAATCCAATTGCTAATTACAAGTTCCACTCAGCTCTAGAAAATTGGTTAAATACAAATGAATTCAGCATTTTTATTATACATATTTATTAATGGCTTCATAGGTTAGAAAGAATAGGATTTATTAGTTTTGTATCCTTTTCTGAACTTCTGAATTCAGCTTCAATCACTGCAACACTATATAAAGGTTTTGATACAAATCAACTGAAATGCATGAAACCAACTTTATTTCAGACTCTATATTTACATCATTAGGGGCTTTTAAAATTATATTTTAACTGAACAGTGACTATATCCTAAACTATTTTGCTGTTTGCATTAGCTTTTGAGGATCAGGGCACTAATGTTTCTAGGTTCCTTAATGGTAGATCAAATTTGACAAGTTACTGTTTTCTCCTACGTTCTTGGAAGGGCTGAAAAAATTCTCATCATATTGGAAGAATTTGCCAAGTTCACCCCAGAAGTCATTTTCACCTGGTTTTACAGCTTGAGTAAGACCTCACTGAGCAAAGCAATCTAGCTCAGGGAAAATAAACCCCTGTTGTTTTGTTCACAGGTTGAGTGCCTATTTGACTCTGCTAGGAAATGATTTACTACATTTACCCAGCTGAGAAGGTGAGGCACAGTCCTTGTCACTGCTTCACCAGACACAGGTTTCCCCCAGTTCCACAAGCTGACTTCATCTATTGCAGTAAGAACTCATTTCTTGGGTGGTGTCAAATATTCTGGCAGAGCAGTCTCAGGCAACTTTCTCAAATTCCCTCATTTCTCCCCAGGAAATGGCTTTATGTGTTTTGTACATCATAACCTGCACTTTTAATTCACTCCCTTTTTGCATCCCGTTCCTTATTTATCACTTGGGGGTACCTTCTCAATAAATACAAGAGTGTAAAGGGATCAAGTTTGCCTAACTATCCACAACTGTGATAAATCTTAAGTTAGTTAAGAGAAAATTAAAATATTTAACTATGGAACTAATTATGTGTATTACTAACCTAAATAAAATCAACAAGTAGGCAACAAAAACTCATTTCTGGATAAAACTCTCCCAGTGGAGCTAGTGCTAGCACTCTTGATGTTGCTGGATAATTTCTTGAATTTTTTTTTTTTTTAGGAAACTAGGAATGAAAGCCAAAACATCTTAAAATAACCCTTTTTTCAGGGTAACAGTTAATTCCCCAGAGATGAACATGAAAATATTTTCAGTTAATATTTATACACAGAGACACATACACACACTACACATGAAGAAAATTAGGATAATTGCAATAATCTCAGGGATGCACGAGGGATACTGAATAAAAAAAACATTTCAGAAACCTCTGGAATGCAAAAACATGCAGAAAATAAATAATCTGAGAAAAGCAGGGCAAAGGTATAGCATTCTTGCAGTAAGTAATAGTAAAGATAATAAAGCATTAAACAAAAAAAATATGTCTGATGATTTTTATATCACATTATATAAGACAAACAGCAAGAGAGTGAAAAGCATATTATATTTTATTTTATTTTTCTTATGCTTAAAAATATCAACACAGGGTAAAAAGAAACCCACATTTCAGGCATGGTAGACAGGATGTAGCAGTAGTTTAGACCCTGTCCAAAATACAAAATAATTTAAGAAGTGAACTTTCTCTTTGGCTAATGTTGCCCATTTTCCCTGCTACCTTTACAAAACACTTACTAGACCTCAATGTCTCATCTACCAGTTTAGCAATTCCCAGCCCCCAAGGAGAGATGGGTTTCACTAATAACTATGAGCTGAGCTGCCACCGTGAGCTGGGAAGAGATCTCTGAACCTGTGAAGGCTCAGAAAGGATCAGAACCTGGCTGTAAATGGGTCCAAGGCTTCTTGCAGCTCGTGCTGCTGTCAGACTGAACCAGCAAAAAAAACCAAACCAAAACCAATAAACAAATGCACTGAAACGTTGTGAGACCAACACACATTTGGGGTGGTTTTTTTCCTTTTATGTACTTTGACAATGCAATGATGAGAACTATATAGAAATAAATAAGAAATCTTACAAACAAGTCACTGACCATGGCAGATTCAAGCCTTTGATGGCTTTTCTACACCATCAACATGCGTTAAAATAAACTGAAATTCAGTAAGTCATCATTGTGGAAGGAAAAATAACAACAAACACAATGACAACAAAAAGCCCAAATTATAATTTTGCTTGCCCAACAAACTTCTGGTTGCCTTTCCCATTATCTGGGAAAGGTCTGATATTAGGGCACTTCCAGAGAGGCTGCCTTTGAAGTCTTGTAAAATCAAACCCCACGCACAGTAGGTCTGAAGCACTGCTCTCACAAAGGATGCCTTTGACCTCTGCATGAGCCACTATCTCTTGAGGGAGGGAAGTTCTGCAGCTAAGTCAAACTAAGCTCAAGACACACACTGGGTAGCACAGGGATGGAAAAGGTATGAAATGGTTCCAATCGATCCACAAGCACCTTTAGAGAGGGTGTTCAAGCCCTTTCATTAGATGCATTTTCTTCCCAGGCTTCAAAGAAGCACCTGCCACAGCTGCCACCACTGCTGCGTGCAGTTGCAATGAGGCTGGAACCAGAACACAGACAAAAATAATAATTATAAGGGGGAAAAAGGGAAAGAAAAGGTTCCCTTGTGACTAAATGAACAAAGCCTGAAAATTTAAGCTGCATAGCTGGAGAAAGGAGGAGCAAGGGGATTGACATATGATAATATACAGAAACAGAAAGCCTGGCTCTTTGACATTTTTAGACAAAGAAACTCAATTACTGTATAACAAAACATTTTAGTTTTCAAAGTAAAACTCCTGCAGCACAGATGAGACAGGTACAAAGAAAATGATGGGAAGACATAGTGGACAAGTGAACATGATCACAGATTGGCAAGAAACCTAATGAGGGACATAAAAACCTCTCCCACATTACTTTCATAAATAATTCTGGCCAGAGAAAACTAAAAAAATAGACTGTGAGTAAAAGCCATATTTCTAACAGCAGGGTTAACACTCTACTGGGCAAATATTCTTTCAGAAATAAGAAAAAAATGTTTCTTTTTTCACCTTTTTGATTACAAAATAATTATACATACTGATAAAATGCCAATATTATATACTAGTAAGAAAAATGTTATTTCATAAACAGTGAACTACAAACTAGCTTTTAAATATTGGAAGCATCATAAAATCTTGAAAAAGATTTCAAGACATAATTTTAGGGCTAGATACTTTTTACATATTCTTGAGCATGAACCACTACATGGAGAAGCAGGGAAAATATGAATCCCTGTGTAGTTTTTCTTTGCATGTTTGGTTTTTTTGAGAAAGACCAAATAACCATACATACAAATTCATAGTTAGAGAAAAGTCCAAGTGAGAGTGACATTAACTGAGTGGCATAAAAGCTGTTCTGACTGGACAAAGAATAACCAGCTCAACATTTATGATGATTTTGGAGGAGGAAATCCCACCATTTCCCACAGTAACACATTAAGGAACTGGGATTTGGAGTAGCACGATGAAGGAAGAGTGAAAAGGAAAGTGTTCAGTTTTCAGTGCTAACTGCTTTCATTCCTTCCCTTGTGCACTTATTTAAGATACATTTACAAAGCAATAAGACTCTTGTGCTTGTTTGTATCTTATCTGAAAACATGCAGTTCCACACACAAATTTACTTATATTTAAATACATAGGATTATTTGATTCCACCATTGATGCTTTCCTCCTCTGTAAACTAGTGCTGTGTGTAAGTTCATATCCATTCTCAGGTCCAGTTTCAAGTTGTGCTTGAGCCTTGAGCCCTAGTGGACTCTTACTGCTGCTGGGTTTTGCATGCTAAATGTTGAGCTTCTATAACAAAATGACTGACATTTGCAGGCAAAATGGAGAAGGAAATAAATTGGCAATACAAGATTGCACTGGAGTACAGATATAATGCCCTTTGCTTGTAAGAGAGGAAAATTGCTGCTGGATTTCCCTGCTGCTCAGTTTACCAATAAAAAATTCAATTATTTCTTTGGACAAAAATGATCACTCAAAGTAGAAAAGGTTTTTTGAATAACATCAAATACAACAGCAGTAGAAAAACACTGAAGGATGGATCATCTTTCAGAGGCAAGTGAGAGAACGACATGGCTGCACCAATTGCACATAGTAATGAAAGAGGTGGGATGTCATTCCTACTGCTCACACTGAATTTCTCAAGTGTACAGGGCCATGATTCCTCCAGTGCATTAAAACCAGAATAGACTCAGACCTCAGTTGTCTTTGCTCACTTTCTTGGTTTAGATACAGATACACATCTTATAGCTGAGGTCTACATGTTTATTAATTTTTACCTAAAAGTTTACCAAAAAAATCTTCATAAAAGATACTATTGCAATAAATAATGCTATTCAAATAAAATATTTCAAGCATTCCTGATTAAAAAACCTCACAGCTTATCTGGAGATAACATGCTCTACAGAATAATGCTGTCATTCCCTATCTGATATCACAATATTTTTCAAACCCATGAGAATGAAGGAGACACAACAGAAGACCTGCTGTCCAGGCAAAGAGAGAGAGCTGAGGCACTCTCTGAGTTTAGGACTTGATAAGAAATCTTGGTGGAAATAAGCTATATTGTTAGCAAACAGATCCTTGGATCAAAGAATCTCACTTATCGTAGGTTATATCCTTTTACTTAAAAATTATTTTCGTACCAAAAAAAGAGAAAAAAAAAATCACAAAAAAATGGAAAACCATCTCACACACAAAAAAACCCCAAAAAACTATAAGCTTGTGTTTTTCATTCAACCATTTCTATGTCTTGCAATCTATCAGATTGACTTAATATTTCAAGGAGCTATCATCTAAGAGAAATAATTCAGCAGCTGTGAAAAGTAGGGCAGAGAACCTGCCCAACTCAGACAAGAATCAAGGACACTGGAAGGATCTGCCTAAAGTAAAAAAAAAAAAACCAAAAACTAAAGAGGGACATATTCCTGGTGGACTTAAATTAAACAAAGCCTATGTCTAAAATGATTCCAGGACATGACCAACATAAACTCTCCCTGCCTGAATCCAGGCATACCTTGGATGGAATTTAAAAGTCCAAACACACAAATTCTAACCCACTGAGCAAAAAAATGTTTCAACTTTAGCATTAGCTATCATTTGCAAACTTTATACTGAGCATTCCTAAAACACTGAGAATGCTTTTATTCTGTATAAATCATTTCTATAGCTGGACATAAAACCATCTTTGAAACAACAACAAAAAATACTTATAGTTAATGACATAAGCTGAGAAAGAGATTACCTGTGCTAGTAAAAAGACGACCTGCAAATTAAGAAAAGAAATAAAGTGAGGAGCAGCCAACAGGTATTTGTCAAGAAAAAATTTTGCCAAACACAATCCCTTTTCTTTTTATGACTCCATAATATTCTTTCCTTGGGGAAAAAGCAGTAAATGCCATATGCCTGGAGTTCAGTAAAGCAGTATCTGACATGCCCATCTCGTAAACAAGTTACAGAACTGTGTCTAGAGGAAACCACTGTGAAATAGCTGCACAGCAAAACAAGTCAACAGAAAATGGGAACTAGACCAGCTTTCTGTTAAACATCTACTCAAGTGAATGATTGTCAAGATTTCACTTTAAATTAGAAAGAAACATTATCAATCTGGGCTTCTTTGAATTTACCCCAATCTTACATAATTTGATATTTCACAGAAGTCCAGAAGGATAGAAAGGAAAACTGGCTTTAAATTTCCATCAGGCTTGAAGAGGTTAACAAAGTCCTCGAAAACCAGGTTTGAAATTCAAGAGGATGTTTATACTGCTTTAAGATTTACAGCAGACAATATAAGAAGCAGTAGAGTTAAACTGAACTGTGGTGAATTTAAGGTAGGTAAAACGTTTAAGGCAGGAAAACCTTTCTAATTGAAAGAAGAGTAAGCACTGGAATAAATTTCCTGGAGAAGTTTCAAGGAATGGATCTGACAAACAGCCATGACTGTTTTTAGTCAAGTGAAGGACTAGCAACCTCCTTACTTCTGAAGTCCTACTTTCTATGAATCCTAAAATATAACCCTCTAAATATTACTTCAAAATAGCCTGTGCATTATAGTAATAGAAATGATCTATGAACAAGAAATGAAAATGCTTCCTACTCAATGATATATTTGAGTTTGATTCAAATAAAAGGGAAAGAAGTATGCCACTATCTTTCATTCCATTGTCTCCAAACAGAAAACTGAATTGTTTCGAAGATAACTTGCAAGGGTACATGGTTACTAATACAAACATATGTCATCTGCTCATATATTATGATCTTCTTGCTCTATTATGCCAGGAATCATTTGATTTGCAGTATGCATAAACAACAATAAACTTGGACTGAATTCTCCAGCACATCCTGCAGTTGATTGTCAAACAATTTACTTCTCTGACAAGATGTTTCCAGAGTTTACTGCAGAGAGAAATTATATTCTGCTTTCAGATATTAATTGGCATTTAGTATCACATGGAAACAAAATCTTGCAAGTTTTGTCAAAAAATGGTTCTGGGCTGAAAGTTCAGTATTTGATTTACATATAATAATCAGTGTGCATTCCTTGTTTTTTTTTTTTTTTTTAATGTATCCATAATTCAATCCACTTATTGGCACACACTACAGTCCTTTGTATTATGTTACTCCTGGTAGGAAATTTGTATTTATGTCACCTAGTATCAATATGAACCAATGCAGACTTAGATCAAGAAATGCCTTTTACCAAAACTCCACAGGAACATTCAACTCTATTTAAAATGACAAAACTGGTTAAGAATTTCTATGTTTCTCCCCAGCCTGAAAATAGACCACAGAACTCTGTGATGCAGAGTATTTGAGGCAAGATATAAATATTTATAAAACTGTGTTTGGATACCAAGTCCCCAGTCTATAGTACTCGTAGTACAAATGCAGAGTTTAAATCAAATTTCATGTTCTAAATCTTAGGCCATCCTCTAGTAAACAGAGAAAAAGACCAAACACATCTCACACCTGCTTGCTGTGACAATCTCATGTATTTCTCTGAACTGTGTTCCTGGTTCTGCCAAGCCCAGGGTGCCAGATCTGACCTGGAGCAGTGCTCCCAGTGCTGGTGGCTGAGCCACCTCTGGCCTTGGATGGAGCTCCTGGGCAGAAACATTTGTCCAAGAGCAGGCAGAGAAAGGAAATTGATTTAAACCAAAATCCTTGGTCTTCGAAGTCTAATCAAACCTGATATTTAATACTACAAGTTTAAACTGTTAGGCTGTTCACTTATTTACATTTCTTGGTTTGTTTTCTTAACCTCCCTCTGCTGCCATTAAAGGTATGCTATCTGTAAAAGAAAGGTAAGCACACCCAGTTAGCTCACAGCTGGTTTGTAAAACATTATATCCTTGAAAAGGCTGACAGAAAACCCAAAGTAAAACCAAAATCATTATCTTCTTAGTAAATATATAGTTTCTTATTCCAGACCCAGTGGGAAGAAGAACTGATTTCTGATAGAGAAAATTTACTCCTGAAATCTGTTGCTGTCTTCTTCAATTTATTTGAAATTTATGAAGAACCATCCCATCTGGGTGCAGGTTGATGCCCTGTCCTTGGGGTCATTTCAATGCCCCTTTCATATAGCCTTGCAGGAAATTAAGAAAATCTAAAGAGAGTGCAACACATTTCAAAAAAAAGTAAAATAATGAATCCTGTTTCTTTTTCAGCATCATGAGTACTGTAACTCAAAGGAATTGTGACAGGAGAAATCAATAATTCATCAACAGCTGAAAGTGGCACATAGTGAAAAGGGCATATGTACATAAAAGTGGGAATTTGTGTGCTCATAAAGAAAGTCTGAAAGGTAGATGGGTGGATTGCTGATAAAATTGCTTTAGTAACAACAGCTAAAGCAGCTCTTTCATAACTGCTCTGTAACACAGGCCTTATATTCCTATTAATTTATTACTTTTATTACACCAATAACACTGCATGTAGATTACTGTGGATATTCAGGCCCTTTACCAAAAGAACTGTATGTGATAATTAAGGTTGATCTTGAGAGAATTAAAAATCTACAAAACAGAGTTTGTAAAGATTTGTGTTGTTAGAAACTAAGACTTCACAGTGAACAGAAGAGGAATTATTTTTGTATTCAGGGAGACATGACTCTAGACAAATTCACACTCCTAAAAATTCAACAAGATATTTCACAATCATCCATATGGTCTTTGTGCTAATGTCACTTCACAAGCTGGCTTATAGATCTCTTATGATTATTAAAATGTGTTACTAAGCTCGTGAAATTGTGAAGACAAAAAGATCAGTTACTGAACTCGGTGCACTATGAAGGCACATTTTAATTCCTTACCCTAACTTTCTGATTCTCAACTTTGTCATGTAACTTAAGCAAGCAAAAGATGCTACCTTACAGTTTGACAAAAATAAGATTGTGCCACATGGGAAGAGCTTTGTGTGGCCTCCTTTAATAAGGAAAACAGGCTTTCAAGTGTTCACTGAACTAGGAAGCAAGAGGAATAAAAGGGACCAAAATAAAATCAGCAGGAAAAGTGTCAAAAATAGGAAAGTACAGAGCACTTTCAGCTAGGGACTGAAATGGAGGTTATGGCATGGCCATTCCAGTGATTGAAAACACCAGGAGGTAAACCACACACTACCCACAAAATCTCAGAATCACACAATGGTGAGGTTGGACCTCTAAGATCATCGAGTCCAACCTATGCCCTAACACTTCAACTAGACTATAGCACCAAGTGCCATGTCCAGTCTTTTTTTAAACACATCCAGAGATGGTGATTCTACCACCTCCCTGGGAAGAGCATTCCAGTACTTTTATTATTCTTTCCGTGAAAAATTTTTTCCTAATATCCAACCTATACCTTCCCTGACGTAGCTTGAGACTGTGTCCTCTTGTTCTGTCCATTGCTGCCTGGTGGAAGAGACCGACCCCCACCTGTCTACAACCTCCCTTCAGGACATTGTAGAGAGCAATAAAGTCACCTCTAAGCCTCCTCTTCTCCAGGCTAAACACCCCCAGCTCCCTCAGTCATTCCTCACAGGGTTTGTGTTCTACGCCCCTCACCAGCCTGGTTGCCCTCCTCTGGACGTGCTCAAGCGTCTCAACGTCCTTCCCAAACTGAGGGGCCAGAACTGGACACAGCACTCAAGGTGTGACCTCACCAGTGCCAAGTGCAGGGGAAGAATGACCTCCCTGCTCCTGCTGGCCACACTGCTCCTGACACAGGCCAGGATGCCTTTGGCCTTCTTGGCCACCAGGGCACACTGCTGGCTCATGTTCATGTCAACCTGCACCCCCAGGTCCCTTTCCACCTGAACGCTGTCCAGCCACAGTGTCCCCAGCTTGTAATGTTGTAGGGGATTTTTGTGGCCCACAGTCCTAACAGGGACTGTGAACTTATACTGCCTGAAACAGCAGCTCTGCTTGTCCCGTCACAGGAACCCCATCTCACGGGTGAGAGGGAAAGTGTGTGCCCAAGCACGGCCCTGGGGATTGATGCAGCAACCTGCAAGGTTCAAGGGGATGGGATACATGTCTGTCACCTACTTTGCAGTAGCTGCTGCAGGTCACAATAAACACAGCACCAACATAGACACTTTTGTATTGTACAGTCCTAACAAGGATGACAGGGTGCTATTAAATTTGTTGTATATTTCCTGGATAATCAGTGCACTGAGATTATTTAGTTATGTGATTTCCAAATGGAAATGCTGCTTTTGCATGGATAAGATTTTGTGTTCTTTGAGGACATTCATTGGTAACTTGCTCCAAAGCAAGACTCAGATGGTCAGACTGCCATGCATGACAGGAAATCTGTCGTTCACTCATACACTGAATTTCTCCAATCTGGGGCTGTGTTTTAAGCCTCTAGAACACTGCCTAATAGAGATTAATTAATACAGGATGCAAGTATTCTGTGTGTTGCATAAAATAATTTTTTTTGTACTGTGAAGTGAATGCTCATAATTATGATGCTGAACAATTTGAGAAAATCAAAATGAGCACAACTCCACACAATGGAAGTCAGCTTCCTAACAGGATGTGTGCAAATGGGCAGCAAGAGAGAAGGCAGAAGTGGATGAAGGAGGCAAGAAAACCCTGTCAGCTTCAGACACAAGCATCTTGGAGAATATTTCCATCACCCAACACACCAGCTTTGTTTTTTTGTTGGAACAATAGATAGAAAACAAGGAAAAAACACTCCTAGCTAGAGGAAAGCATTCTGCAGCTACATGAGATATGTTTTTTTTAGAGCCAATCCTTGTTGTTGGAATATGCAGCCATTCTCCCCATCAGCATCACTAGCTGTTGTCTTAGTGGTGTTTTACAATACAACTGTCTACTGTACTGACAGTCTAATTGCACCATTCTTGAATCCTGAGTGATGGAGGTGGAGAGATGCATGTAAAAATACGGTCACTCACCATTTTATGGTTTTCAAGATCCTCATTTCTCTTTGCTTGAAACAGAAACCAACAACACAACAAAACTGAGTCAAGTATGAGAGAATCTGAGAAGGAGGCAAGAAGTTTCAAAGGGATTTAGACACAAGTGTTTTACAGATGTTCAGCAAATAAAACCACAAAGTCTAATCAAACAAACATTTTCAGGCAGTTTATAGTCATGGGAAGAAAGTGGAAGGAGATGGAAACTCTAGCTTTGATCATTAAGCTAGTATCAAGGAAACAGCTATTTTCAATTTATATTTGAAAATTGTTGTTTAGTAGATATACCACCAGCCTTCAAGGCCTCCACCCTTTATGCAAAGGCAGGCTGTGGTGCGCTCAGATAGAGGAGAACATTCTGGAAGTCAAAAATAAGTCCTTAGTTGACTTCTGTTTCAGTAGCATCCTAGAAGGCCTGAAGTTCAATATCACTGGAAAACCAAAGCTCAAAACCAGGACAGTCTTTAAGTGGTTACCAAAAGCAGTGCCATCATACAGTTCAAATTTTTTTTTCATTCCAAAAACCTCGAAGACAGAGAAAAAAAATATACAGAGGCACACAAAGTGTTTAACTTCATTGGAATCAATCTTTGTAATTTTCTAAGCATTTGTTCAGAAGGTTGGTAACCAGTGTTAATTGATGAAAACTGATATACGTAAGCAAAGTGAAATAATAAGCAGAGTACTGCATTCTTTTGCACTACATGTATGACATTTTAGTGTATATTTACCCAATAATCTTATTTAAAAATAGTTTGTACTTGAATTTCTAAATCTGAATGGACCTACAAGATATTTTTCTACACCACACCTAACCAAAGCCAAATAACACAGTTGAAGTTCTTGACCACAACACCTGAATCATCTAAATATGAGTGTCACACTTGCATTTCCAAAAATTTCTTATATGTAAGTGGTGCTGTGAGTTTGTAAATGGATTTTTTTTTAAAGTAAAAGGCTGCTCACATGCTTAACCTAAGCCCCCAATAGAATTGCAGACACTTGTGATCTACAGAAACAAGAAACTCCTGTCCTTTCCTCACAGAGAGCCTAGCAGGTCTGCAGTAATAGTTGTATCTTCCCTAATTCTAAAACTTGGAAAAATAATAGATTTTTTACTGCAATTAATTGTGGGTTATATGTAGTTAAGCAGACTGTAAATAATTTGCTCCTTCATAAGTAGTCATGTAACAAGGCCTTTTGCTATTTTTCTAATAAATAACAGGCATTTTCAAACTGTCATCTAAAAAGGTTGCATGAATTCTTTATTCTGCTGATGCTAACAAGGGCAAAAAAGGAGTTTCTTTTTTGTTAGAATGCAGTGGCATCCATCTTTATTTCTTTATTTTTGGTGTCAGAGTGGGTAATCTCAAATATGAACAAATGATACTCAATTTATCTATTTTATGCTAACGAACACAGACTGGAAAGTTCTGCAGCAAAACTACTCTAGTTCATAAAGTAGGATGCAAGCAGTGGAGATTGATTTAAGTATCTGTTTTGTAAGATTGTCAGATTTTTTTTTTTAGTTTAGAAAAAAGGCAAATTCAGTGCTAGCTTAGGAAATCTTCTATGCATATGAGTCATAACTGTGCAGCTGATCAGTAAGAGAATCCTGAATGGAAAGGTGAACAAGAGTTCACACAGCAAATTTTTGCACACTAAGCAGAAATAATTTCAGAAGAATATCTCTCACTGAGGTTGTTTGCATCCCTTCTCTATCACTTTTCTTGTTAATGCCACACGTGCAGCCTAGAGATTGGAATCAGCTCTGGGACTCTAAATTGCTACTTCAAATGCTGGAAAATACTGAAAAGAGCTCTGTGATTGCTTATGCCTAGAGGGGTATTTTAGTTTTCCTTGTCTAATCAACTTTTCTGGCTTCTTAGTACACATAAGTTGTATTTTTCCTCTGATAGTTTGCAAGAATATTAACAAGAGGACAGGAATGTATGGCAGAAGTTCTTTGTAAGACAAGAAGAAATAAATTATCTTAACTTACATAGTTTGAGGAACACACGGTTGAAATGCAGCCCATATGCATAGTGATTATTTATAGGCATACAAATTATATTCAAAAAAGAGCCAGATGGCTTTAGCAACACATCTGCTGTCTTCAAGGCAGAACTTCTGAAGCAAACTTGGGACATTAACTCCTATTATAGAGCAGTCAAGAACCAGTAGGGCTACATTTGCTTTGTAGTCTGTAAGAGTTGTATCCTCCTACACAGAAGTTGAATTTAATCTGAAGTCAGCATCAAAGACAGGCTGCAATATTTTGCATTTTAACAGGGTTATCATGCTGTTACTAACTAAATGCAAGGCTGGGAAGGTAGGTCACCACTAAGGCAGAAGCCAGCCCTCACACATGCTAAGATAAGTGGTGGTTACATAAATCTTTATGTCAGCTAGCAATTCTGTATATTTTGCACTAATCTTCGGCAAAGTCACCATCCCTGAAAATCATTCAAAATCTCATTCACACTACACATTTATAATTTTATTTTTTGTTGTATTTGGGTTTTTTTTCCCCCTTAAGAGAAGTTTCTCATTTAAGATAATACTGAGAGGTGATTGAAAGACATCTTAGACATAAACCTCAGAACCACGTGAGTATAAAATACTGATTTATATTAATGAGGGCAGGGCGGGGGTGAAGCCAGACATCCATTAACTACATGCAAAATATGCATTGGAATATGAGAAGACAAATTGTGAAAGAGCCTTGGGAGCCTGTGCTCCATGATTTCTAATCTCCACCTGGATAGGCACAACTTGTGACAAGTGCTTGAGTTTGCACTTACTGCCTCTTACAGCACTATGTGCCACTCTGAGTACTATTATTTCTCATTTTCATTTATATTCATCTCTTTAGAAACTTTAGCAGGAACAGAACCCACTTCTTCCCTTCTTTATCCTCCTCTTTATAAAAAGCAGCCTTAAAACAAACAAACAGAACATCTTCATCAAAAAAAGCTGAATTTGTCTTTTCTGGTAGAGCGGATCCACTCCTCAGAGTGCAGCTTTGCCCAAGGCACTTTTGCATCCTGTCTGTTTTTCTGGCAGCACAGATAAAGTTGTAAGCTTGATCCACTGCACCATGTGGATGTCCCAGTGCTGGCAGCTTCTATCCTATGCCTTGCTAGAAGGAGGAAGGGGAATCTCTCTGGGCTCTGGTGCTGCTTGTTCTCCCAGCTGGGCACTGCAGGGCAGATGGCTGCAGTGCAAGTTGTGCATCCCCTGTCAGCATGTACCAGGGGAGATGCCACTGCATCTGCAGCTCTCTCCCAGAATAGATAACTCCATCAGCACCCTGCTTTACTGGCCTCTTTTTCAGCCTGCACTCTGGATACTCCTCTATCAGCAGGGTAGCAAAAGGCCAGAAAGGTTCTTAGGCTGGAATATACAGCAGGACCACCCTGCTCCTTTGTTCAGGGCAAATTTAGCTCTCCTAATAAATGCACTGCAAATAAAATTCTAATTCTAAGTAGTAGCAGAGAAGTTAAAGCATATACCTATACATTTCCAAGTTCAAAAGTTTGTCTAAAATCTGAAAATTCTAGATATCAATGCTTTCACTTACCTCTCTTAAGGAAGGTACTACTCTTGATATTTATGGCTACTCTCATCCTCAGATTTACAAAAGCTTCTGGAATGATTTTTGTATTATATCAAAATAAAGCATTACCTTCTCTTTCCTTATTATGTTCTTTAATTTTGTTAGGCTGCCTAATTTCATTGAAGCTCCCAATCATCCCAAATAAGCTATTAAGAACTTGCTAGGAGAGGGAGTGAGTCTGACACCTTTGAAATGCTAATTGAATTCCTTATCTGCAAAACCAATATTTGTGTTGTACAGCTCAATGATGGAGGAAAAAAATAATCCATAATCCTGATGAAATGATAAAATGCATTTGTTTAACTAAGTCATTAAAATTAAACAGTGCTTATTCTAGGTTCTTATTTCAATTCGCATGAGATATGAAAAGATATGAAAAAAACCATAAAACAAATGCTAGAGATCACAGGTCTCTGCAAAAATTCCACTGCATTGCCCTTTTGGTTGAACAAAATCAACCCAAAACTTAGATATTCAACTCTCATGTGCATCTTATTCTCAACAGTGATATCACCAGCATGACTCGGACTACACAGAGTGAGTTACCCTGGGAGAACTTTGTCCTTTAAATATTTTTTCTATTATCCTTTACCAGTAAAATGCTGTCTCTCTCTCTCTCTCTCTCTCACACACACACACACACACACACACACACACACACAGAGTGTGTTTTCTTCCTGCTATTTTTGGCAAGGGGAAAGGCATTTTTGCATCACTAGTAACAGCAATTCTGAGTGTTAATGGAAGTTTCAGAGCTACTGAGGTTTCCATGTAGTGCGTGTCAAGCCCCTTTCTCTGTGGACTGCAGGAAGGAAACCTCTCTGCTGCTCCTGGCTGTCGCTACAGCTTCAGCTTGCAATGGTAATTGGGGAAGGGATTAGCTCTTGTTAAACATTTGATTGCCTTTCCTTTGGGAGACCATGGAAACATGCCAGAAGGAGTGATTCTTCAGAGTAACACTTGTGCTCATCTCTAGACCTGCTTCCATCAGCTGAACGTGCCAAACCTCTTCGTCCCTCTGGGAGAGGAGTTTCCATAGGGCTGATGCTTCTCTTTTAACATGTGAAGACCAGGTGTTGGGTCTTCCACCAGCCGTGAAAGCAAAGATAAGAATGCTGGGATTAGTTTGTTTTAAATCACTGGAAGCACAGGCTAGAATTGCAGCTTTATGAAGCCATTAGCAGGAGTTAGCAGGGCGTGCTCTATGCTTCTTAATATAAGCACCACTATAAATCACGTGTGCTCAGGCATTCCTTCACTTCCTCACAACTGTATGTGCAAGAAGGAAAACTGGCACTGGACAGCGTTCATCCCCAATGAATCCTGACCCTCTGAAAATGCTTGCTCTAGGCAAAATCTTGCTGGTTAGGCCAAACCCTTCTTCCATGCAATTTAGCTATATCCAAACCAATTTCTGCCTATGGTTAACTCCCAACGATGACTTGAAAAGTAAAAACAACGTGCTTATTAAGGCGAGAACTACAAGAAAGGTAATTTCCTCAGAAAATTACTAAGTGTTATGTTTGGATGGCCTAATACATATTTGGGGAAGAAATGAAGATGACTTGGACACTTACTAGGCTTCCTGTTCAAGAAATACCTAATAAATCATGTGAAAGATTATTTTCCTGAGAAAATATTGTATTAACTAGAAGTCAGTGGAAAATCTTGCTGTTAAAGCCATCTGTTTCCCTCCCTCATGCTCACAGAAACTCCACATGCGTGTGCCCGCATGAAAAGAGGAGAATGGATTAGATACAGATAAGTATTTGGAACTGGAGGATTGATTGAGTTGAAATTAATTTTAGATGCAGTGAGATGGTGTCAGCCAGGACCAGATCTTTGCAAGTCACACAGTGAACAGCACCATGTGTGGAAGAATGTAAGTGAATTTTCCTCTTGACCTTAGTCTAAGGTTAGCAAATTCCTGAACAACAATTTAAATCCCTTAAAAGATTTCTAACCAAGGCAAATTCTAAATATGCAGGCAAGTCTTGTAATTATCACTGTCAAAAGATGAAGTATATGGACCAGCAAAATACATACTTCAGGGGCTCTGCATTAATTGTAAAATTAAACTATAAAAGAGATTGCAGAAGGCTATAATTAAGACTGTTTTAAACTAAGGCCTTAGATAGGGGAGAATGATACATAGTCACCTATATCTATGCAAAGCATTCAAATACTGATGAGCAAAGACACATCTGTGCCTATCATCATGAAAAGATTAAATTATATGATTTTTAAAACAAAAATATAAATTTACCACATGGCAATAAGTCACACTGTATATGGGTTATTTTTTTGGACACAAATGTAGCTATTCCTTGGAAACATTAATTACATAATCATTTAATAGGGTGGAAGATTAGGAAATGGGGTAAGGGGGGAATATAATCAGTTTTCCTGTTGCTCCTGTCCAATTGTTATGAGAACTGAAAATTTTTAGCACAAAACCTTCTTGAAGTAAGCAGTAGTCTGGTGTTTTACTACTAAAATTATCCTGAAATGTTGTGCTGTGGACAGTCATTTTGGTCACAGAAGAATGAATAGGTATACATAAATAGCCACATTAAAATTAAAATCCATTACAAACTCAGGATAGTTCAATTTCAAAGAGAGACTCCAACCAATAGTCCTTGCCATGGGCAAAGGGAGCATCCTCTCATTTTAGAACAAGTGTTTACTGAGAGCTTCTGAGCTTCAGGAATCTCTCCAGCTCAGAGGAAGGTTCTCAACTTAATGTCAGCAGTCGGCTCAAGTCCCCAGGTGAAATTTAGGAGTTTCAAATATGCTTATTCCTAAAGCACTCAAAGAAGTAGCATGAACCCCTGATAGGCAAAACCACAGATATGCCACCCTACTTGACTTCAGGTCAAATCAAACAGGGTCAAGGGCAGTATTTTGGCTGTTGGAGTAATTGGAATAAGATGGGTTACAGATGTGAGGGAGGTGAGAGAGAAGCAAAGAGAGGGAGGCTGAAATTGGAACCCTTTGGTTCCCCCCAGAGATGACACTAATTGCCAAGGGAGTTTTTCTACCTCCTGCTGATCATCTACCAGTCCTCTCCTACCTTGCATAAACTGGAAAAATGTCTCTGGATAAAGTTACCCATGGATAAAGTTTCATCTATTATCTTCATACTGCTTAGTTTGAACAGTAGCACACTTAGTGTGCCATAGTCAGAATAGCCTTTATATTTCACACTCTCTTATTATATGTTCCTGTTTCTATTGTTGTGAAATGTGTTGTACATTTTAAAACATTAAATATTATGAAATATAGCATGTTTTTTCTCAGGAAGATTTCATTATTAAAATAACCACCATGTTAAAGCAGATATTACACCACTGTTACTGCCTGAAGTCTAACCTCTAGTTTTGTTTAACCTCTACAATGCTACTCAAGAATCACAATAATATAAAACCTAAGTAAATCATTCCAGAAGGGATAATATCACATGCAAAGGGTTCAAGATGGAGAGCAAGAATAATAATAGTGAGCATAATTTGTCTATCCTAAAGACAGATTAAAGATCAGTAGTAACTGTTCAGTGATAAGAAACTGTAGTTAAACTCATTTACAATACAGATCTCCACTGAATACAGCTATCATGCATAATAAGTTTACTATCCTTTCATAAATATGTAAAGCTGATATAATGTTGTGACAGTTTTATGCTTTCTTTCAGTTCTTTTTAATAGCAGACATAAAAAAAGACCCCATCAATTTTAATAAGTTTTGGAGAAAGTCCAAAGTGAGTGGAAGAAAAAGTAATTTGAGGTTCTTGGGAAAGAAATAAAGGAATTAAATAAAGCTAAAAAATTGACCTCAAATAAATTAAAAAGGCAAAATTCAGCTTGAAGTTAATGCTGAAGCTAAACAAAACTCCCAAGTTAGCCTTGCAAAAAGTTTTTATGCTGGAAAGACGGAGGAATAGGAAAGTCAAATGCATCTACAAACTCACAAGCCTGACCAATTATTTCTGTTACGAGGTTATAACCTGTGGATTTCCATCAAAATCAGTTACCCATCCTTTATCATTCCACACTGTAAAATAGATGGACTTTTATTTTGCTCTGTCAGTTGTGTAGCCAAGTTTAAAGCCTCACATCTCACTGTCTTGCAGTTTGGAAAGCTAACTATTAATACCACACATTGTTATTATTTCCTTCTTTTCTTCACAATGAATGCAGAATTAACCTTTATAAATGGTTTAATTGTCTCCAGCATCAAATCTGAAGCTAATAATTTACAGTATTTTACCAAAACATTTTGATTAACAAGAAGACCACAAGGCACATTTCTCATGCCCAGTTCTCCTCAAGAAGCTTTTAATTCAATATGAGTGCTGTGAGAGAAAAATTATGGGAAAAAAACAGTTTAGGAACTATCCAGGGAATAGTCACAATATATGAAAGTCTCCAGGCACTTCAGGTTGCCTCCCCCTGAATATACTGTCAGGGCAGAGTACTCACGTCTTTTTTTTTTCCTACTTTTGTTTAAATGTAGCTGAACAAACTTGATAAAATTAATAATGGAGTCCAGATGCATTACTGCTGCCTTCTGATATTATAAAGTGCCCCTCAGCCTTTAAGGCCTTATGGTGTTCTGGACTCATCTATCTCACTTTGTGAGGAGAATACTTGTAGAAAAATAAAAAACAAAACTACCCCCCACCACCTTTGACAGTTGTGTGTCTGCCCAGAAGGCTTTTGAACTTCCATACTCACACACGCATGCACAAATCACACACAGAGAAACTGCAGCCTTCCCAGCACATATTTGCAAACACTGCATGCCACTGGGGCCCACTTTGCCAAAATATGTAAATTTGCAAAGGACAGACCCTGAGTTCCTGCAGGCTACTGATGTCCCATGTGAAACAGGCATGGCAAAGCTCCTACAAATCACAAGTGTTCCCTCATTTCTTGTGCCATAACACAGGCAACCATAGATTGATGAGATTTTACTAAAGACTTCCCCCCTCTCCTCACAAAATCCTTCCTTGGAGTTGGTTATTTATCTAAATGGCTAGTGGGTACCAGGGTGCTGCTTTTCCTTCACTTTGAGGCAGATTTTCATTGAAAGATGGGGTACTATTTCCAAACTTTATCTTGCCTTTGGTGGATTATAATGGAATATGGAATTCCACCATCATGAAGAGAAAGGACAATTGTCTGCTGGCAGCACAGCTCCAAGTCCATTTTGTAAAGGATAGTGTGCCTCTTGGTTTGTAAAGCAGGCAGGCAGACCAACCCTAAACTTTAGGCTCAGATAATTGCTCTTCCAAGGAAGTTTTCCAAAGGCAAAAAGAAGGGGTTGGGGCAGGCAGAGAGGAAAAACAAAAGGACCAGAATCACTGAAAACAGAGCAAAACACCAGAGGTTATTTAAAGCTCTCAACTGATTTTAAAAATCTCCTAGCTCCTTAATGCCTCTCTATTGCTCCCAGCTTATGAGAATTACACTGAACTGAAAATTGTTAATGTTTTAAGAAAACATTACATATTTTTTTCCACTCTAAGGTGGGCTAGAGATCATCTAGCTATTCCAGAAGATTTCAAGGAGAAAATACCAACCCTAAGCATCACTAGAGGAGAACAGAGAACTGCACCTGGATTCCAAATAGATAAAAACCCAAACTGTACAGATCTGTACATCCATTGAGGAAAGAAGACTTAACATCTGCATTCCTTTTAAATCAAAGCTGACATTTTCAGGGCAGTGATTTTACAAAGAACCATCAAATGAAGGCGGGGGAAAGTAATCACAGTCCTTGTTTTAAAAAGCAGAAGAAAAAAAAAGAATTATTTTTGTAGTCTCAGTCACTAAGAGAACTCATTAACTTATATAATTTAATTGTACCCAGCTGAAATGGTAAATATCATGATAGATTTTTTCCTTATGGGTCATTACTTTTGTGGTTAAGTGATTACAAAGAGATATATGAAGCCTGTGGTGGTATTTAGCTTTAAATATTGAATTTCTTTGCACCTCTAATGCAAAATGGAAAAAGTTGATGCAGATTGGTTTTTTGGCTTTCAATACAATGCACTTAAAGTACCCCTTGCAGATATTTCCCAGACACAATTCTGCAACATGAGTATCTAATAAATATGTTTTCCTGGACGACTTATAGCCCATTGAACACCATTTTTTTCTTTTGTTTTTCTTAACAGATAGTAAAATTCTTCTGCAAGAGGTAATTCTGACTACAAAGGACAAAATATAATGCTGGATACAAGGAAGGATAAGATGAAAACAAAAGCAAGAACTTATATTGGTAGAGCTCTTGCTGTTCATAGTCCCTGTTTTAATTGAATATTTATCAAAATCAAAGAGTAATACTCAATTGATCTTTATTCATCTGCCCTCTGAGACATCACACTGCTAAAAGCTGTTCCAGGTATATTGCAGCAGCAGCTACAGCTGAGCAAATGCAGCCTTGGCCATGCTGCAATAAAGGTTCATTGTAAGATGCATTATTAAAGAATATACATTTCTATATAGAGAAAACAGCAAAATTGTAAAGAAAAACCATGCTTTTCTAGTGTTAGACCAGAACCTGGAAGTAGTAACATTGAAAATTTAACAAATCCTGCTTACATATGGTCTGCCTTTTTTTTTTTTTCCCTAATGTTGTTGTGGTGCATTGAGTTTCTGAGAAGAACCAAACTTCTGTGGGAGAAAGAAGGCAGCAATCAGCTAAACTGTAGCTCCCATCATTTCCCAGAGAGCTAACTTCAAAATATATTTTTCTTCAAAAAATGTGATGTTATTTCCAATTGTGCATGTTCAGTTTCTGAAAACACTAAGAGATGAATCCTAGAAGCATAACAATGTAATTAAAAGAAGCAACAAAACAAAAACCCCCTAACTAACAAACCCCAAATTCTCAAGTTGTCTTCCAAAAGATAGTCCTTAACAAAAAAGTTTCTACTCCTAATGTTAGTGAGAATTGTACTAAGGGGGAATTATTTCAAATTGAAAGAGAATAGGTATTTTCCATTAGAAAATTAGGAAGAAATTCTTTACCAGAAGAGTGGTGAGGCCCTGGTACCCATTTCCCACAGAAGCTGGGGATGCTCCATCCCTGGGAGGGTCCAAGGCCAGGTTGGATGAGCTCTGAGCAACCTGGTCTAGCGGAAGGAGTCCCTGCCCATGGCAGAGGGTTTGGAACAAGGTGATCTCTAAAATTCCTTCTGACCCAACCCATTCTCTCGTTGTAAAGAATTGACTCTTTACAACTTGCAAGAAATCCTCAGCCCAGCAAGAACTACTGCTTACAAAGCAGCTTTTGTGGAAGCAGCTAGGATCACTTTGTGAAACAAAGATGAAATCTAATCTCTTATAACAAAACCACCAAAGTTAGTTTGTAATGAGTATCCTCCACAGCCATTTGTTTGAGCCTGCACTTCCAACTGCTGGACAAAGTCAATGAAAATTCAGTACTTTTTTCCTGACACAAGAGTGGCTGCTGGATTTACAGCACCAAAATGAGTCTCCTAGGAACAAGTCATCCCTGACTCTATTTCCAGCCTTTTTTCACAGTACGATTTGGAAGAGTCTTATGGATACTCAACAGTGCCAATAAAGACTTTCTCTCACACTTGGTACATCCAGTCCAGTGAAAGCTTGTGCCTGTCAAGCTGTTTCTTCTAAAATCATATAATTTAAGTATTTAAGTATTCTCTCTCTCACTTCCTCAATCTGGTATTTTCTTTTCTTAGAACCTGGTACTTTACGAGATAGTCTCCTGCTTCTCTAGCCTCTCCTGCTTCACAGAAGTAGTTTAGCAATTTATAATGTTTGTTTTAGGTTGCTTGGTTTTTGTTTTGGTTTTCATTTGGTTTGTTTTTTGTGTATTTGTGTTTTTGTTGGTTTTGCTGTGTTTATTTTTTTTTCTTTTGTTTCTAACACTTTGTTGATATTTGCCATTCTTTCACTGGCATATATTTCCATATGTAACTACACATTTTCTGTTATCTCAAAATCTTACAAAACTTTTAATTCATTATGGGCTTCTAGAACACCTCCATCGAGTTGCAAATTATATTGTAGCCAGTTGAAACAAAAGAACAAGTTAAAGCCCCAGCTATTCTCCTGCCACAGTATCACATTCCACCATCAAGAGGATATGAAGTGTTTTACGTTCCTTGATCTTGTCAGCACTCCTGGGTTGAGATGGGAGGTTAAAGGGAGGTGACAAGGTTAAATGATTTGACTAACATCCCAAACAAGGCTCAATGTGATTATGAGCCTGCCTCAGCTTTCTAATAACATATGTAATGAAGGAGAATTGGAAGCTTCCCACACCAACAGCTCATGGAGAAGTGATTTGTTTCTCTCCATACCCTGGCCACAATAGGCATCCATATATTTCTTTTAAGAATATTGTCATGGCCCACTAAATTACCCCTGGGCACTGCTATCAGTGGTGTTCCACTTTGCCCCTTTATTTCTTTCTGTGACATTACTCTGCACAAGGGTTACCAGAAAGACAGATGAAGTAGGAGTAGATGGGTCTCTAAGGGGTGATATATAGTAGGTACATAATAGAAAAAAAGCAAGGATGGTGTTGTAACAGGAATTTTCATTTCTCTCTCCTCATTTCCAGAAGAAATTCCAGACATTAGAAATTGATTGTGTCATGGTTATCAGGTTTATATTTTCCTAGACTCTAACTTCTTTTCAAGGAACTTGACTCCTAATGACCTATTTTTCCTCCTCCATTTTATTTTCTCTTTCACAATGGAAAATCAAAATTCTCAGTGGAGAACTGATTAATTCTTTCATCGTCATATCAGATAGTATTTTTATTGACATCAAAGTCAGACAATGAAAAACATGTCAAAAATTTTTCAGGAGCATAGTTTGTGAACGGTGCAGTTTGACTAGCAGAAAAAGCAGCTGTTCTGGCAGCCAGGATGTTGGAGAAATGTCTGGCAGCTTTTAATGTGGGTGTAAAAGTTGTCATGTGAAGTTGTTTTCGACCTGATGGATTTAATAGTTCCTCAGAGCCATCATGGTCTATCACCTCTATGAGTATTAAGGGACTCCTAAATCCATGGATAGATAATTTGGCTGCCACACTTGCACCATAAATCCACATCCTTAAAGCCTTCATTAAATTTGTACAGACCATTTCTTAAGTGCAATTAACTGTGCATTTCTTAAGAAAAGAAGCTGATTTGTTTCCATCTCCCATAGACACCATTACTTCCCATTCTCCTTGTGGAAATGAGAATGTATCTCCTGCAACTTTTTTAAAAGCATATCCAACTCCTGGGAATTGGAAATGGTTTATAACTTTTGCACTCCACCTGCATCACTACAGAGCACCAAACAAAGAAAATTTCCCCGGTTGCGTCCTAGTTTGGTTGAGCTTGTCAAGGTTTATGGAATACTGACATAGCTGTTGGACACATCAGTTTGTGGACAGACTTGTCCCATTGATTCATTACATTTTGCACCAAATTAATTTGTTTCAACTGTGACAGCGTAATCAATCCACTTTATCCACAATTACTACTGGGCAGCCAAGCTAAAACCTACAATACACTGTTAAAAAGTATGGAAACCATTTTGCATTTTGATCAATCACATTCTATCATTAAAGGTTAGCAGACCACTCAAAAATCATTCCAAAATAATAATTTCTGAAAGTTACTGAATAACCATTTGAAAATATTACTAAATTTCTACTTGGCAATAAAATTTTTGAAGTAAAGCTACCAGGTCAGTTAATACCCAGTGATGTAACTTTTCAACGAGTTTAAACCAGCACACAACACAAATTCATGATTAAAACAGCACTAACAAGATATTCATTGCTTTATAATATGAACCAGTGTTTTCAAGAAAACATTATTTGCACAAATACTTTTCATTAAAGTGGTATAAGCTTGCATAACTTGCAATACCTAATGAAATGAACTTAAATATTCTAAATTCTCACTGCTTGGGAAACACTGTGCACCTTCAGAATCAAGTACTTACACAGCATGTACAACTATCTCATGTTGGTTTTGTGGAAGGAAGTTAATTTGACTGCATGAATAAAATAACTTACTTTCTTAATTAGACATTTTAATCAGAGATCCATTAGCTAATCAGAGCTAATCAGTGTTTCATCAAGACTGTAAATAGGCAACTTGGGATAAGACGGTCAGGACTCACAGGCTTGCATGCATAATGGAAAGCTGAGGACATTCTTTTTGAAGATTTATCATTGAAGAAGGACCTAAAAGATTGCCATCATTTTGATACACAGAAAAAATTGAGGACAAGAGAAGTTATTCCTCTTCACCAGCAGCTCATTACAGTAATTTTGAAAAGTGTATGTGAAAGAGAAAATTCAGATTCTTTTCATATTAATGCCTGGCCAGCTAAAATTGAGTTTTAGAATTCAAACTAATGTGGCATTGGGAGGTCAGTCAGCAATATTACATTGGCATTTATGTTTTATCTGAGATTTTTAACACTCATGCCCTAACTGAATCTTTGCAAATACCAACAGAGTATTCACAATAAGCTTTTCAAAGCTAGACTTTCAGTCACTGCCTCTTCAGATTTCTTATCTAAGGTGATGGTGAATATTTTTAAGAAATAAGTAAAATCAAAAGAAAATTTGGCTAATAATAATAACATTTACTAGTTTGCTTTATGGATTGCTAGATGAAATATTTACAACTACTTTTGCACCAAAGTATATATTTTTTCACAAGGAATACCTTAATAACTGTGACATTAACTGTACTATTAATTGTGTAGTGGTCTCCTCTGATACCATAGGCTATCCAGGAAAAAATAGATAGCATAAAAATTAGACAATCAACCATATGTAAGAGAAGACCTACTACGACTGTTTCATGTTCAACTATCTCTTAGAAACTCATCTAAAATACGGATTAGTTAATTTCACCTTTTTTTTTCTTATTTAAATTTTAAATATAAATTAAAATTGATGCCACGAACAAATCAAATAGGATAAAAAATTTCCAGAAAACTGAAACTTCTTTGGATGGGAAAGAGAGAAAAACCAGCCAGGTTAATCTGCTCCCCAGCATGAGACAAACTGAATAATGCTTTTACTGAATTTCCAGGCTACTGGGGATCAAAAGGAATCCTATAATGCAGAAGGTGGAATTTAATTTTTTCCTCATCACCAAAGTACTGTTGCATTAGAAAAAAGGCTGGCATTTAATACTCAAGTTAGTATTTGCAAACTGAAACAAATCTAGTTACTTCAACAAGATGCCATATGGTCTGTGAATTTGCACTGTGCCAAGTTGGAAGAATATTTTTTTTTTATTTCAAGGGATGCCAAAAAACTATACTGAATAGCTCAACGACTGTATTGTTGAAATCTTTCACAGAAGTAAGGATTCACCAGATGAAATTAAGGGAAGACAAAGGAAATTATACAGAAGTTCAGAGGAAGGGGAAATGGGAAATGGTCCCAGCAGAAAGTCCTCGTTAGTTACACCTCTGAGAGAAAAAAAATGGTCCTGCCAGAGTCTGGCTGCAAGTTGTCCCTGAACACCACAGAAAGGGGCACAAAAGAACAGGGCTGAGCTTCCTTGGCACTCCATAGTTCCTTCCTCTACCATACCATTTTGCTCATCCTTGGAATTTCTGGGTACAGGTAACCAAGTGTGTGACATTGATTCTAAGCAGATTTTGGGAATTTTCTTCATTGGTTGGGATGGTGGGAGCAACACCTATTTCCTATGTTACATAACACAGATATGGTATAAATAATAAAACAGTAAAAACCCCAAACCCACACCAAACAAAATGCACAAAAAGCTGATTGTGCTCCACCCTGTCATTCTCAGAATTTCCACCTTTAAAATGATGGTGATAATTTCTGATAATCTTAAAGCCTATCAATTTTATTTTTCTTTATCTTTAGGTTATTTCTGACATTCTTGCTGAGCTTTACTGAAAGCACTGTATTACCACAAAGCATTTCAACACTACAGACTTATAATGTATTGCACTGGAAGACAGAGAGAATACCAAAACAATTATTCAAACAGCAATGAGGAGGCTGACAGAAGGAGGGAATGACAGGGAAAATTGAGGTCTGAGTTTAAAGACTCGTTGAATTTTCCTCAGCAAACAACATTAAACATTTTGTTGGGTTTGTTTTTTCTTTTTGTTGATATGAGCAGTTTTTCCAGTAGGAGCTGCATAAACTACTACTTCATTTAATCTAACACAACCGAAAAGTTCTTTATGAGGACAATGTGAATCAGATTTAAACTAATGGCCTAGATAAATCTTACTAATCACTGGAGCCACCTAGTTTCAGCAGTCTCACTGAGAAGAAGCTGCTTGCCCTCTTGTCTGAGAATCTTCCTGGACAGCTGGAAAGCATCAAGCTTTATCTGTAAGTCTCAAAAAGTGCACAGAATATTTGTATTTACTGGACACCAGCGTTACTGTTAATTAGATTCTGTGGCCTTGTTCTGTGAAAAAATGCCTGAAACTGCTCCTAGTCTCCTTTCCTGACCTGTGAGAAATGTTTGCTTTTTAAAGATAAGGTGGGAAAAGACATGATGCAATGAATGGGGGAAAAGTACCCACTTCTATCTATTCAGACAGACTTCTCTGGTTCACCTGAGAATGGCACAAAAGTAATCTAGATTTGATGGATTTTCATAACCAAAACACATGAAACATAAGTATGCATAGAAGAAAAGGTAAATTAACTGCAACACCTAATGTAAAGAAATAAAATTCCTCCTCTGGCACTCTCTTCCAGTGAAAATAGATAGATCAGTAATTTCATATGTGAAATGCTGTTTTCTCTTCCAGCTCCAGCAGTACGTCTTCCTCCAATCTTTCTGCTCTCTTAACAAATGGTGAAGTGCAGCAGTCACATGAAGAGAACTCCTTTGATCCTCAAAGGTGATCAAATTAAGGTCTGGCTAAGAGGATTTTTAGGATGAGCAACACTAAATACCTCACACCGATTATCCATTGTTCTTCCATCTGCTAATGGCCAAGGGAATATGCACTTCTCTAATGACTGTGGACCCAGTCAATCTAATCCATGTACTTATCCTCTCTCTACTGGGGCACTGCATTATAACACATGAGAAGATGAAAGGAGACTCAGAAACAGCTCGAGTTTGTTCCACCCCATTACTTAGAAGCACACAGCCTTCCTATCTCACCACCTGATGACAGCAGACACTATATTGCCTCCCCAGTAAGCACTAAATCAATAAAAGCTCACTAGACCTGGCCCATTGTGCCTTCAGGATCCTCTCTGAGTGAGATACATGCGTCCTAAGCTGCAATCCCCAGAAATAAAATAACAATAAATAACCCAAGATGTAGGAACAAGATGCAGAAATTCCTTGGCAGAGGGGACTGCTGCAAGCTCCACTAGTATTTATGGTTCCAAACCCACAAAATCCTGGGCATATTCCAGCATCCCTGCTTCGGTAGGACTCCTCTGGGCTCAGGGGGAGTGCCATTATGCAATCAATTTCATGGCTGGAATCTCAATACATATAATTTAAGCAAAATAAAATTAAATTGATGGGTCACCAGGTCACTTGGAAAGAATGCTTTTCTGACAATCAGTCCAGCCTGCCTTTTTTTTTTTGCTACTATAATCTCCACCCTGTAAAGTAAAGGAGTTAGAGTCATTATCTATGTTTGTATTCTATTATGTATGGTCCTGAGTTAACAGTGAATTCTCTTCCTGGGTTATCATAAAATATTACAGTGGTGTCTGGTTTTGCTACTGTAGTAAAGTGCCTTATCATGTTCGTTCTTAGTCTCTGATTTCATAGGTTTTAAACTAAAAAAAAAAAATTAGGTTAGAAGTTAGCGAACCAAACCAGTGCCTAAGAGAAATATTTTATTTTCAGCTGAACTGATAAAATATGATTTTCCCCTTTACATATCCAGCCTCTTTTATATACATCTATAGAGATGTAGATGAGACAGACCCTTTTTGCACAGACGCCTTTTGTCATGTTATTTTTGGAAGATTGGTTTGCTTTTTGGAAACAAACTGGAAGTGAGATTTGTTTAAAATATATTAGTTAGTTTCAAATGAAAATAAACTAAAGTAGACAGAAAAGATATCAAGGATGTTTTAACAAAAGTACTCTCAACATATCCATTCATCTGAATCTGGGGCCTTCAGACTCCATTAAAAAATCAGAGTTTTTAAAATTACAGATTTTTATATCCAAGTCTTAAAAACCCTCCTGTTCAAATATGAAAAAAAATTATTTCAAAGAAAAGTTAGATAACACACCACACTGCCAAGTTGTCTGTATGTTACTATGCAGCACCTGATATTCATGTCGTTGGTTTCTAAATAACATGAGGTAACTTCGTGTGTTGCCCACTAGCTTAATACCACACATGCCAGGATATTTTAGCAGTAATTCATTTCAAGTGTGCTTCCCTCACCTTACAAGGAAATACCTCATCAGAGGAATCCGTTTTTAAAGAATCCATTTTAAGAACAATACATTGAGATTAGGCCAAACATCTCTCATGAATAATGAAATTGAAATTAGAATTTTACATAAACGATGCCAAAGAATAGACATGTGCAATAGGTAAGTATTTTTATATGTCTAGTAAGAAAAGATCAGGTAATAAACAACTGTCTCTCTCTCTCTTTTTGGTGTGACACATTTTTCTTGTCAGAGAACAGTTGCTCCAAATCATAATGGCACTTTAATATTTCAGCATTGAATTCTTACCCAGCTACAGTTTAAGGAGGTAAAAGTAAATTCTCCCATTTCTTTAACTGACAACAAAAGGTCTGAACAGACTGAAGCCCAGATTCAACACCTGTCCAAGTAAAGAAAGTTCCAGCCCCTTCAGACCCAAAAGCTGCCGGAGTGCATTCAGTTCTCATTCTTCAAAGGAAGAGGGAACGAAACAGCAAATATTCTTGGCAATACAGCCTAACCACTAATTCAAGTCTGAGAAACACACATACTATGAAACATTCCAGGAAAGCCAAGACCATCAACTAGAAAGTCTTATCTAGCTCAGATTAATTTCCATGAATGGTCTGACATTGCTACTGTCATTATGCCCACCCAGGGGAGAGAAAATATTTGGTCTGAACTGAGAAACAATTCATACAAAGCAATGATGATTGAGCAGAGCACAATTTCTAGATTTTTCTGGACGCCTCAATCCTGGATTAATCATATCCTCAAAAGACTATAAACAAAACTAACAGCTAGTATAAAACTACTTGCAGAAGTCTGAATGTTCAGGCCTCAATAAAGGGTTCCACCATGCAAGCTTGGACAATTTTCTACACATCAATAATCACCAAAAGCAGCAGTGAAAGCAGCACCAGCAGGAACTAAGGGAACAGTTTAAAATAAACATTTTATAACCTTTTGCAATCTAACTATTTTAATTATTCAATAACAATTCAAAGTGGGAGGTTAATAAAATTTATCAGTAGGTGTTCTTATCAATGAGCAGAGCTGTGAAGCCTGCATGATGGTCTATCAATAAACCAAGAGGGCTGAAATCTTTCATTAAATTGTAAAAAGAAATGTATGTATTTCAATCCAAAATACTTGTATACAGTAGGCTGATTTCAAGGGCAAACACAGTTGGGGCTGAAAACATTACAAGTGAGAACTAATTTTCAGCAGAAGCCTGTGGTGTAAAGAGAGCCAAAAGTAGAAATTAATCAGTTTTCATAGCAGATAAAAGGTGTCTTCCCAATCTTCACTAGAAAAATGAGCTAGATGTCTCAAAAACTGGTTTTATTGGCCCAACAGCAAACCTCCCACATAAAGGAAATTAATTTTGCAATACATTTTGCTCTCACTTACTTGTGTACCCTTACATATTTGTCACTCTGATAAAAGTTCTTGCAATATGATATAAATTATATGAAAGTACATATCAAACTTGTAGATAAGTGAGTTTTAATTCAAAGTGTATTCAGGGGGCAAATGCATTTCAGTACAAATTCAAGATGCTTATAAGTTACAAGTATTGCTCATTAAATTACAAGTATTGCTCTATGGAAGCACGAATGTACCTTATTTTTTCATTTTATCTTTGTCTCACTATTGTGTTATGCATATATAGTATATACCATTTTGTAAGTGTGATTGCCACCTTGCACAGGGAGTTCATTCAAATGATGTTTTTTAAAAATTAGTATTTCAAATTAGAAATAAGCTCAAAGGCAAATACAAGCATTTTGAGTTAGGGTAAACAGTAAAAAAGATTCATGTGTTTTTAGCCTTCAGACCTTTTATGTAATGTTACTAATTCTCCATTATTAAACCATGATTTGAAAAGATTTGAAGACTAAGAGATACTTTACTTTGTTCTCAGAAACAAAATACAGTACTAAACAGTGCACTGAGATTTCTCATTATTTTTTCCTAGAAATCAGAACAGGAAAGAAATTGACTGAGAACATCCAAGAAACAAAGTTGAAATTAGTACTGTGAGAAAGAGCAGAAACGTTGTTTATTGTTCTCTCACCCTTCCCACTTGGTTTGGTGGTTTTTTTTGGTATTTGGGTTTTGGTTTTTTTTAAGGCTGTTCTTGTTTGTGCCTGCAACTAAGAGTTAACATATATGCCATGAGAGAGCTATATCAAAATATTGCATTAGGATGACATTTCAGATTGCTGTACAGCTCTTCTAAAATGATTAAAGCTAATTCTAAGAAATGAGAGTAATAGCTGCTATTAAAAACCAAACTCAACTCCTGGGCTTCCTGGAAAGTTTGACATGACAGATATCTTCAAGACATTAATAATACAGAATAGAAATTAAGAGACCTTGGATCTGTTCCTGGCTGTGATATAAATTATTTGTGTTCTCTTGGGACCAGGACTAAACTTCCGTGTGTTGGGGGAGACCTACATGGAAGGATCCAGACTTCTATGAAAGCCTGGGCAAGGCAAATGTCTAAACCTATTACCTGCTAAGGTAGGGATACACAGGTTCCTCAGCCATGAAAATGAGGAAAAACACTTGCTTCCATGTAACCCATAAAATCTTCCAAAAACATATGCTTATCACTACATCCAGGCTGCTGAGGATATGTACTCCCGTGAATGCTGCAGCAGGGCTTTCCTTTAAAGAGCTCACTGCTCCAGTCTGGGAAGAAAGCCAAACCTGGAGGAAACATGAACAGTTCAGTGCTGAAAACCAGCTCATGAGAGATGTGGAGGAGTGGCTGCCTGCAGCCATCCTTGCAAGATCCACTTTGTCCACAGCCGAAAAATTGTTGATTGGCCATCACAGATGTTGCCAAGAACACAGGAACAGAGCAGGGCAGTTTCCAAAACAACACATTGATGCATGCATTTTTGTCCCCTGCTGAAATGATTATTGCTTGCCCATTACAGTCATTCTGCTTTTTCTTATTTGGGAATGTTTATAGAAGGTAAAGGCCCAGTGTGCTAGTTTTAAGGAAGCCCTTTCTTAAGAAAATACAATAAAGTTTCAGCAAAATTTTTTAAAAACCCCCCAAAATAAAAATCTTATACCATTTGCTGAAATTATTTTCTTTGCTTTCCTCTAAGTGTTGTCCTAAAATTAACAGCATTTTAACAGATGCATTAGCATTGGATTAGCTCCTCTAAGTGTTTCCTTCCAAGCAGCCTCTCCTCCCATCTTTTGATAACCTTATTACTTATTTTGAGTGTGTGATTTTCACAAACTTCTGCGCCAAGACATGGTTATAACAGAGAAACAACTTTACAGATGGATGTTGTTAGAATAATGGCTGAGCACAAGTTCTCTGTTTCACTATGAATGCGACCTAATTTGGGGAAAATTTCTGGTTTACCCTCAGAGAAGATAGAAACCTCATTGTGTCTCAGTTCTTGCACCATGACTGTTCTCTGGTAGATGCAGCATGAAATGGTTACAATAGAAAACCAAATTTTGTTCTAATTTCAGGCAGGTTATTTTGATGCCTAAAGAGGCTACTGAGAACAGACACTAGACAGAGTTAAAGGAATAAAACAGGTATTTATTACCTGGCCTTCAAAGGATGCACCTTGGGCAGTACAAGCGCCTGACCATGGCTCTGTCCAAGATGGACCTAAGCTGGACAATTTGTCACGAGTGAGTTTTCAGACTTTTGTAAGTTTTGGTCCATTTACATGTGAGGGTTGATGGTCCAATTACAGCTTCAGGTTATGAAGGTCCATCCTCCCAGACTGCTCTCCTCAATTTGCTGTTGTTTATACTTTTTGGGCCTGAAGCTGCAGTGATGTCCTTGGTTCTTGGGCTGGAAAGGGATTGGTTTTTTTAACTAAACTGTGAGGACTTGCTAAGTTGCTAACATTTTATATGAAATTCAGAGTTATATACTAATGCAGTACAGACTCTGGAAAATATGAAAGCTAAAACTTAAGGCATCAACTTCAGCACTGCCTACGTATTAGAGATTAGAAATGAAATTTCAGTCATTAATACACACTTAAAAAGCATTTTACACCACCTACCTGTCCTTTCCACATGCAACCATTTACAAGGAGCATTCCTTCATCAAACCTTTGAAAATTTTTATAAGCATTCCAGTAAAAACATGCCTATGACCCTTCCCTGGAAAGGACTCAAATGTATCCCAAAGGTATACACTCCTCCTCATTAAGCAGTCCTTTTATAGCCTCCCAAGCAGCACACCAGGCGAAGAGTTTTAATCCCTAAATCCTGACTCATTCTATCCCCATTATCACTGGTGGATAGCAAGGAAGCAGCCTTTCTAACAGTGCAAAGATTTTTAATATGGAATGCAAAGTTAGCGGAGATCCAATGGCTTCAATCTGGAAAATTAGATAAGCTCAGTTTCTAAAACAGTTAAAATCACAATAAACAATTTCCTAGAGGCATGACAGCAACTGAAATCCCCAGAGTCGTTATCTTCTTGTGGATATACTTGGACTACACAGGAAGTTATTGGCTGAGGAAAAAAATTCCTCTGTGAAATTATATAGCCTCTGCATTGCAGGAAGTTGTCAGCATTATCAAATTGCTCACTCTGACATGAATAATAAATCTATGATTCCACAAAACAGTTCAGCAATGTCATTTATATTTTTTTGAGTTTTATGAAGAACAGATTCTCTCTTAGTTTGTGCTATGGTGTAAAATACTCCATTCATAAGTTCTGCTGTAACAAAACCAAGAGTTCTCATTGCTATGTTGAAAGTCATATTGTAAGCAAGGAAATCAGCCAACAGAAAGATTGCACAAGCCATTTCCTCTGAACATAGGAAATATTATCCTTGTTATGGACATAATTTTGGGATAAGGACCCTACCTAAGCAGTGTGGTGTGTTGGGGGCACAGCCACCCACAGCTCTTCCCTTAATGGGGTATCAGTCTTCCTCATGACAAAGGAATCCATGGGAATCCAGCATTCCATCCATTTAAAGCAGAACTCATACTGAGTCTTGGGAGCTGTACTAAGCTGGATAGTTTTATTTTAGTCTATTTTTCACATAAGAAACACTTCCATAAAGTTTGTCAAGAAACAGATTGCAAACATGCAAATTAAATCTACCAAACTTCTTGAAGAACACAGAGAAAGAGAGAACTGATTCTGTGGTCCTGATTACTTTCCTTTTTTTTTTTTTTTTTTAATGTGAATTTAACCCACAGAAATTTGTAAAATATTTGTGTAAAGAATTATTTGGTATTGAAAGTTCCATCAAATGGGAGAAATAGTGAGAAACATTAGGTAGCAAAAATAATTTACTCTGTGTATCTACTTGCAATCTTACTAAAAAATACCCAAACCAAACCAAAAGCAAACCCTCCTCAGGGACTGATTTTGTGTACATATGCCTTCTGAAAAGGCAGGATTCATATCCCATTACACCATTAAGAAGGCTTTCTGAGATTAAAGGAAGATAATCAGCTTTCAATTTCGACTGAAAACAGAAGTTAGGTCTAAAAGCCGCACTGACAATGAACCAGACATTCATTCATAGGTAATACAATAAATAGCACAGGTAAGGCTGAAAGGAGGTGGTGGACACACACCAGTATCACTTTACTGTTGGGAAAGCTTAAAAAAGCATCTTTACCCATGCCATCTTCCATGCATTTTAATTCAAGAACACCCCAAACAGAAATTGCTGCTGAGATTTTATATTATGATTTCTACATCCTTTATTTACTTCTTGAAAAACTATTGCCAGTTTCTGACTTTCTTCCAAGCTCCAAATTATTTCAAAATGTGGCAGTTCCATTCAGAAAGTGATGTTTCATTTCAAGAGCTCCACATGTGTGCAAGCTCACACAAGATTAGTGGATCCAGCTTTGAATTCATTTTTCAAAGTGACACACAAAAGGATCACGTATGGTTCATATGGAAAATGACTGAAAGGTTTTAAGAGCATTAACTCTCCAAAATTTTGGTAAGAAACAGCATTTTCTAAAGATGGTTGCAAGATTCTCAGAGTTGCATGACATTACATCCCCTTATTCCTCCTATTAATCATGACTGGCATCCACCAGTATTTTTAGAGTTTTTATGTGGAAATACAGGCTGCTCCCAGACCATGTTCTCCTCTTCTCATCACAAACTCTCTCTAAATTCTTAGTAGTTTGGGATTTTGTTCAGAAAAACAGCAAAGAAGATATTATATCACTCAGATTTATCAGACTCCTAGTTTACCAAGACAATATCTGTATTACACATGTAAAAGAAACAGAACTAAATCTGATGTTACAAAGGAAAAAGAAAAATGGTTTTCTTTTGCTTATGTGGCATCCTGCAGAGTTCTCCCAGTTCAGTTCTGGAGACAGTGTTTTAAAACTAAACCCCAGAAGAGCTCTTCGGGTTGGAATTAATTGTAGGTATTCTTTGTGCTAGATATAGCAGATTTTTGTGTTCATTAACATCACTTGTTTTTAGCTACTAAAAGACAATGACTTCTTAATCCTGGTAGCAGTTATTTATATTAAATTTATAAACCCCTAGTGCTAGCTAAGATTGAAATCCTTTCCAGCCTCTGAAGTGTAATTTGGAGAATCATTGGGAGACCAAATGATGACACTAAATATTGGCCTTTCTAAAAGAGACACACCAAAAGTGGAGAAGAAATGTTTAAAATTGCTTAACATCAGAAATTTTCTCTGTATGTTATTGAGGGAAGCAGTTTGCTACCCTTTAAATTAAGTTGCCCTCCTGTGCCTTGAAACCCCCTTCAAACAGAAAAACAAATATTCTGAGCAGAAACACAGTTGGCCAAAACACTCTGGATTTTTTTTTGGGGGGGGGGGGGGGGGGTGGAAGAGAGGGGAGGGAAGTGCATGTGTGTGCACCACAGTAATTCTGGGGGGAGTTGCAGTCTTTCTTTAAACTGTGGCATAGTAATTTACTTGCCCATCTGTAAACAAATATCAAAGGACAGGCGAGACAAAGAAACTGAGCAACTTGATTTTATCTGAGGAGTCTGGCTAGTCTTTGAATTAGCAGCCTAATTTATCTGCTAATTCCACTTCTTAATCAAAAAGCTGTCTTGAAGTCAGACATTAGCATACATCATCAGTTTGTCAGCTGGAGAACAAAATAATAACAAAATGTAAGCTTGTTTCTCTCAAATCACCAATGTTAACTGAGCATATAAATCAGAAAATATCTTACAAAGTGCAGGCATACAAGAGGAAAAATGTAATACAGAAGAAAGAAAATAACTGAATTCTTTTAGTCACATGAGAAAAAACTGTGTTCTGTTCAAAGTAAAGTTTTTAATGTTCATATTTTAAAATATCACGTTTTGAGAGGAGGTATTTTTACATTTGAAAACTATAATAATATTAAATCTGAAAAATACCATAATTACCTCTGCTTTCTTTACTACACATGGTAAGGAACTCGTTGGAACTAATCTATATTTCCCAAACTGCTCCAGTTTCATCAAAAAGAGACACCAAATTCTACTACTGCCCTATTTTTTGTTACTTAAAAAAGAACAACAACAACTAGTAATATCTGTGTTCATCACAGCTTCAAGTTGGATTCAGGAACTGTGAGATGGCCTCTTTGGATGCTCTGCATTATTTATTTGGAAGCCAAGAACAAATCACTCATCTAGGCAAGAGCAGATAATAGAGAGCAATAATGTGTTACTAGATATCCATCATGCTTTAGCACTGCTTTTAGTACCTTAGACACTGACACTTGTTGGCCCATCTTCAGTATTTTAATCTCAACATGAATATACTGGAAAATGAAAGAAACTGAAATGGGCTCTCTTATTATTATATTGTCACCAAGAACATTGATTAAGTGGCCAGGTGAGGGGCTGCTCTGGCACATCCTGTGAAACCAGCTGCAGGATTTCCAGGAGTACAAACAGCTGCTGTTATCACCCCACCTTATATGACACTTTTGTGTTTCGAAGAACTAAGCCAGAAGAAACCCCAGCTTTAACACGCAAGTTGCTATTCATGAAAAATGTTCACTTTGTCCAAATATATCATCCAACTAAGGTTAATCCTCAGAACTTTAGGCATATTCTCATTTCTCAAGCCATTTCTCTATATCAATGTCTGTCTCAAAAAGGAAAATTGTTTCAAGGTTTTCTGTCTCCATAATGCTCCTTAAATGCTGGTGCAACTACAAAGAGGTATTTGCAAGATGTAAATGGCATCAACAGGGAAAATAAGAATCTCATCTCAGGACTAATTCAAATTGGCTTCCTTGAATGGATGTTAACTACTGGGGATACTCTTGAAATATTCTTAAAATAAAAAAAGCTTATCGTCACAGAGTTCAGCTCTAGTTTTCCTTACAGCATCCACCCTTAACAGCAAGATTCCACACACAGTAGATTCCCCCACACTCAGATATATGCTTGAAATTTAGATAACATCTTTGTTCAAGGTTTACTAAAAACGTCATGAATGGTCAGGTTAATTTGCAACTTCAAAACCTGAAATGTGTTTCTGATAATTTCATCAAAAATTTCCAATATGCAGACCAGTTTCTTAAAAGTAATATAGCTCCTACAGGGATTAATGATTAGAGTTCTTATCTCAAAATTATTTCTAATAGCCTTGGTTAGCAATTATTGCACTCTGTGAGATCTCCTAAGAAGTCAGCAGTCTTTTGATAGCAGATGGCAAGTCACATAATGAATCTGCAGAGATTTTCTGATTCTTTATATAGTAACCACAATGTCCTTTGTACAGTAAGTGTCATTTCATACTCCTTGAAACTCAGTTAAACACACATTAGAATTCTGGACACACTACTCAAAGTAGTTTTGATATTTAGTGCTAAATGTGCTAAAAATTTCCTTTAGAAGTTCCAATGCCACACCAACTTTTCTTAAAGAAAAAAGAGCTCAATTGCCAGGCATTTTTCCATTTAAAGGTTTTTTTTATAATGCTACAAATGTTTAATTACAACAGAAAAGATGAGGGGCTGACACACCTTGAACAAAGCAAGAAACTTTCTGAATTAACAGCTCTGGAAATTTCAGCAGCTGCATATGTATTATGAACATGTTACAAACCTAAACTCATACTGAGTTCCGAGAAAGGTGTTGTTTTGGGTAGGTAATGGGTAGAGAATTGTGACTGAACCAAACCTAATACTCAAATTTTGAAATACACAGACTAACATTTAATATATCTTTCCCTTCATTCTTCCCTTTTTACTACATGTACTTATTTACATTTATGCAGGTACTCCTCTACGAAATTTGATTTCAAATTAAAAAAAAAGAGGAAAAAGCCTTACTCCTCAATGCCTACACAAACTATTTAGAACCTGCTTATACATTACTACCACTTTCTCAACTACTTTATAGCTTCCATATAGAATAACTTTAAATAAGTCTTTGTCTGTAGTTATTCCTGTATTTGCAGTGATGCCTAAATTGCCACATCTGCAACAGTAAAACCAAGCATATTATGAAAATTATTTTTAAGTTTAACAATTACATTCTAAAGTTTGATTTTTATCCTTCTAGGACATCACAGATGACCTTTCATGTAATAGAAATAAAGGAACATGAAAAAAACTTATTTGCCTCCTAACAGCAAAAGTTTATTTAATGTCTTTCTCTCCTGCCTTCCTACAAGAAAGTAGATTATTATTATCAGCATACAGCTATAAGTATTGTTCTTTCATGAAAACATGGGCTCTGTTTGACTTAAGGATCATCAATATCTGAGTTTTGGGAGTATTGAGACCCTCAGCAGAGCTAATTTATTTTTAAATATTCCTATTGCAAAATAGCATGAGGAATATTTTATTACTCTTTTTTGCTCAACCTGCTTTATGACAGGAATCTTACACCTATATGCCTTTTAATCTGTAACCTTAAAAAAAAAATCACAAAAAAACCCTACTACATTCTCTTAATGGAAGTATTAATGAGATGCAGCTATAAATATCCTAAAGGCTTTGTCCAAAGTCAGAAAATGCAAGGCAAATTTTTAGTGGGCATTCCCTGAAGGAATTGATAACATTTCTGTTTGCTACAGCACAGACAGTGCAATTCCCATGTTAGCCACCTAGCAATATTATTGTATCCCTCTGAGGGATTACATAGCATTGTATGCGTCTGAAAATGGGATTTACCTTTGGGTTTTTGTGTTTACATAATTTATATTTTTATTCAGAAATCATTAAAAATTATATTTGCAAATGCAACTGCCCCAGTGCCAGCCTGGGTGACACACAGGGAGGCAGCCAGGGGAAGGGATGCTCCCTTTCTCCAGACTCCACAGGCTGGGCAGCTCCAGAAAGGAAGACATCTCTCCCTTCCTTGCACTGAAAGAGTTAATTTAGGCTGGAAATGGCAGAACACAGGGAAGGAAGTGGTGTCTCCTATGCTAATATAACCAAAATCCCATTGAGAGACAAGTATTTGTACAAAGATAAAAAATGAAGCTACCAAAACAGCGTGGTTAACACTATTTTTGTGTCCCCTACAGCAGAAATGAGGTGCCTGTGCCTGAGTGGATCAGTGGACTGCTCACTGAAGCCCAGTGTTTCCAAATTCATTCCTGTCTCTGGGCTTTGTTTCTCGTGTCTCAATCAATTATTACTTGGCTATGTTGAGCCTGTGAACAATATCAAACATTTTTTGTGGCTAACACAGGATCAAACATTTGCAAGTCTTCAGTACAACTGATACAATGGTTTCTGCAATAGGGATCAATGACTTTGGTCAATATTATTTCTGCAAAATGTTAATGGTATGAATGACATTAAATCAAATTGATCCAAACAGAAATAAGCACTTGGTATTAATATATTGAGTATATTCAGGACATATTGCTGCTACAATAGAGGGAAAAGATCAATTCAATCATTGCCAAATAATAAGTTGCTAACAATCAAATTAACAAAATCAGATAAGCATGTGTAAGATGCCCTTTATCAGCTGGGTTGCTTTGATGAAATTCCATGCTGAAAGATTTTAAATATTATTTTTTTCAAAATTTAAGAAATTCATTGAGCAAATATAGGAAGACAAATTGAAAAAAAAACAAAAAACAATCCCAAACAAATAACATAGTAAGAGATGGACAAGGTTTTCCCTGTCCTGCTTTAGTTGTTTTCTGTATTACTTCTCCCAGTCTGATTTCAGTATGAATGTGACTATTGTTATATGACAAAAGCTTAAGGCCCTCAAAGGATTTTTTCTCAATATATTTTTCTAAAATCAACTTCCAAGATGCTGAAAAGGCATGGCAAGTTATCAACAGGAAGGAACAATATTCTTTCCAAAATGTACAGACACTCCACAGTTCTTCCTGGTTGGATGCTTTTGCTCCTCACTTAGAAAGCTTACAAACAGTTAAAAAGGGATGTGAAATGTAGTTTTGTGTCTGCTGTATACCCCAAAAACTGAGCTGGGAGGTTTACACATTAAATTGCTCTTGTGACCAAAAGCAGGAGTCAGGAGATCTTGCAGCTCTTGCAAGAAACAAACCTTGAGCTACAGTTAATCTTCCCAAATATTTTTTCCATGAGATCACAAAGGTAGGGTGACAGATTATCTGCTTAATGCTCAAAATGAACTCCAGCATTTTCAAATGAAATAGTCCATAAGGCTGAAAAAGCACTATCATCCCAAGGCATTATAAAGTCATCGTTGTTACTGCTGTACCACAAGATCTAAATAATGAAAAAATAAAGATCTCATTTTTATTATGCTAAAATAAGCACTGAAACAAAGTAAATGGCAACTAGCATGCAATAGTGCATAATTTTTCCACAGTTACTTACACTGGGGTTATTATTACATTACCCAAGAGTCTGAAAAAGCACCCACTACAAACATGACATCTACTGTAATCCAGTCAGAATTTCATATTTAAAAGTATCATTTGGGGAGCAGGGAAGAAAGTAAATTAATTTTGAATACATAAATATTCATAAAAATGCTGTTATTTCACATACTACCTTTGTTTTTGTAGGCTTATGTGTAGAATTGAGACATTACACCTTCAATATTTTTGCTGCAGAAGTGTACTACATTAGCATAACCAATTTAAAGGTAACAAAAAAAAAAAAACAAATCACCAAAATTATTAAAAAAGAAAAGGAAGGAAATCATACCACTAGGAAAGAATAAAAAGAAGGTGACATATTACTATGGTCACATTCCATTATTGATTAAAATGATTTTACCATGACATTTCATTCATCAGATTCCATTTCTCATTACACACAAACCCTTAATATTTAGCAAGCTTACACAAGGCTTTTCTTCTCATCAAGCAATGCATTTCCTCTCTCCCCTTTAAAACTAGGTTATATTATGTTGAAGGGTCTACACTGCCTTTGAACTCTCTCCCTCTCACACTTGACCTCACTACCATCACTTTTTATCTCATTATAGTGAATGTTATTAAGTATTTATGTCTAACAAGGTGATTTTGATGGTTCATCCTTTTTAAACAATCCTGTGATCATTTTCTGTTAGCAGGAAATAAAGACATTTCATTAAATCAAGATCTATCTACTACCACTCAGAATTAATATTCTTTCTAGTCAGGACATTTAAGACCTTCACCATATACAATTGCAATGCATTTTTGATGCTTAAAGATGGAACCATCCAATTCTCAGACATCCAGCATGCACATTAATTTCAAAGAGTGATTTTAGATTTTTACAGAATGCAGGCTCAACACATTTGTTAAAGGAACAGGTTAACCCTGGAATGCATTATACTGTTATTATGGATGCCTAGGGAAAACAAAGAAAACTGCAGGTGCATAAGAAGTTTGCTCTAGATTAAATAAGTCTTTGTAATCACCCTTTTAAAATCTATTACATTGCTGTATACTACATATTAATGCTCATTATTTCTGGAAAAATATGTGAAACTCACTGGAAAAAAAAAAAGATTACTCTTGCAGAAAGTGATGGTATGTAAAAGGTGATTTTGCATTCTGTATTAGTAAACCTTCCTCAAAACATAGTGAAGGTATGCTCGATATAACTAAAAGCATGCAAAACCTCAGCTCTGATATATTGCAGCTCATGATAAAGCTCATATTCATTTCATTAACTTTTTGACCAAATATCATAGGATTAGCAATAAAACCATTTCACCCTATGGAGGTTATCTAGAAGACAAAGTGCCACCTATTCTTATACTAAATACAGTCCTGCTTTATCTCTACATTATTATACACATCACTGGACTTTATCACTACAAACCAGTTGTGTTTGCAGAACTTCATCAAAAAACCTTCACTTTTTCTTTTCCTAAATAGACTGACAGGCTTATGATCCTCTCAATCTTAATCCTTAAAACAATTCACAGTTTGGAAATACTCCAATCAAACACAATACACTGACAGGTAGAAAATCTATTGACTAAAGTAAAATAAACAACAGCAGCACTATCCCCCCAAACCAAATAAAAATACACTCAAATTTCCCAAACTTAATCTGTATAATTTCAATGATTAACAATCTGAACTTTCAAAAACTCCTTTTTCTTTTATAAACAATTTCTGCTTCAGAATTTAAAAATTAAAAAGGCTTTTTTTCCTCTAATATTTGTCCAGCTGTGGCAAAGAACAAAACCAAGTTAAAATATTTATGCTTTTTTTATACACTGCACTTAAAATTTTTGTGAACCAATATATTTTACTGTGTTTGAGACTGAGAAATTAATATTTTACCAATATCAGAAATTCTCATTACAATAAGTCATTTTAGACTTTGGCTTCAGGAACACAAAACAGTTAAAATGGCTTGATAATTTCCCATATAGGCTGAACATTAAACTTCTAAGTTTCAGCGCAGCTGGCCAGTTTCTAAGGTTTCCTCCCCTAAAATTCATAACTGGAGAATGATGAAGTATAATACAACATACAGCAAGCACATGGCATGTAAGCACATGTAAAAGATATTGCACAAGAATTTGACACTAACAGCTACATTACTTCCACTCCCAAGAACTAAAACAATCACTTGTAGGAAACTGGCCACAGTAAAGCAGTGGTCGATAAAAGCAATCATGCCAGCTAAATTGTAGCTGAAGTCAGTGGCACAATTATTTTTATTTTTAAAGCAGTGACATACCAGTGAAAACATTCCACTGAAGATGAAGAGTCTGGGAAGTATCTATAAAGCAGATCCATCTGGAAGAGCAGCTGAAATAGTGAACAGAATGAATTTCCCACTTTTAGGTGTCTTGCATAATTTCTTAACCCTTGCCCTTAGATTTCAACAGATCTCTTCAGTCTAAGGCTTTCAGTATTTAACTACCAGCCCTAGATAAATACCTGAAAAAAGGGGCCCAGTTGTCTGAGCCTCCTTAGACCCTACTTAGATAAATAAAAAAGAGCCATTTTCTCCACATACAGTACTTCTGTTCTGCTTAATCTTTACCTTTCTCTTTGGCTGTCTTTTAGATTTCATCTGTTGATATTGCACTTTCTGCCTCCAAAATAGAAATTATTTGTGTGTTGGTGCATATTTATGAGAAACAGCAATGTGTAAGAACTCAAGCTGTGAGGAAGTCTTTACCCTGAGATCCCTGTGGTCCCTCAAAACTCTCCTCAGCTGTTGCAAACCCACAGGAGACCTATTTGTTTATGGAAGTATGCCAGGTGTTTCTCTTTCATAAATATTTAATTAATCAATCTTGTGAGGAAAAAATGCAGCCTGCACAACACTCCCGGTAATGAATATGTGTTAGCTGTCTCGATTTTTTCCCCTCAGAAGCTGATTAGTTATGTCATTTGTAAAAAAGAAAAAAAAAAAAAAAGCAGATCCATTGTGTTTCAAACAGGGAAGCAGAGCACAGTCGTTTTAGGGGAGAAGTTTGTACCAAATAAGACAGAGAAAAAGGGGAATAGTAAAATCTATAGCTGTTCTGTTAGCAGAAAGGGGATGCCACAGGCCACTGGATTTGAAAATATGTGTTTTCATTTTATCATGATGAGGAGTCAGTTCAAAAGTGATGCACGAAACCTGCTCACCTGGGTATATCAGGTCACTTTACTGAGTCCTGCTATTATGGCCAGCCAGCCCCTCCTGAGCTGTGAGACCCTGTCCCCTCCTTTCACCCGTGAGAACCTATGGATCACATCTCAGTGGGAGCAAGCAGCACTAAACATGAACTCATTTGTAAAGAAAAATAAACCATATCTGAAGGGATACTGGACACACTGATTGGCAATTAGATCTTGGCAAGTATAGATTATCAAAGACTTCAAATTTCTTTGTATTTTCTAGAAGTACAATTTCAATCATGTGGTTAGAAATATAATACCCTGATGTAGGAAGACAAAGATATCACCAGACCACAATTCCAAGGACCTAAGATTGATGTCTGACTCTGCATGGTAAAAATCTACTTAAATGGCAACAAAGAATTCTCCCTGCCACACATCTGCCATGCTCGGGGTCTGTCTGGGGCTGGATTTGCCTGGGGTTGTGCAGAACTAAATTAAAGCTGAATAAATGTGCTCAAGCTTTAACTACACAAGATTGAAAAATATGAAATAGTCAAAAGGAAATTTAAGATCTGGTGAGTAGTAAACAATACAGTGACTGGAAGAAAAAGAAAGCAAAAGAAATCTCAAATTACTTTGTGATTTACACTCTTCTTTGGGCCTACTTTCTTCCTGGGTAGCACACAATAGTTTTTATAGATAATAAATATGAAAATAAAAATACAAAATAGATAATTATTTTGTTAAGGGAAGGTATGTAGACAACACATTAACAGGGGCTTAGTCCTTGGCAGTGCTCAGCACTGACATCAGGGGATTGGTACTTTTCTTATTTAGCAATATCACACAATCAGAGTGTCTTGCACTGTGTCTAAAACACAAAAATGACAGCTGAAAGCACAATCACATAGTCAGGGTCACTGGAACCAGGCTTTTACTTCTACAGATTACTTTGGAATTAATTAAAAAGAAAAAAAAACCAAACACATGCATACAAAGAAACAAACAATGTATTTTGGATTTTGCAAAAGGAGGTATTTTAGCTGATCATCTAATAAGGCCATATTTTTACACCAATTCTCACAGAAGTAAGATAATAGTGAGATAACAGTGACAAAAGAGCCCTAAACTAAGGAAGTTTTAATTCCTGTACTTAGACATTTACTCATAAGCACGAGGTTTGTATTGATTATAGTTAACGTAATTTAACTATTCTTAATAATATTTTAAGATCTGTGGTGGGGACTGAACTACTGCTGTCTGGCAACAATGCATTTCAGCCTTGCTGCACATTTTGCAGACATGGCTCAACATACAGTATTTGTTTGGCTCATGCTTAAACTATTCTACTTGTAATGAATCCAAGAACTTCTTGATTCTGGATAGTTGCACTAAATTTACATCAATTCAGGCTGAGATTTCTCCTCACAAACTTTTATTTATCTGAGAAAAGAATAGTAAAATTTTCTATTTTAATTTAAACATGACAAGCCAGCCTATGACATTTAGGAGTTCAACACTCATCACTACAATAGCAGATTTCTCCTTTTCTGGATTCCTTGGTTTTACACACGATTCTTCTCCCCTTATCTGTTTTCTTAGCACATCTCCCCTTCTAAATTGTAAATGAAAGAGTACACATTTTTTCTGAATTTCTCTCCACTCAGAGCCCACAAAAAGTAAACATCTAGAGCCAAAGTCGTACACATGAAAACACAATGTCAGTCATCTAAAATGCATCTAATTTTAAACAATGAAATATGCCTATAAATTCCTTTCTGCTTTATAAAGATTCAGTGTATGGTACAAGAATCTGACTTATATGACACAGATACCACAGATACCAAATGACACAGTTGGCACTTTAAAGCTCACAGTTCATTAGCTGATTTCAGTGTTTCCTCAAGTGATTATTTAAAGGACCATTGAATACAAAATTATGGTGGCAGAATAATATGAAGTAGCATAAAAAAGCTTACAACTCGTGACACCTTTAACTTGAAATACTTGACTGTACAAAATATCTTACTTTTCCCATAAATGTTTCTTCCACCTACATAACTCAAATAGAAATGCAAAATAAACCCCATAAAAATACTTTGCGAATTATCTCTACAAGCCCTTTTTCATTTAGAATATGTCTCACATTTACACCCTTGTACCTTGTGCAAAATGTAAACAAAATAAATTTGTGGAGAGAAATTGTTTTACAGTAATAAAAGGACAATTCATAAATGAAAGCAGAAATCATAAATGATACATCATCTTAAAAAAAAAAAAAAAAAAAGGCAGCCCCCCCCCCCAAACTGACATCATGTAGAGCTTTATTATGGCACTGATATTATCTAAACTGATGAGTTTTCTGTAGGTTATCATGTTTCTATGGTTTTGTGAGTGATATTGGTTGAGACGTTCTTGAAGAACTGCCCCTGAAACCTGAAACTTCCTTATTCTTTGTGTATCTATGCTGCAAACCACCATTCTTCACTGCATTCCTCCCCCTGCATCTCTTCCAGAATATATCTGGAGTACAGTTTAGGCTAAACACAAAGGCTGGCAGGCTTTTCCTGTGGCAGACAAAGCAATACTTAGTGCTGAGTGAATTCACAGACAAAAAGGGTACCTGTAGTGCTACAAACCTTCTCAGGCATTGCCAGCCTCACCAGAAAACCATGGGCATGTTTAGGTTCATGTCTGACCATGTTAACTTGAAGGAGTCACTTAAGAGTAAGAAAGGTTATTTGGTGACATATGGGATCAGTTTCTTTGTTATTCCCTCTTTTACTTTATGCATCTTGACCTTTTCCAGCTATCCCAAGAGGAAACTAATGTGATCTCAAAGAAACATTCAGGCATTGGTGTATCATTGCTCTGCGGCTGAACTGCACCAGGATTCAGTTAACATATTTATGTGGCTGAGGTTTCTTAAGGGAACTTCTGTGACTCAATATTACTTTTGCAGTTTAACATTTGTTAACAGAAATATAACCTGGAAATACTATATTAAAATATCAATTCCTTGTCAGAAAAGAATCAGATAAATATCTGTCCAACATTACTAGAGCAATAACTATAATCTCAAAGGGTGTAGTTGTGTTATCTAACTCCCCAGTGCATAAATTGCAAGGTCAGTTTTAGAGAAAAAACTTATCTGCTACTGAAAAATAACACGATACTAGTTTTGATGCAGTGTGCCCTAGTACCCTTATGCAATTGAGGTTTTGTTTCCACTTTTATCACTTCACATAAAATTAAGACTTGATGGAAAAAACCACCCTCATTGCCAACAATGACAAGCAAGAAAAAAATACATTAAAAAAAGGACAGTTTGGGAAGGAGTTTATAAAAAATAGTGATATGCACAGCAATGTATCCTGCACACACACAGAACCCCTCAACAAAACAACAAACAATCAACACAAAAGGAAAAAAGGAGGTAGATATATAGTGAAATATGCATATCTCTCATAAATTCTCTGGTAGGTCACACAGCCAGCAGTACCCAAAAAGTGATGTAGCCCCATTCATGAGAGCACCAGCAAATCTGCTTTTCATAGCAGCAGCAAGCAGTGATTGTGGTGATACAGTGAGTCAGGCTTGGTGGTTCACTCACTTCAGCCAAGATCCTGAGGAAGCTGCTCCACCTCCCTGCTTGTCCTGCCTGCATCCCAGTGGAGCTCACTGGGACCTCTAGGATTCTTCACAGCTCTTCTTGTTACTCTTACAGAAAGGTAGGAAAAATTTAATGATCAGTGGAAATGCTGGAGGAACTTGACAGGGAGAAAACTGGTTTCCTGGCAGTCATGGTGTGTGGTGACATTATCCAGCACATGACAGATCAAGTATTCCAAGGAAAGGGCCTTCTCTCTGGCAGGGCACTCTTGATCCCTTTTTTCCCTCAGGACACCAACAAAAGAGGGCTACAAAGAGGGTAAAGGAACTTGAGGGAAAGCGGGTGAGGTGTGGCTGAGGTCACTTGGTCTGCTCAGCCTGGAGAAGAAGAGAATGAGGGGAGACCTTGGTGGTCCTCAACATTCTCACAAGGGGAAGTGGAGAGGCAGACACTGATGTCGTCCATGGATGGAGATTCTCATTTTGATAATCCCCCTAAAATGAGTAATAAAGCACCACTGATGGTCTGGTGACCAGTGACAGGACTTGAGGGAATGGCCTGAAATTGTGTTGTGAGAGGTTTGGGCTGGATATTTTACTAATATCCCCAGAGGATAATTTGGCACAGGAATGGGCTCCCCAGAGAAGTGGTCACAGCACCAAATCTGACAGAACTCAAGAAGTGTCTGCAAAATGCCATCAAGAACATCAGGGGATTCTTGGGGTGTCCTGTGCAGGGCCAGGAATTGGACTTTGGTGATTTGTGTGGATCTCTTTCAACTCAGGATAATCTATGATACCTTAATTTTCCTCTGAGTGTAACAGACACTGCCAAAAAAAGTCCCATCATACACAAAAAAATGTGGTGTAAGAGAAGAATAATGAGCTGGACACTGTGGTCTACATTGTCATTGCTCTTCATAACTATCAAAAAACCTTATGCTAAAATTATTAGTTTCAGAATCAAACCAACCTATTCTCAAATAAGCCTTCCCTTGCAACTGGAACATCAAAATCTATTTTGTTTTATTAGGAAAAGTTGATTTCTTTTTTTTTTCCCAGAAGTTGATAAAATCCAAGTGGTTCCCTTTCCTAGTACACTTAGAACATTTAAACAAGGCTATAGTAAGAAAGCTAACAAAATATAGTTATAGAATGGATATTTTTGAATCTTTGTGAAAGATTAATGATAGTTATAAAAAGAAAAGCTTACTGATCTGTTATATGACAGACAGCAGCAAATAAAAAAGCAGATTCAGGACTATTAACAAGTATAATTATATTCAGTCATTCCTTTTAAAATTGCTTAAAGCTCAGCTGGATTTAATATTTCCTTCAATCAACAACATGCAGGATGTGCGGAAGAATAAATTATGATTAAAATACAGGCAATATGAAGCAAGGAGATGTAGACCATTAATTTAATTCATGACATTTTCAACACCATTTTTATGAAAGTCATGGATTTTATTCAAATGGACTTTATAGGGCTTTTGAAGTAAGCAGTCTTTGAAGTTCCTCCTTTATTTGTTGTTACACTTATCATGAAATGTCAAAGAAAAATGGTTTATTACTATCAGAGGTGCTTTATTACTCATTTTAGGGGGATTATCAAAATGAGAATCTCCATCCAAGGACAGATTTATCAGGTCATAAATTTTGCACATTATTTTGATAATAAAAATTGGCATTGTAATTATCCATTTCCCCCAGATACTTCCTCTGGAGGAATAAAAGCTGACAAAAACTCCACCACCTTACGAAAGTTTGACTCAGCCTACACTCATTTTCCCTGCATAATGAGGCACAAAAATAAATTGTTAAATATAAATTGTTAAAAATAAAGCATTATATTAATATATTAAGCATATATGAACTAGTCTCTATTATTACATGTTTCAGTAAATTTAAAGAAACATTTTGAATTCTAATATTGAACAGAGTTTTTTCTTGCTTTTTATCAGTATTAGGAGGGTTTTGAATTGATTTTAGAGCATGATAGCTATGAGTCAATAGGGTTGATCATAAAAATTAAAAAACCCCAAAATCTAGATAATGACAAGCAAAAAATGATCAATTTCTAATGGTCTGGGAGAAGGAACATGGGAAAGAAAGAAAGAAAGAAGATAGCATTTTGTCAGAAGGATGCTTTATTTCTCACTTTTGCTTCAGTGTCAAATGACAGGGATGTAGAATTCTGTAAATTTCTGTCCAAGGTTGATGTACCATTACTAGGACAGAAAAATAAGAAAGATGCACATCAACTTGCCCAGCATTCTCATTTAGTATTAAAAATTTTTATTCTGAATAACTTAATGGTATAGAAACAACTACAGAATTCTGCTTCTGAAAAAAGTATTTTTCCATTTCTGGAGAGTTTCAGAATTGAGTAGGAGAGTTTCAGAATTGAGAAACAAGTGCAGAGCTTAAAAATTCTTGAAGAAGTATAGTTTTAGAAAGGAAAACTCAAAACATTCATAAAGCCAGGTCTCTTGAATCCCATAAAAATTTTAAATCTCAATCCTTAGAAAACTTTGTGGGCAAGAAGAAAAAATATTATAGTCTTTTCAGTCTTTGACAGTTCAAGATATTTCTTTAAATAATGGCTCATTGAAAAACTGCTTGCATCACTCACGTGCTTTATAAAGATCTGCCACTGATTTTAGTTATTCAAATAAAAACTCTACACTGTACAAACCGATTTGAGAAAGTAGATATTTCACTCTCCTGCACCAAATGGATGCCAGTCCTTGTGAACAATAGATCTGTGGCCTCTTTTGGCTCTAAATAAAAGAAACACTGAGGAGTTGTTTCTAATTAGGACATCATACATTAAATGAACTGCTGAAAGTCAGTCTTGCAGATTTACAGGGCCTTTCATACTGAGAATGATGATAAAGGTGCAGAAAAGTATGTGTTGCAGTAAAACCAGTCCAGAGTACTTTTTTAAATGGCCAGAAATGAAACTTTTTTGTAGGAAAATATTCTGTCTAGATTTATCATTGCATTGCAAAAGTCCCAGTGAAATCAAGAGAAGTATTTTTGCCGTAGGGTTCTACACAGAAAAAAACCCCTTCAAGTTGCCTTAATTAGATGTTTGAAAAACAAGCACAAGGATGTGTGAGTGAGTGTATATGTATTTTTGTGTTGTGAAACTCAGATCTTGCTTTGAATCAGGGCTTTGATCTCTATAGTTTCAGATGGTTCATTATAAAGTCATAGCAAAATCTGAAGAGATACTCCAAACAAGGCACGGTATGCAATTTGGTTCCAAATCTATAACCTGCTTTATGTTTAGTGTTTATTTTCAGACAAACAATTCTCTTCTCACCACTGTCTGAAATTTCTCTGGGGATGGGAAATAGGAAGAAAAGCAAACATCTCATATGTAAAGTCACAAAGCCCCTTACAGACTTCAAGTTGAAACTTTAGCAAGTGTGTTGTTGGCAAACATTTACTTTTAGCAATATGCAAAAGTGTTAGGTTTTGGTATATGGATTCTGAAACTAAAAATTGACCTGAAATGTGAGTAAATGGAATTTTAGATCATGTTTGTTATCCACTAAATAATTCATTGTTCTATTTTACACATGCAGCCTTTAATTAACTTGCTGACTCAGACGCATGATGCTACTAATCCATTCATTTCCCCAAGCCCACTGAAAAGTATAAAACATGTGTGGGCACAAGCAAAAGACTGGGAGATTATTAAGGAGGAATTTTTAATCAGAAAACCTCAGACAGCTGGATCCTCTTCCCCCAGCTATGAAGACCAGATTGAGGACTGATTGATAACACCTGTTAGCTACTGTCTTTTTCCTGAAGCTGTTGAGGCATAAGCCCATACAACTATTTTTTCCTGAAATACTGGTCACAATAGCACAATCCAGTTAATAATAATTCTGAGTAAAGGTTTAAGGTAGCTGCACGTACCAAGCACCCAATTTTTGCCTGACTGGAAAATATATTTAGTAAAATAGCCTTCAATGACAAGCAGAACATGGATAATTTATACTAAAATACACATATATGTGTTTATATAAACAAATATGTCTGAGGAGGATGTATTCTTGTTATAAACCAATTCTGCCTTAAATATATGCAAAAATACCCAAAGTCTTTTCTTAAAAAAACCCCATTTAATTACTAAATGTTCTGTTTTGTTTTTATAGATGCCTTTGTATGTTCTTCTTCAGGGAAGAACAGATTTTTTCACCAATGAAATACAAAACAAAAGGCTTTCAACACCATCTAACTCTATGATAACACCACAAAACACGATACACTACGTGAAGTATTGGGACTTTAAAAAAGGACTATTACAGCAGAATTCCAGTAGCAAATAAGTTTCCTTTTCTCTGTTTCAGATAAGACAGTTCATTTTGCTTGAAGACTACTTTTCACCATGTTACACAGACCTAAATTTCACTCCAGCCTGTTTTGCCTCTGCAAGGCATTTAATAGAATGGTATCAATAACTGTTTTCTGTGGACAAACACCATAGGAGAGAGAGACAGATGTAATTCCTTCATTCCTCTCCCTTGATCCTAGTCTACATAATTAAGTATCAGACTAGATAATCCCTTAGGTCCGTTCATTATTCCAGTCTATTTAATACCAGCATATCACTCTGGGATAGGTTACAGTGCTCTTACAGGCCTTAAAATGTGCAGGTTAAAAGATTTACAAGGTAACTGAAGTTGTGACCTCCTTCCTGGGGGAAAGGAAGAGGCATTAAAGGAAGGATAATTCAGAGAAATGGGACTTAAGTGCAGCACTAGAGCTATAACCCCTCAAGTTATTTAAACCTTTGTCTTTTACCACATAGTCCCTGCTGGGTGAAATCTCCAGTTGGCCTAAAAGACTTAATCACCTCTGGCTGGATGAGTATTAGCAGTTCATTTGCATAAGTACTTGTCATTATCATTAAGTGTGTTTGCTTTCAGATATATTTAAGTCCACATTAACTCCTTCTTGTTTGACATTAGGATCTCTCAAACTGGCAGTGGCTGGCTGCATTGCATTTCCTCTCAACCAGTCTCCTACTTAAGACAGCTGTATTCTTTGAATACGCAAACGGAAATGATTCCATCTACTCCATGAAAAATTTAAGACACATAATTTTGGTACAAAGTCAAGATGTGGTCACAGAGAAATGAAAATACAGGCTCTAAAGCATAAAACAGTGTATAAAATGGGGTAGAGTAACCCAGTTGTCAGAACACCTCCCCCTGGGGCTCAGAAATCTGTACTTGTCATCTACACAGGTCACTGCAGTAGGCAAAATTTTAATTATCTGCAACTCAGTGTAGAGCCAAACCCCAGGGTTAAACATCCAGTCACTGTGTAAGAGATGCAGATTTACCAGGAGCACTCAGTAAGTTTACACTCCTCTGCCTTGCAGTCTGAGAAAGCAGCTGGACTGTTTGCTTCTGTTCTTCACTGTGTTGGCTGCATGCACCCCATCATGGAAAAAAGTCTGAAAAAAATTCCTTACTGTGAGGGTGGTGAGGCCCTGGCCCGGAGGCTCTGAGGTTCCCCAGAGAAGCTGTGGTTGCCCCATGCTTGGAAGTGTTCAAGGCCAGATTGGATGGGGCTCTGAACAGCTTGGGATAGTGGAAGGTGTCCCTTAGCATGGCAAGGGAGTTGGAACATAATCACCTTTAAGGTCCCTTTCAACCTGGGCCATTATTTGATTCTGTGGACACTGTGAGGAGGTGACACCTCAGGAAGAAGAATCAAAGAGCTCTCAGTAGAATCACAGAGCTGCTGTTTGGGGCTGGCAATCCCACCCTTCCTCAAAGTCTGAGCAGCTCTGTGGTAATCCTGGGCACGGACCTTTCCAAGGATCTCTCTCCTTTTGTCCCAGAACATGAACATTTTGGACTTTCTAAGACAAAGACAACCAGCATTTGAGATGAGCGCACTGAAGCCTAGGGAATGCAAAATGCTCTACAAGACAGGGACAGATTATTTACCTGCTGGCTATGGTAAATAACCAAGAAGAGAAACCTGCCTCTGAAGCTTACTTTATGGGCTTCCAGACATTTTAAATTGGTAAAAACAGAAGTAAATTTGAGATCTAGAATGAAATTATGAACGTCTGATGAACATGAAAAATCTAACAAGCTAAAGAATCACATCCCTTTTACTTGGTCTCCTTCAGGGCATGTGAGTCCTGAGGGGCTGTTTTTCTACCTAATTTTGGAGGGCATCCATTTTGAAAAACTTATTACTCTGAAGAGAGCACATTTTCAGAATGAGATAAGAGTTTTAACTAAAAGTAAAATCGAACTTTGGTATTCCACTTCATAGGAAAGCAGCCTAACAATTAAGCTACTGACATAGAAGTTAAGGACTATGTAAGTAAGAGTGGCTTTAAAAGCATTTTAACATAGTTTTAAAACAAAACATTTAAAAATTATTTAGAATAAATATCTTATAAATATTTTTTTTAAATTAGAGACTTATTTCATCTGACATGTTCCAGAAATGTTCAGACTTTACAGACTGGATGGATATTTAGGTATGAATCTGTGTAGTTTCTGAATTAGTTTTGCATAAAGAGAGACTGGGTCAGTTCTAAGTCTGCCACATGACATTTAACTTATTAACTGACAAGAACTTAAAAGAAACTTAAAAGAAAGTGTCTCAGGAAGATTAGACAGCTGTAAACATTTTGTCTCAACATCTGAGCAGGTTTTCTGGACCATAATTTCTACTTCAGATGTCAGATCCCTAGTTCATGTTTCCAAAATAACTGTTCACATCTCCTTCCTCTCTGCTGACAATGAACAGATTAATGCAGTCTGTTCTTCTAATGTACACAGAGTAATATTTCAGAACATTTCCTCATACCTCCTTAAGTCAATGGTAAAAATATTCCTTACTGATTCCTGAAAACCTGGGTTACAAAAACCCCTTCTGCTGCAGTGACAAACCATGTGGTAATGACAGCCTCAGGCTTCCCCATGTAAAAGTTAGGCTACAAACATCTTGAAAACCTTTCTTGCATTTTCATAGCACAAGACTTTAGGCAAAAAGACTAATATAATCTGCTGCTATATCAAACTAACATATTATATATTCAGGTCACATTAATAATTAATTTCTTACATATGGTATAAAATACACATTTTTACATCTATTATTTTTCTTTATAATAACATGTGTGAACTGTATTTTGCATATAGCTTTATTTATATTTGTGGTAAACTATGTATAAACACGTTTATGCACTCAGAATGGATGTTTTTAATAAAAGTTACAGTCAGGATTCTTAACTCATTGTTTTCTACAATCTCACTATTTGAAGTCTTTTAGGAAAAGAGGAATCAAATCCCTTAATAATCTGTTGTTTTAGTTTTTTAATATCTCCTATGCTGAAACATTCATAACAGAAACTTAAGTTGGAGGGCAAAGGAAAACAGACTTGTTTAGAAATCTTAAAAGGGTAAAGTAAACCAAGTGAATATCATTTGGTAGAAAACTACAAAATAGAATTAAAATCTTGCAAGAAGTTTTATCAGTGTCTCAAGTGCAACATTGTTTAGCAAGTTTTCATACTTGTTTCCAAAATGGATGTGTACAGCCCTCACCTCATGCAATATTTTCCTACAAGCAGAAAACCTGAATTGCTGCTTGTGTTAATGTGCACTAGGTCATGCCTGCTTTCAACAATTCATATTAAATCCACGTTATCTCTGCATGTACTTGTGATAAGCTTGTAAACCTGCAAAAACATTCATCAGTATATTCACTGCTGAAATTAATTTTGCATCTTTTCTACTAACCCTCTCTTTCAAGGGATTTGTAGAAATAATTTCCTGATAACGTCAAAATGTCACTCATATTTCCCAAATTTTAATGTCAGGCATAGTCACCTCACTTCCTGAAAATATCACAAAATACATTTTTAAAGCAAACAGGATTGAACATTTATAAATCTAAAAAGAACATGATGAAAAATAACAGTAGGACAGAAAAATTGTCAGCCCTAACTAACTCTGGCAACTGAGGTACCATGAATATTCCTACTTCCATCCCTGTTCACAACATAATCAGACCTCTGAACTGAAGCCTGTGAAACACTGACACAAGAACAGAACCTTCTGAAGCATTTTCTACTTAGGGACTGCAAGCAGTTTTTCTTTTAAACATTTGTTTCTAAAGCTCTGAGAATGAGCAAGGTATGATAGCATAGCATCTCTGCCATTCTCAATATGCTCTAAACTAGCCAAATGCATCAAATACAACTGTAAATGTATGATATGTAAAAGATTTCTCATTACAAATAGTTTATTTTCTATTTCAAAATAAAACTACAGTAAATATGAAGAGCAGGTCTGTCTAACACAAGTCTATCTGAAAGACAGCACTATATTTGAAACCATGACATTCCAAATGGAAGCCAGATAATTTTTTTATTTTTTCATAATTTAATTTATTGCATTTTACAGTTAAGAGATTTGGTTCTGGTGCTAGTACAGAAATCCCCACTTGGGAGCCAGGCACTGTGCTTGATTGAGACAATTCTTGTTCTATTTTCTGCAGATGAGATTGATAAAAGGCACTGGGAGCATAAAAAAAAATACATCATCACAAGCATATTTTTCTTGAAGTTGATAGCACCTCAGCCTACAGCTCACTATACACAGGTAAACAGTCTAAAACACAAAGCAGAGGACAGTGGAATATTACAGTACATTTCTTGCCTAATCTCTATAGTCATTAGGCTAAGTGTCTTGGAAAAGAAAACTATGAAGTGTATTAATTACCAATAGGTTTCTCCCCAGAATGCTTATGCACTTCAGTCTCTTCACATGTTAAGCTCTTCAGGATAATAATTTTAAAAAAGCTCTTTTCTAGACAACAACAAAAATAAAAACAAAGCACCATTAAGTAAATGGGTTTTTACCTAATGGCAGTTAACTCCAGTGATTAGGTAAACTATATTAATGCACATCACTCCTTATGTCAATAATTTAATATTCCCCAAAATAATTTACACAAACACAGATAAGGATTTAAGAAAATAGAAAGAGGAATTAATCTAATGCTCTCTGAGTCAATAAAGGAGTCCTGTGAAGGCATTTCTAGTTGTTACTCACAAAACACAAGGGAGATGGGCTGGGTAGTCACACATGGGTTTCCAAAGGGAGAATGGAGTTTTGGGTTTCCATAACTGGGATCACCAAGTGCCACAAATCATAGTGACAACTGCCAAGTTTATGAATTAGGACCTGGAATTAAGTCTCCCAAATCTGGATCTTGCTGCCATTAAATATAAAATTTAGACTCCTAAGTACTGATGATATGTGCCATTAGAGATCATGTTTAGATTCATCAATGTTAATAACCTAAATGGAATAATTAATACAGTAAAAAAACCAGGTCTGCAAACATTTCCACTCTGTCTACAAAAAGTCTCAGAATAAATAAAATTAATACTGTGTTTTCTGATGCACAGTGTGGCATGAAAATGGCTTTTACTTTGTCTTTAAAAGTTCACTCCAAGACAAGAGAGGATGGAGTAATCCTGCAGCTGTAAATTGCCACATTTATTGTCTTTCTAAACAAAACTGAGAGCTGTATTACAATATATTTACAAAACCATGATATAGTTATCAACAGAACAATAAACAGGAATGCCACAATGTTAGCTAGTGCAGGACTGGTAATCTCCTGAAAAACTGGCTGCTCATGGCGTGGATGGGTGCACTCTTCCCTGGCTAAACACTGGCTGGATGGTTGAGCAAAGAGTGGTGGCGAATGGAGTTACATCCACCTGGGATAAATCAGTCCTGGCCTCCCCATGGGCTGAGGTTCAACAAGGGCACAGGGCAGGTCCCGCACTTGGGTCACCATAATCTCCTGTAGCCCTGCAGGACTGGGGCAAAGTGACTGGAAAGTGGCCCATCATGATGAAAGGACCTGGGGGTGCTGGTTGGTAGTGACTGAACATGAGCCAGCTGCGCCCAGGTGGCCAAGGAGGCCAATGGCACCTGGCCTGGATTAGCAGAGGTGTGACAGTATGACCAGGGCAGGGATTGTCCCCTGTGCTGGGCACTGCTGAGGGCATATCTTGCACCCCGTGCTCAGTTTTGGGCTTGTCACTACAAGAAATATGTTGAGGGGCTGGAGCATGTCCAGAAAAGGGCAATAGAGCTGGGGAAGGGTCTGGAGCACAAGGATGATGAGGAGCAGCTGAGGGAGTTGGGGGTGTGTGATCTAAAGAAAAGGAGGCTCAGGGGGGACACGCTCACCCCCTACAACTCCCTGACAGGAGAGGTTAGTCAGGTGGGGATTGGGCTCTTCTCCTAGGAAACAAGCAATCCCATGAGAGGAAATGGCCTCAAACTGCAGCAGAGGATGTTTGGAATGGATATTGGGAAAAAATTCTACATGGAAAGTATTGTAAAGTGATCCAATGAACAGGCTGCTCAGAAGAGTGCATTCACCATCCCTGGAGGTATTTAAAATGGATGTGGATGTGACACTGAGGAACATAGTCTAATGGGGAACTTGGTAGCACTGGGTTTATGATTGGACTCAATCTTAGGAGCATTTATCAGCCTGAAAGGTCTTATGATTCCATTCTGATCTTAATTCTATTATAACCTAAGTGGAGAGATCATCTCACAATTCCTGCAAATAAATTTCTTCCCTTTTATATCTTTCAGAATACTCAAGCTTAAACTGAAACTTTGGTAGCTTTTATGGAGGGCCCCATGAGAAAATGGTATGCTGTGATCAATAATATCAGTTTGCAAATTCTGACTCTCTCATTTTGACTCACACCAAAATGTTGTATATGACCACACTAGGAAAACATTACTGAAAACCTGTACTTTGTCTTTCTACTTGAAAACTTTTGCACAAGTGTGCAGTTCCTTGGGTTTCTTTAATTAAAAAGGCTCTATTAATCATACTAACACTATAACCCTCACTTTGCCAGACTCCTGAGTTTCAACAATTAGGTTTAATTGTTTTTCAACAATGTACCCTTTAGTATGCATTAAGGTACAAATAAATTTTCTTATGCAGCAGGAACTTTTCCATTGCAATGTCATTAGTTTTTTTAATTATTTTTCTAAGATCATTTAATAGTCAGTTCAACCAGAAGGCCGCTTTTCATCCTTTTATTTTATGTCTCTGCCTCATTTTTAAGCATAAAATAGAGAATTAGGGTATTGTCGCCCAAGCATGATCTAAATGTCTGTTTATCCTTTCTTTAAAACAACTTCTTTGTCTTCCATCCCTAGGCAAGTTCCAAATAATGCATGTCTTGGTAGCCTTTCAGGTTCTCCATCCAGTAATTAAAGTTTTGGCTTTTAAAGTAACGGAACATGCTGTGCAGAATCAACACAGAGTGCAACACCCAGCTTTTAACACAAAAGGGAATGGCACCATATTGATCATAAAAGGTGGCTCTTTCACTCCTTTTTACTGGTGGAAAAAAACAGCACAACATTAAGTCGTCTTCTGACCTACTTTTGACTTTCCCTGTGAAACTTGTAAATGAAAGAAGACTTAATTTCTCTGATGCAAAACAGACATTGTGATGTTTGAATCAGAGGGACTGGAAGAATAAATACAGGTGTGTATTAAAATTCAGAGAAACGTCCTTATCTGGGAGCCTACATCTTCCACTTTCTTAGTGCTACATCTTGCACTCAGCTCTGAATGTCAGATTTTCCACAGCACAATGACACTTCAAAGCAGCACTTGTCTCTGCTCAAGTAATGTGATGGCAGAATTAAAGGGATGATCCACAATCTGGTGTAAACTAGAGCTCATTAAAAATAAGAACATTCTTCATAAATTTAAGGTGAAAAGATATCTTTTATCAGGCTTTAAAATTTGCATTAGCTGTGCAGGAAGGCAGCATCTGAGCTGTTAAGCAAGATGGCAGCTGTTTGGACATGCATGATAATGTTCTCTGACCTTGCTTCTACTAACACATGTGGGACCATGTGCCTCAATCTCATGGCAATATTGAGAAAATAGCCCCACAAAAACTGGCAATTGTCACAAGAGGTGGTGGTAGAGACCTTTAAATTGCATCCAAGGTGATTGGCTATAAGACAACTGGTTAAAGAAACCAGAAAGGGAAAAGTAAATCTTGTAGTTCTGAGCAAGGCACAGTGCCTGTGGTTCAAGATGAAGTTATTAAAGCAATACTCAAATACTCTAACTACTGCTATCTTTAAAGAAATGAGCAAGCAAAATATTCATAATAGTATATTCATATTCAAAGAATTTGAAGGACATAAGAATAAGGAATCTTGTTAAAAATAAATTGAAAAGGGCTAATTAGACACGATCTTTGTGTCTAATTAGAGGAATGGAGTCTGTCTGAAAACAGCACATTATAGGTTCAGGGTGCACTAGGTATTAACCACTAAAATCAGTCTATGAAAACCCACCAAAAAAAATCAAACACCAAAATCTAACCCCAAGAAATACCTAGAATAACCAAACACAGTCCCTAGTAAAAGTAAGACATACTTCTGGATTAAGATCATAGGAATTAAAAGCAAGGAAAACCAAGAATGCATAGTATGGGGCAAGTTAGATTTCAAATCAAAGGCAGACCAAGAAGGGTTTGAGAAATAATTTGCTAAGCTCATAAAAAATGCCCAGAAAAGCCAGTTCTAATACACCAGGAACAGTAAGCTGGCAAGGGCCTGTAAGGTTAAGAGATGACAGAAAAAAAATTAAATAACCTCATTGTGCCCTTCACCATAGAAAAACACAGATATGTTTTCACAATTACATGTTTTTTAAGATAGGAAAATTTGAATAAATGGTCTCAAACAGAAGTGTCAATACAAGTGGCTGTCAATAAAATGGAAAACAAAATAGCTAGTTGTATGGACTCAATGGCACTCATTGACTATTTCTAAGGGAACTTTAAAATAGGAGTTTTAGAACTCCTGTGTGATGCATTTCACCACTTTTAAAATCACAGCCTCACACAGAACAAATGAATGATGAAAACACCTCTGGGGGATCACTTCGTGATCTGTTTCAAAAGCCTTAGTAAAATCCAGATAAACAACACCCAGTTCTCTGCCCCCATCCCCTAAGTCAGCTGCCCCAGTGAGGAGAGCTGTCCAGCTGAGGAGGCATCAATTCATACTGGTGGCTCACAGTCCTTGAGCTTTATGAAGGGTTCTGTTGTTGCCAGAGCCAAATTGCTGCTGTAAAGTTCAGCTGCCCATTAGGTGTTGATCTGGAAGGCCCAGCCACTCCCCTCCCTCAAACCTCCCCTCTCAGGTACAGGGTGGAAATCCAACCCCCAGCTCCCTTGCCCTACACCCTCTCCCCCAAACCAAACACAGCTGACATGCCTTGGGTCTTCCCTGGCTGTAGGGGAACATCCAAGGGCTGGATGAACCTCAGCCTTCTCTCCACCATGTCCAGCCTCTGAGCTCCCAGCAAGCAGCAATCCTTCCTGGGCAGCAGCTCAGCTTGGCAGGCAGGGCCCTCCATCCTCGGCCTCAGTCTCCAACCTGATGCTTCTTCCCTTCTCCCAGCACTGCTCTGTGGCTCAGGTTCTTGTCTGGATGCAGGACCTGGTGCCTCCTCTGCATCTCAGGTGCTGACCTGACCTTCCTTCTGTGGCCGAAGCCCTCCAGCCTCTGCTGTCAGAGCTTGAATTTCTACTTCACAGCCCCATCAGCACAAAACCTACCTGCTCCCTCTTGGGTATCCCTAGGGACTGAGCCTCCCCTGCTCTCTGGGATCTCAGGGAATCTCATCTATCTCCTGGTCACCTGCAGTGTCGTGACCCTCTTCCACAGCCCCTCTGCTTATTCCCTCTCCAGAGCCGAAAAGAATGGGGAAGTAACAGCAGATGTGAGCACGGTTTAGCAAAGCCTGAACATTGTATATGTCCTAACTTCCACATCAGGGAGATCAATAAAAGGCATTGGAAAAGATTACACTTGCTGGATGAAAAGATAAATTTAATATATCAGGGACACAATAACCACCAGCTTTTATGGAAGGAAATAAATCTTTAGAAATCTACTGGAATTTTTTGGGGAAGTAACTGTAAATAGATGAGTGTGATGAGGACAATATAGAGCACATGGATTCCCACAACACTTTTGACAAAGTCTCTCACTAGAAATTCTTCTAGAAAACAAGGTACAAAAGAGATAAGAGGTATGACCAGGTTATGAACTAATAGAGGTTTAAGAACAAGAAACAAAATAGCCGGTATTTACTGTGAGGATAAGTTCACTACCAGAAGAGCTCTGCAGAGCTGTTATGTAAAGGCATCTTAATGTTCAGTATGTTCATAAATCTGGAAAGGAGAGTAGATACGGAGATGAACAAACTGATTCTTATTAATGGTGGTTTGAAACTTAGACGGACTATTAAAAGTCACAAAATGTTCTTATGATGCCTAGGTAATATATTTGTAAATGTAATAGAAATGTGCAGGGTTTCCTGCACATTTCACTAAGCTTCCACCTACCAAAAAAGAGGTTTTGAAGATCTTGTGGATATTCGGACATAGTTATCAATTTAATGTTCAGCTGCAGTCTGAAGGAGAGTGAATATCAGGAGAAAAGAGAACAAATGAAAAGTTCATACCAATGGATAAATCTCTTAAACATATGACTTTTGAATGTTATGTGTTGCCCTGGTAGCCCAATTATGGGGAAAAAAATAGGATACAGAACTAATACAAGAAATAGAAAGGAGGGCTAAATAAAAGGACAAAGAAGTTACGAAGTTTAAATCTTTTAACACTTTTTGGAAAAATATACCTCTGGGGGAAAGACATGTCTGGTTCTCCCAGCAAAATTTCAAAGGAACTGATAAAATTTATATGGTGAGTAAATATGAAAGATTGTGTCTTCCTCAGATTGCAACAACTAGAGGCATCAACTTAAGTTATCACAGAGCCTTTTAGAAAAGAGCAAGTACAGGGTTTTTTGCCACAGGGTAGGTAATTAAGCTGTGGAACATTTTAGCTCAGAATGTATATGTCAGAAATTGTATGTGTTGGAAAGCAGTTAAAGGAATTCACAGAAAGGTTTGTGAATTATATGAAACACAAAGATGGATACCTCAGCTTCACACATGAACCTCTGCTTCAGAAAAGGCTGTAGGTTCCAAAATCAGAAGGTTATAGCACAAGGAATATAATTCTGTTTTTATACTCTTTCCCTAATCATCTGCTGATGGACGCATGCCAAACAGAAGGCCAGAATAACTGCACCTTCAGCTGGAGCCAGGATAGCTGTTCATATTTTCTTTAAAATTAGAAATGAACTATTTCCCAACAGTTTCAAATCCTTTATTGTTCCAAAGTTCTCATTGCGATAGTTTATGAATTAGATTGACAAATGAAAAGAATAAAGTTTAACAACAATTCTGTGATAACAAGCACACTTTAGAATTTCCAAAGACAAAAAACCTACTTTTAATTAGTAGCAGCAGGAGAATTTAGATGTAAATTGCAGTCCATTTTTTTTCTTTTCCTGAAGAAGTGGGAATTTAAAAAGCCAAACAATTTATTTATTCTCATCTATACTTCTATTTGAAAACTAGGAAACTCTCCTGGCAGCTTTCCATACATCATTGCATTCCTAATTATCAAGGTGAACATTTAAATTTGCTTTATCTACTCTTTACCTTTAAAACAGCATTTTCTCTCTGGATTTCAGCTAAACACAGCTGGAAACTCTAGATAAACACAGCCATTTCTGATGGAGACCAAAGTGTCTCTCAGATGTTCCCTCAAATGTGCTAAAAAAGCTACAAACTGAGTCACTTCCACAGTAATGGGATTAGAAATAGCCTGCAGGGAAGCATGTGCCAAATGGTGCCAGCTAGCAAGGATTATAACAAAAAACTGTGACATTATAAAAATACCTCAGAGTGAGGCTCTGGGTGGTGGAATTGTGACTTGCCAGCTCAAAGGAATGTGCCTCATTAAAATGACGGGAGAATGCCGAAGCAGTGATCTGTGCAGAAACGTGATCCTCCTGATAGCTCAGTAGCTAATTTTTTTCAAAAACCTTGTCACTTGACCATCAAATTCATAAATGTCAATTAGAGCTAGGAAAAAAAAATTGGTGAGAGGGCATAATGGGGCAAAGAAGGGAGGGAGGGAATGGGAGGGAACGTTGGAGAGGGATCAAGTTTTAAAAATTTGGGACTTCTTTCAACCATAAGGCAAAAAAAACCCCAAACAAACAAACAAAAAAACCCCCAAAACCACATAGCAATATAGCACAAAGATTAAGGTAAAGCATGCTTTTTAACCCTGTATTATGAAAAACATTTGAAGACAAAATGCTCAAATTAGCTCTTAGATGCCCACAGAATTTCAAAGGAGATAAAAGCCCCTGTCCGCTGAAGATTTAGAGGGTGCTCAGCATTTCTGAATTGTTTGTTTGGCACATAAAGCCAGAGAACACTTCTTAGGTCCCTGTTCCTAGGTCAGAGGCTCCAGCCTCTTGTTAGATTTTGTGGCCTTTCCCTGAACTCACTCCAGTATATCCACATCTCTCTTGTGCTGGGGAACCCAGCACTGGTCCCAGCACTCCAGAAAGGTCTCACCAGTGCTGAGTAGAGGGGAAGTATCACCCCCCAGCTTGCTGGCAATACTTTTCCTAATGTCACCTAGCACACCATTAGTCTGCTTTTTGGCAACGGCACGTTGCTCACTGGTGTCCTGTTTTGTAGTTTGCATCAGTAACAATGTCATGCAGTTCAGATTGTTTCATTCCTCATTGTCATTGATTCAAATGAAACTTAAACCAAAAGTGATTGAATATAGAGGGTCAAAATGTAAACTAAGTCCCTAAGATCTTAACAAGAAAACAACAGGGAACCTAAGCTGAAGTCAACAGGCAGCTAAGTAGCAATTCATATAATTAATTTTCCATTCCTAAAATACAGTTTGAACCTGCCAATGTATTTTGATTTGTTTTTAAAATGTTTAAATATTCAAATTCTGGCTAATGCATGTAACATCATCAGTTTTTAAAAAAAAATTCTTCTGAGTTTTCTTTTCCTTTATTTAATCTTACCAGAAAAGTCAAGTTCAATTATTAGCTCTGGGAATTCAAAAAACTACTGAGGTGAATAAATTTTTCAAAATATGTTGACATACAGACTACTCACTATACTTAAAAAAAATAAATCTAAACAGTTCATTTTTGAAAAAGGTCTTCAGTATTATTCTGCTTGTTTACTTGAAAGTTTCAGCTCAGTGTAGACAACATGGAATAGTGTATATTCTATTTGCCAGCAAATAAGTGCCCTAAAAATTAAAATAAGGTGCTGTTCCTTTAGCTGCAGAAACACATGTGATACTGTGCATGTAACTGAACTCCAGTGCAGTGCAGTTCCTTCAGAGAACATCCTCAGTGAACACACTGTGTTAAATAAAGGCAGTCAACTGCATTAGTGCTCCCATTCACTTCAAAGTCATCTGTTCCTTAATGTACTTTGTCTAAATATTTTATGAAATAGATGCCAGGCATCTTAACTGGCTTTAGCTCTCCCTGTTGTCCTCTGATTAAATATTTCCTCAGTGAACTCCAAGGGGAAATAAGCCTTTAAATTTATGACTGAGATAAATAAATAAACTTTGAGTGTGAGTCACTTGCCACTCTTCCATTCAGGTGCTTCAATGCATATCCTGTGCGTTATTAGGTAGGAAATTCAGGGCACTGACTGACTTCAGGAGAGCTATGGAAGTTTATACCCGTCTTCCATGAAGGACGGCAAAGAGTGATTTCACCTGCATTTTATTTTGAAACATTCACAATCTTTAGTTATGCCTATCTAGACCATCTCATCCTCATGTTGCAAACTATCTAAAACCTTCTGCATCTTATTTCTATGTAATAAATATAAAGAAGTGTGTTTGTACTAAAAATTGAATATTTTAACTTCACTGGTGTAAAAGGGGTAAGAATCCTTGAAAAAGTTGTAATTGGCTCAGCAGATTCAGCATGCACAAGGTGGGGAATGGATGATGGGAAGAACCCTACACTGATTCCTCTGTAAAAGCTTCCCTTATTTGCTAATATTCAAGGTCATCTAATGATCTACATCAGAATAGTAATACCCCAAATTATTTCTTAGTTCCACCTGACCTCTAGTCTGTCTGATTTTTGACACATCAAGTAAATCACATTATGGTAGATCTTTTCCAAAACCAGGAGTAAATAAGAGGAAAAGTATTTAGAGGTCAGATGTGTCCTGTAACAGTATATTTAATATCCACAGTTATCCCAAAGACCAAAGTCTTTCTTTACTGGTCTTTCCTGCCTGAGTGTTTCTACAGCAGCAAACACAACTCATCCTAACTCTTTTCTTGGGCATTCCAAAACAGCCAGTACACTAAACTTTGTCAGTGAGTAACATTTTAAAAGCAATTCCCACTGACCTTTTGAAAAACACACCAAACCCCCTGATATGGTGGACAGCACCAACAAAATTACATTACAGAGCTCCTCTAAAGGCATGAATTTTAAGGTATGTATGTTTAGAAGCAAGGCTGTCTCAACTGAGTGTGCAAGCAGGCACTTCTTTCTCTGCTGCAAAGCAGCAGGACAGTTTTTTGTCTTTTGGGTGAAGCCTAAGTGGAAACACATACTAGGTTTTAAGCTTTTCCATTTTTGAGTCTTGCTAGGTCTATGAAAAGGAGAAAATGTTATTGCAATGAAGGTAATGAAAACTCAAAAGCATCAATTCCAGAAGTTCCAGTGCAGGACACTAGAGGATGTTATGTGTGTTGGAACCACTGAACATGCTGTGGTTTGAGGGTCTGGCCCCTTTCTCTGCTGTTGAACAGTTTGCTGAACTCCTGCAAGTTGAATGCTCAGGAAATTTTATTAGCAGAGTGCTATAAAGGTCAGGTAATGCTATATTCCATTATTCTTTTCTCCATGCTGAATGATGGATTAAGAACTTCATTCTCTTTATAAGTTACCGGAAAAGAAAAAATATATGCTGGTCTGGATACTCCCTGATCTAAAAATGGCACTGCTTCTGTTGCCTGCTGTGAAACCAGAGCACCATATATCACTTGATGAGGCAGTCCTACATATCTGTTATGATAAAATACAAAAATAATTGTGCACATACTCCCTTGACATGGAAAATCTGTTCTTTGATCTATAATCCTGATTCAGTTTATAAAATCTGGTTAAACTTATTCCACATATAAATTTATTTTGCATATAAAATATGATCAGTAGTTTTAATTAGGATTGTATGAAATTCTGATGTATGGATATTCATCAGATAAATGGTCAAACTATTATTCCTCAGCAACATTCAGAATCCCACTACTAGCCAGCAAGTTGGTACATCCAGGTATAGAAAAGCACATAAACCAAGGATGTAGTGGGCTGTAACTGTGAAATATTGCTGCTTGTTTCTGCCTCAGATTTTAGATTAGCCCTTGCTGTCTAGAAGCACTGTTGAATAATATGCTACCACAAAGTACTAAGGATTGAATTCTTATTCTAAAAATTTGTCCTGTTTGGTAAATAACATATCATCTCATCTCTCCTCACTCCTTCTCTCTTTAATCTTTTAGATATTATTCTATCTCTGCTTGCATATATATATATACACACATATATGTATAAATATCTATTATATTCATAAACTAATATCCATATTCATAAACTAATTGAAGATGTAATCACTATAACCTGAAATGAACAGAAAATCTAGAAAATTTGCTATGACTTTCAGGATCTATGAACACAATAGTTCCTCTGGCATAGCTAGTTTCTTCAGCTACTGATAATAATAAATAAATTAATAATAATAGTAGTAATAATAGTAGTAATAATAATAATAATAAAAGAACTTCAAACAAGTTTTCTACAAATACACACACATACCTAGCTCCCATAACACCACTGGCTTCTTGAATACCCTTCTTGCCAGACTTTTAACTCCAATTTGAAGAAGTATCCCTCCTGCTCTCCCTGGCTAACCCTGCAGTGGTGGCAGTACAATCAGAATTAGGGATTAGCACTATTTCTAGTACAACCTCTGCCCAAAGCCTGAGTGCCCTTTCTCTGCTATAAACACCTTTCAGATAGGGAGTCAGGCCAGAGATCTGAAAAAATATCCTTGGGGAAAACTAGCATGTATCATCTTGTCCATAGTAAAGTGAGAAGGTTAGTCAGCTGTTCTTGCAGCCCCGAATCTGCTAAACTGCTCTTGGCATATGGAAACACGTTAAGTTCATTCAGTCTGAAAGAATTCACAGATAATGGAGAGATCAATCCAGTTTTTAAAAGGGAAAACTCTAACTGTATTTGAAATTGATAAATTGACATATCTCAGTAGCAATCATTGGCTACAAACATACTGGTTTTTCTCCCTCCTTGACCAGGGATTTTGCATTTTAAAAATGCATTGTTTAGAAGAACCTTGGTGTAAAAATATTTTCATGTTTAGCTTAAACTATTCGTCAGAAGCTCTGGTCATGAGTAGCCAACATGAGTATAAAGGTGGTGAATAGTGCATCCTTTTTTTCCTCTTGAGCACAGAAAACCAAAGGAAAAATGTAAAAAACATTCTAGGTTTCAGGGTTTCATTTCAAATTTTTTGTAGTCTTATAAAGCAGAGCTCTATGACTATTAAAGAAAATTGTCAAGTCCCAGATGAGAGGAGCACGGCAGAGATGTGAGGTCTTGGAGACGCTGCCGTTCACAGCCCCTCCACTGACTCCTGACAAACATGTTGACAAAGTTTAGAATTCATACACTTTTTTGTACGATGTTAGACAGGTTTCAGCCTCTTACCTGATAATGTAAATCAACTCAATCTGAGAAGCCGTATGTTCATACAATTAAAACAGCCCCAATGGAGCTGCTGCTTTTTCATACTGCGTCTATGCAAATCCAAGATTTACCTAATAATTGTTGTGTCTATAAATTGGATAATATTGCTCTGAATTTGGGTGCCCTTACATTTTAGGATGAAGCTATACAAAAGTGTCACTAATGTCAAGCTCTATTTGTCTTGGCAATAATTGAAAAAAACTCTTAGGATTTCCAAATCTGTGGAGTGGGATTTTGAAAAGGTTGCAAAGACAACCTGTCATGCTGTGCACAAAACAGATCAGCAAACCATATAATCTTGCAGGTCAGAGGGAAATATATTCTTTATCTGGTCATTGATATTGATTAACTCTGTAACAGAAATAAAGCATCTCAGGAAACCATGAAAAAAAGAAATATGATTCATACACTTTGTTAGACATTTATATTTGCAAGCAAAATTACAATGTATATAGTTAAACAATCCATATCAAACTAAAATAAACTGAACCAGCAATAAGTCTTCTTATGTGAGACTTTGCTTGTTTCCTGTCAATGCCTGAACACTAAAAAAATCAACAAAAATTTGTGCCAAGAGATTAGAGTTTCTTCTTTTGTGTCACACAGTTGTGGCATATTACCTGGTTTAGCATTACACTCTAAAATTTACCCTGGTTAAACCTGGATAATGCAAAAGTAAAAAAATGGATTCCTCTAAGTGAAAAGGTCACTAGACTACATAAGTGTGATTTTTTTCCCTCCTTAATAATAGTGTCAGAATCTTCTTTCTAATGAAAACACTTTTGAAAGGAAAAAAACAAACATAACAAAGCAACTTAAAAAGCAGGATATATGACATTTTTTAAAGAAGATAAGAAACAATTTTGCCATGCTTATAAAACCAAGCAACACAAATAAAAACTTTTGATTTTTTTTTCCCCATTTTCAGTAAGATTTGTGTTACACAAGCAAGTCAAATCTTCATAGCTCCAGTTGTTCCTGGTAATTTTACTTATCCGTTTACAATCCTTAATTGTTTTCTCGGTGGATACTCTGTCAGTGTGTGCATTTATGTGAGGTTTTCCATTTCAATATGCTAAAACCAAATTTATAACACACTAATCCTGCACTGTGAAGTTTCTGATATTATCTACAGCAATGATATTGCTGAATTACAGCAAATGCCTTGTCAAAAAGTCATTAAAATCATTGCCCTTGCACTACAAGTAACACTAAAGAACTCCTGATCTAGTTTCATCACAAACATGTTCTTCTAGCCTCTTAAATTGTCACTTGACAACAAATCATATTCTGACCTGAGGACTGTATTTAATTAGATGACAGAGACACAAGAGCATTTGCAATATATGCATCTAGGCATTATGTCAGTAGCCATTTTTCCTATGTTGGAGTGTTCACAGTCCTGACAACATCACTTCCTAATGCACTAATTAGAGCAGGGTGACTAAGAAAAATTATTTACCTCCTCTGACATACAAAATAATTTATGAAACTCATCAAATAGTCAATATATTGTTGAAAATAAACAATGAAATGAAGCTGTGTGTAAAGCAAGAAACAATGGAAGTCGTGTAAACAATTTATTAAAAAATATAAATAGAGTGAAATTGATCCAGCTAGATAGTCTGATCATATAGTCTCTACTTCTTGCACATTTCTTAATTTTGAAAAATCAGCAATTATTGTAAAATATTTGAGAGACGAGTGTTTGTTTAGTCTGGGTTTTACATTACCTGAATCAATACTCTGTGGAAGGAAAAGATTTATTTACATCAACTGAGAATATGTTCCATAAGACAAAAATTTGCATCTAGGAATTTGTCCAGCATGATAAATTGTCTGACAACAACTGCTCAGCATTTCTAGCTTTCTAAATTGAATTGTATGCATGTATATATGAATATATATGTAGTATAGAGTCAGCAGAGCAGTTCAGAGTTCCTGAAATATTGTGAAAAACCAGATTTTACTTCCTATCATTCTGATTCAATGGCTGTTTAATTCTAATACAGCCTAATGTATCTCCATATTAAGTACCAGACCTGCTAGAGTTACTCAGAAGTCACAGGGAATCTGCACTAATGAATAGCCATCTTCAGGGATCCTTCTGAAATGAGTCCCAATGCTTTACAATTTAAATTCTACTGCTATAAGCAACAATGGGTACCCTGCTCAGCTAAATGATTATACTGTGGCAAATGCAAGGCAGCTCATTGATCCAAACAGAACAGCTAAAGCTTAACCTGGTAGTATAAATGGAAACCTAATAACAGAATTTATTTTTTTTGGGAACTGACTTCTGGGATATGAGTGAGGAAAAGAAAAAGATTTCTGGCAAAAAGAGCAGCATGGTCACAGTTCTGGCTAAGAAGCAAGGTACAGTTGCTCTCATATTCCCAAGACAGCTACTGAAGTTATGAGATCATTGCCCTGGCTTTAAGTCATCTTTTTTAGAGACTCATATATATCTTTTTCTCTCGATCACACAGGCAGGCTCCTTATGGGGGACCTGCTGTTTGGAGTGTGAGGATGAGGTGCTGCAGCCTGGCTGGTCACTGCAGAGCCAGGACAGGGCACAGGGCAGGGGCTGCTCCTGCCTCACTGACTGCTGGCACCCAGCTGGGCTCCTAAACCAGAGCTCTTTGCTTACAACCTCCCTTGAAATGTGTCGCAGAAATAAGTCTGTTAAGACTTATTAAGAGAGAGGCTTTACTTAGCTTACTCCATAATCCCCTGATTTTATTTCTGATAAGGCCTTAATTGTTGGCAGGTTTATTAACCTTAATCTGCTCAATTTACCTCCAATGGCCTCCTTGAATGGCAATTTACAGCATTTTACTTCAGCTGGTAGAAGCTCCAAAAATAAATCTGCCTTCTTTTTACTGCTTGCATAAATATGGACCTCAAGGAGACAGCTCTGGTATTCGTATCAAATTATTCGCAAACTAAAACTTGCTGTTTCTAGGGACAGCCTGTTGAAGAAAAAGCTCTTCCACTCATCTTTTCGTTTTTAAAAAGGCAAAACTTTTTTTTTTTCTTTTCGCATAAAGGACTTTATGCAAAAAGACTTTATACTCCAAAAACGCTTGTTCCAAATAAATCCCCTTAGAAAGGTAAAATACAGACCCTTCGGGGTTACTGCAAAATAGAAAAGAATCTCAGCATCCATTTTTAACTCTTCTCATCATCAGTCATCTCAGTGCAGGCAGAGAATAAAGGAATACACAAACCAATCAAAAAACCCCAAACTGGTGTGCACAACAAACTCTAGTTAAAGTTTTTGAAAACAAAATTTACTACTTGCAATTTATGCTCAGGACAGTTAAGTACCCTTTGAGATTTGCTTCAAAAAACACAAGACAGTAAACAACCAACCAGCAAGAACTATATTAACCAAATGAAGAGGATATTTAGGAGTAAATGATGGAAAAGGGATTAAGCAGATGCAGGAAGGTTGAACGTTCTCTTGCGCTGGTATCACACAGCTCTGTGTATCATAAAACATAAGAGATATAAAAGACCAAGGAAATCAAGACAGGTACTATTTATGACTAATGATGAGCACTAAGATGAAATAAAAAACTGGAATGCATTTGATGAGTTTTTAGTTTTTTGTCTAGGTACTTTATGGAAAATTAGGAACCAGAAAGTTCTGCCAAGGGACCAAAGGAGGAAATTATGAAGAAGCATCTAATGGAATACAGGGAACATTTTATTTTAGCAAAACATTTCAATTATTAGGGAACAACTGTTAGGACAAAGAAATTAAGAAATGAACCAGGATCCAATATTGAGTAAACATACATTACATTCTTAAATTTTGATGCTGTGATTCACATACCTCTACTCCATCATCTGGGTCTCAAAACCAAAATTCAAAAGTGAAAATAATTTCTATTGAAAATCGAAACTAAGCCCCCAATTTTGCAAACAACAAAGTCTGCAGAGCTGTGTGGTAACAAAAATTACTAATAAAATTTGAACAAAAATTCGTGCAAGTTCAAGAAGCCAGTCACAAACTCCAGAGCAGGGGGATCTCAACCTCAGTGCTTTATATTTCATAGTGTCCTCATGTCCAAATTCATAAACACTTTGAAGTAAAGTCAGTTTCTTCAAAATTAGGAAATGTTTCAATTTTAACATGCCTTCTCTATATACACATAGCTTTTATTTTACGCTGAAATACTATATTTCCTTGTCACTGGAAATGATGGATAGCCTGGGCATAAATTACGAATACCTAGTTGTACTACTACTCAGTAGGTCTTATCCAATGTCTTGAAAAAGCAGAGATATGATTTCACACATGAAGATGAAATCTGTTGGAAGGCCAAACCTGAATTTTCTGTACAGAATAGGAAAACACCTGTAATATTCCCCATCTGAAATTGTTGAAACAACATTATTTAATCTGTATGGCATATGTAAATATTTCTCTTTTTTCCCCCTCAATACATAGAAAATAGATAAGATTAAAGCAATCGTGTAGTTTGAGGACAAAAAAAAGTGTTACAGAAGGTTAGACAGAGATGAAGGTAGAATGGCAGTTTTAAGGAGAAAAGGCAACTTCTGGTCAGGCAGATACACCCAGCTATTTTCCATGTTTTCATATGAACTGCAGGTTCTAGCACAGGGTTTCTGAGGAGAAATAAAGGGACAGAGAGTATTTGTAGAATGTGGGAGAAAACTTTGCTAGAGCAGGTTTGAGCATTACTAGCTGTGATAAAAGGAAACAGGGCTTCCTGTGGTGGTTTTACTCTCTCAAGACAAAGAGAAGTCGCAATTTTCAAAATTATCTGGAAAAGCCTGCACCAAGACATCAAGAAAATAACCAAAATTTTTCAGATAGCATTTCAAATACAACCTGACTAAATGACAAAACCTGAAATTATAATTACGGAGACTACAGCTGGAGCCATGACATGGAGGGAGTTTACCTCAAGGAGGACACTTATTGTTAGACAATAAGAAATGACACAGAAACAATGAAAACTACAAGAATGGTCTAAGCTAGGCAGAAGGAACAAGATCTCAGGCTTCTGCTTCCTCCTCCTCCAGGCTTTCTGAACGAAGGTATGGAAAGCACAGCAATAATGTCCTCCGTACTCAGTTTATTTGCACATGGACCAACTCAGTCTGCAGGACCAGATTCCAAGAGTCCTCTGGAAAACCTGCCCAAGCCTTTTGTCCAGAGCGTGCTCAGCAGAAAAAAACACCTGTATTAAATACATGTATATTTATTCTATACATCTGTTAAACTTCAGTTCTCAGTGAGCTTCTGCTGATCATATCCAAACCAACACAAGGCTTAAGCTTTAGCTTGTCAAAGGCTTTCCCCCATGGCACAAACTAGGATAACACAACAGTGATATATTTGCAATCAGAGCCAAGCCTTAACCAGACTTCAGCCACTTGTTTCACAGCATGTAATACAGTCAAATCATTGCATAACATTTCTGAAATTTTCATTTTCTAATTATTTAAGTATGCTTGCTAGAATTTCACAAAACAAATTGCCTGCAGGAGATACTTTAGGAAAGCTTAGTCTGAGCAGTTAAGCCTTAGATATGCAAATGCAATTAAAAACAGGAGGAGAGAACCTCTCCATTAGAGGCCTTCCAGGGAAGATTCCAGTAACTCTGAAATTTGTTTGTACTGTAACAGACTGATTTTTTAAATCACAGACTCACATAGAATTGCTGATGCAGAGGACACACCTGGAGATCAGCTAGAGCAGACTGCTCAGGGCTGTGACCAGTCAGGTTTTGAATGTCCCCAAGGATGGAGACTCCAGCAGTTTAACTCTTGCCCTGTCCCAGTGGGAAGATTTTGGCTCTGTGTCCTCTGTTCCCTGCCATCAGGTACACCCTGTACACAGGTACATCACAGACACCGTGACAGCATAAGAGGTGGCAGAAGATTCAAGTTGTATCAAGAGAGTCAGGTATTATAGAAAAAAAATATCCGTGAAGGTGGAAGACACCAGGAGCAGCATCCAGAGCAGATGTGCAGTCTCCATTCACACTGAACATGGCCTTGGCCTGCTTTGAGCAGAGGTTGGGCCAGGTGAACCAGAGGTCCTGTCCCTCCTCATCTATTCTGTGATTCTCAATCCGTTTTAGAAACACAAGGTATGAGTTCTGTTAAGGGATCTCCCCACTGTGATCATTCATGAGACTGTCTGGCAGCCACAATCCCAAAGCCCCAGACTGTCACTGCTGGGACGGAGCCATAGGGGTGGTTCCAGTGACCGGGCAGGTCCCCACTGCACTCCCTGCACACCCCAGTCACAGTCAGATCAGATTTCCTCACCAGCTCGATCTCCAAGGCAGTCTCACATGTCTGGTTTTGAGGAAGACCCCCCTGGGCTCTCATCCCCTCAGAGTCCAACCAAACAAGTGTCGCTCTTCCTCCCCGGCTATCATCTCCTGCTGTGTCTCTCAGTGTCCCTCACCTGGCTGTGCCACAGCTCCCTGTGCCCTTTGCTGTGCCAAGAGTGGCAGCTCACAGCCTCTTGTCTCAGGTTCTCAACAAGAGTTGAACCTGCAGCTCCATCTGCAGCTGCACCCCGAGCTCCCTGCGCCGAATGTGCTCCTCATTAACCTCTGAGCACATGCTTGAATGTGCAGAGTGGGCAAGAATTAGTGATATTTGTTTTCTAACCTTTCATTTAAGCATCTGAATTAACATGTTCTGCTGCTTCTGAATCCTCATGTTATGATTTTGACAGCAGTTTTGTCAGAACATTCTGTTATCCAGACCTTCTGCCTTTTAGATTTGGGGACTACCTTAAAGCCACATGAGCTAATAGTTTAGCTGGTGTTCTCTTCTTAGTTTTTCCTTTTTTATTTAATTTTTTTCCCCCTCTCATTTTGTTTTAAACTAATGATGGCAATGATTTTGATTATATGTTCCTATGGTACCTTTATTCCCTAAGTGGTCATTTCAGCCATGCAAAGAATTTTAACTGGAGTAATTTATCACAGGATAACAAAATCTCCCATCCTATGTTCCTCACCGTGTGTGATTGGGCTCCTGTTTGAAAATTGTTTTTTAGGCTCAAAGTAGATAATTGTTCCAGTGAATCAGAACTGTCTGTATTTTGATGTTTTGACAAGCTATTTTAATGTTACTGTCATACATGTCTAATGTAATTACAAGATCTTTTCAAAACAAGGATATTTATTTACTGATTATTTCACTTGTGTGTCATTGTTGATTTCTGTAATTTATTATCTTATATATGTTTCTGTTACTTATATGGGCTTCAAAATATCTGGAGGCGGGAGAAACTTTTTTGTGTAAATAATATTATGTATTTATTCCAACTCATTATACAGAATGATAAAATACTTTGTTGCAGAGCTTAAGGCAAATTTCCAAGAATGGCTCATTGACTAAAATCTGATAGCAAAGAAACCTAGTCATCAAATTGGAATATAAAATATTAACTGCTGTGTCTCAAAGGACAAAATGGTATAACTAATTGTGAAAAGCAGAACTCTGTGCTGTATACAAATCAACACAGACCATCGCCGTATCTGAATTATCATAAACATTTTACTCACTTGTGGAATTCAATCTATTGAATCTGTTGGTTCGGAGAAAATGCAGTGAGCTCTGCAATTCCATGAAGACCTGGGAATAAATGGCAGCTGTGTGAGAAGTCCTCATTTGTGTCTCCCAACTCTGTACCTGTTATTGCATTATTTCAGCCACTAACTAGGAAGAACACTCATTTTAGACAAGCCCGCTGTCCTGACTCTGCCTGTGATGCCCAAACAGGATAGAATCATCCCTCTGATTGCTTCTGGCTCTCCAGACTGCCAACAAAAACAGACCATGGGGCAGCTAGTATGGCTGGTTAGTCAAAAAAAAAGACATTAAAGAGAGAGTTATAGATCCACTGCACACCCTCATATTTGCCTGCCTAAGCAAAGTAAGTCAGCATTAACCCTTTAATCTTTACTAAACCTTTTTGTCTGGTTTTCTATAAGCAAACAAGTTACATGTATCTCCACTGCAATTTGAAATTGCCTGTATGTCTGATTCAGACAAATTTCAGAGAGGAATAGGAGTTTCAGGAGATAGCCATTAAAATAAGCAGTGGGTTAGAGGTAGTATCAAAGAAAAGCAAGCAAACTTCAGCCCTCATTTGCAAACAAAGGGGAATCCCTTTGTTTGTAAAACAAGTTTCACATTCCTCAAAAAACCCCAAAAAATGAACAAAACCATGGCAGTACCCATAGGGCAATATTCATAACTCATAATGAGGTAAGAATACTGAATACTACTAGTGACCTCTAATACTCACAATTCATGATGAGCAGCCTATGTCTCAGCATTTTATCTGTCTTTTGAGGCCATTCCATGTACCTTTTGGAAAGACTTTTTACTGGGGTGTCAGATTTTGACTAACATGAAGGGATAGAGAATAAGGTTAACATCTAAGACCAGCATGTTCAGAATACAGCATGCTCAAATTCACTCTCCTATTGAAATTCCCTAGAATTTGCGTGTGAATGGAAGATATTATATGATTGTGGTGAATAGTTTGTATGGTAAATAGTAACATGCATTTTATAACACAACTATCTTTGAGGATCCTCAAGGAATATAAAACCATCTTGAGATTCAACATACTGCTATACAAAAAAGAACTAGAAACTAATGTTGACCCACTGATATCCCATTCTTCTCTCTTAGTTTCTTAATTCCGTTTTTCTGCAAAGCATAATTGTTATATTATTTATTGTACTTCAGTGTTTTAGTCCTTAAAATTATATAATGCTTTACTCAGCTTAGTAATATTAAGTCTGGGCTATATTAAATAATTCTGATCTGATTGAAGACCAGCAGGTTTCTGTGGTATTTACTGAACTGGGAATTTGTACTAGAAGAAGTTGATCAGAGATGGATGTGGGTGAGCCCCCAGGTAAATATTGAGTGTGGTGGCAGGAAAAACTGATAGAATAAAATCAGAAACAATCAAAGAGCTATTTTGAAGCAAACAGGGTGAAGAGTGTTAGGAGCACATGTATAACTGCCAGAGATGGAGTGGAAGCAATTAACACACTTGAAAAAAAGGATATTCTGAAAAAACCCAAGACTAAATTTCTCTGTTCTGTATGTGTAAGAGTCAAACTGGTTGCAGCAGTACTGGAAGAAAAACCCCAACAACAACAAAAAAACCTTAATGCAAGTGCCTAAAAACTGTTTGTAAGCCTGAGCCTGAGAACCATGTGTTGAAGTATCACTATGAATTTGTAACTTTATTATGAATAGAAGACAAAATGAGAAAATGAGATTACTCTTTTAAAATATATTGAAGTGCAAGGAATTACATCTCATGCATTCTGAGAGACACTCTTTGGTTACCTCATTTATTCATTCTTGCCAGTTCACAATATCCCCCTTCCTGCTTGGCTATCTGGGGACCTGTTCAGGTTTCACATTGAAGGATCAATTCACACAGCAATGAAATACCACTGCCTCTTGGGGGGAGGATGACATCTGTTAAATAGCACCCCGCAACACTACACAACAGTTTATAGCATCAAATGCAGAACAATTATGAATTTAATTAGAATCAGAGTGGGATTTTAATGAGAAAAAATGCAATTATGCATGATGAAAATATAGGGCTGAGCTCCTTTATACTCACCCTGAGTTCCCTCACTACATAAGTATTTCCAAGGATTTTACTACTAGCAAGGGGGTATGACCTGCCCCAAAGCAGTGAAGGACCCAACCTCTCATTTACCAGAAAAGAACTGTGTTTTCTTTGTACTACCAGCATGTAACAGAGATTACAAGCTTTACACAAACACCATCAGCTTGAGCAGATCTTTCACATTTTTTCCCTCTCTGATAGTGCATGTACCTGTTCCTCACATGTTTAGTTGAATAAGGCACATCTCATCAGTAAAATGGCACATGGATTTGGATATAAAATGACAAATGGTGTTGGCCTGGAACATAACTAATATTCTAAAATGCCATAGATCAGAGCCAGATCTCTGAGTGCCTGAGACACAGGTCTACAGGAGGGAGAGGGTTAATGCCTGTATACAAAATAATAATAACTAGCTGTAGGACAGGGAAATAAATTCATTTTATTTTCTACTATAGGGCTGTAGGTGATTGCCTGCATAACTGCTTATGAATAACTATGAATCACTAAAATATTATGACAATTGTTTTTAAAGTTGACAACGGAGAAATAATGGTATTGCCATATTGATAAATATTACTTTATCTAATTGCTATTTGGCATTAAAATCTAATTGGAAACCATTTGAACCAAGATATAAGAAGGATTTTTATGTGGAACTGAGAAACATTTTTATCAAGTATTGCAAAAACACATAAAAGAGAAGGCCTATCTTAATGTAGTGGCACAAAATATATGAAACTTGGATAAACTCTTGGAGTTATATATATATATAGTCATATGTATATATACATATTTATTTAAAAAAAAAATATATATATAAGGGCCAAAGCAAAGCAACAAGGCTAGAAAATTGCATTGCACTACAGTGACCATTTTGTCTCCTGCATGTTTTTTTGAGGCACAAACTTAGAGTAATAAATGTTTCCATGCAGAAAAAAAAAATCAACTAAGACTGTAAGGCTCAGAAACAGTGTATTGGCACTCACTTCCCAAAGGCAACTGCCTAACCATTCCCTCTAGCTGCAGGAATCTTGGCAATTACAAAAGAATAATAATTATTACTACTTTTCCTCCTCCTTGGAAAAAGGATAGACCAGGCAAAGGGCAAAAATATTTTTAAATTCTATGCCACACTTTCCCCTTATATCCATGATTTAATCTGTAGTACTCAAGCACTCCAGTGTAACTCCAAAATATCATTTTATGGAAGTGGAAATGGCTAGATGCACTGTAATGCATACTTGGTCACAGTTGTCATGGATTCTATGTTAAAATTCATACTTGGCAAAAATCATAAACTCTAAAAAAATGAATACAGACAGCTGTTTATCACTGCAATATTTGCCTGTCAGTGAGCAAAAGTGAAATTTGCATAATGATACCCACAGCTTTCTCTATGATGTCAAGCTTTTCAATTTTTCTGTCTAAGGCTATAGGAAAATTTGCCTGGAATAATTTTTTTTGCTTGTTTTTCTTAAATTTAGTTTGGTTATCGTCAAGGGGTAAATTCAATATTATCATTCCCTCATAAAGACCTGTCACGATAGTTCATGTAAAAATGTTAAATAAAAAAGGGCAATGAATAATGTCAACCTTTTCAACTACAGGTTGTTTTGGTCCTTATTGTGATAACAAAAAACATAAACAAACATAGATTGTCTTTCTACATTTTAAAAAACAGTTGCAGAATGATTTCATCATGTTACAGGAATCTGATCACACTTGACTGAGTCCTCTGGATTTAAGTTAAATTTTCTATCTAGTATCCTATAAAAATAAATACATGTCCAAGCAATTTGATGATAGGATATATATGTTTGATGAAAAAGGAAATAAAATGTGCAAGGCAGTCTCTTTTAGCTCTTAGGCTAAGCTGGACCCTGCAGTGGTGCTGCTGCTTTGCTGGTGTACCTGCCAACCTAAATTTTATTTCCTTCTGATGTTTCCCCAAATAGTATCTCTTAGAGCAAGCTGATCTAGCATCCTCTCCTCCACCTAAGAGATATAAAATACTCATCCTATCTCACAGAAAAGCTAATAATGCCATGACCCAATCCAGCACAAACAAAACTATAATATATCCATTTCTGATGTTGAATAATACAGACTTTCCCAGCTGCTATGGTTTTTCTTACACATAAAAATACAAATAAATTCTGAGTTAATAATATTTTTATAGATCACTGAATGTGGCATGGCAAAAAGAAATCCAGAAATCTAAATGCTCTTTTTTTCTGAAGGGGCATAAAACACATTCTAAAGAATTTAAAACCAAGTAGCTTCTGAGAAAAGATGAATTAATGTTAGACCAGTCCAGCAGCCTGCAGATATTGTCTGTGTTTACTTATCCACATGGCTTCAATTTTTGTCCTATCAGTGTGCAAACTGGGATGGATAAAATAAGATCATTCACCTCATTCAAACCACTCCTTACTATATACACATGAGGAAGCAAAATATTACTTTTTTTTTTTTTTTGAGATTCAGTAAAAGTTCTCCTAGGCCCACATTATTCTTTTGAAATTATGGAAGATGCCCTGAATAATTTTCTCTTCCTTCCCAAGAGGGCCAGAGCAGCACCTCCACAATGCCCTTACCAAAACGTCGCCTGCTGAGATTTCCAGGACAATTTTACAGAAGCAGTAAATCCAGAGAACAGTGCTGTCTGATGAACCTCAGGTGCATACAAGCTTTTAGGCCTTCAAGGTTCATTCATCATGCTTTCAAAGGATCCTTGCTGGAGAGAGCACAGGCAGGGCAGTCAGCCTTAAAAACCAAGGGAGAGCAAGGGAGAATGATCTGTAATACTGACAAAATACTCCTAGGGATATGCCAGGGAAGCAACCAGTACATAATGACAGTGAGTTAAGGGTGAAGAAAAGGAGGGGTAAAATATCTTCAGAGGAGAATACAGCTACAGCAATTTCAAATGTGCAAAGCACTCCTTTCAGTGATAAGAAAAAAAACGTGATAAAAGAAACTGTATTCTATATGTTGGCAAGCTCCCTAAAGTCACTAGCTCCTGAACATTCAATTACTATGCTTATTCTTAGTGCCAGATAGCACTCATCTGAAAAGAAAGGCTAAAGAAAAACAAAAGGAAAGAATTTTGGCACTAAGATGCTCTCCAAATGTGAGAATTGCAGCTAAGAAAACGAAGCACTTGGATTAAGTTTTTTCATTAAGGCCTCTGTTGTTACATTTGAATGTGAAGTGAAATCAAAGTCAGAAGATTTGTTATGGGTCAGCAAGAAGGAAGGAAAGGAGGTGGGAGTAGGGCTTTGTGCCAAGAACATTTTTAAATTCATGATCCTCTTTCTAAGAATGTGGGTTATTAACAAAAGGCAAAGAAAGGCATGGCTTAAACAACATAACGATTTTAGAGGAAATCCTACAAACACAGATAATTATATACTTGATTTAGTTCTTGAAGCTGCAATTTTAGTAGTTTTATTATTCTAAAGTACAATACATCATCAGATACTTTCCACAGTATAGTCATTTAATGTCTCTAAATTATAGTCTGCAAGCCAGAGCTGGGGATTTGGTCTAAGTAACAGAGTGGTAACTGCAGGAAATGTTGTGATGGATGTCAAGTCTTACAAGGTTCACTTTGCTGAACTAGAGTGCACCAAGAGAGATGTTGTTACAGTTCTAAAAGTTTAATCTGTCCACCTCCTACTGTTTGGATGTGAACAATCTTTTGAATTTTATGATAATAGTAGGATTGATTTTTTTTTTCTCCCTTTGCTTTCCCTCCCTTTCTCTCCTCTTCTTTTTCTTTAACAAAGCCTGGGTACCAGCTGGATGGCAGGTTATTTTCTTAGAAATGGAGTTGGCCAAAGATTCAATAAAGACCTGGTGGAGTGCTATAATCACCTGAGCTTGGGTTTCCAGCTACAGAGGAGGTAATTTTGCTAGTTGTTCTTATAGATAAGCATCCTTTATTAGGAATTTCTCACTATGTCGTGCTAGTCTTAAAGTTAGTATTTGGCTGCAGGCTGAGTCAAATCCACATCTCAGTCTCTCTAAATAATACAGAGCCCAGGTATTATCAACCCTGAAGAGTCACCATGCCTGTAAGAGACAAAGTTGCCTTTAAAGAGGGACGAGGACAGAGACAGGAGCTACTGCACGCTCACACAGGATGCAACAAGACCTTCAGAGAAAAGTTAATGAACCAACAAGATTTCACTCACATAAAGAAATCTCTCACACAGGAATAATAAATGAACACAAACACATAAATAGAAAGCTTCTCTCAAAAATATACATGATTTCTGATGACAAGAACAATGCAGGAAGGAGGAGTTTGCTCTTGCCAGAAGCAGGAGGCTGCAACACCTGATAAGATTTCTGCAAACCCACAAGGATCTAAGTATGTTTCCCTTTTTCCTCTTTCATAGAAATTGGCTACAATTTAAAAAGGTTTCTAACTCAAATGCAGAAACAGAATCATTCCACACCCACCCCAAAACTCCCACCAAATTGTTGAATCCAGTAAAATGGCAGTTAAAGATGTTGAATGAGAAACCTGGAAAGGGAAGATAAAGAAAACTACCCTGGATATAGAAAGAATCCCAGCTCCTATATACCAAGTAGAGGCAAACAGCTTGAGTCCCTTCTGCTCACTGCAGTAGGAATGTCACACCAAGCACTAATGACTGCTCTGCACTACAGGAGAAAGTCTCTGGGATGTGGCATTTCAAGTGTCAACTACAGCACTGCTGTACTACAGGCTTTGCCCTCAAAATATAAAATTGCTGGTACAAGTACTGTAGTTTTAATGTTCCCTATGAAGAAAAATGAAAGGCAACTATCTACATCCGTGACTTTTCACCTGTTAATATCCTATCATATAATTTGCTTTCTCATCATTGGCTTGTGCTGAAGCCACTAGGAGCTTGTGGATGAGATCATGCTGGAACAGGCACACTGCAAAAGGGCCACAGCCTGTGGAGGACCCATCCAAGATTGCAGAAAGAATGAGAAATCAGGAGTGGGCAGAGAGAAATCACTGCCCACAGCCTGGACTGCTTGTAGGCTCAGTGGAGGGACTGAGAGCAACCTCTCTCTAGCAAGGTTGTGAAGTAATGAAGTAGATACTAGAAAGGAAGAAGGAAAAGAGTCTAGAGTGAAGTGGATGCTGTAAATGTGGGAGGAAAGGCATTTCAATGTTTGTCTCCTTTGTTTCCCGATACTGGAATAGGTAATAAAATATTTATGCTAATTGGCAAAACCAATTATGTCAAATTCCCCAACTCAAATCAGTTTTGGCTTCTGGAGTACTTTATAGGTGATTTCAAAGTCTATATTCTGATCCACGAGTTCTCCTGCTCCCATTCCTCCTATTTTCTCCTATGTCCCCCTGGGAAGCACAGTGAGTGACTGGTTGCACAGGTGCTTATCACTAGCTGGGGCAAATCCACCCTGGATATCAGCCATGGACCTGTGCTCTGACCCAAAATATCAGCTGGCTGGCTCATCCTTTAATTGACTTCAAATGTTTCCATCACTCTGGCAAGGAGGTACCTGAACTGCTCCAGCAGCTTGCAGTAGGAGAAAGCAGTAACATATTTAAGAGTTAGGGAAGTTTTCAGAAGTAAATCTTTGCTGTATTAATTCAGTACCATTTATTTCAACAATCCTCTTATAGGACTTGAAATCAAAATTCCCTCTAACTTGTTTTATCCTTTTGCTGTCATTGCAAGAGATTTTGTTTGAATAATATGGCTTTTTCACTTCAGTCAAGCATTTCATTTGGTTTTATCCTGCTGAAAAGCTAAACTCCTGTGTTTCTGACAACTGTCTGGCTGTTAAAATGCCTGCTGCAGATTGAGCACTGCAAGACTGCAAAGTGGAATTTAAGCAGAGATAAACAGGAAGACCAGAAGTAAGCAGGGTTCAAACCATAGCCACCTTCAAAAGCTAATAAATATGGGGGGAAAAAATGTGTCTGTGACTTCAAAACTAGCTTGAAAGCCAGTGCATTTTAGAAAGGAGAATGTTAAAAAAAAGAGCCTTGGGTAAGTGTGAGCTGAACAAAGCAGTCAAGTAATAACAACTTATTTCAGTTTGGGAGTGGGTATCACTGATGGCTTTTTCAGAGTCTTTGCCAGAGTCTACAAACTCCCAAAGGAGGCAGTCTCCAGGCAAAAAGAATCTTCAACTCTTCCTCTTGTGTTGCTAGGTGGAAACTCTGGGAAAACATATTCATTCATTTTTTAAAAGCAGTACTTTGCTTGGTGAAGACAAGAGAAATGACAACAGCCATTTTCAGAATATCTGTCGCATTATGACAGATGAGTTTTCCAGAAAAATATTATCATTATTTAAATGTTTTCTGGAATTTCTGATCTCATTACAGAAAACAAACTTATTCACCAGTCATACTGAAATTTTGCTGTATTGAATTTCCAGTCTTTTGATTTTAGCACATGATCACACTGTAAAGGCTTTAGAATTTTTTTTTAAAATTCATATTTGGTGTTCTCCTCTTATGACACTAAGTAATCTTAGCATGTACAGTTGGTTCACATCAAATTGAGCCAGTTTCACTGGAATTCTGGACATCAGCAATTCAATAAAAATAAGTGATACTTTACCAACCCAACCCCAACCCCCCCAGTGCTCAGAACAAAGGAGTTAAATAATGATGACCCAGTAGGGGCCTGTAGGGTGCTTTATTTTAAATCAGCATTTAAATGGCCTCTATTTTAAATCAGCATTTTGTGTTCCATTGAGTGATGGAAACATTTGTCTCAACTAAACTACATCCCACAAACCAAGCCTTTTATTTGTCTTTTTTTTTTTAATTTGAGGAAGCAGAGGCATAAATACCTATCCCTCAACACTCAGTCTACTACCCTCCACAAAGCATAACAGAATGAAAATTTCAAGAGTGAAAGAAAAAGAGCAAGGCTGACTCAGACCAATTTCATTGCACTGCTAGAGGAGAATTCCCAAATTTTCAGAGGGCTGTGTGAGAAGTTGCTTTTAAAACCAGTTCAACACTGTCCAAGTTCACAAGACAAATCAATTTTTTTTTGCAGCTTTAGTATCATTAAGTGTTTGTCATAACATATTATTTGGGTCACACTGAATTGTTCAGCCTAAAAGAAAAAATCTACATCCCAACACTAATCTTATGGACTGTGAGGACTAAAAGCTCAATCCGCTTGACACAGCAGGGAAAAAAAAAAGTCAACAAAACAGCTCAGATTACAGTCTACCCAATTTTCTAAACTAAGAAAGTGCATTTGAACTATACTACTAATCACATCTACTTTTATTAAACTTGAAATCCTTTAGGTACTGGAGGCATGTGAAGTTTTAAAATCTGCTCAGAGATTGTTTGATGGGGAAGCAACACAGAAAACCAAGGAATTTTAGCTTAAATTATGCAACAGTAATTGAACTGAACTATAAAACCGTAATTTTTTACATAAAACTTTCATGTTACTAAGTTCTGTGTTTTCTATTTTCAAGGATAGCATTATCTAAAAATATATGAACTTAGATAAAAATCATACTTTGAAAAGTTTTCTGTTTATTTTATTCAAAACTGAGACTCCACAGTTATCCGTCCTGGATGCAGATTTGTGCCCTACTTTCCATTCCAACTGAGAGATTTCTGGATACCCCTAGGTCACAAGCACTCTGGATAACTGAAATCAATAAGGTGCAATTCAACAACAACAAATGCATGAAGTGCAGCTATTCTTAGGAAAGACAACATTAAATGCACAAATACAAGAGGACTAAAATAGGAACAGGAAGCATTCTTGCAGAAAAAAAGTCTGGGTAAATGGCAGATCCATTAGGAACCCTCAATGCAATGTTTGGGGAAGGGAGGGAAGCAGTTCCTCTGTTAGGTCCTATTGATAGGAGTGGTTTGGGTAACATGCTGAGGTGGTGATTCCATCAGTGAGACCTCAGCCACAGAACTGTGTGAGTTTCTAGCATTCCCTCAGGAAAGCTGGAAAAAGCCAGTCCAGGGAACAGCAATTAGAATGATAAATTGTTTAGAAAACATGATGAACAGAAAGGATGGAAGATTGAGGTTGTTTAGTCTATGAAACAGTGTATTTAGAGGAGAAGCAAAACAGTTCTGAAACAACTAAAATTGTTTTCCACATGGACAAGGAGAAAGTTAGGAAGCAATTGACTTGATCTCCACATAGGTAAGAGAACTCACTCTTTAGCTGTAAAAGACAGCTATGTCCAGGAAATGGTTGTCAAGAAAGGATTTTGGGAATCTTTGAAGAGTTTAGGACTAAAAGTCAGTGTCCATATCAAGATACAAGATATCAGCATTGCCACTGACTGGCCTCCTTGACCACTGAATTGCTGAACTCTTAATATATATCACTGCTTTCCCTTAATTCTCTAACAAATAGCTGTATTTTTTCCACTGGCCACTCTCTTTATTCTTTTGTTGAGAAGGTGGAAAGCATGATCTGATTACCAGGAATAGGTATTCCTGAGTGCTGGCTTTCAAGTCTGTATTGAGTTTGGAGAGGATAGAGATGCTGTTTCAGAATCCAACCCTGAGCTTGGTTACCCAACACAAAGGCAAAGCTATTCTACTCTCCTGCTTACAGCTGCAAGCAAGACCCAAATTCAGCCCTCTCAACACTAAGTAATTGGCTGTGAATTCAGATGAGGAAGTGACTTGCTCACAAGGGTCTGATTCTGGCAAAACCACCTTCCTGCTTCTCCAGAATTTTTTTTTTTTTTTTTTAATTTCAAGGGTCTTTTTCCTGGGGAGAATTAATAAAAAAACCACTGAATTATGTAAAGGCCTCTTGGAAATGTTTAACTACAAATCATAAAACCCAAAATAGAAGGAAAAAAAAAAAGAGAACCCCCCCTCCAACAAAATATAAAGCATGTGCTGGGATTCAGGTGTGATTTTCTTTCTTTAAAAACATAAAAATATTGTTGGCACGTGAATACACAAATCATACGTAAATTGCTATTAATAATGAAATGCTCTGCAAAAGTACAATGGTTCCAGTAAATGTCAGAACACATCTGCTCTAATTAAAAATTAACTGTATCATTAAAGTTATATTACTAGTTAATTTCTGAAAATGTTTAATTATTAGAGTGTTATCCCTCCAGCTTCCAGGGAAGAATTAGAAATATTGCACTTCTGTGTTTAAATCTTCCTCCACCAAGCACTTTTAAGTTTTAAAAGGCATATATTTTAAGGTATTTGGGAGATACAGGGGCTTTGATTATTACACTATGAAGTCAATAAACCTTGCATCATGGCAGATTTTACCCACTCCTTGGAAATGCCTTGAAACAGATTCTTTTTTCTCCCACTTTCTATGGGAGCTGAGACTAAGGGAAAGATGCCACTTGTGACAACAGCAAATCTGGCCCAGAGCCTTTCTTGAGAAGAGCCTTGTCTTTGGCTTCACACTCCTCCACATTGTGTGTCAGCTCTGGCCCAGCTCAGTGTGACAAGCAACTTTTAAGTGAGAAATTATTGACACAGCCAGACTAACCTGAATTGAGCCTTATTACCTGATTTAGATGCTTTCAGATTTAAGTAGCATGAGGTTTCAGTTTGTTATAACTGCCTGTAGTTTAACTTGAGTGATTCACAAATCTGCAAGGGCCAAAGCCAGAAGCATTAGAGGAAGAACTTACAGGTGTCTGTGTGAGCTCTGCTGTCTGATTTCCCAGAAACATTCCTCTAATAGCTCTCCAATCCATGGCATGGGTTTTTTTTCCAAAAGTCTTTCATATCAGTAGATGCAATATAATCCTTATATAGAGTCAGAGCAACCTTAACCCAAGTCAGTCAAGGCCTTTTACAGCCAGCTAGGTATTTTAATGAAGTTTCACTTGGCTATCTGTACAAATACATTCAAGCAGTTAATTGCCTAATTTAATGCACATAGTAAACAGACATCACTTGCAACTGACAGCACCAGGTGGATCGAATATTTCTCATTCAAACCAGACATACAGCACGAAACTGAAATAGAGAAATCAACGTAAGTGCAGAGGAAAAAATGTATCTTAATTATGGGGTGTCCACTTTCTGTAACAGATCATGCTTCTAATTCACCCCATCTTAATCAACCTGCCAGCTTGCCTGGGAAACAAACCAGCAGCTGCACACTCAGAGCTCTGCTCATCAGGCATACAGGTGTCTTTGTTTGCATGTCGTAACTATCCTGTGGTTCACTCTGGTGTCAGGGTTTGCACTGGAGGAATATGAAAAATCCTCATTGTCCAGAAAGAAAATATCGTCTGCTGTCAAGAATGACTGCAGCCTCAGGTCAAAGGAATAGAAGTTTTAAGCAGCATCCAATCCAGTTATGCAGCTGGTTCTGTCCTGGCTGAGATGTTGCATTCTGAGAAGAAAATCAGGTGCTGTTGTTGGGTGTGGAGGAGAAGGTAACAGCCCCTTCTGAGCATCACCAAAATGTGTGGGGAGACTGAGACATGCATGTTAAACCATGGGTAAAGGATAACAGGGATAACCTTTAGCTAAGCAAAGAGCAGTAATTATTTACTATAAAGGCAGTAGAAACAGATACTACCTGGAAACTGAGATAAACCACCATGACCTGAAAGATTTTTAAAGACTTAGAACACAACTTACTCCAACCCACAGAAATATCTCAGCAAATGTTTAAATTCAAGGACAGCAGTTGGAATACTGCCATAAATCTCATACATCTGTTAGAGAGGAGAAAAAAAAAGTGTTGGCTAACTTGAAATAATAAGCCTAGATTTACATGAGCTCATGTAGAAAACAAGATTACCTCAAGATTAGAGATTTAAACAGTTCATCCAGTGAGATACATTTGGAAAACAAACTTTCATTTGGTCTTGTTAAAAGTGAATAGCATGTTTTGCCAGAGCTCCTATGAAGATATTTTGGTTTAGGATACATTAGACATGGCTTAATGAAATCTACTCTCCTTTATTTGTCCTAGTTAGATTTTGAAAAACTCAGCTTTCTTTATAGCAAATGAAATTATAAGTACTTGAAGAACAAAAAAAATCAATTCATTTTCAAAAATAATTACAATAAAATAAAAAGTTCTTAGTAAAAAATCAATGACAAAATATTCCTTGAAGTATTGCATGCAGCTAAATTGATAGATTTTTAAGGCATAAAATTAAAGCTTCATAATCTGAGAGCCATTCACGTTTGACAGACTTTTCCAATTTAATGGAGATAAATAGGAGTTTAGAAGAAAAAGTCTTTTATAATTCAAGTTCATAATCAATAAAACTTCTTCTAGAAGTTACTCTGGTGCTTGGGTCCACCTTTTCAGAACTTAACTGGGCACTCTGCTGGAGGAAGTGAGATGCATGGGCACTTTCTGGACATTGTTGAGAAGGAAACACAGGTGACACGGGGAGTGAATGAACAAGGTTTACTAAAGACACCTTGGAGGACACAGGTTTGCCACATGGCATAAACTGAGGATGTAAATGGGTATAACAAACAGAACTATGCTGGGAGAACAAAGCCCATGAAGTAACATGCTTCTAAAAGTGCAAAAAATAACCAGACACTGATTTCAAAAGAAAAGTGAAGGGAACATAAAGGGAAATGAAGGGCAGGGCAACAATTTTGAATGGATTTGTCAACTATTTTGGAGATGGACAGAGAAAAACATCAAAATGGCTTGATTTGTACAAAGCTGATATCCTGGAAAAAATGTAATTCTTTATCTAGATGAGGACTTCTGCTCTAAAATAAGAGTATTTCAGTTTATACAGGAGAGTAAAGAATGAGGTCAGCTTGGCATGTTCAGTAGCAATCTGTCTCGTAGGCAGACACTGCAGTTTGGAGAAAGCTATTCTCAACCTACTTTAGTTTAAAACTCAACTTTAATCCCCTTGTTTCTAAGGCAAGACCCAAACTGTCTTGTTTCACTTCTAATCCAAACCCCAGAGCTGTTCAGCCACTCTAAAGAGTGCTGGAAATAGGCTGATTTGTATTCAGGTTTTCCTGCCTACCTGCCAATGTGGTTATAAAACATTCACATGCGCATACACACATGTACAGATACTCACTGTTTATACACAGGCATATGGGCTCTGTGGCTGTGCAGCTGTGCACACACACACACATCTCTCAGGAATGCTGTATGTGCTTAACAATGCCTCTGCAGTTTGGCTTTTCGTTCCTTAGCTACCCTGAAAGCTATTTTTTCCTTATTTAAAATTTTACTTGAGATGTAAGTGCACTAAAAAGAGTGAAGTATTTCTATAAAGTGATAATTCAGGAATTTTTCTCTGTCTTTTGATGACGTTTTTCTTTGTACTAGTTGATTAACTTGCAATTTTATTCGACTTGAAAAATAAATATTTGCTTAAATCTGAAAGTAAAAAAAAATTGTAATTGAAATCAGTCATATATTCTGTATATTTGCTTCACAAGAGCAGTGACTTGCTGGAAATAACTAGCCTACAAGGGATCCTGTATCAGGCCAAAACTAGAGCATACATGGTATCTGTCATGGTTGATAGCTAAAGCTTGGGTCCTAAAGGTAAAATTTTGCTTGGCATGCCCTTGGTGGGAAGGAAGAAACAAAAAGAAGCAGGAAAAATATTCTCTTCTATTTGTTCACTTCATACATTATTGCTTTTCTAGGCTGGAAACTATGGAGAAAAATATTGGTTTTACTGAATATATCACTGTAGGTAATATTAATGAACTGTAGGTAATATTAATGAAATACAACAAAATACTTTGAGGAGTTTTTTGTTTTTCTCCTTGTGGTAATGGGGCAAAATACTATTTTAATCAATGTGTTAAAGGTGGCTTCCACTCTTTCAGATTGCATAGCCAAGCTCATAGATCCTCCCCTCTCATGTGCTGTGATAAACTTAAGAGAAAATATAAGTATCTTTCTAATTAAAACCACTCTGTCCTCTGTAAGTATAAACTTATTTTAACAAAGGCTTCTTTCAGAAATATAAATAATGATAAAAATAATGGAGTTACCAATTTGACTTGGTTCAATATCTGGGACAAGTGTCCCCTTAGGTAAAGCCAGTAAGCCTTCCGAAGTCAGCTGTTACATTATTAATCCTATCACTCCTAAAATGCTTTATTCCATTTATTACCTGTGTCAGCACGCAGCCCACCTCCACACCTCAAAACGGTGTTCCAGCATCAGGCATTTGCTAATGGTGTTTAAGTGCAAGGGATTTAGTTTGCTTTACTTAGCCTGTCAGAATCTTCTACACAATTTCCTATCCTGAGCTGCTGAAAACACTTCCATATGGCTTGGAGAATAAAATGTTATCTTTGTACTTCCCAATATGCCACTTGAGAATATCTTGGTTTAAAGTTGTAGCTCCTGAAGAAGTTTGTTTGTTTTTTGGTTTTTTTAAAAAGAAGGCTGACTCTTTATGTAACAGCTGTCTTTTTCTGGGGTGATATCTCCCCTTGCCTGCTGAGGATATAGCGCCAAACGGAGACTGAATATGGCCTGAGGAAGGGTGATTTGTTTCCAAACTTTCTATCTAGTTTTCTTTTTCTGATACAGGCCCAGGGGCATTTCTTTTCTAAACTTAAGGCAAACGGGTGTTTTGAATTAAGCATGGGTTTGGGTAGGGTTCTGTGACTCTTTCTAGCTAGTAATTAACAGGAACAAACCTATTCCTTTAGGGGAAGGTTTAATAGGTGAGCCACTCTATGGAGCATCTCCTCCCATCTCATGACAGAAAAAAGGCTGAGAGAATTTGTTTTGCTCATCCTGGAAAAGAGAAGGTTTAAGAATGGCCTAATTGTGGCCTTCCAGCACCTGAAGGGATCCCACAAGAAAGCTAGAGAGAGACTATTTACAAGGGTGTGGAGTGACAGGACAAGGGGGAATGGCTTCACACTGACAGAGAGTAGGTTTGTAGGCTTAGATTAGATTAGATTTTTTAAGGAAAAAATACTGTGAAAGTGGTGAGGCACTGGCAGAGGTTGCCCAAAGAGATGTGGATGCCTCATCCCTGGAAGTGTTCAAGGCCAGGTTAGATGGGCTCCTGAGCAACCTGGTCTAGTGGCCTATGGCAGGGGGGTTGGAATGAGATGACCTTTAAGGTCTCTTCCAACCTGAACCATTCTGTGTTTCTGTGAAACATTGCTTGATTCCCCTCTCTTCCTGAGAGAAAGGACAAGGGTTTCAGGCCAGTGAGGTCATCTGCAATCTCCTTCCTTGTGACAACATTGGTGGATCACCACCCAGTGGTTATGGTGGGGTTTATGACAGAGTTACAATGCCAGGGAATCACTGTGAGCAGAAGCTGCCACGAGTGCATCTGCTCTCTTCCTTTGCTCTGCTTAACTCCAGGCTCACCACATGAAATACTTTAGAAACCTACTTCAATGGGAATCACAAATGGGTGGCAAATGACAGTAATTATTTTGTGGTAATCATCAAATTCTTAGCCATAAAGGAAGTGGTGAGACAATGAGATGTTTTCAAAGAAAGTATGTGGATGCACAGTCCTGTGAAACATGCGGAAAGGAACGTTCAGCCAAAAAAGTGTTTGGTTTAATAAATCATGCATGATTTGCAGGCAAAACTTCTGCTCCCTAAATGTGCAAGAGCAGAATGTCTACTGACATTATCTGGCTTCAAAAAATTAAATTTTTTAAGACAATACCAGCAGGGACTGTGCTTATAATGGAATTTTTTTTTTTTGCACAAAGTTACTAGCCCTAATATGCAGGTTGAAGTAGAGGATAAATTTGGTCAAAATGAGACTTTCTTGTTGAAATTAAAGTGGGCTTGTAACTGTTTCATTTGGCTCTCAAGGTGGAATATTTTATTGCAATTCCAATTATGTTTCAAGGCTTAAATGACTGTTAAAATATGCTAATTGAGACATTCAGGATGACAATTTCAACCAATTCAAACAAGAGTTTCAATTGTGAAATTTGGTCTTTCTTTTAAAACTACTTAGAGTAAAGCAATATTTGGTTTCTCCTGATGTGGCTTTAGATAGTTCATATCAAATGCTAAATTAAACGTCAATAATCCTTAAGGAGCCCATCTTAGTCACACTTTTTTAATCAAGGTTTCCAATGTGATCTTAAGGTCCATTTGTTCCCAGAATAAAATGAGAATTGTACAAATCTCATGCATTGCCAGGCAGAGTTCAACACAGTGTTTCATTTATGCTTGTTTAAACTACATTTAGAATGTTTCATATGAAAGTTTTGATTCCAACAAAAGCTATAAAAGAAAAAAGGGACTGCAAGCCAATGGATTTTTTAGCTGTAGCTTTCAGAAAAAGAAAACCTCATTAAAAACACCTTGCAAGCTAAAAAGCAATCACCATATTTTAAAAACACATATTTTAAAATATTTTCTACAAAAATGGTGAAAGGCAAATGCAGATTTTGTTATAGAAAATGTAAATCAGTTAATGATCAATGTTTTAAGCAGAATATCCCTATCAGGTGATGATTCATTAGGGTTGTCTCAGTGAAGGAGGTTATCGATAATTTGATACCTCATATCCACTATCCTAATCATTATTGTCAGAAAGTCTATTAAGGACCATAGGTCATGGATCTAAAATTAAGTATGCCACAAAAAAAATATTGAGCAAGGGAAAAGGACAGACATTCTTATAGATTAAGATTTGTACTGAAATGCATTGTATCAATTAATTCTGCTAAATTATTATTTGATAAAAGAAAGCTACAGTCTCCAGTGAAACATTTCTCATTTAAAATGAATCGGAGGTAGAAGTTGAAATATTAAAACACATGAATATAAATTGGAATATAAAACCACAACTCTGTTTTTTTTATCCTGCTGTACATGTGTCTGCCTTTAAAATGTATTTCTACTACAGCTTATGCTGGAGTACTCAACAAAGTAATAAGAGATAGTCGGGCTTTTTTTCTCTTTTGCTCTTGAAGCATTCTAGTTTTTGCACAACTCTTAGTACTCTGCTAAATGGGAAGTTGCGAAGTACACAGGTCTCTGTGCTCATATACCTCACTTAATACAACACAAACAAAAATAAACAAGGTTAATGGCAAAATTAAAAATAACGTATTACAATTTTATTTTAAACAAAATAAAACATAGAAACAATACAAGTATGATGTCATTTTGGTGTCTATTGCAACTGAGATGGTGAAGAAAAGAAAATCATCCTTAATTCTAGTCTAAAACAGATCAGCCTTGTCATCTTTATATTTCAGACATTAACCTATATCACTTAAAAAGCCCTCTTAGATGAACTCAAACTCATAGCATATCTTTTTCCACAAGTTGAACTTACAGAGGACAAGAGTTTCTGTCATGCTGCTATGACAGTTTTTGACTGGGATTGACTATAGATTCCTTTTGGCTCTGAGCCTCCTCTTGGTCCCTCCTCTCCACTGTTCTCTTTTTTCCTGATTTCAACATTCAGAAAGAGATCTGAGCCCTCCTCTCATTCACCAGTGGCTGGCTCCTTTGGAAAAGCCTGGATGATGCCTGTCCAGAGAGAGCAAGGACACTAAGCCAGGCTTGGCCAGGCTGTGACCAGTGTGCCCCTCCTGAGGCTGAGGGAGCAGAGGAGGAGGTGACACTGCACCAGCCTGGCATCTTCACAGGGCAGCCCTGAGCACATACAGATCACAAGTGTCACACTGGCTCCTGGCTGGCTTTAAACACAGCAGCTGCATGAACTTATTCAGGCTTTGAAGGGACCTGTGAAAGTTTCAACCAGAAAAGAGGCTTAACCATAAAAATTCAAACAAGACCTAGTGTATTGGAGCATACAGTGCTGTCCAAAGCGTGTCATAGCTCTCTGGTTTCCTGTTTGGTGAAAGGAAACAGTCCAAGTGCCTGCCAAAATCCAGAAGCAAAGGTGATGGGAGTTGTGGGTGCAGGAGCAGAAGAAGCACAGGGAAATTCAAGCACATGCTGAAGAAATAGCTGAAAGAGTTAAGTAATGGGAAAATCAACATTTTCCCTTTGAGTAACAGGGATTAAATCATGTCTAGGAGACTAGACTCACATCTTGGGGGCTGACATGACATCTCCACTTGGTGTGACTCTGTACTGGAGTCATCAGATGCCACAGTTCAGGCAACTGTTGCTATCACCATTTGGCTAAGGAGCTATGGGTTATGAGATCAGGAAATTCCATTTGAGTCCCACAGAGTCAGTTTTGTAGAGGTCTGGGTGCTACAAGGTGGTGGTGGCAGGAGCTGAGCTCCACAGAAACTGTGGATCTGGGGCGTGTTACAAACCCACAGAGCAGAGTGTTCAACTGAGGCTGGACCTACATGTGCAAATCATGAAATGTCGAACAATTTTTTTTTCTCCTGCTAATGAGATTTATAAGCACTTTAGAAACTAGGCTGGTCACTGCTGTTTCCTCCCACAAAGGTTTATATTCTTCAACAGGATGGTTGCCTCCAGCACTGATTCAGGAATGTCAGCTGTAATTAAAGACTTGGAAAAAACAATACATTTAATGGTTTATTCGGGTTGACAAGTGTTGCCCTACCTTGGGAATGTCTATGAGCCTAACAGGTGTAGCTTTCCATTTGGGTTTCCTTACTGCATCATTTGATATTACCTTTCTTCTTGCAGTTTTTTTGAGATCTATGTTTAAGATAAGCACTTGATAATCTTGTATTGAAATCATAATAAAATGTCACACTAATTTATTCACTGGGAATATTTTGCCAGCTTCTTGTATTAATTCCCCTCAAAGCTAATTTAGATGCTTGTTGTCTGTGTATTCCACATCTGTCTGTATTAATAACTGTGCAAGTGTCTGGACAAATTAAGACATTTTACAGTATTTAAGCATCCCAAAGATCTTACATTTTCTGTGAAAGTGTAGAGGTTGCACTGTAATTTATGGACATTTTCCCATTAATCTCTGAATTGTTTTGGCAGCTACTGCCTAAGAGCAGCAGCTACCTGGCAAGGACAGAATATCTGTCAGGCCATGAAGGGTGCCTGCATTCACTGGAGAGATAAATGGGAGCACTGAAATAGAGTTAAGCCCGGAGAAGGAAGCTCATCCTCAGACAGACTTGCCAAGCCTGTTTCATGATAGCTTATAGCTTTCATTGTGGCTTAGCAAATGCTGTTGAGTATTCTGTCAAAGTAAACTTACTTTTCCAGACAAGTAGCTCTGCAAAGCCCTAAGGTGTCACTGCTAATACTTGAAATTGCTTACAGAGGTGTTTTTTTTGATATAGCATACAGGTACTGTAATAAAAATCCAAGATTTCTTAAAACATCTAGGAAGGTTTTTAATTTTTACCTTTTCTGTCCAGCTGTAGTGAAAAAACAGATTATTTCTTAAGGTTTGTCATTTATAAATATGTGTCTTTTCCATGTACTTTGAGGGCAGAAAAGTATGAGTCTTTCAAGTTCCTATGGTTCTTATAATGTTACTCTCTAGAATCTTAATTCATACTCATCACGGGGAACACAAATAATGGAAAGCCTTTATGTAGCTGTTTTTAATGTCTAGAACACATGATTATGGTGTTTAAGCTTCTTTGAAAAGAAAAACCAAAAACCAGAATGAGAAAACTTAAAGATATAATTTCAAATTGTGTGACTACTTATTTAAAATATTCTTTTAAGTTCTTATCTAGTCACTAAAAATATGTTCTATGTGTTAACTGAATCCTGTTCAAGCCAGAAGATCCAATCAATCACCGTATAATTAGGAAAAAAGTAATGGGTTGAAATAAAGAAGGATAAAACTTAAAGGAAATTTAAGGAAAAAATTGCTTACAGAGAAAGAAGAAAAATTAATACAGAAACCATGACTGTTTAAAGTTGTGTATAATAGCTTTTCTTTTTAAATAAATTATTAAAATTTGACATTAAACAAGGAAACTTTCCAACTTTATTATACTTTTGCTGAGAACTGACTAATGAAGATTCAATTATAGTTCAACAGAAGACAACATAACACCTGCAAAGCTTCAAGACATATCATTCTGGATAGATTTATTTACTCCTAATTGGAACGAAGGGAGCAGGTTTTCCATTGTTTTTTGCTAATCATGTAATAATGATTTATACGGGAAAATAGGGCCACAGGTTCTATGTGGGACCTGTGCAAATTTACATGGTATTTTCCCTCTCATAGTTAAGCAGGCTCTAAATGTAATATGATGCACTGGGAACAGCTGCTTTAAGACACTCTTTCCCATATTTGTGTATTTGCAATCCACATGCTTAAGTGGATTTCACGTAACAACTGTATTAATGGACTTAGTTACTAAACATTTGTGGATCATGTAACTGTTATGTCATTATATGCTAAATGAAGCTTAGTTGTAAGCCTCAGATCTTTAATCCAAGATCAACTCTTCCAGGTCCACAGAGGTGTTATTTGCATTATTTTCCATTTGGATCAGCCTGTGATCTGACTACAGAGTTAACAAGCCTTTGCCCTTCATTATTCCCTCTCCTCACTTCCCAAGTTATTTTGGACACATTTTTCAGTCACCACAAGACAGTGAAAATTTTATTTCTTATTGCACATTCAGCAGCAATACGTACTAGTAGGCAGGCCCAGTACTGCTTTTCCCTAGCACAGGTTTGTAACAGTAATGTGGCACTTTGAACTGATGAAGAAGCAGAAAAGGAAGTAGTTGACCTAAGAGACCTCTTTCACCTCTAATTTCTATGGGGGAAAATTACAAAAAGTTCACTAACCTCATTTGCAATGTTTGCTGTCAAATAATGATCCTGTTCTGAAATTATTGAAGAAAATGTTGAGATGGATTGCAATTCTGCTTAGAAAATTATCCAAAAAGCCCTTTGCATTTGCAAGTTCTATAAAACTGTACACTGTATGGAAGCATTTATATTTCAACTGTTCATTCAAGAAGGCTCTGTGAACATACTGAGTGCTTTGAAATCCATTACAAAAATCACTCTCATTATGTACCATGTAGTGACCACAGACCTACCAGAATCAAGCACATGCTCTTACCTAAAGTGATCATAAAGAAAAGTTAAAATACCACTGAAGCTTATTTTAGGCAATATTTAGGGTATTTAAAAAAAAAATAACCTGTATGTATCAAACAATGGTCCTCAAAAGCAATCACTGAATTGCATCCCACAAGAGGAAATTGGGCCCAAATTGATCTGGATAGCCAAATTTATTATTACATGAAGTGAATGTACAATGAAATTTGATTAGAGCAAGTGTGCCATCATTCCCTTTTGCAAGATTGAGCACAGAACAGCACAGCCTTGATGAAAGGAATCGATAGCATTGAAAGCAAAATTGGAGGGCTGTCAAATCATCTTAATTCCTATTTTCTGAATGAGTGCAGTGAAATTGCTTGATGCACATGCTAATAACCAAATTAGTGTGCTTTTGAGTCAGTACAGAGTCAAGCCTTTACAAAACATAAAAAAATGTTGCTAAAAGTAAGAAAAATTCTCTCAAACCCACATGAAGCAGTGATATCACAAAATACAGGATGCATTTTGAAATTACAATTAACAGAGCTGCATTTCTCTCAATTCTGTAGACATGAGGATATGTAAACTGCAATTTCACATCTGTTAGTAGACATGTGGACCAGCAATCTTCCTTCTCCCATGACTGGAAATATAATCTATTCAACAGGCACACACACATAGATGCACAACAACATAAGGAGTGACCTGTGAGACTCTGGAATCCATCACTCAGAAGTGCACAATACAAAATTTCTTTGAGATATTTCTCATGAAACTTCCTCAGAAAGGTCTGACAGTGTTTCCAAGGTCAGCTGAAGTCACCTTAAAACTGAATTGCCGTCAAATGCTACCTCCCCACATCCCCCTCACATTTCCTCTCAACCTCTTTTATGCAAAGCAAGGCAGCTGTTGATGTGGCCAGGAAGTGTGGAGAAAAGGAGGAAAGATGACAAGGTGGTAAAAGTTGTGTGGCCATGTATCACCCACCACACCTAGAGAAAAATTCAAGACACCCTCATAAATCTACAGATTCCTCTAGAGAAAAATTCAAGACACCCTCATAAACCTACAGATTCCTCAACAGCAACCTGAGTTCTGTTTTGATTACATTTGTATTGCTTTTAATAGGTTTCCAGTGCCTCCTCTAGCAGATGTTCCTCTACACACCCTGTGCATGCAGGACCCTCCTGAAGATCAGCCTGGGGAAGCTCAGAAGTACAGAGTGTCTCAGCAGCTACAGAATAATGATATTCAAACTTTCCTCTGACATTCTTAAAGGCATACTTGAAATTATATGTTTCTCTTTCCAGCTTTGAGTAGTGTTATATTTTTAGAAGTACAAGCTTTGAGAAATATATTCTTAAAGTAGGAAAAAAAGAATTTTTCGGTGGTCAGGGAAAAACCTGGAAAAGAGCATCTCACCAGGGAGTGCATCTGCATCTCTACTTGCGTTAGAATATGAACCTCAGAACTGTCACCCAGCACCAGCACTGTATTATCCTCCACCCTTCAAGAAACAAACAAATAACAGTGTTAAAAGGGCATAGTGGTAAAGGGAGATTTTTAGGTACTCTGCTTATATAAAAGGGTACAGATAAACCAGTGGCTGAGGACAATGACTCAACCCAATTCAGGACTTTCATAACAGGTGGATCCAGGAATATGATGGATTTAGCAACATCATGCTCTACACTCAAGCCAGATCTTAAAGAATGTGAGGCTAAAAGTAATTTTATTACTCTATAATAGATAGCTAATACAGAAAAAACCTCTTATTGCACTTAGCAAGTAGGTTCAAAACAAGACATTTTATGATAGTCCATAAGACAGCAAAAGGATCTTTTATGTAAAATTGCAGAAGACAATGAGGACTCAATTCTTTTTTTCTCAGAAAAATTACTGGCGAGTTGTATTCAAATCTAAGATCTTTAACTGCATATGTTCTGTATTTTTGCTATTTCTTTTACTGATTTTTTTTAATCTGATCTTGGGGAAAATATACTGATGGACATATCCACACAATATGTCATCTCTTAATTAGGACATTGCCTCTTGTGGAATTCAAAAAACCCCAAACTTATCTGCTAATTCTACCCATACAACAGAGGAGTAAGGTAAGAGCACTAAGCATGAGAATACAGCACAGGCAGACAAGACAAAGCTTTTTCTCATGCTGGATCCAGTAAATGGACAAATTATACTGTAATTTATGAGACAATGCTGCTGCACTGCAAACCTGAAAAGTTATAAAAAACATATGGAGCACCTTCAGCTTTAACATTTGGATTTGGCCACAATCATGATGTCCTTGATAGTTATTGTGAGCCAGGCACTTGTTTTTAATCTGTGGTTCCTCTGTAATAATAGATTGCCGAGAATGGATAATAACATAGAGCATTAGCTTAAAAGTCTGTCAGCTGACTTAACATGGTGTTTGGATTCTTAGGCCGTCAGGGAGTAAAGCAATGTATTTATTATTTATTTTAAAATAAGACACAGAAGCAAGCAGCCTGACATTTATAGCATTTAAAATACAGCAATGCACTTGTGACCCATTCAGCTGCTTCCACGTGGGCGTCTAGTGAGAATACCAACTTGCCAACTATCATGAGTTCAGGATGAACTTTGTACTCCTTTTTATACGTAAATTATAAAAATTAGGAAAATTATCCTGTGTAGCGTCAGGCACTTGCATTCCCACTCGTGCAATTCCTTTCATAATAACATTATCAAATGGTGGTGATACATATATAAACCTGCACCAAAAGAAGTTCTGCATTTCACTTGCAGTTTGTACAGAAGCAGATATTTCTTTGTCTCATTGCTTGGTGCTAATACAGTGCAAACTGCTCCTCTAAAGACTTGGGGTGGTGACAGTCTAAGTATGAGCCATTAATAACCATTGTTGGTGACAGGTTCTGTGAGTATATGAGAACGTATAGCTCCCAAACTACCAGCCTCTGGTGTTTCCCTTTTCATGGATGAGGCAATTTAATCCAGAACTTACACAGATTAGCTAAGAAAACTTTTTTTATATACCACGATAAGACAAAAAGCAGAACAAATCAAAATCCAGCAAAATTCTAAAAGTTCCTCAGGTAAAGACCTTTGGTAACCAAATTGTCCCAGAGGATCAGACCTTAAATCTGCTAGAAAGCTCATGTGACAAGATGAGCTGGTCATATCAAATATACCTGGTGAGCTATTTAAAATAGAGCATCTCTACTTGGATACCCTAATTACTGAAGAACTATGGACACTACTCTTACAAAACAGCTGAGCTCCCTACATCACAATCTCAAGTATAAGATTTGATCATAATCATTAACTGACATCTTTTAGGCTTCTGTGTCATTTATTAAGATGATTTTTAATTTAATGTGTCTATTATCAGCAGAAGAACTTTTTTTACTATGAAGTTGTACAAGTATTTAGACGTATGAGCAGACAACTTTTAACTACAATGATGCTCTTTTGCCCCCTTAAGTTCAGTTAGAAATTACTTTTGCCAGTACTATCATTAATTGAATTACACTCATGAAGTCATTCAGTATCTTCATTAATTTAATTATAAAGTACTTCCTTAAACTCTAGTTTCAGAGCATTTCTCAATAAAAGTGATGGGTAGAGCAGTTTCTTTTGTACAAAGTCAAATCTTCATCTTGTGGTCAAACCTTCTAACAGATCAGTGCTTGCATCTCTTGCAAGAGCTGAAGTGAAGGCTGACTTTTAATAGCCACAGAGGGTGCAGGAGAGATGCACCCTAAATTATATGGATGTTTGCTGCAGCAGACTCATACTGGTGCCTGCAGAAGCAGTGATGTTCATGATACGTGTGAACAATGTTCTCAACACTTATTCAAGGGGTTAATATCCACACTTGCCTATCAGCAATGGCAAACGAATGCTTCCTCTTACTAGATCATGAGGTGTAGCTTGGGCTCAGTAAAAGGAAAATCACTGAAAGACTGAGAAGAAAAGATACAGGCAACAGAGGTTACAGAACCCCCATCCAATTCAGTGGTATTTGGCTGTTCTGCTGGTGAAATACTATAAATTTTTGCAAGCTCACTATGTTCTTATCCACAGGCAAAAAAAGCTACTCTGGAAAAGCAACTTCAAGCTGCAGTTGTTTACACAGAAGATTGTTAGAGCCCTAAGGGAAATGGTCATTTTTCTCAGGTAGCTTGGAAGAGAATCTCAGGGACCTCTGAAGTGATTTGCAGCATGCTGTGTTCTGTGATGGCAGAGATGCAAGAGATGCAGTTTCACCTCATGGCCTTGTGTTTTCAATGCTATACTTTCTCTGTGGTCATGGTACAAACCATGTTTGTGCTTGCATAGCTTCAGCAATACCAACAGTGCTCTAATTTGTCTTCTTTTTCCATAAAAAGGTGAAATGGCTCAGTACAGTTTGACTAGCTGATAATCTTCGGTAATACCATGCCTGACTGAAGCACCAATCCCTCTCTGACGATGGAAAAAAATTGTTTTGTTTGAGTTCTGATACTTCATAATTTGTTCAGCTGCACTTTCAAACTTGCATATGACAACTGATTTTTTTTTTAAAGCAGCCACATTTTCTTTTGTTAATTTTCAGGTTTTGTAGTCACCTAACCTGTTTTGCTGTACAGACAAAACTGTTGACATTCAGCTACATTTTTCTTAGCCCCCCCATCAAATTTCTGAGCTGTACCTTGCATATCACTGTGGAGAATGATATCAAACTAGTGTTCAGTTATAGAGTTTTTTCTTCTCTTATTAAACTCCTCAATTTTGGGCATATAATTAAAAAACAAAAAGCATTTATTCACGAAGTTACATAATATGCCTTAGGATTACTTAAGGTTTAGAAAAATATGCAGAGAAGTCCAGGCTTAGAAGATGAGCAGTACAGTTGTCATGGCAGGGATGAGATGCCATCCAGAGGGACATGGAGGAGCTCTAGAAGTGGGCACCAATGGAACTTCATGAAGGTCAAGTGCAATGTGCTGTCCCTGCTACAGGACAATCACAAGGACAAAGACAATTTGGGCAGAGTCGATTGAGAGAAGCCTTGAGGAAAAAGACCTGGGGTGTTGGCTGACAAAAAGATCAACATTACTCAGGAATGTGCACTTGCATCCCAGAAAACCAACCATGTTCTGGGATTCATCCAAAGAAGGGTGACCAGCATGTTTTAAGAGGTTGCAATACCAATAAGCCAAAATACGGGTAGGAAACAAGTCATAAAGGCTGCTTTTAATGTTTTAATATTTCAATAGGATGAGTTGATAATCAAAACCCCACAAATTAAGTGCTTATGAACAAATTATGAAGATGTAGATATTTGAAAGGTCTGTGGATCAAAATTTGTTTTCATTTAATTTCCTATTATTTATCTGTTCCTCAAATCACTCTTCCCCCTCACCACCTGAAAAAGCTTTAGGACGTGCCAGTTTTATCTTGTCACCAAGTCTGTCCAGCTATCTGTGCACTGAAACAAGTTTTTATTAGCCAATTATAGGTTTACCCTGGTAAAATTTTTAATTTAAGTGATCCAAGATTTGAGATCTTTCCTCTTCTTCTCAGCAAGAAGAGGAAAGATCTCAAACGAGTGCACATTATGCATTTTTTCAGGCAGCATTTTTATCATTTCCATGACCACACTCACCTATGGTCTTGTGAAGTCGCTTCATCACTTTTATTGCACATGGAGTTTATGTAGGTATTACAGTGACAATACCCAAAGTTAAATGATTACTTACATTATCATTCTAAGAAAGAGCAAATAAAATGGCTGGGTGGGGTTAAAAGGCCCAGACCCAAAACAGATTTTTTTTTTTTTTTTACTCATTCTTCACTAGCATGATCCTGAAATAATGTAAATCATTAAATGCGACCCCTGGTAATGCGTATACCCATAGATACCATTATTTTCTGAGGTTTCTTTGCTTCATCAACAGGATGCAGAACAGTCCAACTGTTCTTCCTCAGTAATTTTGTGAAAGCTTTGAATTAAACAAAGTACACCAGCAAAAGAAAGTTAATTTCAGCAACTGAAGAAATGGACTTGGCTCTCATAGTCAATATCTTCATGAACTGAGAACACTAAAAATATCATGCTGTGGTTTTCATTTTTGCATGTATTTAAGGTAGATATTATGGAAATCTTGACAGACATTGTAATTCTATTATCTACAGTCTCATGAGTGTGAGCCAGCTGCCTTGCTGTTTAGGTTCCGCTTACATAACTGAGAAAGCAGCTATTCACCAATGATAATATTTATTTTCACTGTTCTTTTTCCTTCTATTTATCATCATAATATTATTTTTCTTTCCTGCCTGCTCTTAACCTCAGTGGTTGCACTTGGGATTTCAAAGTAAGGGATGCACTAGGACAGCAACTGGGTTTATACGTAGTGAGTTTAGGCAATAATAAATCCTCCAGATTAATAATGCTGTGATGCAGTTCAAGCAGATATTTTCTTTGGTTTTCCTGTACTAACCAAGTCAAACTAAGATTAGACAATCTTAAGAAAAACAAGGGATCTTTGTCTCCACTGCCACCCTCACCTAAAGTAGTTCATAACTTAATGCTACTGTTAATTGGTGAACATTCTAAAATATGTCAGGACAAGTTTAAATAGGAGGCATTAATTGGGATTTGTCCCATATGGGAGTTATCTTGGGCCTGCATAAACAGAGAGATGAATGAAAAAGCTTCGCTCCCGTTCAAAACGTGACCTCTCTGGGCTTCTTTGGGCTCCTGATATAACAGGCACTGAAACAGCTAATTAGCTTGGCACTGTTTCAGACAGCTGGATTAGAGTCAGTGATAAAATGCAGCAGAAGGCACCTCTTGGCACAGGTCCCTGTAACTCATCCCGCCAGCGTGGAAATCCAGTGGAGTAGAGAGGTCCTCCGGGCTGGGGTTGGAGGCTCCTTCTGAGTCCAGGGAAACCAAGCCATTTGTCAAAGCCACATTTAACTGTACATGCTTATACTGCAAGAACAGAGCAATATATCCACCGTGAATCAGCCCCAGGACCAGGCCAAGCTACTGTAAATTCCTCCCCATGAGCAAATACTCTGCCACTCTTTGTAGAAGAGAGAGTTTCACAAACCCAAAGCTGCAATAATCCATGGGCATAGTAACCATTCACCCTTCTAACAAGGAGCCCTCACCAGCTACGTTTGCTTTACACCAGGGAGTATGAATTTGGTATCACTGTGCTTTAATCTACTTGGGAAATACACTTAACATTTTATGCTCTTGAAGTGATAAGGGTTGTCAGCATGACATGGAAACATTTCAAAACAACAGGGGTACAATTCCTGGGGAATAGAGCCCTTGGGTAACATGCCAGGATGAGATGTCTCTACACCAGCTAAGAAAAATAGCAGTCATAGTCAGAAAATGATTAGGGGATTAAAATAAAAATTTGAGTGACCATCATCTCTACTGACTTCACTGTCGTGTGCTACCTCACAGGGACAAGATTCAAGACAATATTTTTTTGAACAATGGTTTTAAGTTTAACTACAGCAAGCCATTCAGCTAAGCAGCAGTTACATGCACTATCCTTCTGTGTTTTACTAGATTTTCATTAGTTCAAAACTTATAAACGTAATTGGAGAAATATGATACTGTACCAACACAGTAGGAAAGATCTTATTCAGTTATTCTATATGTCTGAGTCTTCTCTGACATTCTCATGTTCATATATTGTAATAAAGCCTGAGTAGCCTTCTATTCCTGTTCTTTATTTCATACCCTTCCTGCTCTACACCCTCCTTTGAAAAATAGGATTGGTATGAGATAACATATTTGCACATTTTGTGCATACAAGTAGCAAGAACATTGAAGAATGTATTCCTACAGCAAGGAACACAGGTTTTAACCTAACTTGGCTGTTATATGGTCCCTGAAATATATTAAGAGATTTAAAACATTCATCTTGCAGTTCAGCTATGGCAGGCTTGCATCGTTTTCCATCCACATTACATTCCCTATGATGTGAGGGGATCCAAGAAGCCTTGTTTTCTGCTCTCATTACAGTCTTTGTCACTAGGAATGAAGTACCCAAATTTTAATGCCTCATATATTTTGTCAGCTGTGGTGGCGTGCTATACTACTTTGACCTTTTTGATTGGCTTGCCATTTCAGTTCTCCCTATTTACAGCTTCATTAACCTGTGAGGGAGTGGTGGGCTGGCTACCAATCAAGGCACACTATGGAAAAGGTCAGCATAGTCCAGCACATTTAGAATCCCTTCACAAACCAAGTTTGTGCAAGTTGCAGAAGTAGAGTTGCCCATTTGGGACAACAGCCGCAGGAAAAAATGAAGTGACATGAATTCAGCCAAATCCCAGACATTAGAAAAATGAAAGGAAGCAGAAAAAGAGTCTCCTACTCAATTTCAGAGAAACACCACATTTATTAACCCACAGCTCTTAACAGAAAACATTTGATCTCAACTGGGTGACACTACCCAGATAACTGAAATCTACAATTATTACTATTTTGAATTAGTTTTGAAGTCAACTCTAAGAAACATACTGTCTGTTTAATATAATCCTGGGAAGCAAGAATGAAAACTGAGCAAGTTCTTTTGCACAGAGAGCTTTTTAAACAGGAAATACCTGAAGTTTGCCAAAATTCTTTGCTATGGACTTTATTAAACATCATCTTCCATATGAGAAAAGATTAGTAATAGTTATGTAATTAGTGCCATTTTAAGATAATTCAAAACTGATTCATAAAACAAACTTCCATTTAGACCACAAAGAGATAGGACAAAACTTAGACTAAACATGGGGTTTGATAGCAGAGGGCACTGTGCTGTAGGAGGATCCATCTTTCAGACAAGAAGAAAAACTAAACTAATGACCACTTATGATCAGTGATGTTGTTTAGGCATGATAATCTGACTGACCTTGTCAAACTCCAGCTTCTGTAATTACAAGCCTCTCAGAATACATAATTTTCCCTAAATGTAAATATTTTGTGGTGGCAGTGGGACAGAGGGAAAGAGCCTCCTTTCCTAAGTACCTGAGCATTCCTGCATGGAAAGAACAGAATTTCTGGGGTGAAAACACAAGACGAAAATTTTACATGCAGAGGTTTGAATTGATTATCAAATTACTGGGAAAGTAAGGTACAGTGAAGAAACTTTAAAAGGCAAGATTTTCCCTCAGTCATCACAATGAACAAATAATGCCAGTAAAGAAACATTTAATCTTTCTTTGTTGGAAGACACTACTTAGCTCCAGAATTAGAAACAGATTCATTAAAGAAATGGATTAATTAGGCATTAATTAAATAGTTTTGGACCATAAGGATGCCACTGTGTAAGGTTTCATTTCTCCTATCCTTTTTAAACCTTTCACCACACCTTCAGTCACATCAGCTTCCCACAATCATTACTACTACATGTCCAGGGGCTGTTGTAATTTGCTTTTTTAACAGTTACCCTTTATTTAAAGTAGAACTCTGGAAACAACTAATTACTTGTGTTAATGCTTCAGTTTCTAAGCAAGAGAAAATTTCAAGCTCAAAAAACCCAAAGCATAAACAAAATTGAGGTAGCTAAAAAGTTTCAGAATGGTAAATTACAAATAAAGTATGAATTAAGTCAAACATTAATTGCATCCTGAAAAGTTATGCATGTATTGCACTGCCCTTTGTAGCTACATTGGACCATGGACATGTGATCTTATGCTCCTGAAGAAGCCACTGAGAGAATTCAAATACTTATATTTGTCTTCCTATTTAACACATTGGGAACATTAAGATCCCATTCATTTTGGTACTGTTTAATATCCTCCTATGATAGTGATTGTCTCTTTCTTAGGGACACCAAACCACCCTTTCATAAGGTATTTTCATGTTTGATGCCTGTAAAAGACCATGCACAATGTGCAAGAAGGAGAGCACAAAGGACAGTGAGACTAGCAATTCAAATTATAAATCAACAAAATCTTAGATTGTGCTGCCATATCCCAGTACAGACTTGTCCCATATGACACAAACACCCGGATTTGAACAAAAATCTTGTCATTACATGATTTGTTGTTGATGTGCTAGTCACACAGAACGGTTTTAAGAAATCTAATACTAAGTGGTCATTTTCACTTTATTTACCACAAATTAAAGCTGCAAAATTAATTAGATCCTATTGCTAATCAGAGGAATCTGCTCCAAAGAAATAATCTGACATATTGGTAGCTTGGTAATGTGTTGAATTTCTGTAGGCCAGTAATTTTTCTTGGCTTGCTCAACATAAACATCTAATAGCAAAAAAATAATAATAAAAAAAAAAGTAAATCAACACAGTTTTATTGAAGTCTGTGTTGATTTAAGCCATCTGAAGTTCTGGCTCAGTATTGAGATTATTTGTTATTACAAGCAAAGCATACGTAAAATCTAGGATATTTTATCTTTAGAGGCTTGGCTGGAAATGTTGTTCTTGGGTACACAAAGAAAACAGAAGACAAACATTTTGAACATGAAAAAAAAATTGCTCAGATTTAGTGACCTCTGAAGAAAAAGCCTGATTGATTTAGTCAACTTAATTCTACACCCATGGTTTTGTGTTGTTGCTTATCACATATGCTTTTTTGCATTACAAAAAAGACAAATCCTTGCTTAATTAATTTTATCATGTATGAGCTGACAGTATAATAACTATGTTTTCTTTAATTTCCTTGATAATTATCTTTGTTGAGTCCTAGAAATATCTTGGATACGTGAGAAACTCCTCAACCTACCCAGCTGTCCAGTCTCCAACTAGTAGTCAGTGGACTCACACGAAAAACCCAAAAAAACCCAAACAATTCAAACCAAATCAAACCAACAGGACTTCAATTGCTACTAAAGACAAAGAATCAGTAAGTTTATTTTTATTTATACATTGCCATCCATGAGAAAAGGCAAATCACAGCCTGCTGGGGGTAGTTCTCCAATCTGAACTACAGAAGAGGAGGTTCATGTCCATACATAGATTAGGTACAGACATAGACCTGAACTTGCCTTTCCCAACAAAGGTAGCTGCAATTCTTTCCTTATCCATCGTGTTATTATCCACATGATCCCTAGGAGTTGCAAAAACACACATAAATGCTAAATACTGCTGCCAAATCTTTTATGAAATGAACTGTAATGTAAACAAGTGCCAGGTCCTGAGGGGAAGAGTGTTTTCCATAGCTTGTGGTGCTTCTGAGGACATCAGGAAACATACGAGAGCAGGAGGTACTAAAGTACCTCAGAAAGGCAATTATTGGTTCTGCTTACTCCTTCTGATAAAACACTGCATCTACCTGGAGACAAGTTCTGATCTTTCTGAAGACATGAAAATAATCTATGCATAATCATTTACCAGGGATAAAATGATTTCTACCTGGCTAATGCAGGTATCTGAGTGAAGTTACAAAACATGGGTTTCATTAAACCATTTTACTATTAAAAATTAATCTTCCTTCATGTTTTATAAGCATCCCAAAAGCAATGCCAGGAACACTCTGCACTCAGTGGCTCATGAATAAATATAAATGAACACAGGCATTCAGGTTTCAAAGTTGGGGAGAACAGCATAGAGAAACCATTACCATTTAAATGATTTTTTTTTTCTATACATACATGGACATGAGAGGTTAATTAAAAATGCACTATTAAAGCTGACTTTGTAAGAAGCAGTCATTTAGCCCTTTGAATCAGGCCAGACCTTAAAAGCCATTTCACTTACTTAATTGTGAAGTTCTCCATCACTAATACTTTTCCAAAATTATAAGCCTTCATTCTGTTTATAAACTCCTAAATATATCACTAACTCTTGAATATTTTTCCTGTTGAGAGGAATAAATAACGTTTACTAAAGCTATCAACTGGATATCAGAGAAAAAAAATGAGTTTTCAAAGTGAAAAATCTACTTAAGTTTAGGCAACACTCCCCCATTCTCACTTATTAAAAGAACAAAGGTTTCCTTTAAGTACATCAAAAAGCAGGTAAACCTAAACCCCTTAAAAATTAGGTACAAAAGGTATACAGAGTGACTGGGGGGATGAAAGGTGGGGTAGATATCAGATGACATGAGGTGTGCCTACAAAAGCAAGCAGGGTTGTCAGCAGAAAGAACTCAGGGAACAAAGAAGTTGATGTCTCAAAGTAAGCACCATGAGAGCTTTTTACTATGGTAAGCTCTAGTCTGGCCCTGTGGACCTTCTGGGACCCCTGGAAGGAACCAAGTCCCTGTGCTCTAAGACTGCTTTGCAAAGCAAAGAATTGAGGGAATGGGGAGGGGATTTGTTTTCAGGGGGAAGCCTCTACTGTGAACTAAAATGCTTTTACACAGCACTGTATCCTGGACTGCAAATGGAAGAGAAATAGCAGATGTTCATCTCTCTTCCACAGCGATGACAGAGTTTGTTTACAGGTTTCTCAAAAAGTCATTCTTTCATTTGCCATTATGTATATTTGCTTGACATAATGCTTATAAAATGCAATTTAGACATATCTCACTGCAGAATACTAAACTACTGCTTTTTGCCTCTGTGAAGGCTTGCGTGTGACCTGAGCACAGCAGTTCAATAGGTGAACTTTCGGAGAGGCAACGGAGGTGGAACGCATTAGTGTCACTTAGAGAAACATCAGACATTTTGGGGTCGTTTCCATACAACCCACAGCCAAATAAAATGCTGTGGGAATATTTCTTAACTGAAACATTTCACCAGTTCCTTTCTTGGAAAAGGATTTTATTTGAAAGAATGAAACATCGCCACCGCTTAAACGGTTTGTCTCTAGGCCAAGGAATGATCTCTGTGCTGAGTGGGCACAGCACTTTACAGACTTGATGATTAAATGATAATGGCAGCATTTCAACAAAAGTAACAGTAACTGCTTAGAGCAAAAGCAGAAGTGGAGATCATGCTAGAGATTACTAAAAGATGAAAAACCTTTTGCTCATACTTCCTCTCCATCGCAGAGATGGATTGAGACATCACTTAACCTCTGTATTTTCCCACTTTTATGATCATTTTTGTCTACATTTCTTACTTTTGTTGTTTCTTGATATCTCTTTTTATACACATAGCCTGACAGGGGCAGATATTTTGGGGATTTGCCAACCCAGCATTAATAACAGCATGCCTGAAGAAGCCAAGATATTGTTAGAGAGAATTTTTGCATCAAAATATTACAAGAAGTGCATCTCTGAAGGAATTCCCTGGGGATCACATGATAGTTGCACTTTCTATTGTATCTCTCTTTAGTTTCGTATGTCCACTTGAACCTGAATATCAAACCAAATTTTAGAGAAACAAGACAATAAATATCTGTATGAAATATTGCACATGAAAAGAAGCATAAATTTGCACCCCCAGCATTTGCAAATAACTTCACACAAGCCCTCTGTCACACACAAGATAAAATGGTGGTAATAGCACCCAAAATCATAAGGGTCATTAACTTGATGCAAAAATTGCATTTAATTTAATTTTATAACTTCTTCAGGCTTAAAAAGCATATTATTTTTAATGCTACATATATGCATTTTCAAGCTGCTGCTACCCATGAAACAATAGAGATTTTCAAAAAAATTGAGGAGACAGAAGCCAAGAGAAAGGCAGAAGCAAAGAGAAGGGAAAAATCTCTCCACAATTATGTCACTCTCCAAGGACAAAAAAGTCTAATTGTGAGACATTTGCCACCACTTCCTTCACAGTCAGCAAAACCCTCTTAAACAAAGAAGCAAACAGAAATGAGCAGCAGAACTCACTTCATACTCATATTAATATAGTGTCTAGGAATAAGTTCAATTGCAAAAACAAATTTCTCTACTTTACTCCTAGTTAGCTGAAGAATAATATACTGAGATCTAGGCTTCATACAAAACTTTATGAATGGCAAAGAAATAAAGATAATCATGTGAGAATTAATAGATGTCCCCAGTGATTCCTTATAAAGGCAAATAATGACTGTACTACATGTTTATGTGCAGTTTGTGATTTTACAATGCAAACAAATATGAACTTATAGAAAAAAAGATTATGACGGAGCAATAAACTGACAAGGAGACTTCTTTTTCCACTGTGCTCATGCTGCATACAACAGGGAGATATTATATGCCCAGATTACATAGTTATTTCTAGTGCCTCCTGCCCCACCAAGTGGACTAATAGTGTTATTTTTTACCATAAATTTGTATATTTTCCTTTCAGGACTCAATGAAGTATATGTTCCCATAGCAACAAAAGCTAATTCTTTACAAATTTAAGTCTGAGCCTTTAGAACGGAATTCCATGGAAGCTTACTTTTATATGGATCTTTGAAATGTGCTATTATACGAGCAGTTTTAATCTACAAAGCTCAAAGATGGAGGAGGGTGGGAAATCAGTAATCTATGCATGGCATAATGTTCACATCTCTAAATGCACCATAAAATTTCTTAATCCGTCACCCTGACAATCCATCATACCCCAAAAGATCTGTTTAACATGTCTGCTGCTGCTTTTGACAAAATTTGTGTTCCAAATCATAATGGTCATTAGACAGTTTACAGTTTCCTGACAGAGAGCCTTGGAAAATGTGATATTCAGTGAGTTCCAGCTTTCTAACAAGAGGGACAGCTATTAGGCATACTCAGTTGAAATAAACAAATACTCTTTCAGCACATGAAATTAATAGTACCACAGAAGACTTCCAAGGACAACAACAAAAGGACTAAACCAAATGCCAACTTACGTTCTAAAAACTTAAGGAAAAAATTACCAAACTATGTCTAGGGTAAAGAAAGTTAATTTAATCAAGAATCTTAACCATTAATTCCTGTCTCCTTTTTTTAAAAAAAAAAACACATTCCACATCGCCTCCTCCCTTCCCAAAAGGGAGCTTGGTTTCTTTTCCCTTTGTAGCTGAAGATGTCCCTTCACCCTTCTCATGGGACAGCCACCATATGGTTTCCCCTCTCCAACTCTTGCCTTCATTTTGAAAGGCCAGCTAACCTCTCTAGTACAAGTCACTGAATGCTTAGCTGCATTTATACTGTTCTATTATATATTTTTAAAAGGGCTAAAGCATATGCTCAAAATTTAATCTAAAACTACACAATTCATAGAATAATTTCTCTTTGTAGAAGATGAAGGTTAAACCACACTGAGTTCCAAGTTTTTGGCTATGGGGGTCTCAATAAACTTCCATGACCAAACAATTTTTACTAAATTCATAACAGATCAAATCCTGCCATCTCCATCTTGTATGAGAGTTTTATATACAGTACTGTAACACAGCATTCATATTAAATTTTTATGATTTCTCAGAAAAAGCATCTCCTATCTACCATTTAGATTGTAAAGCCCATCCACTCCAGAGACACCCTAAATCACTACACTTCTATCTAATGACCTCTGCCCATTGATATTTGAAATATTATTGACACTACAAAGAAACGAAATATTTGGAAAATTATGAGCTCAAGCAAGTATTCAAATAGAAGATGAAAGCATTTGCCAGATGCTCTGGTAAGTGTGACTGCAATTATGGCTCAGAACAACTGGGCATTGACACATCAGTGACCAGCAGCCTGGAAATTGCTTCATTTTACTTTTGATATTTTTCTCCAGTTTGGCTTAGCTGGCGCAACCAAGGAAGGAACAGATCTGGGAACACAAAAACTGCAGGATAGCAGTGGATATGCTGACAGTTGCACCTTCATGCAAACAAGAAAAGGCAAAATAGCCCAGTGCACAGGAGAAAAACGCTAACTAATGCTTAATGCAATTCTCTGAACTAAGAAAACTTCTTCATTAGAAGGAAGAGTAAGAGAACAGCCTAGTCAGCACAAAATATGGAACAGGATTCCCAATGTGATGAATTTTGTCTAAAAAGGTGGCAAAGCACAGTATCTAAGCAAATTTACTGAACTGCAGCCCAAGAGGCCACTGTCCTTTATCAGGTGGCCTCAGCCACTTTCCACAGCCACAAGAAAACAGTGTACCACAAATGGTGTTTGTTGCAGTTCTATAGAAGCAAAATTTTTCCCTTTAAGATGTTTATATATTACATATCTAATCTCTTGAAATAAATAGTGACTGAAGGCTCGCTCTATGTAAAAATATGACTGAGATGTTGAAAAAAGCAACTTTAGATTACAAAAATACTGATTTAATATTTTTTATTCTTTCCTGCTCTTTCTTAAGATATGAGTGTTTTCATCTTCCTCATTATAAGAATACTGCATTAAAGTGACAGCCAGTAAAAATGTACATCACTCATGCCCTTGGTTTGAAATATTAGGAATGATGGGCACAGTTCTGGTTTCAAATATCTCCATAAATCCCACCATTAATCTCATAGCAAGGCTCTAATGTTTTTTTATAAGGTATTACTCGATGTATTCTTGCATTCCAAAGACCAATATGGGTATATATGCAACACAAGCCTGGAAGACACCCAGGGTTATTTGACTTTTAAAATTCATCACTAAGTCAGGCTTAGAGAATTATGCAATGGCACCAGGAATGGCCATTGCAAAGCATCAGCTGCTTTAGCTCATGCTACTATAATCTTTTTTGCATATCACAGGGCAGCAAATCCTGAAATAGGGGCTGTTATATACTGGAAGCAATTCTGAAGAATTTGTAATTTTTTAAGACCTTAAAATCAGTATAACCCAAACTATTTCCCTGGTTACATTGCAGCTCCTCTGTGCCAATTAAACTTCCCAGACAAACCATATAGAATCACAGATATATTCCTCTAAAGCCTTTTAGATTTTTACTCCCTTTCCAACATTCACTCCTGAATTATGCATTTAAAGCGAACTCAGAAACTCTTTAAATATCTCATCATCTTTTATTTAGAGACAGCTTAACATGAAAAGTCCTGTTAGAAGGATTTGTTTTACATTTTTAAAGAGCAATATTTCCTTTACAGCCAAGCCTTAAGTGATCTTACTTAAAAGCAGTATTAGCTTCTTTCAGGAGTTTTTATTGGATTTGCACTAGTGGCAGTAAAAGCCATTCCTAAATGTCTAAATCAGTAGCAATATGCTTTGTTCATCTGTTTGCCCCAATGTTAATATTTCCTCAAGCTAAAAAAAAAAAAAATAACCCCCTCAAGCCCCCAAAAAGGCACATAAACATTTATTTGTGTATCCAATGTTTCCAGAGATGATCAATATGGCAATTTCCTGCCAACCCAGAAGGCTAATTACCACTCGTTTTCAGAGACTGACAAGGCAGGAGTATTAAAGTGTTCTGAAAATAAGTCACAGAGACTCATTAAAGAGCCTTAGAAGATGATTCTTTGCCTTTTCCTCAGGAAAATAGGTATCTCATTATGGTTTATGTGAAGAAGTTGGGTGGTAGCACCAGTGAAATTCAAGTAGCTGGGGTGAACAAGCAGTGATTCTAAGCATCTTCTTGGAAGGGGATGTTAAACAATTGTGAATAAATTTTGGGTTGTGTATTTGTAACTGAATTCTCTTAGGTTGGAATGAGTAGTTCCACAGTAGATTCCTGTGGCAGGGCATGTGTCCCTCCAATGCAGATATTCAGGGTACCCCTTCTCACACTACTGGTTAAGAGTTAAAGAGTTTACCCATGAGACTATTCCTTAATGCCTCATAAAGATGAAAGAAAATAAAATTGTTCCTTCCTTTTGCAGTAAAATCATACTGAATGCACATGTTCAACACACCCTCCTTTCAAATCAGATGGCCTGTGCTAATCTGCAGATTTTTAAGAGAAATCTCTGCCCCCTGTGCCTATAGGTGCTAGAGATACCCAATCATCCAGCATGCAACAGCAAGTTTCTGTAGCCTTTGTTGCAGCTGCCTTAAGAGAAAATGTTGTCCTCTGGCAGCAGCTGCTTAGCACTTGGTTACATGTCTGTTGGTTTTCTCATTCTTAAAATAAAAGGTGAGTACTCTGATGGAAGAAAAAAGGGTGTCTTACAGAAGGCATTTGGCAACGGACAGGCGAGGAAGAGGTTAGCAAGACAAAGAAAGGGAATAAAATCAGACTATGTTTGGGAAGAAAATAAATTAAAAAAATACATTAATATGCCATTAAAACAAATAAACATGAAGAATAACTAACCCAAAACTTGCATAATTGGAGCCATGACTTTTTGGCATTGTGTTGTGAATTCCCAAGGAATAAGGTTTTTAGGTTTTCCTTGAGGATCATGAACAAGAGATAAAAGCTGACTTAGCAGAAAATTTCACCACTGGCAGCTGAGCTCTTCAGTGCATCTTAGATTGCTGGAGAGCTGCTTCTGGCACACAGGTTTTCTTTGTGTCATATGTTTAGTTATGCAGGCAAATGATCTGCTGGATTAAATGTCCTATTGGCTCTCACAGTACACCCTCAGATGCTGATTGCTCTGCTGTAAGGAGAATATTTGCTGCTGTGCTACTGGAGAGGTGTTGGACGGTTTAAAGTGTGCTCAGGCACAGCCCAAATCCACCGGGTCTGTTTTAGGAAGTAAACTAGAAATAAAGCATACGATGCCCACTGTCAGAAAGGTTGCATAGCTTTTCTACAACTCCCTTTTATTGCTCAGATGTGTAGCCCATTAGAAAAAAAAAAAAACAAAAGAAAGGCAAGGTTTGCCAAGAAAAGTAAGGTGATCTCTGGTTTGAGATTAGCACTCAGGCTCTTTCAGAGAAAAGGTCTGAAAAATTGGCAGAAGAAAAGTCTGAAGGAAAGCTCATGAGGGCTGCAGGAAAAGAACCCTTTTAGGGATTTTCTCACAAGAGAAATAAAACAAATTTTCCATATCCATCTTGATTTATTCCAGCATAGATCCTTGTTCTATCAGGCATCTTAGAGGCTCCTCAATGTAGTGTGAACAAGGCACATAAACAAGATGGAAGTTTCATGTAACATTAACTATTAAATACAGCATTACTGCTGTCAAAACATGTATTTATTAGAAATGGATAAGTGGAAAGGAAATCCTTCTATTCTACTCATTTTATCCATCTCATAATTTCTAATTAAATGGAGCCTGTATCTCAATTGCTCTGGCTTTTGGAATTAAAGACCTGCAACTCCTATGATAAGCTCTTCTCTAGTCTCTAAATCCAAACCATTTAATTTGCTTAATATACCCAAGTTTGTAATAGCTAAATTGTAATTTTTAAAAAGTAATGTGGCTCTTCTTTTTTTTTAATAGTATTATCTGAAAATAAGCATATATCGGTGATATTTTTTAAAACTGCCTGAAACATTTAATGTCAGTCTTGTTTATCATTTCAAGAGTCCACAGGCATGTAAAGTGGCTAGATTTGTTGTGTGGTACAGCTATTTTCTATGTAATAGGATAGATTTTGATGAAAAACAGAGCCTACTCTTTGAAAAGCACTGTATTTTAAATACACAGAGAGAGCTGAAGGGAACAGTGTGAGATCAGCAGGTGTTACAGAGACATTTTTCTGCCCTGCTATCAAAGCAATGCCAAACTCCACATCTTCATGTCAAGTAGGTTAAAAAGCAAATATCTCAAAATAGCTCCATCCTCACCAAGTGACCCAAAATCACCTTCAAACAGAATTTTTTTGTAAGATTACCATAAGTTAAACTTCCTGGAGAGCTTTTATAAATGTACTCTCAGCAACTTCAAGAGCTTCCTTTGAAAGACCAGCCTATGTAAGGCACTTGATTTCCAAGGATTTGCATTTAAATATACATCTATTAGAGTTCAAGAAAATATGCTTAGCCCAACATACAAAATGATATTGCTTTATTGCCAATATCTTTGAAAGCAAAACAGGAAAACTTTCTACAGTAAGATTTTTTTTAAAAAATCACTATATAAATGTGAATTTCATGATAAAGAGAAAGTGGAATCCTGAATATTCTGAGTGACAGTGTTCTTATTAATAAGTGAGATGTCTCTGAAGTATCAAAATGAAGATCCAGTTTCATAAAATACCAAATTATCAAACTGACTAACCAGTACTAAGAAGAAATATAAGGGTTTCTGAAGGATACACTAGGTGACAGATTGCCTGAAGAAAAACAGGAAATATAAGTTTCCCTTTTTATCTCTTTTAGAATGGCATTCATCTCTTGACGAATACACCCTGTTTTATCAACAATTGTTGCTTTTTCTAGAAAAGGGCTGAACAGAATCAGAAGTCTCAAAACTTATTAAAAACACAAACAAACCCAAGCAATGTAGGGGTCCAATCACACACACACAAAAAAAACCCCAAACCAAAACAACAAAAAAAAAATGCAAAAACGTCCACCACATTGGGTTTATACTTCTAACTAGAACTGCAAGAGTTTTGTGTTTTCCAGTGAGGCAGGATAAGCACTTTTTACAGCCAAGGGCATACAGACCTCCAATCCCTGCACCCCTCCAGGTCTGTACAGCTTCACTGTCCTTAGAAGCTTTAGGGGCGTCTTACTGAACATTTTGGAACTACTTAAAATATTATTTTGTGGAGAGAAATATAAAATTATTAAATTACAAACTGCCAATCACCTCCACAAAGATGAATAGAAGGCAACAAGCTAAATGGATGAAACCATGGGGCACATCCATTTGCAGCCAGACCTTCAATCCCAACAGAGCAGAACTCAGCCTAAGGCACAAGGCTGACTGCAGTAGCACCTTCTAAATCCTTACAGTGATATTCCTTTGGGGGCCAGGAGGTATTTCACTATACAGTGATACACACCATCAACACCAGTTAGTCTGAACCACTTCTCAGTGGTACCAAACACACTCAGGTCGCTTTCAAACACCCTCCCTAAGCCACTGGTCTTCAGGCCAAAGGGAAATGGGGAACAAGGCCAGAACGGACATCTACTGAGCACTGGGGAAGTTATGCCATTCAAATTGCTAGGAAACAAGTTATTCCAAAAAGGGAGCCATGCTAAAATGGCTTGAGGAAACTATTGAAACTAGTGCAAAAAGAAATTTCTTAAAGAGTGTTATCCATTCAAGATCTTTCCAGAAATGTGGATAAAAAAAAAATAATGAAAAGCCAGTGTACAAATTGAGTATAAAGTATGAAAATCTAAGACAATGATATCTATGGAAAGGTAAAGCTCAGCACCAGTACTGTCATAATTTCTGAGACTATGAATTGTTCAGAACAAGTTGTCTAGGCTAACCCAAGCCTCACTTGGTCAGGATGGCTGGATTTTAGCTTAAATTGTTCCTAGTTGGCACTGGATCATTCACTGCGTCCACAGAGAGAGAAACTGCACAGTGCTGCTTCTTAGCACACCAGGAGAGGATGTGACCACCAGCCCCATGGACACCGTGCCACCCGACCCCCATGGTGACCTTGGGTAGGCAGCAAGGCTCTCCCCAGCCCAGTTAATAAGGTTTATGTAATAAATGCAAACCAGTTGTGGATTAATTAACTCTCAGACTAAATATGATAGCTGGAAATACTCTTTTGTACTTTCCTACTCTGCTTTACTGTTGTGGTATAACCCCAGCCAGCAGACACACCCCACACAGCCACTGGCTCACCCACCCACCAGTGGGATGGGGAGAGAATCAGAAAGGCAAAATAACTCATGGGTTAAGGTCAAGACAGTTTAACGGGGAAAGTAAAAGCCATGCACACACAAGCAAAGCAAAACAAGGAATTCAATCACTGTTTCCCATGGGCAGGCAGCCAGCTCCAGAAGCACAAAGCTCCATCATACAGAGCAAAGATCTGGGAAGACAAACAGCACCACTGCAAATGTCACTCCCTTCCTCCTTCTTCCCCCCACTTTTTGCACTGAGCTTGATGCCATCTGGTCTGGAATATCCCTTTGGTCACTTTGGGTCACCTGTCCTGGCTGTCTCCTCCCACTGTCCCACACAGCACAGCAGCACAAGAAAGCAGAGAAGGCCTTGGCTCTGTGCAATAACAGACACATCTCTATATTATAATCCTGTGTTCAGCACAAATCCAAAACACAGCCCAATACACTTGGAAAAAAATAAATTCTACCCAAGCCAAAACCAACTGGGGAAGGGAAAGAAAATAAAAACAACCCAAAAACCACAAAAAAACCCCCACAACAACCAACAACCCCAAAGAAAAGATAAAGGAAGAAAGTGTTAAAAAAATATTGTGCCATCTTGTCCACTTGTGTAAGAATGTTCCCAAAAGCAACACTATGAAATGTGAATTATTTCACAGTTGTTTTCACCATGTTGTATAGTGCTGGGTTTGCAGTCAAAATACAAGGAGCTACAAGTGAAGTGAATTGATTTTTTTTGTGCTCTGCAGTAAAATCTGCCATAAATAATAATAAAAATGCAGATCCTTTTCCTAAGCTAACAGTACAAATAAGAAAATATCAGTCAACTTTTTACTGTCTGTAAAAGTCTGAACAATTAGTGATACCTGTTTATTCCTGTTAACTTAGCAGAACAACAACAACAAAATCACTTTATTAGCCATACCTTTTCCTAGTAAAAAAGGCATTGTTTCAAACCATACATTTAAAAGGTTTAACACACTTTTGGCAAGCATATGGGCTCTGATTGTCAAACATATGCCATAAATTCATAGGCAGAGTGAGGGCAAATCATTTGACCTTCTTGTGGCTCAGACAATCCAGCTGTAAAATTAGATGAAAGCAGAACTGAAAAACAGATGCTGCTGCATCCAATTTGAGCTTTCTTGAGCAAACAACATCTTAAGAGAGCAGAATTAATGCCTCATATGAACTGCAATATTTTATTTGATGCTTATCAGCACAATCTCTAAATTAAAATAAAAATCTGAAAAACTTCACAAGCCTGCCGCATGTATGACACTGAATTTCCAAATTTATAAATTACTTACATGTTTTCAAAGACAAGCAATAGCCATCTAGAGAACTGAGCCTAGTGGGCCTTTGGCAAGGAAGGCTTTCCTGGAATGTGTTGGGTGCCAGAGTCTAAACCATCTGTCACATCCACTCTGGACCCACAAGAGCTTAGAGGGGCATGCAGAGAGAAGGCCAGGCCAAAGCACCTGACACATGCAGGGGTTTAGCTCATTTTCCAGGCAGTCAGCCACCCCAGAAGTACTACCTGGAATTTGCAATTCTTATTTCCTCTTACCAAGTCATAGGGAAATCTAATTTTTGCTCGTATTGGGGTTGCCAGCTTCTGCTGGGCTCCAGTGTGTTGGCAGCTGATAAGAGTGTGCTGAAGTGTCCTATCCAGACAGCTCTGCCTCCCCTGCTAGGAGGAATCCATCACACCTATGCTACAACTGCAGCTATGCAATCACAGCTGGTGGAGGTCCCAAAAATCTTAAAACCACAGTTTGCTCCCAGGCTGGAAGGCAGAACTTCAGCAGAGGCAGTTGCAGACACCCATGGGGGAGTATGAGCTTCCACCTTGCAGGTTTGGGATTTTCCAAGTTTATAGTGGGAAAATATTTCAAAATCCTGAAGGAAATTTTAATAAGAATAAAAAAAATTAGCACCAGAATGCACATGCCACAAGTCAGGTTTGCTTACTTGTACCTGGAAATAAACACTTCTCCTATGTCAAAGGCAAATGAGGAAGCATGCCTGAATTTGCACCTGGTCTGTTGACCTCACTTTTTGGAGGTGGGAAAACTGTATTTGGATTATTTTCAAGAACATCATTTGGAACAAGTAAATTAAGGAAAAATGCTAAGTTTCACTAAGAAGGAGTGAAATTAATGTGTTGCATGGTTTTTTCCCCCCTATTCTTTTTCATGTCTTGACTACATAAAATACTGCATGAATCCAGACAGAAACTGAAACCCTGTTTGCTTCACCCCCTCTTCCAAACCAGAAATTACACCCTGCTCAGTAAATGTCTTCCCCTACTGGAAACCAAGTTGCCATACACCAGGTTCTGATGTTGCTGTAGCTATTTCAAAGCCCTAAGTAGCACAGGGTCCTCTCTGATGATTCTCTGTCTAGGGCATAATAATGTAATTAAGCACAACAGATCCAGAACACTAAAACAAGTTTTAAATTTTTTTTTAGTAATGCTGTCCAACTGTGCCAACAGGTGTAGATTTCATTACAAGCAATAAGGAAATGCTAATAGTTATTGTACTATATTTTTGGTGACAGCAAAGAAAATAAATTTTTCTTAAATATATTAACCTTGTTTTTGCCCTACAGTAATAAAGCTGATGGAAATATATTTCTCTTATAAACACTTCCTCATACATTTGGAGCTGCTTATGAGGAAGGAGTTATTACATTAATTATCCTGTCATTCTGAAATTTAAATCATGTAGCAATATTCAGTATCACGTCCTAAGGGCACATCATATTTTCAGATAAAGATTTTTTTTATTGTTTCAAAAAAGACCCTTTGTTTTTAAAAAATTTGCATAAGTTCTTGTCATTTTATCTAATTTGGTTCTTTCGTGGAGCCAATCCATCACTTCGTTACTAAGATAGCTTTTTGAATTGAACACTGATTTGCCGGAGAATGTATGCATATTTTATATCTTCTTGAATTCAGAGTTTAAAGAATAGTGTGAATTCCCTGGAAAGCAAGCTGTAGAGAAGTGAAGCCAAAGTCTGGGTTAATAAAAGTCACAGTTTAATAAAAAAATTAAATAGAGAAAATTACAAGCTGTATAGGTAAGAAATTCCACTAGAAAGGCAAAGAACACATCACACTTGACCAATGAGACAAAATAATCTTTGTTCTTGTCTGTTTAGATTACATAAACTCTAAAAACCAATTTATCTATTTCAGTGTATAAAAAATAATCAGTTTTGATAAAATATGATCCAACGATAGGTGTACAGAGATACCTTCTGGTGAATGAACAAAGAAAAAGATGTAATTACTTGTTTTGCAAAGAAGACACCAGGAAGTTCATAAAGGATTAAAACACACTTTAATTCCCCAACACCTTGAGCATTGTGGATGGATAATATTAGTGTGTTTCTAGTTATCCGTGAATTTTAATTAAACATTAATGTTTCTGTCAAATGGCAAAGGACTTAATTCAATATGCCAATGCAGACCTAAACTCTTACAAATGAGGTTAAATGCATCAACTAGTTCAAGAGTTCTATAAATGGAGGACAACAGAATTTCATTTGGGTGTAACAATATTTTTGTAGTGGGGACAGCTCATTCAAATGAGAGATAAGAGCAATGAAATTCTACTTCACATGATATGGAACTGGTTCTTTTTGGGGGCAATCTTGAATTCTCTCTTCCAGCTCAGCCATCTCAGCCTTGGTACCTCAGTTCAAATATTTATCCAGACACATCTTGTCTGCACAAGAGCGGTTCCTGAGGAACTACTCAAAGCCCTTCTCCAATGGCTTTACTCTTCCCGTCAAAACAGTTTAAAGGTCATGACAGGTCCCATAGTTAGGACATCCTTTTGGAAGGCCAAGGGACAGCTGCTAGCTGAGAAGCTGAACAAAAAAGAAATCTGCCATGGCAAAACAGGGCTGAGCTTCCCTGAGCACGTGTCCATAAGGAGCCAAATGGAGAGTTTGCCTGCATGTTTCTCCACATGGGACATTTCCAAAGAGCTTATGTGCAAAGTAGGGAGTGCCACTTGCACTTATATGTTCTGGAGAAGGGGAGAAGGCAGGCTAAAAACAGCTGAAGTGAATGAAGAGCAATATCCTCCTGAAAGTTTTAGGGTTTTCCTTTTTCTCCTTATGGTTGAAATCTGTTTTGTACTCAAATCCTTACACCCAGTTGTAAGGCTGTGCCTGAGAAAACAATGTGGAGCAGCTCAAGGACCCTTGGCTTCAGCTGCATCTTGGCTTTTGGTTTATCCACAAGAACAGCAAAATCCACGCCAAAAAAACCCAAACCTGTTTAAAGACTCTAAGGCTGCCATGCTGAACAGATTACTGACAATATTTATTAGGAAGCAGTGGTCATCTACAAAGAGTGTGTTCAGGTATCCTTTTCTGCCTGAGAAGGCTGAAATGGTTGACAGAGCACTTCCATACTGGCAGTGCTGTGAGTTTGCAGCACGATGGGTGTAGGTGTCCTGTGCTGCATAGAAGAGACCCAGGAAAAATCTTTTCTTTCAGCATGAAACATGAAGTGATTTGGTTAAAGCATTTCTTATTCCTGAAAAAGTTAGCCAAATGAACGTCAAAAAACCCTAGAAACAAAAATAACTTCCCCTATATCAGGAATGTGTCCAAGAATGTAATGGCTTCAGAGTGCAAGTAATTTACAGATGGCATAGTCAGTCAAAGACCTTCAACAGGCCTTGGATATCCATATGAGAGGAGAACATACAGAAAAAGGTGAAGAGTAAGGAAAATCTCAGAGGAATAATTACTGATATTATGTACAAGATTCCATTAGGAACCTCTGGAAAAATTCCAACTGAGGGGCAGAGAATATTACAACACTTAACTTTTACATAATCAAGCTGTGGTTTTACATGTCCATAGCTTTTTAGTCCCACTGCTAACTTTTTTGGGAACTTGTAAATTACTATTAATTCAGAAAATTAATCTCAGAGTAAGATGCTGTATGATACTAAAATATTTTTCCTATAATTTGGTAGTGCACAATACTACAATAATCTTTTCAGCCACCAAATCAAAAGAAAACAAAGTAGACTGACTTTAATGGCTGCCAGTTCACATTGCTTTGGATCACCTTTTACAATGAACGTGTGACAAAAAAAGTCCAGAAATCTTTATTTCCAACTGATGACTAATTTCCATTTATATGAATAATTAATAAAATAATTTAAAGAAAAATCAGTATAGGTTCAGAAAGTAAATGCAGATCAAAGCTGTCCTACGTTAATAAAATATTGAGCTACATAATATTCCTGAACTGAGTGGGGTTTTTGTCAGAAAGATAAGTTAATTGGTATTCTGACCTTTCACTTTCAATGTTAACCTGAAGCTAGCAGGAAGGACAGTTGTTCTGGAAGGAAGTCTCTGACAAGATGTTTAAATTTTTATTGTCTCAAACAGCCTTTTACATTCTTAGTCAAATAGCCTGCAACAGAACTAAGCCTGTCTGTGACTGTCGAGTGCACTGTGACAATGTCAAGGACTTCTTTCTTACTTTTTTTTTTTTTTGTTCAATTTGGCTGATGTTTGTTTTCCTGAGACCTGGCTGATCTCACTGGAAACTGTTCCATTTATCCAGCTACCACAAAGTTCAGAGACCGTGCACGCAGGAGGGGTGGCAATCAGTCAGCAGAGCAGAGCTCTGTGCCCAATCGATACCCCCAGCACGCACCGACAGGCAGGATAAGCGTCATCTCCCCCTCCCCCAGAAAATGTACTGGCAAAATGTGCACTCCAGAGATGGAAATGTTATCATAGCACAGGTCAGTAAACTATTGATGGGACTAAGAAACGTCTACTGATGTACAGGGAATGATGTGTGGCAGTTTGATCTAGCAAGGGGACTATTTTGTATGCCAAGCACAGCTCTCTGCTCGGTGTTGTCTTTTTGGTTCACTTTACAATGCTTCAATGTCAAAGCTTCAGCAGACATGGGATCATATTGTAGGGATGTCTACAGCACAGGTTTAAAAAAAAATTAAAAAGAACCTTTTTTTGTAAATTGCAATGTTCTAAAAAATTAACTTCTCATTTATCATGCCTTAAAGTGTCAGAGCCTTCATACAACTCTAACTTCATCTTGTACACAAATGATGACTTGCAATGACTAGATAGTCAAGCTTACTAATGTTCTAATTATGTCAGTGCAAATTAAATATACAGTAGTTTAAATTGCTTTGATAATGCCTGTAGGGTGACTACTAGCAATGAGAGAAATATCAGGTTAGACATTTGGGTCACAGCATGTCAACCTTTCCTAACAAAGTTGACTTTTTCTTCTGATTTTATTTTTGCCATAAGTTTTATATCCTAAGTTCAATTTGTTTGAGGGAGGAAAAACAAAATCAAAACCATTGGTTGAAATTTTATAGCACAGCATTATATAATGTATAATTTAATAATGTTTTCCCATGCACACACATGTGTCTGGTTATTTTTCCTGTCTTCTGTATAGTGTTCGGCTGTGGATAGAAACCACTTGAAACTGCAGATTCCAGAATCCACCCCACCACTGCAGGCTTGCAAGAAGAGTCCTTCCTTTCTTTATGCAGGGACCAAGGGCTAGTTAAAATGGAAGCTCATATTTTTGACAGAGAAAGCAAAAGTTTTTCTGAAGTATTTCTGAGCCAACTCTGAATATTTCCTGTACACTAATGAATCATGCACCAGGGGCAGCCACAGGACAAACTGTATCAAGTAGGTATTGTAAGGCACACCTACCATATGCCACAAGGAATTCTGTTCCTCCCAAAACCTTCTCTTCAGGACAAAGTGATTTCACCACCCTTGTCCTCAACTGACTCATCTGCAAGTAGTGCAGTCTGGAGTTCTAAAACATAGACTCTCTCCAGTGTACTTTTCTTACATTTATGCACACGTGTTTGCAGGCATGTGTGCATGCATATGTATATACCTGTAGTCACACTGCAAGCATCTTTTACTATATACTTGTGATAAATGCTAGAGAAAAAAAAAATCTCTTTATTGCTTTATGACATCACATTCCCAAATGATTAATGAAACTCAGCCTCTGACACTCATTCACCTGTGTTGGCACTAAATTGAACCAGCACTCCAAAAAAGAGGTTTCTGGGGCGAGGGTTTCACTCTGTGCAAAACCACACACGATTATTGTTACTAGATCTGCTAATGACAAGACAGCAGCAGATGGTATTCTCCAGGCAGATGCAAGAGAGCTATGCCTCCTCAGCTAATAGAACATAAGCCAACTTGAAACCAGAACTCCTGTGAAAATATAAGTGCAATCCTGAGCCTGAAATAATAAGCCTTTTGGATATTCAGCACATATCTATTTTGGCTGTGCTGGGATTGTCACACAGCTTTTATAGTGTCCTGCCACTTCATCTGTGGCTAGAGAAGAGGCTGTGCCTGCTGCAGTCTCCCATATGGATATGGATGATAGAGCTGCTCAGCTACACCCATGATGACAAACCAGCCCTAGGGTGTCATGCTGCACATTGCTGACACTCTCTCAACACACATTTGTCCTCTGCCAACCCGCTGCACCCCGAAAATACCCAGGGATAATTTGAGGGACTAGCATGGATCAAGGGCCACTCTCAGCAGGCAGAAGAGACAAAACCATTCTCTCTGGGGAGAAAGGGGAGGAAAGGAAGGAAATTATCCACATGGTAAAAGCTGTGCTACAGCTTTTATCTGCAGGGACAGATGACAAGGTTTTCTTCATCTATTTGCTAAAAAGACAGACCCTCTGAAGTCTACTTCCCAGACTCTGACAAAGAATTCAGAGAGAAATTGTGAAGAACATAAAGATTCAGCAGTACACTGTTTTCTTCCTTATAAATACAATACTTGAAGCAGTTATTCAAGTGAACACTCATATAATTATGACACAGAAAATAAATAACAGCCAGATATGTGAGAAAACTATAGGACCTAGCCATTATTCTACTCCTGGATCCCAAATGTACCTTATTTTTATGGACTGGGATGTTCTTTATATGAAGGTGAAACACTGTAAAAATGAAGTAAACAGAACTACATGTAAAGAGATAAATCAGGCCATATAGCTGTTGTAATGTACATTCCTTGTGCAAAACTGTCTATACTTTTGAGTTGCAGCCACTGGTTTTTAGTGATGTTTCTGTTTATCCTGTATTTTTCTTCATCTCCCCACTTTCCTCATATTTTGTTGTTGTGGTTTTAGGATTACTATAGGAAAATCAAAATAACCTTGTTCTTGGAGGATAGGCCAGGTGGTGTCTAAAGGTCCCTCCCAACCCAAACCCCTCTGTGATTCTAAATCTCAGCTACTCTCCTGTATAAGCCAAGTTTTACAAAAAGACCCATTGAAAAAAGAGACACTGGGTAGGTTTATTGGCTTCGAACAGATGGCTGAAAGGGACATCATGGAAAACATTTAAATGCTCAAAAAGGTATTGATTAAATGTAAACTAGATGGGCCTCAAGTGTTCAGATAGCCCAGACTCATGTTTTAGGGAACATGGAGAAAATAAATTCAACCAGAATATATATCTCATGGAAAAAGTGGAAAACATTAAACTCAATTCAAGAAGCAGTAGGCAGAAATAACACACATATGATGGTAAATTTACAGACTCCTTGAAATTTAATAATAGTAAATTTACTTATTGCCAGACACTGCTCTCTGAAACCTATTGCTGTGATCCAGAACATACATTCTTCTCCAAATGCAGTCAAATGGCAAGTGTATGAGCTTACACTGTGTAAAGAAAGTTGTGCAGGTGTACTTTTGCAAAGAAAATCTGAGGATTATGGTGAAAAGCAGAGAAGAGGCCTTACTGTGTTCAAAGGGTTTTTTTGCAATTAAATTCTTTTTTTCAAACTTCCATTCTCAGACCCCTTCCTCCCTATCTCAGACTGTCCAAAGCTCTTTTATGAGTGCCTCATACATGTGGTAACATATCTGGGAATAGATATGCGTTTTTCCCCCAGAGAGATGCAAATTCTTTCTCAATTTTACTATTTACTAAAAAAACCCAAGCCAAACAAACAACAAGCAAAAAAAGCTAAGAAGGAGTATTTTATCAAAATATTTCTAAGAATCTCAGAGTGAGTTTTATTCAGATCTCTTGATAGGGAATACAGAACAAGTTTTGATGGGGAGGGAGTCAAATATGAATTAAAAAGGAAAAATAAAATAAAACAAAAGAAAATAAACTAGAAACCAAACCAAAAATTCCCTGCACATATTGCAGAATGTATTTGAGGGGAGAACAAGAAAACAATGGAAAGTTTCAGTGTCTGTATTCGCTCCTGAAACACAACTAATCTGAAGACTGTTTAGAAATGAATTATGCTGGATCTGCATCTTGGATCCACCTACTGTACAATGACTGAATTCTGTTAAATACATAAGGGAATGTTTGTGATAAACAAGACACTTTATCAATTTATCTCTGTCTTGGTGTGTTTCCTTAAATAACTGCAAAGTAGACGTAGGCAGTGAAGTTACCTCCAGAGTTAAATTCCTTCAGGCATTGCAGGAAAGGGCTGCAGAGGACAGGGGGAAACAACCACAACCAGAAACAGTCAGAGCTCCATAAAAGTGTGCTGAAAGGAGTTCTGAACTTGATGGGATTGCCCACCACACAGTGCAAAGCAATTATGATTACTAAGAGGATTTCACTGTCTTTTTTTGGGGCTAAGTGGCACAAATTCACATCTTGCATAAGAATCACCCCAAAATAATTTCAGTGACCATTTGGTATCACACTGCTCTTTGCCTCTTGCTCCATACCAGGGTCCTGTACGTGGCTGCAAAAACCAGGCTACAATTTAAACACTTGCCATCTGTGCAGGGCACGACTGCCATAAGAAATGTACAAATACCTTCTGTGGTGACATTCCTTGGTGCTTATTGCATAAGAGAGACACATTTAGATGCACACTTTAATCTATATGGTTCTAATCCAGAACTGCTGGAAGTCAGTCCAAGAGGAATTCCATATTTTTCAGGCCATTGCATTCAGCTAAACTTTTGCCCAGCTGAATGATTTTAGGATGGTATTCCCAGCCAGGCCATCTTTTGACTCCCTCCCTGCCTTTCTTGTCTAATTATCAGGGCAGTGTTAAAAAAAAAAAAAAAAAAAAAAAAAAAAAAAAAAAAAAAAAAATTAAAGCACTTCAAACCCCCTAAATACATCAGCATTGATTAAGTGAATATTGAACATATTGTACTTGAAGAGGAAGGAAGAAGTCACTGTGCAGAGTACCTGGTCTTCTGTTTGCTCAGTACAGTGAAGAGGTTAACCCAAAACTAAAAAAACCAAATAAATTAAAAGGACACAAATTTCCTGAAATTTTCAATACCTCACAGGCTGAGGATTTGCAAATTTTGGAGTGAATGTGATGTGGAAGGCACAGTAGTTTGCACAAACTCCCCCAAAAAATGTGCTCCAAGGAATTTACTGCCCATCCAGGGCACTGCTGTCTGACTGTACATGGCCTGCTCCTGTGTCAGAAAGTGGAGTGCCTTCTATAATTAACAGATAACTCATCTTTGATAGCATGCCAAGAAAATAATAACTTTGCTACAGCAAAATGTAAAACTCTGTCAAAAGGAGGCATCTATCTGTTTCCACGAGACCCATGGTGATTAGTTTGGCCCTAATTAACAGCAGCTTTCTAAAGTGAGAGATAATTGCTGGCACATATAACATAGATTTCAATAGCTAAAATGAGCAATAACGAATACTCACTTTGAAGCTTGCCTGACAGAATGCTTAGACTACAAAAAGTTAAAGTAGTACCTTGACTACAGCTGATAAATGAGATTCCTTTACTGTCCTCCGCTTTCCATCAGTATTTCAGCACTATCACTTTTAATGTTTCAGGTCTGGAGCTTTGTCTCTTAAAGTCAGAGATTTATGGCAAGTAAGAAATGTCCATATTAAAAAGGTAAAAGGAGATTCAGATTATATCCTTTTCTGACCATTATAATTAATAGCTGGATCTTCAGTTGTAACTAATTGAACAGAGGTCAGTGTGTTGCTATGGTAATGCCCTAGCCAAGCAATTTTACCCATTTTCCAGTCTACTGCCCCTTTGCATAACCGCAAGTTATAAAATGTTTTAATTGCAAGATTTGCAAATGATGCAACATCTGGGCCACAGATTTCCATATAAAGGAAGAAGATTAATGGGATTATTAACATATCTGTGCAAACCCTTGAAGTGCTGAATACAATTACTGAACACCAGCATTTTCACTGATCATCTGTGTGACATGTTGGAAATCCATATAACTAAGGAAGAAAATTGCAGATGTGTATTTTCCTTTCTTTATGCCACTAGTAATTAGAAGAAGTGTCATTCTATTGCTGCTCTGGAATCATAGAAAAATATCTTCAGTCACTTCACCAGAACAGCAATGTAACTTCTTTACTTGTACTGTTGTTTCATTTGATTAGATTTGAAAACAAGTCATGTCAGTGAACCTCAAATTCTGACTAGTGATTTTGACCTCCTTAATCCAAAAACATACCAACAAATAGCAAGCAACCGGCCTTCCACTCTCTGCATATCTAAACATTTTTAACAAAAGATAAGCTCCTCTTAACTAATCAAAATCAAATTGCTCCCCTAAAAATGACCCCAACATATACACATGGGATTCTACCATTACTCAAGAATTATACGGTAGTTGCATGAGCAAAATATTTTAAGAAAGCAAATTAAAAAGGGAATATTTGCATACACAGGCAAAAAAAAAAAAAAAAAAGAAGAACATTTGAATACACAGTTTGAAATATCAACTCTGATGTTAGTGTATTTATATCACAATGGTCTGAAGAAAGTACAAACTTGCAGTCTGGTTGTTCTTCAGAAAAGCCAAGAGCTCTTTTGCCAAGACAGCTACAGATACTGTTCCTTCACAAAAGCAGCAGAAAACTATTTCTCCTTTTCTCAGAATGCAGCAGAGTGGTCATGTAAAAGGCATGGGTGGCTTCCAAAACCCTGTCAATGACATTGGCAATTAAAAATCTCATCTAACTTACCCCACTCTTCAGCTATTGAAGAACTTGGCAAAATATTCAAGTGAAATCAGGTGATTTAGTATTACAATTTCCATTATTAGAAAGGCTTAGATAATAAAGTAATTCCAATTTAGTTTGCTAAATAATTATAATGCCTAATTTATTCAATAGTCAACTAAAACTATAAAATTCAAGGCTCAGTCCTGAAACAAGCTTCAATCTCTGGGTACTATGAACTCAGCTCTGTTTAAGGTATACCTTGGGAATTTGTTTTAGAATGCAAAATCTATTGTCTGTACATTTGTGATGGGATCTACCATATTAGTTGGAAATATTTTTCCATATTTTCTGACACTAAAACCATGGGGCTATGAGCAATATTTCTACCTAATTTAAAGATTATGGCTTTTAAAATATTTTCCACTCATATGACTTGGCATGAATTCTTGTTAATACCACCTCATTACAAGACAAGAACTAGTCATTTATACTGATGTGAATTTAGAATCACTTCTGAAAACTTTGAGGAGGCCTCAGATCTGCTAAGATAACATGAACTCCTCTTGTCTTGGTACACTGTCTTTGTGAGGGACATAGAAACACTCTGTTCCACACATCTGCAGAACAGCCCCCTTCCCTGACTAGAGAAATCTTCTCTCTTTGAAATTACTTCCTTGATAAAAATGACAGCATATTGTAAATCATGTTTTGCCTAGATTTTCAAAAGGAAAATTCAACTACTTCTGGACCCTGGACACTACAGAATAATTAAAATTTTAAGATTTCTGACATGCCCACTGATGTAAATCTTAGTGATGCCTTTTGAGGATTTACCTGATTTCAAAATGTGGTGGCTTGACTCTGGCTGGATGCCAGGTGTCCAAGTCCTGTCTCTCCCCTCCTCAGCTGGACAGGGGAGAGAAAAATATAACCAAAGGTTTGAGGACTGGGACGTTACATCAACCTTGGTAACACAGCCAAAATCTAATCTTCAGAATCAGCTGATGTTTATGTGATCAAGTATGAAGTTCAGGAAGAGAAATTAGATGAAAATCACAAGAAATAAAAAAAAAAAAATTAATATAAATTTCAATATATCAAATCAAAATAAATCAAAATAATTTCAATATAAATTTAACAAAGAGGAAAGAAAAAACACAATATCAATTAAACTGAAAAAGAGGAATGAAAATTATAAAACTAATTGCAAAAATGGCACTAAAATTATTGCCAAAAGATTTAGAAGATGGATAATGTCATGCAAAGACTCCTGTATGTGTGTTGTTGTGCTCACATCCTGATGGGCTGTGCAGTCATGAAAAGACCCATGATGGAAGAAACTTATACCTGTGAGCAGCCTCTGCATAATCAACACCTTTTTTTTTTTTGAGCTAAAGTCTTTTATCTCACTAATGAGTTGTACAATTCAACACAAAGCCTAAATGCTGCTGCTGTAAGTATATTATATGAGTCTTATTTATAAGGTATTTCCAGACATACAATTTAGTTTTTAAGACAGTTTAAACTATCTTAAATTATTAATTAAAAACTAGATAGTTTTTAATTCTCTTTAAAACAAACAGTAAAGATGTGGTTGTTATGTCCCAAAAACCACAAACCCCACTTTGAATATGACCAGACAAGACACATCCTCTTCCACCTCAAAGAGCCAGCCAGGATAGGTCCCAGCAGATGGGGCAAATGTGGCAGATGAAAAAAACCACTACTAACAAAAGAAACCAAACTCTGAAGCATGTTTTTTACACTGTGCATCTCTGTGGGTGGTACAGGAACATACTTCTTACAAAGAACTCAAAAACACAGACGATAATTATCTTAATGATTTATTAATGCACTAGAATTCTAAATCTGAAACTCAAAGCCTACTCAGACAGCAAGAGCCCAGATCTCATCCTGATGTGCCCACAGTAAAAACAGCATCTCACTGAAAAATTGATAACCTGAGGAGTCTCCACCTACCTCCACCTCAATGTGAGGATTTTGGCAAGTTCCCTATCCTATTAATTATCAATTCAGAAAACACTGTGGGATCTAATAAACTGTTTCTTAGAAAGGGTTCCAGAATTAAATTGAAAGTATAAGGAAGGGAGGAGAAGCAGAGAAAAAGTACAAATTTCTGTGGTACACACCCCTGTATTTTATATTTCTAAGACTTGTGGAGACATCTGGAAATCATGCTTGTATACCTGAAGCTTGACATCCAATTATTGAAGTACCAAAAGAAGCAGAAGCTCAGGGAAAAGAGTGGCTTAAATAGCACTCTTCAATAGTTTCCTCTTACAAAACTTTTCCTGCTCACCAAAAATAAAGGTTGATTGTTTTCTTTATTTGAATGCAGTATAGGTTGTTGCACCTGTTTCAGTAAAATGAAAGAACTAATATGGGACTATGGGGTGGGAAATGTGGAATCTATGTATGCATGACACTGGTGATCTACAAAAGGAAATTTAGTGCTTAAGCTTTTTGGTTTCTCACAGCGCTGTTGAAAATGTTTTAAAATTACATCTCATAAATGAATCCTAATTTTATGCTCTAAATATTTTCTGGGTAAGATTGCCTTTCATAGATTTTTTTTTTTCATATTCTATTACAAATTTTTATTAGAGGAATAATTACAAGAAAAGGAGGATGATTAATAAAGTATCACTATTCTCCCACTGGCATTTCTGGCCTCATCAAAAGTGTCATTTTTTTGCATAATAGATTGACTCACACTTCAAGTGTGAAGCAACACTTGAAATTATCCATGCACATACTGATACATGTCCATATGTTTTTCCATCATTTCTCAAACAATAAGCCAAGGGCAAAATTCTGGTCTAGGAAACCTTCTAGAGTAATTCTTACATGTGTATTTTCCAACAAACATTCCACATCATTGAATACCACTAGATAATAAGCAGCATACAAAGAATATCCCAAAACTACACTTACCAGAATACTGTAACATTTAAAAAAAATGCATGAGGTGCAGAAAAAAATATAAGAAAGTTACTAATTTTGCTCCCTGTGCAAGTCAGATTACAGATTTTTTAGGATGTATTAAGAACTGGTGGTTATGCATGTCACATTACTTAGCATCAATTGAAAGTGACAGGATAAAGAAATCCAGCAGAAAGAAAGGCTAAAATTATCTACCCCATCACCTACCACAGCAACTTCAGTGAAGCAGTAGATGCTTTAGACCCTAATGGGAATAGAAAATAATTTTGTCTATTTATATTTATCTAATGCCAGGCTTGCCAGGTATCTAATAGGCAAGGTGTGATATTTAACGATTTAGCAGTAAACATATCAAAAAGTCAATTCAAACATTAATTTACCAAAGGAACAGCCAGCAGTAGAATATAATGAAAAATGTACTCAAAACACATTTTACTTTAAAGCAGGCTATTTCAAGAGAACAGAAACAAACCAAGATTAAAATGAAATATTAAATTAAAATTTCAGAACCTGGCACATACATCAGCGTCCTGTGGATTAATTGGGAAAATTCATTTACTCTTAGGAGTCTCCACAATACATTATAATGCTTTCTCAGCCCCATTTCTCATCCTGATTTTTTTTTTTTTTTTTTTGAGAGTGTTTGCTAATTGCAGTTCACAGTTCACCAGCCTGGCTGATGAACACTGGTTTTCCCAGACACTGTAAGAAAACCCTGAAGGAAAACAGAGGGGCTTGGAGCACCCAAGGCAGCATGAAGGAACCCTGTGCCCCAGCCAAAGAAGGATTTGAGGGCAGCAGAACTACCCCATCCCCATGCCTTCTGCCTGCTTTTTTCACCTCCCAATGCCTGCAGGAGGCCCAGCACCTCCTCAAGGATGCAGCAATGAGTCAGGACACAGGGGAAGCTTAAAAACATCCCGAAGGGTCACCTTCTCCCTTCTCATACTGCCTTAATTAAGGTCCTGGTTCTGCCATGCTTCCTCTGAGACTTCATTCTCTAGGGCACTCATCTCAGAAAATTCAAATTTCACCTGTGCTGGCATATAAATCTTATAAAGCAGAATTTCCTTCATATTCTGCAGGGTTGTGTACTGTGTAGGAGAAAAGTTGCTCCAGGTGCCAGTTATCCTTTAGTTAAAAAAGGTATCAATGCAAAATTAGAAAAAAAAAATCTAGCAATTTTTTGAAGGGAGTGTACATTAGGTCAGAAGATAGAGGGACATGAAGTGAGAAGGAATCAATGTTTAAAAACTACAAAAGGAAACAGGAGAGGAAAAAAGAATCTGTATCTGAAAAAACTGTCTAAAGCAAGAACGATAGTTCAGGAGATTTTATCTCCTTCAGGCATTTGTCCATTCCTGTTCAATTATTACTCAAGGAAAGAATCAGCTGTCACCAAAGATCATAGAATTACAAATTGGGTTGGGTTTGAAGGGACCTTAAAGATCATCCAGTTCCAATGCCCCTGCCATGGGCAAGAACACCTTCCTCTGTCCCAGGCTGCACAGAGCCCCATCCAACCTGGCCTTGGACAATTCCAGGAATGGGGCACCCACAGCTTCTCTGGGAAACCTGTGCCAGTGAATACACTCCAACAATAATGAAATTTTTTCCTAAAACCTAATTTAAACCTAGGCAAAAAGTTCATATCTAGCAGCTGAAAAATTCACTACTGTCTCACATATGGGAATCTGCTCTGGTGTGCAGTTGTGTATGTTAATGGATCAAAAAGAAACAACAAAAAAAGAGAGATACAATAAAACACTCATAAGGCTTTTGTAGTCACACGATGATGGGCAGCAGTAATATCTTTCGAATCACTGAGTGAAAAGAATTATGAAATCTTTCTGAAAAATGTTAGCTTCTTACACTTAAGACTGACTATATCTCATCTGAATAGTCATTTACTGGAAAACTGTCAGCCTTGAACCGAGAATTTCCAGAAGCTTACTGAGAACAGGTCGTGTAAAATATAAGCATTCAAAAAACCTCCCAAAACAAACGAACAAACAAAAAGCCACCAAAAAAACCATACAAAAAAAACAAATAAAAAACTCCAAACAAACCAAAAAACCCAACTAAACTACAAAATAAACTGGAAAACAAATGTCATGCTTCTCAAGAGTGACACTTCTTATTTTGCTGAGGACTATGTAACAGCAAAGTACATGAAATGTCGGAATATTCAGGTTTCTGTGCACCCCTAGATAGCAATGAGTATTAGCCTTATACACTGAAACTACCCTATATATATTAGTAGCTTTCTTTAGGAAACAACAAAGCACTCAACAAAACAGATCAAGAAAGCAGATGACACACATCTCATTGTTATAGCTAAGAAGTGCCTAATGAGGTCCTAATTTTGACCACAAAATACTGGCCTTTCCATTACCTAAGTCATTCACAATGGTGCTAAAATAATGTTTGGATTCAATGGTCTTAGAGATATCTTCCAACCTTAATGATTACATGAAAATATGTACCTTTACAAAAGCACACAATTCCTATTCTGGGTACAACTGCACTTTTTAAAACCTTTTTGGGAGAATCACAAAACTCACAAAAAATCTGCCCTGGATTTTCAGAAAAAAGCCCCCAAACAACACAACAAACTCACCTGACATTTACGCTTTTACTAGCATTTACTACCAATCCCCTATCTTTTAAGTTTATGGAACTAATATCATTATTTTTAAACTGCTAGATTTTTTACTAAATTGGTGGGAGACAGGCTATATGCTTGCCTGGATTATCCTGTCTGTCCCAGTCTCATATTCTGAAACTGGATTTATTTTGGCTAAGATGGCAGAGCTACAACAAAAACACAGAGTGCATGTATTTGGTCTAGAACAACTACATCTTAATGTAAGCTTTATTTAAAATCAATGGAGGCACTTTAGAGGGGGCAAATATATTGATTTTGTGCCCCTGAAGGTGCTTATTTATCCTTCTTGACTGGAAAGGAACTTAGGGTAACTAGTTCAGACAGACAGGCTGTAGACTCCTAAAACTAAGAGGACTCCCACCCAAGGCACTTAGAAGCAGTCAGCTTTGCCATATATGTTTTCTACTCCACAGTGTATATTAAAGTTTGGTCATGCTCCTTTCCCTCAAGGTAGAGTGCAAAATTAGTTTGTTTTAAATCCCTGGTGAGACTCTTATTACAAGTAATTAAAGTTCAAGTCACAATCTCATAAATGATAATGAACTTTGAAGGCAGAAGAAAATTAAGTTACATTGGGAACGCAATAATCAGACAGCTTGTCAAATTTATTTGTGGGAAAAGAAAAAAGCCCCACACCATAGTGTGGCATCAAGGGGGTGAAAATTTTAAGCAACCTTATTTTTGGTAGATGGGAAGCTGTGTTTTCAATTCTTACATCATGCATCACCAAACTAGCAGCACAAAGAAATGTGACCTCAACATATTGACAACACCTGGACAGTACTCCCTCACAACAAATAATTTATTTATTATTGCAAAATATCTACAGTAGAAATTCTTATTAAAAAAAGGAAAAAAAAAATCTAGATTGTGAGTATTTTATTTTCTGGTTTGGTTGTTGCTTTGTTATATTTCTAATGATTATTCAGAAGTACTACTGCCAATTGGGACATCACTAGGGTTACCTTTAGTTGAAGATAATTCTGCACTTGAGTGCAGTAATGTAATATGTTTTATACTGCAAAGATTTAAAAAACATCTTCAACTAGAGGTTGTTTAGTCCTTTTTTAACTAAGAACTTGTTCTTAAAAGGGGTCTTAGTGCCTTTCATTGGATGCAATTATAGTTGACAACTTTCTTTCTCAAACATAATTTCTAGTTACTATTACTTGACAGTTTATCTATATACTTCTCTTTCAGTGCAGATTAAAGCATTTAAATTTTAATATATTTTAAATTCCATTAAGAAGTTCATTTGAGATAGTGATGAACACTGTTTTTTTTCCCTCTTCATCTTGTATTATTCAAAATTTACTGAGAAAATATTATTCTCAAGTTCTTTTCTTGCTCCCTGTTTGCAGACCAAGAATTTAGTCACACAGAGACTTCAAATAAATATTTCTCTTCACAACAGGAGCCCAGATTTGACTCTAGCCATTCCATTATAGCTCAGCAGACTTGCTCATTTCATACCTGGAGGCAACTGATGGAACAACTCCATGGCAAAAAGCTCCATTAGTTCTTACAATTAAAGTTTATTGAACAGACTTAGGATCACCAAGAATCAGCTTCCAAACTGAAAATAAGTAAACATAAACTTTTCTTACCATCTGTTTCCTAACCTTGGTAAAAGGAAGCTGCAACTTCTATGGCAAGGTTAAAGAACAGCTATTGTTGAACTTAATGGAAAAGAACAGAGGAATTGTGTTGTTGGGTAAAGGAAAAGTGAACTGTGTCATATGTAGGTTTAATATTTAATGAATCTATATGGCTGCAATCCATTATGTGACAATTTAATTATATGACAAAAAAGTTTGATAAATAATATTGTGGTAGGACATCTAATTCATTATTTAACAAAAAAAATCAATACTTCCATAAATCATATTCCCACACACACACAGAGTCACACACACACAAGCTTTTTCAAGTAGGCAAAAATCCAGATACCATAGACCATTCATTTTCTGGCCAGGACAAGTTCAAATTGAAGTTTAATCAGGCCTAGATGGGAATGGATTTTATTTATTTTTTTTCAGCTGGTAGATCAGAAATGGTTGCTGTTAGATGCTTTTTACCTCTGACAGGTTCCTGAAAGTGCTGTATAGCTAGAAGGACTTTCTTTTCTATTTAACAGATTAAGACTCTTCTTAATCACATAAAAGTGCTGTTTGAGTCAGTGGGATCACTGGGGTGAGTAGCCAGGCAGGCAAAAAGTGTCCTCGGGATTAATGCTCAAGTTTAAACACAAGATCACAGTCAATAACAGGCAACAAAGAAGTCCTCCTGAAGGGAGGACCATGGTAATTTACAGAAAAGGAATCATTTTTTCCTCCACAATCCCTTCAGATAAAAGCAGTGCCAGGGGAGTCCCCCCTGTAGCAGAGCAAAATTTTGCCAGGAGAAAACAGAGAATGAGGATGTCAGGCAGGCAGAGCTAAGGGGGGCACCAGGCATGAGGAAAAGGACAAGAGGACGTGCATTCCAAAATCCTGGATTCAGGAATCAAGAGTGGGGGAAATGACTGAAGGGAGCATGTGAAAGGAAACTGGGGATGAAGCACATGGGGAAGGATTGGCAACCAGCAGCTCTGAGATCTCTGTCTGTGGTTCAGATAATTAGTTTATTAGGAGCAAATGCTTCCTCTCCAGCCACTCAAAGTTCTCCTACCCTTCTATATGACTTGTGTTCATATCTATTGGTTTGTCATATCATTCCTGACATGACAACTCCAGCCCAAGCAGTACAACTCAAAGATTCAGTGTTTCCAAGTTATGGAAAATAACCCTAATTTACTTCAAAAAAATTATAGATTTAGTAGTTTGGCCCAATTCTGCTCCACTTGCAGGCCATCTTTGAATTTGAATATCGACTATTCATACGCTAGTGTTCTCAGGAAAATTGTTTCTTAAAAAAATATTTTTAAAAATGAACACTATTACCGCTGTCCAGACTACTATTTATGTCAAATGTACTTATCACACAATTTAGGGCTGACTAGTTTGATGCTAATGCACTGAAATTTTTGTTTCATTCTGACAGCATTATCACTTTAACAACACTTTGTCACAGTGCTTTTGTTGCCTTCCAATTTTTTTAGCAAATGTAGTTGTTATTTAGTACTTGATCAAGGGAGTTCATTCTCCCCTCCTGAATTTATGCAATTATTTTTTCATTATGTTGCATCTTGGCTTTTGCTGCCTGGAATACTGTTCTCTGTCAAGGGTATTTTGTTTACTGGAGGTTTGAGGAATTTGTGTGGGCCCATATAAAAACTGTCCTCTCCTGGGCTACTCTGAAAAAAATTATTCATAGTACAAACACAAATATATATGTACATATACGCACACGCATCTAAACAGGACAAGTGCCAAATACCAGAAAAAAACCCATAGACTCCATCATTTTTTGGCTCATGAATTCCAAAAATGAATTTTGCTTTTCTGAAAACTTTGGAAATATCTAAACACTTCAGCTTACATAATTTTATTTCCCAAATATTTAAATTATTCAGATTCTAGACCCACACTTTTGGTTTATTATTTTTTACTATTTTCAATTAGGTACTACATGTTTTCAGTTCTCTTGAATTCTGTGTTACAGCTTAGAATGTTGCAAATAACAGCAGAGAAATAATTGCAAGTTTACACTGCAGTGAAACATTTACTTCATTAAGCATATTTCTGACTTTTCAAAAGCAGTGTTTTCAAACAGTTTGCTTTGATTCTTTCTTTAGTCATTACCTAATCTTGATCAGCCAAATTGAATGGTTCCTAGTATGTGCCTTCTCTGCAATTTAATTGCAAAACCCAAAATTATCCAGAGACAAAGGTGGTATGAAAATTTGCATTGAAACTGTATCTTATGTCTGTAATAAAAAAGTTTTAATCTCTTTTTTATTAAAAAAGAATACATAGGCAAGCTATGTTTACTTGTAAACAAATAATCTTATGTGCATGATATGCCAAGATAAGTAGAGTTCTGCTTCTTCTCCAATCTCATGAACAATGAAAGATGCTCACATTCTCAAAAAGTTAAAGTTCACTGAAGTACAAAATGTAAAAAAAAAATAAAAAATTATGGTTTTGCACTATTTATATGGCTTTGGAACGATTATTTTGAATCTTATATTAAGGGATAAATTGTATGAAGTCACGCACCATTTGTAACATCACCACAAATACATTACATCATATAACTGGATCTGCTTCCAGAACTTATTTCACACTGGTAGAAACCATTTCCTTTTGCACCTCATCTTTCTCAAAGTAATTATCAACCATCACCTGAACACTCATCTGCATATGTAGTAGGACATGAAAAATTGACTTAATTAGCACCTGGATAACAAGGATGAATTCCCACCCTAGACCAATGGCACAGCTGCACTGCATTCCTAGAGAGGGACAGCAGCAGTGCTCCTGTGATCCAAGTGTTAGCAGTTGATAAAGAAAGAGGAATGATAATAATTTTCAGCAAGACTGCTTGACAGCTTAGTAAGTGGCATTACAAAAGGCACCAGAATTTTTTGTTAGGACAAGAGTGAAAGCATTTTCAACCACCGAACACCTGAAAAGAAAAATCAAGGCCAGCATCTACGTTTTTCCGTGTACCTCCAGTACTAATTGCATAAATTCCAGTTCCAAAATAATAAATTGCTAAGTGACCCTGGAAGCATATTGGTTGTAAGAGAACAAAACCTGCAAAATAGTACATGCACTGCCAGACCTTTTAGGAAGTGAAAAGGCAAATTCAAATCCTCAAGTCTCTTTCCCAGGGAAGAAATTGATCTGACCACATAAACTTCACTAGTAAATCAATATTCTCAATACAAAATATATTTACTGAATTGAGCACAGTGAGCTAGTAGAGTTTTGTACTCACTTACTGCTGGAGGAAGTTCAGCCTGGCCTGAGTTCTGATCCTACTGACATACATAAGGACCCAAGGCACAAAGGCTTAAATAAGATTCCTGTGAAAATCACAGGTGATGTTAAGAAAGAGGGTGTGCCCAGAGCTCCATTACCTTAAGGGTAACTCCTGCACGTGGTACAAAACCCATCCTAATAGTGTGGGTGATCTGTGAAAAAAAAATAAAATAAAAAGTGCTACTTTAAGAAACATTCCATAAAGATTCTCTGTTGCTCCTGACTGGAATGTATACTTTGCTAGGTTTGGCTCTTAGACCTGCTGATCTCCTTTGAGTTATTGCAAGAATTTTAGCTGTGTGTATGTTCCTTCCCTTTCTCTATAGGGGTACGATTGGGGTCCAACTGATATCTCAGATATTAATAAGTTGAGGTAATTATGCATTATACTCAATACAGAAAGATCCAGAAGTCATTAGTCATTAGTGTCTGATGAAGATTGTTATTAAAAGCACATTAGGCAAAATGGCAGCTAGAAATAAAATATCAAAGTCTCTCCAATTTGAAGGGTGCTTCACTAATTGAGAACAACTTCAGAAATAAGTGTGTGTCTGTGGGGTGTCCCTTAAATGCTGATCTCTGTCAAAAGAGACTTAATTCTCTGAGAGAGAATCTGGGTGAGCATCATGAGAGGAGTCAGTGTGTCCTTGCACTGGAAGGCAAACAAGTGCAGAACAGAGTCTCAAAGCTTATTCCAGTGAAGTGCTGATGCCTTTCTCCAACTGATGCCACAGATTGGAACATACAAGAAATGTTTTTAACTGCTGTTTTTGCACGTTGCATTTCTAGATGCCTTAGTCCCATTGCCACATTTTTGACTGATTTCTACAGAAATATAAAAAAGAAACCTGATTTTTGTATTGCAACTGTTTGCTTCTTATTGATAAATTTTGAATTTTTTTCACTTGTTAGTTAAAAGTTATTCACCAAACCCCTTGGCTGCCCATTCCTACACAGAGAGATAATGCAAGACTTTCAAAGAAGCTGATCAATAAGAAACCACATTTCAGGTACCCCATCAGATCTATAACTGGCTAAGGAAAGAGTTTGGTGGAAAACATTAAATTCATATGCTTAGCATGTGAATATTCATTTATATTCTGAATGGACATTCTTGTGAATTTAACTATTTCCTATAGTAAATATTTATTGTGCTTAATTTGGATAACAGACCTAGTTGGAAAGTTTCTATTCATGAACTTTTTAAAACAATCTCTTGTTCTAAATACTCTTCAAATTTAGGAAGAATACGTTTTCTTTTTACTCAGTTGTGTGTCACTGAGTTGGCACCAAGGTGCAACGTAGTGGTGATTCCATCTTCAGACACTGTGGAGGTGAGTAACACATCAGTACCCAACACAAAAATAAAAGCAGCATAGTAATAAAATATTAATGCTGTTCAAATGCAGTAACTCAAAACCATAGTTCATGTTTGAAACTTCATTTATGTTGGTCCTCAGCAATTCCATATCATAGAAGTAGTAATAAAATGATATTAGACATGTTTCTGTTTCTTTTTATACTGGGAATTTGGATCTACTTTCCAACAGTTAATGCTTTATTATCTCTTCTATTGCTTGTCCCTTAATGCCTTACTCTTAATTCTTCAACATGCCTTGACATAAGGCAGAGATGGGAAGTAGCACATGGAAATATTATTTGTGCCACAAAAATGTAGCAGTGATGAAATAAAATATAAAGCTAATTAAAATTTTTCTTATGAGGATAAGACATTTTATTTGGTAATTTCTTTTTGACTGTTGCAGCAGGCTTAGAAATGGAGGAAGCAATAGTGTTTCAATTAACTTCCCTGAAATTGCAAAGGACACTGGGTATTTAATTTGGGCTTTAAGTCTTCTGTGCATGTCTGACAAGCTGACCAATATGAAGGCCTTTCATGAAAATTACTGTATGTATCAAAGTTTTAAATTATTCATATGATGAAATGAAATGATCAACAAAACCACTGGATAATTAATGAAGTTGTCATCTTGACAAGACTAATAATAAGCTTCTTCTTGGTAAATAGTCAGTGATTCCTCTCCTATAATCACAAAAGCAATTCTATTGTATGTTTATAAGCTCATAGAATAGAAATTTCAAACCTTAAAAGCAGTTGGTTGAGTTTTGCCAATAGTTCCATGATTTTATGTGATTTCATATAATTGGTTACTAAGTCAGTAGGTAGCTGCTATGCATGTAAATTTAACAAGGAAAACTAGACGTGATGCAATGTACCTGGAAAAAAATTCTTTTCCTGATAATATTTTTAGGAGACATATTAAGAAGAAGCAACAGCAGTAATAAGATAGCTACTAAATCTAGTACCACTGTAATATGTGGAATGATCTGTGGATTTCTTATTCTTTAATTAAAGATTGTGTTGGTTTAATCATACAGCACTGCAGTAATAATGCTGTACTGGGCAGATGAAGACAAAGGGCATTAGCATAAGGCTACATCAAGTCAGATGCTGCAACACAGCTCTGTCAAGCCTCATCTATATATTTTATTATTATGCTGCTTTTATTTTTGTGTTGGGTACTGATAGGTTCCTCACCTCCACATGTCTGAAGATGGAAACATCACTACATTGCACCTTGGTACCAACTCATTGACACAAAACTGAGTAATAAGAAAATGTATTCTGACAGCAATGTCCTAAATTTTCTTCAAATATTTTGTAGAACAGGCCATAAAAAGCAGATTGCACCTGTGAGGAGTCCTGACAAGCATGGCAGGCTAAGACTTACCTAAAGACTTTATTTTCTTATCAATATCTGGAGTGAGAAGAAGTGGCTGGAAAGCATCTTTTGAAGGTCCAAGAATGTACAACTTCTTTCAGACTTTGCCTTCTTTAGTGATTTTTTTCCCCTCACTCATATTCGTAGAGTAATACCACAGTATCATTTGTGTTTCTGCTTTTCTAGCACTCTCTGCAGCATGTACACCTGGGTGAGTTTATCACTTTCCATTGCAGTAAGAACCATCTCCCTGAAGAACCTATGCTCTCATTCCATTTTTTCAAGGCACAGAATCCGTACTCCACAATGCTGCTTATTACACCGCCCCAACCTGCAAATTCTAAGTTGGACTGGGCCATAAGTACCGGGAGCAGTGTATTTCTCTAAGTCTTTGAAAAATAAAATAAAGATAAATGTTCCCAGTGCTCTATTAGTTGGCTGTGAACACATATTTTCACACAAAATCTGGATACCATGAACCCTCTGGGCATTGGCATTTCCATTTTGATAAGGAAGGAATTTGGTTGTTATAGACAGAATCGGAGAGGAAAAGCAGCATATTCCAAACACTTCCAAAGACAAAACCCAAAACCTGCAATCTTTGATCTTTTTTGAAGATAGGTTGTTAAAAATGCAGCTTTATGTCTTTCTCATTGATGAAAGTCATGTCAAGATTTTAACTCCTTACCCTAAACCACCTAAGATGAAGTTAAAACTGCAGAATCTACACTGCAATCACTACAGGCACTCCAGACGCTCTCTGTGCTGTCCCAGGAACATCTGCTACTTTCTTCTGGGTAAAAATATGTTGTTTGTAACTTCTCTTCTGTCTACCCAGAGGCAGTGAAGGTTTTCCATTCCTTTTTAACTCTTTTGTGGCACGTTTTGTGTCCTTTTCTAGTCCCCACCAAGAGCTGCCCCATGCTGCTCTCAGTAATTGTGTGAACATTTCCAGACCCCCCTGCTCTCAATGTGGTTTATTGATGCTCTGCACAGCAGAATACAAAGCAGACTTTTTCAATATTCACACAGAAAATTCATAGCTTGTTACAACATGGGAAATCCCAAACCCATTCTGAAGGAAAATCAGCTTCCAACCAAGAGTGGCTATAACAAGGGAGATGAGGAGGCTGCTGTACACACACACACACACACACACACACACACAGAGCAGGATTTTGGGCCACGTTCCAGTGCTTTGGGAATAGGGGTGGAAGCAGAGATGCATTTAGCTTCCTACCTGGGAAGCTGCCATGTGCAGATTAACAGCTATGATCCCACTGCACTGGGAGTAAGTAATGCAGAAATTTTGTCTCTGCTTTGTGGAAAGGATCCTGTTCCTCAGATCATCAGCTCAGCTTCTATGCTCACTACCAGATTCTAAAGCAATAAAGAATTTATTTTTGTAAGTATACCAAGAAAACTGTAGAGTACATACATTTATGATGCTCATTCTTTTGAAATCTAATTATGCAAACACAGTATAATGCATTTTGAGGGAGGTAAAGCCTCGATGGCCACATCACTGTGCCAGACCTTCTTTGGGGATGTCAGGCCATCTAGTTGTAGTGGAGAAACAGTTAAAGCAACTTTTGCTTGGGCATTTCTTTAAGTTTATTTGTGAAAACATATTCCAAGCATGTACGTTAAACATGGTAACTTGGCATTGCATTGGCAAATCTGGTCCTGTATCATTTGGATCCCAGATTTCACAACATCTTACACTCCACTCTCACAAAAAGCCAAAGGCAGTGTTTTTGTCAAGTGAGAAGGAGTGATATTCTGGGAGACAGGCAGCAGAGAATGCATAGCTGGCTGATTTTATTTGGAAGTAGATTGCAGGGATTAGGGTGTGGGGTTTGATTTTACAAAGTGCTAAGGGCTAACAAAAGCCACCATTTCAAGTTTTCTTTATTTCTTACACAAAATAATAGTTTCCTGATTGCCATGAGACAGCACACTAAAGTGTGAAAATACTGTAGCAGCTGTGGTGGTGGCAACACATGTCATTTCTGTGCATAGGCTGAGATTTTTCTCATGAGACTCTTAAATAGATGCAATGAAGCATTCAATACACACAGTTAATATCTAACAGTAATTCCTGCATGTGTTTGTGTGCTATACTGGCAATATCTGGAATGACTGCCAGCTTTTACAAATAAAAGATAGGTATGACAATATCCTGCTAGGATTGAAATATATCCCAATCAAAACAGAAGGACTGATTTTTTTTCCTATGGTCTTTGTTTGGCATTCCTTATGGAGAAAGTAATTAATACAATGAGGCAGGAGGAGGACTGTCTCGTGGGATACACAATCCTTTTGTAACTTGATTCAATTATTTTTTTCCTAGCTATAATTCTTCAGTGAATGCTCCACCTTCTCTTCCTTGTGTTTTTATTAACTTAAAAAAATAAAAATAAAAGAAAAAAGAAAGAATGAAGTAAAATGACAATGACACTGTCAGTGTGACTCTAAACTTCATGCTGAAAATTCATCCTTCTGTACAGTAAGTGAATTCCTGCTGGAAAAGGGCAGCTGATCCCAGGCATTATTCAGCAAGCTCCATTTGTATGTTCTCTCACTGGAACACGTGCTAGTGAGATGGATGATTGAAATCTTACAAACCCTAGAGCTCTCCCCAAATTCAAACTCTGCCTTTGTTCTGCAGCTTTCAGAGCATTTCAGAACTAAATCAAAACAGTTGTGGCAGGAAAAAAATGGAAGCTAAGGCACGTGCTGAGTGCCACCCTCTCTTAAAAGAAGTGAAAGAGGATGCAGGATGAGCACAGGACTCAGAGCTCACCTAAAATCTTGAGGAGTAGCCATGTCACTGACCTCAGGATGAGGCTCTAGCACCACTTTTTTATCACTTTTTAGGAATTTAAGGTAACCTCTTCTCTGTGCCAAACCGATCTCTGATTTTAAAAAATCATGTACAGCATCTAAGCTGATAAATAATTGAAACTTCTATCCCTTAAATGTCTCTATTCAGAGAATTTGCTGTCTACTGCCATATTCTCCTGCTACAACTTCACTGGCCCCACTGGAGCCAATAATCTATTTGACTTCAGCTGATTTTAAAACAGATAGAAAATTATTGCCAGCTTCACTTTTTACGTGTCATCATATATTTCAATCTACTTTGCAGCTAATATTAAATATTATATTTCATTGTCTTAAATAGTTCAATAGTAGTATTCTCTTGTGATTTTTTGGTTTTTTTGATAAAGAAGAAGTATTCAAATTATTCAGTTTAAAAAACATCCAGCAAACCTCTGAGATATTTTTGTTGTACTAAAGGGCATACAAGTAACTGCTAAATCTAAAAATAATGTTCTGTAATGGGAATGAACTGACATTTATCTCATTTAAATTTATAAAAATCCACATAATAGGAATGCTTCTAAAGTTGAATTGGCACCAGTCCATTTACCACAAAGGATACAGACACCTTGATCACACTTTTATTACCCTCTGTAGCTTTGTGTATTTCATATGAGTGAAAAAAATCAGATTTTGATATTAAACAAACAGCCAAGTGTGGGTAGTCATACTTCAGAAAACAGTAGCTAAGTGTTTTAATAAGCTGCTTTAATATTCAGTATTAATCTTTGGAACTGGGCCCACACAACAGAATCTTGTGTGTCTGCTTTGTGAACCTCCAAATCCAGGAAGGCTCTGAGCAAACTGATGTGCAAGACTGGTTTGGGCTGCAAGCCTTAAGAATTCCTTGGTAATATCTCAATGAATACTGTTTTTGTAGCCACAGTTATTTAATAAAAAAAAGCACTTTTATTATCTAGCATGTCTGCAAGCCATCTGTGAGTTGATGTGGTCTATTGCTCTATTGAAGGAAAAAAAAAAGGAGAGGAAAAATTGAGCTGTTTATGAAAGCCCATTTTGAAAAGCCATAAAAATAATAGGCCAAATTTTGATTTTCTCTTATTTTTTGATCTTGAAAAGCTTCATTGGTTTCTGTGGATCTAAACTGATTTTTATCTGCTATTTATCCATTCTTAGCACATGCAAAACTTCTGTTATTTGTCTGGATTTCTCTCTTATAAACTGAAACAGATTTTAAAAAATCCAAACCAAATACATCCTCCTAAAGCCACTGAAATTGCAATTACTGCTTTACCTTAAATCTGTTTATCTTTAAAATATAAATTCTACTTTTAACTTTTAAAATATGGTTGGATTGTATAACCATATATCTGCCTAGAATGTTGTTTTAATGTTTTACTGTTATTTTCAGATGACTCAAAGTTAGGAAAGGGAACTCACTAAAGTCTGGAATTTTACCTATTCAGTACTGGGCAGCTGCAAAATAAAATAATATCTTGGCACTTCAGTCTTGGAAGAAAATAAAACGTTTCAATGCAAGGATGCCAAAGCATATATCACAACCAAAACTGATAGTGATTTTGTAATCATTCTGTCTATTTTATTGGCATGCTACATTTCTGAGGGGTTTGTGAGGAATGCAACTCAATGACAAGCTGAGCTCTGTCTATGAAAAATCAATTATTTTGATTGGATTTTTAAAAGGCATTTCAATACGGTACCAATTGCACATCACTTACGAGGCTTGAAACGCACCAGAGCACAGCATTTCCCATTTAGCAAGCCAAGAAAATATGTTAGGCACTGTAGGAAAGTATTTCATTGCATTTGCAAACACAGTTTTCAAGTGGAAAAAAGAGGACCCTTGAGCTGGTTCACAGGCAACCTTCCTGGAAGGTCCTTCCCTGAGCATCCACATCACCCAGAGCTCACATGAACTCCCAGATCAGGGTCATAATTCTGCATACAGATGCACAGGTGTTAATTTCCCTGCCAGCTGCCCTATTGAAATAATTGATCATTCATAGACATTTTTGACTGGCTTACACCTGACATGACCCATCTAAGTTTTTGCAAGAACAAGATCAAGGTGTAAATAGTTTGCAGAGCAATACATTTCAGTTTTGACAGGGATTTTAAGATTAAAGGTAGACTGAGTCCACATTATAAAATAGTAGAGGGCAAATGAAGTTCAAGTTCTGAAATACCCAGTCTAAAGTATATCTAGGAATTGAAACAAGATGTCATAGACAGTATTTGACAGTCAATAAAGGATTTGCATTAAGGTTCTTCAATTCACGGTCTCCAGCTCCTAGACATTGCTGCAATAAATCTTGCAAGTATTAAAATATATGTAAATTGGACCTTACTTTTTTCTTAGGTATTGCACCCTTCAAGTTCACATTTTCAAGTTCACTGTAATAATTTCAAGAAAGGCAGTTACTGAAAGAATAGGTTTTCACACTGCTACAATCCCTTAGAGACTTAAAAAAAATTAAGGCACTGGAAGACTCATGACAGAACTGCTGGAACCTGGCTCATGCAGAAAAAACTTGCAGAACAAAGTCCAATCCCCTGTTATTGCAGGTGGCCATCTCATAGAGGCTGTTTAAAAATAGGATTAATCTCCATCTTAGAACTAATTAACTTTTTGCCCCTGTGACTCCCAGTGGGAGACTATTTTCCAGCATCTCATGACTCTACCACTTAAAAAACTTCTTTATTTTCAACATACGTTTATCTGCAACCATTTTCTACCCAACAACTTCTCTAGCGATATTTTCCCTGGGCCCTTTTCCCATTTTCTTGTTGAGGCAGTTATAGAGAGCAATTGTAGACTCCTTTTTTAATTTTTTACATTTTTTTCTAAGACAATATCTGTCATTTTCTCCTCTTACAGTTTTTGTGATCTCTATTACTGTAGTAGCTTTACTTTGCACCTCTCTTAGTCTGGGTTTTCTAAACCTGGATGAAGAGGACTGCACACTGTGTTCCAGTGAGAGCCCACCAGTGCCCTGAACGATGTCAGGAATCCCTGTCTCTATTATAATATGATAAATAGTCACATCCTAGGGTCTCATTCTCAGGGTTACATCATTTTGACAGTTCAAATATCCTAGTGATGCTCAGAGGAACCAAAAGCTTCCCTTCCTCAGATATTTCCTTCTCATAATAGTTCATGAATGTTTTTCCATGTAATAACTTTGTCAGCAGCAAAACTTGCCCATAAATTCTTATTTTTAACACTGAAAATATTAGATAATGCTGATCCTAACTCCTGAAGAATCCTGCTAATCAATGTATGATTTTTCTAATTTACCCATAATTATTTGGCTTTCATTCCATTTCTAACCATATTACAGTTGCTCTGCTAAACCCCTGTCTTCTCATGCTTCACTAATTACTTAATATCAAATGCTTTAGTGAATCCAAATAAGGCTTGCACTAAAACTCTATTTATAAAATCATTTTGTACAACACATTTATACAACTTTTACAATCTTTTCCCCTTAAGGTTTTGTATTTCATATATTTTAATATCTTTTTGTTCCAGAACCTTAACTACACTGATATGCAACCAGCAGGTCTGTTTGCTTTCATGTCTCTCCTGTTGAGGCCTTGGTTCTTCATGGTTCATCTGCTTGCAGAAGTTAATTTCCTCCATTTTTCAAACTTTGTCTCTGTGAAAATATTTATCCTTCCATTTAATTTTAGATGAATGAAATAATGACGGCTCAATTAGATACCACTGAGGCAAAAGTTATAGAAAGTCAAATATTTTTAAAATAAGACCTGTAGAACTGGTTGATAATTTAAGTGAAGAAATCTGTTTGCTGCCACTTGCAAACTTAACTGTGTTACCATTTCTTTTAATAGGAGCAGGAGACAGGAAAATCAAGATATTTTACTGATGCATTGGAATTAGCTGTTTCCCAATATTTATCTGATTAATAGCATTCTAGATGATTCATATCTATATTCAGATCTGTCCTCTGAGAAACACCAAAAACTTTCCTGCCATTGTTCTTCCCCAAAGCAGCCTTGATCTAAAAGTGCTTCTATTTTATTCATCATTCTATTTTATTCATCCTTTTATTCATCCTTCCCACTACTCCACAGTCAATAATGATGTAGGATTTTTTTACCCAAACACAATTCTTCACTTCTGTCTTACTCAACAGCACATGAAATTTTATTTTCTCTGAAGACAACCCTACCATGCAATATGATGGGGCAAATCTGACTTTTTTGGCCATTTGAGCTGAAATCTCTTCTTGGAACAAACAGCACCCAGCTAAGCTCCAGTACTTGAGGATTTTTGCCTTTTACTTCACCTTTATTCCTTTACTGCTACCATGTGAGGACCAGAAATCAACTAAAAAAGTGCAAAGACAAATGAGAAAGACAAGCTCGCATTCTCAGCAGATCCCAGCCACAAGTTCACTCACAATTCAGACATAGCAGTCCTTCAACACAAAGTTGACCTCACTCTTCTCATCCCACCTGAAATCCTGCATCCTAGGTTGAAGTTTTGGCCTTTTGTTTTTAGGCTTTGATCAGAACATAATGATAAGTTATTCTGGTTCATTTTTCTAGAGGAAATGGGCAGAGCACTACTCTGTTTAATTCTCTCTGGTTTATTTATCCAGCTATTGATCTAGTGAATTTAGTACTTTTTTTATCTCTTACACTCATTTTCTCACTCATTTTACACTCATCACATCCTGAACTAGATGCAGAGATTATGCAGTCACTGTTAAATTCCTTCTCTCATTCCTTAAATTAAAGATGCTCTTATCAACATCACAGAATTTGGCAGTAATGCTGTCTTTAGACATCCATCAGAAATTATCAGTTTAATCAGAGATTAGGAGAACTATCTTGTAAAAGAATATAGTGTCATTGGGATTTACCAGTGAGAATTAATTGTATTACAAATTGTTTCAAATGACATTGGGAGTCCTAAACTTTATATTTCTATGTTGAAAAAAAACCTGGTTACACCAAAATATTATGTCCTAAAAAACTCTCAAGTGAATAAGAGGAAAAATCAAGATCAGAAATATGTTAAAAGCAAATCTTCAGGACAAAACATATTAGGAGTGACCATGTCTGAAAGTTACATTCCAAATGACCTCTGGAGAGTGTGTGTTGCTCAAAATAGAGTTAAGTACATGTCATCTAGCAAATGGAACCATTACAGAGAGACATTACACACAGTGACACAGAAACATATTGGTTGCTAATTCCACACCCCTATTTATAGCTCCAGAGGTGAGAAGATCTCCCGTGCAGAGTAAATGTGCCTCATCTTTGCTGAGCGCAGCAAGGACCTCTCATTTTCCGTATGGATGTGGGAATGGCTTCCACAGAGACATCCCCATTTCTCGTACCCAGCTTTTCTCTGACCTCCTCAGGGGTGCCTCAGCAGCACTAATGTTGGTGGCAGAAATGCATTCTGCCAAGCATTTTCCAAGGAAGGAAAAGTGAGCTGTTCCAGGACTGTATCATCTAACTTTGCCTACGTTTCCATGCCCCAGGATTTGTACAAACGGTGCCTAGTGACACACTTTGCTGTGCTGTTAATGTGACCCTGTCTTAATCTGATGTGGAAGGGAAATGCTCTCCTATTCTTGAAGTGTCTTGAAAAACACAAATACAAGTACTAAAACTGCTGTATGATTATGAAAATGTGATGCAAAATGGAAAGAAAGTCTGGATTTTGTTGCTGAAACTGGTGTGCTTGATATATTTGGAAAATAAACAGTGGGTCAACAGACCACAGTGCTTCCAAAAGGTAAAACCATAGTCATGACTAAATAATTGCATATTTGTGGAGATTTTCCCTCAGCAGGCTTGCGTTCACATCTCCTCTGGTCACTGCAGTATTTGGGGTTGCTGTGAATATAATGTAGTTTGCCTGTTTTCACGGACTTTTCCTCATCCCAGTGCACCTACCACATCCCAATTGTGAACTGGTTCTCGATTTTGACACTCTAAAGGGGAGCAGAAATGTCACATTATCTGTAAGGATGACTGAGACATTTGTGGTTCAACCTGCATTCCAGGTGATCCTTGTTAAAGGATCATTTGTTCAATCCCATTCACTATTCATACATACTGCAAGTGGCTAAAGTCATGATGTTATAAATATTATGCTCATGTATTCAGGCCATGTTATAAAGGGAAGCCATTTTAAGCCATTGGGTGCAAAAGGGAAGAAAAGAAGAAAGGAAAATATTTCAACTGGTGCTGTATTATTGTAAAAATTTAGATGGAATAATTAAAAAGGGATGGCCTCATGATTTAATGGGTAGATTTTGTTCTGCTTTCCTGAATGTTAATTCTAAAATAATATATTTGTTACAGACTATTTCTATTCACATACTTAATTAGAGCACCAATTAAAGTGTGCTGTGGAAAACACTGTGGAAAATGCACCCTCTACTGGCTCCTAAATACATGTTCTAGAATTACAGTTTGGAACTTTTCACAACTATCTTCCCAGAAAATATGCCTGGAAGCAGAAAACTAATGACTTCACTTACAAAAACATGATTTCTTGTAAAATAGCAGCTAAAGATATTTTACATACTATAATTTATGAAAATACACAGGGCAGAAGAATGTATTTTAAGAATACAAAGTATGCTGGTTTAATGATACAAAATGGATACAAAATAATACCTTACACATATCTTATTGTGAATACAGCATAATGAGAATGGCCATGAAAACTGATTGGTAAGAGAAATGCTTGCTGTATCTATGATAGACAACAAAATTATCTTTGATTCAGTAACCCTGCAGAGAGGAGGACAGGAATATATAGCCAAATGAGAAAACTCACTGTGTTTGTGATCAAATCAAACAATCACTGATTTTGATTCCTAAAATATAGAGGTATGACCTTTCCACACTTTCCTGTTTCAGCAGGAAAACACAATTTTTACAGGTAGTACAGATGTAGTTTCCTCCCCAGCCTATTGTAAGTCAGGACAATTCACTCCCTGGTGGCATAAATAGGACAGCCAGGGTGTAACAGATTTTTTCCATAGCAGTAAGCTCATATGTTCACTGCCTGCCTATTTTCTACCAAGGTGCAGGCACCTTTTGAAACCCACAGGCCATGTGCAGCCACCTGAGGTATTTCCCTCTCCAGCTGGTCACCTTGGCACAGAGGGGACAGGTCTGAACCCTTTGCAAACAAGCAGGAATACTGCTTAAAGGAATACTCCAGCTCCAGTGGGAATTTTATTTTTCAACGAGCCCTGGAGCTTATCCCAAAGCAACTCCTTCTATTTAACAAGTTGTGGCTAGGAAAGGATGGCAAGAGGAATCCCTGAGACATGAGTAACCCGTGCTGAAGCCCCCTGGCAGACTGACTGATGTCACTCTGGAGAGCTGTCACATTTCCAGGGTGCCCTCCTCAATGGGCTGTGCAGCCCAGGACGCTGTCTAATGGTGTGTTACCACCTAATGATAATGGTGTTCATGGAGCTTCTCTTTAATGATGTGTGTTACTTTATAATGATAATGGTCTTCTTGGAGGCAGACTATAACTTTAATCTCACAACCCCACTGAGGAGGTTATACTCAAAGCATTACAACTCTTCTCCATGACCTCTGTGAGCAGCCTGCTCATCTGTGGGCTGTCATCAGAAAGAGCCTTCACACAGAAAAGAGAAAATTCAAGGGAGAGGGCACAAGCCTTCCTCAAATAGGAGGAAAATATTCCACAAAAGAAAGATCAATATTTATATACTTATATAATATTTATATATGATTTACATGCAACTTACATACACATATGTACAAAATAAGCTAGTTTTGCTCCACTAAGCTTGCTTCTTCTCACTCAAAAAGTATTTAAGGAATCTTAAATTTCTTCTTACAGCACTAACATGTTTTGGTTTTCAGCTGGGAGATGAGAGCAAACTGATGTGAGCATCACTGGAAACTTGATATTTTGTTTGTTGGAAAATCATGGAGTGACACAAGAAATGTTTTGTGTTGATTTCTCTTGTCCATTGCTCAGTGAACATTTTGGCCAGTTTTCTGGAGGGAGGCTGAATAGTTTCCAGTACTTTACTTTGTAGATTCCTAGTCTCAGAAAGAACAAAATAACTGTAATTAACAGAACTTTTGGGCAGTATGACAATAAGAGAGATTGCATAGTCCGAGTTTCAAGTGTGTTTAATTTGACATGATGCATGCTCTATCATTATATATCAAATTTAAAAAAAAAAGATAAATCCAGCTCAAACCCCCAACTCCCACAAGTCTATTAAAAAACCCCCAACACTGAAGTCACAACAGTTAATTATATGGAATAAAAATTGCAATTGAGCTTTTTCTAAAATCCAACATCAGGAGTGAGACTAAAATCTACCCATTTTCCCTACACTCAAATTTGTATCTTCTAATGTTTGGAGGTGTCTTCCCTCCAATATAAAACTGAAAAATTCTGATGGTATCTGAAAGATAAACATTTCTGTACCAACCACATACAGAAAAAACACCCCTGGACAATGTACTTAAAATAAATGACCTGAAGTAAATAAGAAGTGACCTTAATTCCTGCGCCTGACACATTGCTGAAATAGTGTGGTCATCTCATCATGTTTTATTTCAGTTACATGATAATATTTCTCTAACAAGAATACTCTGATTACTCCTTCAATATGCATAACTGTTGATGGAAATCATACAGGTAATCTAATAGATACCACAGTTCAGCCAGGTCAGCATTGCAATGTGGACATGCTTTTCACATTTTAAATAGCTTATCTGCTTATTCAAAGTAAACAGCATATCTAATTACTAAAAAACATACCGTTTTCCCTCTTGCTCTACAGGAAATATACTACAATATATTTTTATGTGAAAAAAGGAAACGTGTCTCCCGTGAAAATAGATACTGTAGTATGCTTTTATAAGAAATTAAAAAGACAGACACTGGAAACCAAAGAAAAGGGCAAAGATTCAATCACCAGCCTAGGTACTGTAAGAAGTTTTCAAGCTAAACCAAAATAAATTGGGCATTGGTGAACATCTGTTCAGTATGTTTAGTTTACTTCTCTTAGTTTACTTAAATTAGATTAATTTCACTTCAATTTAGACTCACGTACCAATGATGACTACACCTGAGTTAGTCATGCATGTCAACTCCATTCTTTTATTTTTCTTCCTTTTTGTCTGTTTAAACTTTCTGCATCTAAAAGACAGTCTTTAGCATACACTAAGAACTTCAGTATAGCAACCATGTTAGAAAGAAAAAAAAAAGCCCACAACTAACTTCATCCATGGAAAAAGCCAGAATTTCTCACTCTCTTTAAAATTAATCTGTTTTACTCATGAGATATTCACTTGAAACTTCAATTTCTTTCCTGTTGATACCTCAGGTCAAGTGAGAAGCTCAAATGTTCTGTGTACAGGATAGTTATAACTAGAATAGCCTTAAGACTACCTCAAGACTGTAGATCTGACTGTCAGAAAAGCAATAATAATAATATCTGTAAACTGATCAAATTAAATCAAGAACTATTGATAAAGAATTGCGTATAATTTAATTTTGTTTATTCTCTCTTTAGGATTTAATAACATGATTTCATTGATGATGCCAAGAATGAAACTTGATCATTTTGCATAGCTGATACTAAGGAAATACCAGCAGATTTTAACAAACCCAGCATTACTGATTCCAAAACTTCAGCACTTCTACAACATAGAAACTTTAACTTAGACACCCACTGGAAATAAAATGTCTTAATTATATTTTTCCCCTGCTTTGGTCTATGTATTGTATAACCACATCACTCTCTCAGAGATAGTCTCCAATATTCACTGAAAACTATTCAGGAAATCCTCTAAAGAGGATTGTATTGTCTAGATAGCTTATTTTCTCAAAATTTTAAAAGATGCAGTAATAAGTGGATAAGACATCAGGTTTCTTAACTGCATCCTAATTTTGAAGCACTAACTCTGTTGTGATCAAGTGCCAACTAATTTTGACAGATTTTGGAGATTTTAAGAGACACTATAAGCAATTCTGCATGAAATATGTCAAACTTCTTACACATCACAATGAGCCTTTGATGCTGTATGCAAATAGCTTCTAAAATTGGAATTGGCAGAGCAAGGATTTTATGTCTTCTGCTGTTGCCTCCTAGTACCTATTTTATTGCACATCACCAGAGGGAGCTACATTTTGCAAAATTTTAGTACTGCTTTGATGCTCTGAAAGATAATTGGTATCCCAAAATACTTCCACTGTTTCTTGAGCAGAACACAGGTTCAGTCTCATTCCCCACTGAGTCAGAGTCAAGATGTGCTTTAGGATATAAACGGTGCAATGGTTTCTCCCAGTTTTTAGACAGTTTGTAGATATCCCTACATCAGTGTTGATAGTTATTAAAATGAGAGAAAAAAAAATGCTTAAAGGATGGATTTCTGCAGGGAGGTGGGAATTAGCTTTTCCAGCGGGCAAGCTGAGTCAGTGAGAGGTGCCTGCTTTTGATGCCCGTGCGAGGTGGAGGGCAGCATGTGGCCACTTGCTCTCATTGCTTGGCCACTTCTAGAGAAAGAGCTGCTGGCCAGAGCTGCTGCAGGAAGGCCAAAAAGCTTTATCTCCTTCTGCTTTCACAGGCCTGCTTCTCACATGAAGGTCAGCAGCTGATGCTCCCCATCCCTGGAGATGGACAGAGAACGAGGTAAGGTGGCAGACAGCGCTTCCATGAGCTCCCTGGAGGTAACAGAGTCACAGCAAAGGGGGTGGTAGGGAGAAAAATCCTCTTTTCTTCAGGATTGATCTGCTTCCTCTTCCTAGCCTGTGAATAGCTCAGCTCTCACATTTCATACAGCTAATCAGAAGTCCAAGAGGATTTTCCAGTAAATCACTGCTTTGCCTTCCACACACTTGGGGACAAAAAAACTTCTGCTGCAAGTGAGACAAAGAGAACAGCACTGAGCTGGGAAAGCTGAGGCAGATTAGATACAGTAGACTGGAAAGGCAGGATAAAATTGGTTGTTTGCCAGCACATAAGCCTAGATGATATCTGTGATAAATTTTTATTTTTACAGGCCACTAGGGCTGATGGAAATACATCTCTAATTGAGTTAGCACACACACACTGGTTATATATAAGCTATTTATGTTAAAACTAACCTAAATTTTTACTAAAGTTCTGTCGTGTACATTAATTTCTGTACATCCAACCAAGTGTAATAATTTTTCTTCTTTTTTAGTAAGGAATGTCATTACTCATTTCTCCTCCTTATTTTTATATATCGGTTTAGATTTTGGTGTAATAAATACAACTCACGCCAAAATATTTCCACACAGTAAAGTCTTTTACATACCACTCTCCAGATCCTGAGGTCAATAATTATCTACATAATATGTTGAAGGTTTTGGTCTATGAATGTTCCCAAATGAAATATTTTTTTCTCAGGTGTCAAACATCACCCCCCTCCCTTTTTTACATTCACATATTCCCTCCTGGGTTAGAGTGGACCCACTTATACTATTAGCCCCTACCTTAAAGTGACTAAGAATTATTTCTACATAGGCTTGTGATTAGTTTGTTTACCTTCAAGTTTGATTAGATCCCATAAAAATTTGAGAGGAAAAAATAAATTGTCTCACATGACTCTCCACTGGATTGTCACTATACAAATATGGAAAGAGAAGTTACTCTCAAACACAAGCACTTACCCTTGTCTCACAGTGACTAAAAACTGCTTTTCCTTTTTTTTGCTTCTATATGGCTATGAAATTATTCTTGATATTTATATTTCACATCATATGACTGGGAGGAATAAAACATATGCAACTTGCCAGAAATCAGCACAAGATCACTAACATAAAATTGGCACAGACCACTGGAAAATCAAATCCCATGAACAGGCATGCCATGTCATATGAATAGACTAGAAACAGGTTCCAAACTATATCAACAGTTCAGCTATAGAACCACAGAGTCTTGTAGGTTTGAAAAGACCTGTAAAATCATCAAATCCAATTGTTAATCCAGCACTACCAAATCCAGCACCAAACCATGTTCCTCATTTCCACATCTCCATGTCCAAATATTGCAGCCTTTTGGTGTTAAGGAAAAGTTGTTGCAGCTCCTTTGCAGTACACATATAACAATTGGTGAGTTCCTCCACCAAAGAGTAACACACATCTTAAAACTCTGGCTGCCAGAACAGTTCTGAAGGGTCATCAAAATTTACTTTTTCTCTTCCAGTCTCCTCTCAGTAAACACCATGGAAGACAGGACTACAAAGAAGAGATTGCATTTGCACATGTTCCCAATTATTTAAAAAATATATATAAAAGTTGCTGGAGGAACTGTGTGTTATTGCAAATACAATGCAGTCTCCACAAATCTTAACCTTTTCAGAAAGATGAACTCTACAGCAGACTATACTTAGGCATCATATTCAGTATCTTCAAGTCAGATTTGTCCATGGATCAGAAGTAATGTTTGAAATTGTATGTTCACAGTTACATAATCTTACCAACAGTTCTGCCCTATCCTGAGGTCTTCAGTGAGCCACGAGCTATTCTGAACTGACAAAGACATTCTAAAATAGAGCAGGACAGAAATACTTAACTGTTAGCAATAATTTTCCTAAAAGCCCTCTGAGAAAACTTTAAAATTTTAATCTAAAATTTCCAGCTCCCCAAATACAAAGACCTTTTTCCTCACAGATGGAAAGAATTAAACCAAGGAAATCAAACTAAGTCAATAATTAAAGCAGCATTAACAGTAAATTGACAGTTTGTTCAGTAATGAAAACCATCAATTGCCAACTGTAATGAAATGCATTATTAAAATCATAATGAGGGTGTAAATACATAATGCTGCATAAAGATACAATATGAAGGAGTTTCCCAGTAAAGGAAATAATTAACCTAGAATAACAGCAGCAATACAAAACAACTGGGACCTAATACGGGTTAGGGATCGGAGAAAAAGGGAACACCTGTTGAAATTTTCTCTGTATATTGTTCCTGTGAATGCAGGAAGATGTGCCATTTTGGGATAGCTTGCAGGGAAGTGATCAATCTAGCCACAGCAGGCACAGAGTAAAGACTAAACCTTTCCACTCATAGCTCAAATTGTGGAACCAAGGCCAAGAAGCAAACTTTTTTCCCCAGCTGTCCTCTGTGCTGTAAACACATGATGCTTTCCACCCTAATATGGTCCCCAAATTTAGGAATTCCTTTTGGTTCAAGAGACTAACACTTTCCCTACTGAGAAAGTATCAGGCAGAGGATAGATGTGCTCTTCTATTAATCAGAGCTCTTTAAAATACACATTCCCCTTCCTTTCCCATCCCCCCCCTCCCACCCCCAGATTCCAACTAATTTATTTCAACATAAAACTATCAAATTAAAGTGGATCATGGAGCAGAGCTGCAGAAAATGCCATAACCATGATTATGCTAAAGGTCTGTGACCTTTCCACTGCTCTGCACAGGAGTGGTTGTGGAAAGCAGATGCTGGGAAAGAAGTGCTGTAGGAGGCAGCAAGACAGATTCATTTGGATAGACCAACTCAATCAGGTGGCAGTGTTTATCAGCTAACATAAAGACTCAGCTTGAAATAAAAATGAAGATGAGAAAAAAGAAAGAAATCTGAGATGAACTTCTGAAGCAGATGATATGGTATGTAGAGGAATGAAAGAAAAAAAGAGCAAAAGCAGGAATGTAAAAGAGGATATCATGGAATCTCAGAATGGCCTGGGTAGGAAGGGTATCATCTAATTCCAATCCTCCTGCCATGGACAGGGACACCTTCCAGTTGCTCAGATTCTGGTTGCTGATGCTGCTTTTAATGTCATAAAGGTGGTAAGATTTTAAAAACCTTTTGCTGCAAATTGAGACTTAGATAAGGGGTAACAACGAAATAATCAAGAACACAGCTCTGTTAAGAAGCACATGTTTCCATTAGTGAAATAAGTCACAGCCCAATTATGCTGATCTGTTTAGCTAAGGATGGTCTAGAAAACCAAGTTTTGGAAGACAACACTGGAAAATGAATAAAGTAAGAGTTACATTCAATCTAGATAAGAAATTTCCCATTGAACACCAAAGGGTAGTTGAGATACTACAGCTGAGTAATAACTGAGATAAGTTCAGCCTGAAGCTAGTTCAGAAATAAGAGGTGGGGAGGACTGAGAAGGATAAAAATATTTAAAACATATACTACTTGAAATAGGAATAGATGGACAGTTTTATGAATGGATTGTGTTGGGAGAAAATGAGACTGCAGGTGGCTCACCACTAGCAGCACCCCAAGCAGACACTCTTTCCTAACCACATCTTATTAAAGGCATCCTTTGTCCACACAAGCAGTGCAGGGCCCTGGTAACCCTTGGTAGAGAAAGGTATGAACTGCTGGTCACAGAGGAACAGTAGGGTGGGTGTTCACTGTCATTTAAGCTTGCTGGTGCAATCCCAATCAACACAGAAAGCTGCAGAAAGTGTGTGAGACAGCAGCTCCTGTGATCCCATGGCTCCTGTGATCCCATGGCTCCTGTGATCCCATGGCTCTGCAGTGGGAGGGAGCCAGTCCAGAGACACAGCACAACCATTGCTACCTGCATAATCCTGAGAGTGTCTGTGCTTCCTATATAAATTCAGATCTGTGCCTTTACAAATGTGCTGCCCTACTAATTTCCTTACTACAACCACCTCTGCCTCAGTAATTTTCATCCCGAGAGACAAGGTAAAGGTTCAGCATATGAAGATATGCTTGAATATGTGTTGCTGCACTGGCAACTTGCCCACCACAGAGAAGACATGAATAATCTGTGACAATAAAGGGGTAATATTATGTCCTCTGAAAGGGGCATCTTTCAAAAATGCTTCATATTATTTATGAACAGATATAAAAAAAAGCCACTGGTTAATACAGTTAATAAACCATGACAAGTTTGCTTTAAATGAGTGGGATATCTAAATCCAACATTATTTATTAGGCAATATGTTTTTTTCTTGGTGTTTATCAATCAAACATGGCACCCTTATTGCACATGCATTATGCAAAGTGTCAAATTAAAGTATTGCTTATAAAAATAAACATTAGTTACTGAAGTGATCCAAATGCTTGATTAGAATGTTATTTAGAGAAGCTAATAAATATTTTTAATACATCTTTTGAGCAGAAGTGGGAAAGCATGCAAAAAAATTTTTTGGGGTCTCACCTCCTTGCTATTCCTTTCTCCAAGCAAATAATGAGATAGAGAATTCAAGTGTAAAGAAAACATATCTCATGAGGGCTAATAAACCAAAGGCAACATTAGCTATTGTGGCATCTCTCTTACAGCGAGAAAAAGAACATAGTAACAACCAAAAGGACCTCTGCAGCAATTAGCATGCAGGAAGTCATGAATGGAGAATGGGGTCATGAATGGAGAATGGGGTCTCTCTTTGGATTCATTCCACACCATTATCTGACTTGCATTTTTCAGCTGGAGCAGGCTCAGTCTCCATAACTGCCCACTCATTAGGCACTGAGACCTGAAAAATGCTGAGAATTATTCATCCCCACAGGATTCTGCCAGGAATGAAGACAGCCGGTGACCCCATGACTTTTCAGGGAGAAATCAGGATCAAGCCTTTGAAACAGATGTTGGAGAAAGAAGCAAATTACTGTGTATTCATAGCAGAAAGTTTGTCTTCCAAAGTTTGCCACTCTGGTACATGTGTTAATTTGGCTTTTGCAGCCAGAGGAGATGCAACAAACACAAAGTTAAGTATTCTTTAAACACTTAAAGTTGACTTGATCACCTTGGGTAAGGTGATGAAATGGGTGTGGGAAGGAAAAAAAAGAAAAAATATCCCACTCTTAAAATTTTGGGTGCAATTTCTCCTCACATTGAGAAGGAGACGGAATTTCTCCTATGGCATTAACTTTTCAGAGGATATTGAATTGAAGTATAAATAATGAACAGAAATGAAATGGGTAACTGCAGGCATAAGCTGAGGAATGTACCCAGTGAGCTTACTGCATACAAACCATTTGCTACCATGATTATTAAATATAGTTAGCTCTACAGAAAAACAACAAAAGTATTTACACTGGAAATTTGTACAGTCTCTGAGTCAGGATGAAATGCTTTGCTTTGAAGTTATAATAGTTATAGTAAGTAGTTACTTCACTCAATAAAGAATTACAAAATTTTATGTCACTGGGAAGATTTTTGTTCACTCAGTTCAACTTTTTATTTGCAAAAACAAAATGCTATCAATGAACAAGTAAAAGAGTTTCACAACAGAAGAAAAAGGCAATATTCCATTGCCAGAAGGGTTACAGCTATGCTCCTTTAAAACAACCAAGCACAGTCTGGGGTATTACCCCAGTACAGCCAGCTAAACGTGCAAAGCCTCAACAGTGGGAACCAGTTTTGGGACTGTTTCTGAAACAGCTGCCAAACTGCTGACTAGCAGAATGTGATCCAATATTGCAGCAGGCAAATATGTGCTAGCTTAAATTTTTAGAAGCACTTGCACAACTGTATTTTAAATTTCTATCCTTTTTATGTGGTCTCTGTGCAACCACATCAACTGAAAAAGCAAATAAAGTAGCCCTTCTTCACATGCAGGGCTTCTGTAAGCCTTTGAAATCTCTTGAAGGATATAGTAGTAGAGTACAAACATACTTGGATACAAGATGAACAAGAGGTATAATAAGCATTTCTGGCACAATATCTCAAATTTCAGAACAACATCTGGTCTACATAAGATTACCTGTTTATTGTGTTTTAGATTAACCAATTGGTTATTAGGCTGAAAGTATAAATAACCTTTGATTTCTTGGCATTTAGCCTGCTTTAAACATGATCAGGGAGTAGTTAATGGAGATACACATTTCATATTGATAAAAAAACCATATCAAAAAAATCCAGAACACATTGAAGGATTCAATAGATATGGTTATTTGAAACAGAGCACATTGATTTAGCCACAGTTCTCATTAAAATTAGCTGCAGGCAGACCCCTAAAAATCCCTGCATATTATAGGAAAACTATTGTGAATCACTCAAGCACAGCAAGGTACCACAGTCAAACAGGTGTTCCCAAGAGCCCTCACTAAAGAAAAGCTACATATTCTTTTGAAAATTTGAAAAAAAGGGTAGGTGAAGTACAGTGTAACTCAACTGGTTTTAGTGAAGCTCTGTGAACTTACAACATTTGAAGCCCTTTGCCACAATGACAAGCTTCCTCTCCAGAAAGACACGAGCAAGTGTGCAAGGTTATGAAAATATTATTAAAATGCAAGTCAAATGAAATTTGATGAAGGTTATTGAAAGCAATATTCTTTACAGAAACCAAATGACAGAAAGCCCTGCTTTACTATCACTATTCCAGCAATGAAAACCTGATTCTGTGTTAAATATTTCTCAGGGATTATCACAAATCCCTGTTTTCTTGCATAAAGCTGCCAGGAAATCTCTGCTTCTCTATTTTACCATAATTTATTAAATCTAATGCAATGCATGACACTATTATATAGCCAGATTTCATATTTTAGAAAGCTATGGGCAGTACAGGAGGCTTTGTTGAGAATACAAATATTACACAGAGCAGAAAGAAAAGAGCAGAAATTACTTCCATTCTACCCCATGGGTTTATTACTTTATCAAAATGTTCTGCTCAGAAAATTATCCAAAATTTTAACCAATCACACTATGATCTTACAAATAATTTCGTCTCACTTTCTATGGAAGTTTTACAGAAGATTAAATTGGGAAAACTAAAAAGGGAGGCTCTAATACCACAATATACCAGGAATACAGTTAACAATTCAGAAGTTGCATTTGACACCTTTACTGATGGTTGCCCCAAATTTAGTAAAATTAACTGAGGTAAAATTGACTGATTTTATCTGAAGATAGATTTTTTACAGATAATACCATAGCATGTGAATTTGTTTCTTATAGTTGAAAGCTAAGCTAAAAAAAGAAAAAAGGCAAAACAAAGGTCAACACTATTTATTACGAGCAAATAATTTGCAAATAACAGAAAGCATTTAATAATAGCAAAATGTCGAAAAAAATCCTTATATCCTGGTAGTAGCCATACATAACCTATCTCTTAACTGTTATTAACTCCTTTTCTAATTTTAGAGTACTTTTCAGACTTTCTTCAAACAAATTAAAACACAATTATAATATTTTCACAACTAAAGATTCCTCATGAAACCACTGGTCCAAAATGACACTTGGCTGTTTAGGGTAGAGACAGCACAGGGCTGTCTGGGAGGACATTACTAAACTGCACATGGCTTCATTTCATATGTTATTTTAAATACTTCCTTTATGGATAGAAGACTGCGGCCTGGCAGTTCCCTATGCTGAAGTGATGCGAAAAAGTGTGAAAAGCTCTCACGTCCTGAAAAAATTTGTGGGAGAAAAATCTTGGCTCTACTACTTTGGTGCTCAGTGTGAGCTCTGTCTGAGAAGTTCAGTGAGTTGAACTCTGGCAAGACCTTGGGTGCTCCAAGCCTAGTTTCCACACAGGAAAAAAAAAAAATTCCTTCTTCATTTATCAAACCATTGACCTAAGTGGCATCTATTCAATCTTCTACAAGGCAGTGCTTGACAGGAATCTGATTCTTTGGACCTGTTCCTTCTTGGCACTGAAATGGTTTTATGATATCCTGGCAGCACACATTGGCTCTAAATCCATTTTGATTCACTGTGGGAACTCCCTCTTTAGAGAATCCTCAGATGACTTTTAAATTGAGCCCTTAGTCATATGCAGCATACCAACAGCATGGTCATACTGAGATTTCTAAATTATATTCATTTATGTATTTCCAAATCCTACCAAAACCAGCCTACAGAATATTAGCACTACAATTGCCATTGTCTTCCAGTATTGCTGTACTAATTTCTGTCATATTTTATTAAGCACATGATTCCCAATTGGAGATTTTATCCAATTTCTTTTGTTCAAATAACCTAGTTCATTCTAGACTATATCCATCAATTAAGAGTGAAAATGTAGGTTTATCTTTTCAGCAGGAGGTCTGAACTTTTTGAACTGAAATACCAAAAAAAACCTGTATTTCACTGGATTATTTAGAATAAGCCCTTCCAGTGCACAATACCTTACAGAAATGTAGGAAAACCTTCCAAGCCTACCTGCCTTACTATTTATAGTTATTCATATATGAAAAATGTAACAGTTAAAATTTCAGGATATCATATAATTTTTTTACTTCAATATCACATGCTACCCTCTAGGTGTCTTACTAATCCATTTACACTTTTACTCCTGTCATTTGCTTATTGGTGAACCTACTGCTGGATTTTTAAACATTTAAAATTGCAGATCTGTGCAGTAAGTAAAAAAACAAATGGGGGTAGCAGCTATGGAAAATATCACTTGGGTATTTTATATTATCTTTTTTTGAAAAAGAAACAAAATCCAAACCCTAAATGTGCCTTAAGATTATAAACTTTAAACTACATCACATTTTGAACATTACTGAATTTGTGTACTTTTTTTTTGGTATTGCTATTCCTCATTCTGATTGTAAATCTGGTGAGACTACACCATCACTCTTTAGAGTGCTGCTTCAGGGTGTTCAGACTTCATGCTTAATTGATGGCTATGACCTAAAACACCTTTACAAAGGTAACTCGGAAAGGACCTCCCAGGGTTTATTCGAAGCTGAATTCCATCTCACCTTCGCCCTTTAGAGGGCAGTGCTCCCTTTGGATACCCATGGATCTTCCAAAAGGGCATGATGCTCCCATTGCCTGGGAGAGGTAAAAGTTGGAAGCAACAAAAGAGATTTCAAAGGACAAGACAATTTCTTGCTCTGCTGATATGGGGAAGGGAGCCCATTCATCATGTGCCACACACTGGGTGAACCCTTTGCATTTTGAAGGGCAGCAGGGATTTGAGGTCTTGTCAGTTTGGCTTTGACAATGACACTCCTGTGGCTGCTGAGAGGAGAATGCCTGCGGTGGAAAGGGTCAAGGGAAGTAGTCATAAAAACAAAGTGCATCATACTGCTACCCCAGCTCAGTCTCATTTTCATGCAGACATTCAAACATGATCAAGGCTAGCACGGCTTCTATCCAAGCTATCAGCATACCTTGAAGGATCAATACTGTTTACAGAGTTACAGCTGTTTTGCCACAGTGTTAAGGAAACTTCCCAGTGTGACCATTCACCAGACTCTCTGGCAGCCACACTCCCAATGTCACAGACTGTCACTGCTGAGACCAAGACCCCTTCACAGGGGTGGCTCCAGTGACCCTGCCTGACTCCCAGCACACCCACTCACAGTCAGACCAGGCTTCCTCACTGGCTCAGTCCCAGGATTTCCACAGCAGAGTCTCAGATGTTTTATTCCATGGTGCAGTAACACACAAACAGCCCGAGCTGGTGTCTCCAAGGAGGGACCCTGAACAAAGTAACCCCGAGGCTTTTATCCTCTCAAACTCCAAGCAGGCCAAAATCTCTTTTTTCCTCCCCAGCCATCAGCTCCTGCCGTGTCTCAGTGTCCCTCACCTGGCTGTGCCACAGCTCCCTGTGCCCTTTGCTGTGGCAAGGGTGGCAGCTCACAGCCTCTTGTCTCAGGGTCTCACGCAGAGCTCAACC